>NC_133386.1:185551567-186179392 GCF_047511655.1 Castor canadensis | reverse complement strand
AGTTTATAAGGATCTACAAAAAGACCAAGGGAATATGAAAAGGACTAGTGGGAGGGAAGAGTGGGGGAAAATTTCCATTATAGGGGAGATATTACCAAAGTTCCTTATAAGGCATAATGAAACACACTGTTTTGTACAACTAATATTCAAGTAAAAATCCTTTGATTATCAGCAATACCAAGAAAATATATTTTAAAGACTTTAGTTATTGATAAAATTATGAACTTGAGCAAATATAAAACAGCTCCTGCCTTCATAAGTAGCATTGTGGTTGTTAGACTTGCCTGAGTGTCACAAAACTTCAGTTTTTGTGCATCCAAAACCAAAAATCACTGACTTGTATCAAAAAAGGTGGAGCAGCACATTTATCAATCAGAATTGAATCTGGAAAGTAATCCACAGTGGGACATTTTTCTGATATAGATTCTGCAGGAATTTGAAATGCCTTTGTTTACATAACAATTTTGTTATAAGTAAGAGAGAACCAAAAGCATGCCTGTGTACTTAATAGCCTGGATTTATTTATTTTCTATCCAATGATATTCTTGTTATGTATTTGGGGAGAATTATGGGATGAATCTGATCAAAGCTCATAATGTTCACGTATGGAAATACCACAATTAAAAAAACCCTTTTGTATAACTCTTTATCAAAACAAAATTGGAAAAAAGAATTAGTAAATCATACTATTTTCTTGTTAATCAGTTTAAAGTAAAATCTGAGATTTGCTTTTTTTCCCTACCTTTACTCTCTTGCCTCTTTTCTCCTTTTCACATGTCTCTAAACAGTATTCGCACAATAAATAAAGGAATGATCAATATGAGTTCTGAAAAGCACGTCATCTTTTCTTCCCAGTATGTATGGAATTCATTTCTTCTTCATCTCAGCCTATCTAACAGAGTGCACACTATCAATGTTCTAATCTCTCTCATGTTTATTCTCATGCACATCTTAAAACATACCTGAATTTTGTTCATGCATGTTAAAAACATGTTGAATTAACTATGTGCTATTAATCTAAGCATAAAAGTCTTTGTGGAAAATTATAGGGTAAATAACACAACTCTACCTCATGAAGAGTTCATGTATCCTGACTTTGAAGTCAGGATCTAGTGTTCCAATTCTTCTTTCTCCATAGCTTCACTGTCAAAAACTTTTAACTAATTATGCATTTTCACCACAGTCAATTTAGACTTTGAGTTTTGGTACAACTGAATAAAAATAATGTGTTTCCCTCCAGTTTAGATTCAAAAGAAAAGAACACAGTTAATTTGTATTCATGTGGACTTTTCTCCAGTTCAATATAGACATATAAGCTGGTTACTCTGGTGCTTGCCTGTTGTCCCTACCACTTAGGAAGCTGAGGCAAGAGGATCTGGGATAAGAGGTCAATTTGGAAACATAGTTTCCAAAAACTGTGTTCATAAATACAGAAATACAGAGAGATAGAAATATACACATTGTTTATGAAATACAGACACTAATTCTAATAGAATTAATATGCTGATACTGTATTATGTGCATGCCTAAAGCATCATTTGTACTAAACTATGTCCAGAAATGGCATTTGATCTTAAGGCAGGATATAATTTTGTGATTAAGTAAAAAGAATTGAATTTTGCTTCTTTCTGTTTTTTCTGCTACATTTTGCAATATGATTTCCAGTATAAATTTAACAAACAAACATAAATTTATGAAGTGCAGAATACAGATGTAGTTATCAAAGACTTACTTCCATGCTGCTTATTAATTGTTGGAATAATGTTTATATCTTTTCAGATGTAGAAAAAATACTCTTGTTTCTGGATTGTTAGCCCACATGATTTGCCTATGAATTCCATTCATAACATACAAATTTGCAATATATAGTGTGTATACATTATGTGTAATATTTACTTCACATATGTTAAATTTTATAACATATAGCACCTATGTTTATATGTGATATAGGAATAACAATAAATATTGCTTATCAACTCTCAAGCAGAATTGAAGCACTAGTATAATTACATATAGAAACAAATAAAACACATCCTTCTCCATCTTTAATTCAAATGTGCGTGGATGCATACAGAGCACATATTCAGACAAAAGTGCACAACTGACCTGTGTCTAGATATATAGGTATTGCATCTGGCAAGTAAAGGTCGTCATATGAAATGTACTCTTTCATATATGGTTCCCTCTAGTTACAATTATTTTGAGATTTTGCATGGGGTTGAAGTTTTCAATAGATCTTTCCTTTTATTGATGCAATGTTAATTCAGTATATGAACATACTGCAATTTGTGTCCCTTTATTACACTTAAGTATTTTTATTTGTGTATGTAAATTATACAAAGGGTTTCACTGTGATATGCCTACATAAGCTTTGATTAAATTCACTTCCCTCTATTAATATTTCATATTCTATCTCCCTGTTATCAATTTTAATGGGTTTCATTATTTTAGTTTCATTCATGAGTATAAAGTGCTTCAACCATATTCAGTTTTCTGATACAAAGAAAGTTGATAAAATCACTCATTTGTTAACCATTATGCATATCATTTAATATCTCTTAAGTACATAGATTGTAATTAACTGTGAGTTAAAGTGTTGTATAATAGGGCAGGAATATATTGATGTTCATTTTTTCCAAATTGCATTCTAAAATGAACATAACATTTTACATAACAACCAGCGGTGCATGTGTGTTCAGATTATTCAATTTTTCCACTAACAATGGCTATTACTACTTATTTAATTTGTGTGAGTTTTTATTATCAGTATGTCACAGTATCCCATGTTGGCTTTAGTCCTTATTTTCCTAAGAACTAGGGATCTTGAGTATTTTTTCATATGTTAGATTTTATCTGTTTAAACTTTTTCTTAGTTTTATTTACCTGCTTGTTTATTTATTATTGAGTCTTTTGTCAGCTATATGGTTTGAAATTTATCTTCTTCAGACTGTGAAGATACCTACAAATACATACAAATGGGTGTACAGGTATATGTGTAACACATATGTACTGCACATATCTAAAATATATTACATTTATGTATACAAAGAATAATACTAAAAATTTCAAAATAAAGTTTCTTCCTGATTATAGTCCATTCTACTGTTCCAGATACATTTTTCTATATAAATACTACCATAACATATTTAGCTTAAAATAAATTTTACTAGGCAACTTCACTGCTCTGGTTATGTTGCCTGAGGTCACATTGTGGCACTCAGCTGAGGGATGAGACAGGTTGTAGCTGATACTCACTTGAAAATGCAGTCTAGCAGGCCCTCTTTTCCTCAGTATGTATTTTCTGAGTGGCTCAGATTATTTACCCTGAATGTAATTTTGGTTATAGATAGCACTTCTTGCCTCTCACAAACTAATTGCTTAAAGGTTATAATAAGCATCACATAGAGGTGTCTGTGCCTCTATTCTGCTGGTCAAAGCCATTAAATGACAGCAAATTTATAACAGGAATATAAATAGGCAACATTTCTCTGACAGAGGTGAGCCCATAAGTGTACAGTCATCTTCAATCTTCTCAAAATGTAATACCCATTGAAGAATTCTGAAATTTCTCATTGCAAATTATTACTCTTAGTTTTTAGCATTTTAATGAACAGTTCAGTATGTGTGGTCTTATATTTTTGCTGCTCATATACGTAAAAGATGCACTGAAAGAAGCAATGCTTGAACATCACACAAAAAGACTGACAGCTTTGTAATCAGTCCATTAAGGAAACATGATTACCTCTGGGTATTTGATATAACCCCGGCTGACCTGATACCCCAGTGGGAGACCAGATTCAAACAACATGGAGAATTTTATCACTATCCAGCTGTGAGGATATTTGCAGAATATAAAAGTCATGCTTTTAGTAAGTCTCAATTTTGTGAAGAAGAATATGGATAGTACTAAATAAAATTATATTAGGAAAAAATTGGATCTCCATTTTAAAGAAAAATCACTGTTTATATAAAATCCTTAAATGTATCATCTTTGCATATATAAATCATGCTGGTAAAGAAAAACTTCCAAAGCCAGTGTAATTCTTCTCTGTGTTTACAACTTTTCAATATAAAATGCCTAAAATAGTTGAAGATGAATACTTAGTAATTACCTTTATGAATTTTTACAAGGGACTGTAGGGGATAAAAAAAATAAGCATAGAAGTCTTCCTATATTCTTAAGTGTAATAGAAAGAATGCTTTAAAAAAGTTACACAAAATTAAAATGCTTCACTTAGAGAATATAGTATACTATTAAAATAATAAAATCAATGAAATGTGGACAGGTTTCATGCAGTTGACAGATGACAATATGACAATTCTGAATGAAAAAAAGTGGACTTTAAAGTGTCCATTGCCATGAATGTCCGTAACACTATTACATGAAGTAGGCAAAACAATGAAGCAACACAATGTCCCCTAACTGACTAATGGATGAACAAATGATGTGATATCCAAAACATGAAAGAGAAAGAAATTCTGAAACTTGCCATAATATGTATAGATTTCAAAAACATTATAAATGAAAGATTGACACCAAAGCACACATACTGTATCACTCTTTTACATGTAATGCTGAAAATAGATGAACACATGTACCAGAAGGTACTGAAAGGAGAAGGTAAATTGACCACAACCCTGTATGTATTTCTTACTAAGAAAATGAATGTCTATGAAGTAAATTCTAATAAAGAATGCACTCTTTTGTAAGTATTGTAAAAACTAAACAAATGTTTACTTTAAAAGTGGAGATCCTATGGTATAAAAATTAAAAGCAATAATCCAATAAGATGGTGAAAGATAGTATTTCAAATATGGAAGAAGTAAAACAGGGGAACAGAATAGGAAATGATTAAATGCTATTTGAGTTCAATTAGTTTCTGCCTTTTCAAGACAAGTATGATATTTAATATATAGGTCCTACACATTTTATAGTGTATATTTAATTTCTAGTTTTCATTCTGATGTAAATCACTTTGTTGAGTAAACTTAAGAATCAAGCTCAACGTTTTCTTAAGATGCTCATGCATTCACAGGGGAAAGTATACAACTCGAAGTGTAATTAGTCACATGTTTGTATAACAACAAAGCCTAGGGGAAATCTCTTCAGAGATTTAAGTTCCAAATGCTATTTGGTATAAGAAAATACCATCTGGCTAGCATTCTGTTACCAAAGAAGTGCTCATCTCAGGTAAGGTCAGAGTTTCAAATTTAAAAAATTATAACTGAAAAATACCTCTTAGGAAAAAAACTGATCCATTCGTAAATGGATCATTTTATTCCAGCTTACTTAGGTCAATAAAATCTAAAGCCTAAACCAAAAATGTTCTTTTCTTCTCAGAACTGGAAGATTTTGACTTCTTGATAATTCCAAGATTTGCTGTAATGTTAATAAGATAAACAGGTAGAAGCATGGTGAAAAGGGTTACTTTGATGTTTGTGTCAAATGGATCATTTTATTCCAGCTTACTTAGGTCAATAAAATCTAAAGCCTAAACCAAAAATGTTCTTTTCTTCTCAGAACTGGAAGATTTTGACTGGACTTATTAGTATCCACAAAGTAATACTTAGAAAACTATAAAAAGAGGGCTGATGGGTAAGAAACAGCAAAAAAGTGAATTTGATATAATGTACTTTGATACATATTGAAATTTGCAATGTAAACCCTTTGTGCAATCAATACAAATTAATTCAAACTGCAGAAAAATAAGGTTTTACTTAGTTTCATCTAGTATAGGCTCATAAGCAAGCATTTTCTCATTTTATCACTGTGTAGGTAAACACATGAATTTAAGAATTTTTTTGTTTATTTCTTTGTTCAATTAATAGATGATTGATTAAAAATAGCAATATCTGAAAATTCAACTCCATGTGAGCCACATACCATAGTCACTTAGGCCAAATAGACATAAAAAATTCCACACATATCCATCTACCGTGTTTGATTTGCCAAATTGCAATAAAAATTATATGAAATGCAAGTACATTATATATTGATTGACCACATATACTTAAAGAAGAGAAGCCTAAATACCTCTGAAATTGCCTTTAATCCTATTGCGATTTTTTAAAGGAAACTGTCCATTCAAAATCTGATATGAGGCAAATATTTGTGTTAAATTATGATTTTTCCACTTTTATTTTAGCATTACTCTTTGAATGATCTTAATGTTTTGACCTTAGACTACACCCTTCCCCAAAATACACAATGAGATTTGTGGAAAACTACAATCCAATTCAAGAGGAAAAAAATAACTATTTCATATCTCCTCAAATAAACGAAATATATTTTTTTAAATTAAGCAGCAGTGAAGGGGGTATTTTTTTTCTGAAGAGAATAAAAGATAAGACAGACACAAACTCTGGTGATCTTTATGGATATTTCACTGGTGTGAGGAAGAGCTAAATATGTACCTAACTTCTTTTGATTTTGTTTATTAAAGTTTACACAAGAACTAGAAGATGGACAAAGGAAATTGCTCCTCCTTCAATGAATTCATTTTCTTGGGAATTACTAGTGACACAAACATCAAAGTAACCCTTTTCACCATGCTTCTACCTGTTTATCTTATTAACATTACAGCAAATCTTGGAATTATCATTTTCATCATAATGGATTTCCAGCTTCACACACCAATGTATTTTTTCCTCAGCCACCTCTCTTTCCATAACCTCTGTTATTCCACAGCAGTTGGACCCAAGATGATGGTGGATCTATTGGCAAAGAAGAGATCGATTCCTTTTCTTGGCTGTGCTCTACAATTTTTCATCTTCTGTATCTTTGCAGATGCTGAGTGTCTACTGCTGGCAGTGATGGCCTTCGACAGGTACATGGCCATAAGCAGCCCCTTACTGTATACAGTCCACATGTCCAGCACGGTGTGTGTCTCTCTTGTGGTTGGAGTTTACCTGGTGGGAATGGCAGATGCTTTGACACATACAACACTGACATTCCACTTATGTTTCTGTGCATCTAATGTGATCAACCATTTCTTCTGTGATATGCCTCCACTCTTTCTCCTTTCCTGTTCTGACATAGAAATCAATGAACTGGCATTATTTACTATTTTTGGCTTTATTGAACTGAGCACCATTTCAGGAGTTCTTGTCTCTTATTGTTATATTGTATTATAATACAATATTATAATACAATACTGATATTGTATTATCAGTCTTAAAAATCTGCACTGCAGCACAGCAACTAAGAGATAGCATAGATAAATGGGACCTCATAAAACTAAAAAGCTTCTGTTCATCAAAAGAAATGGTCTCTAAACTGAAGAGAACACCCACAGAGTGGGAGAAAGTATTTGCCAACTATACATCAGACAAAGGACTGATAACCAGAATATACAGGGAACTTAAAAAACTAAATTCTCCCAAAACTAATGAACCAATAAAGAAATGGGCATGTGAACTAAACAGAACTTTCTCAAAAGAAGAAATTCAAATGGCCAGAAAACACATGAAAAAATGCTCACCATCTCTAGCAATAAAGGAAATGCAAATTAAAACCACACTAAGATTCCACCTCACCCCTGTTAGAATAGCCATCATCAGCAACACCACCAACAACAGGTGTTGGTGAGGATGCGGGGAAAAAGGAACCCTCTTACACTGTTGGTGGGAATGTAGACTAGTACAACCACTCTGGAAAAAAATTTGGAGGCTACTTAAAAAGCTGGACATCGATCTACCATTTGATCCAGCAATACCACTCTTGGGGATATACCCAAAAGACTGTGACACAGGTTACTCCAGAGGCACCTGCACACCCATGTTTATTGCGGCACTATTCACAATAGCCAAGTTATGGAAACAGCCAAGATGCCCCAGCACTGACGAATGGATTAAGAAAATGTGGTATCTATACACAATGGAATTTTATGCAGCCATGAAGAAGAATGAAATGTTATCATTCACTGGTAAGTGGATGGAACTGGAGAACATCATTCTGAGTGACGTTAGCCTAGCTCAAAAAACCAAAAATCATATGTTCTCCCTCATATGTGGACATTAGATCAAGGGCAAACACAACAAGGGGATTGGACTATGAGCACATGATAAAAGCGAGAGCACACAAGGGAGGGGTGAGGATAGGTAAGACACCTAAAAAACTAGCTAGCATTTGTTGCCCTTAACGCAGAGAAACTAAAGCAGATACCTTAAAGCAACTGAGGCCAATAGGAAAAGGGGAACAGGTACTAGAGAAAAGGTTAGATCAAAAAGAATTAACCTAGAAGGTAACACCCACGCACAGGAAATCAATGTGAGTCAATGCCCTGTATAGCTATCCTTATCTCAACCAGCAAAACCCCTTGTTCCTTCCTATTATTGCTTATACTCTCTCTACAACAAAATTACAAATAAGGGCAAAATAGTTTCTGCTGGGTATTGACGGGGGGGGGGGGCTGGGGGGAGGGAGGGGGCGGAGTGGGTGGTAAGGGAGGGGGTGGGGGCAGGGGGGAGAAAAGAACCAAGCCTTGTATGCACATATGAATAATAAAAGAAAAATGAAAAAAAAAATCTGCACTGCTGAGGGCAGGTTCAAAGCTTTCTCCACCTGCACCTACCATTTAACTGCAGTTGCAATTTTCCAAGGAACTATGCTCTTCATGTATTTCCGGCCAAGTTCTGCTTATTCCCTAGATCAAGACAAAATGAGCTCACTGTTCTACACTCTTGTCATTCCCATGCTGAATCCTCTAATTTATAGCTTAAGGAACAAGGATGTGAAAGAGGCTCTTGAAAAACTGAAAAATAAACTGTATTTAAAATAATTGCATCTTGTCTAGATACACACATATTCACAGTAATGGTTGTTTATAATGAAATTATATTGGTTGACATTTAAGAAATGAAGTGTTATCCCGTAGTTTAATTTAATAAAATGTGACTGTACTGGTGTTTAATCACAAAGAAATGTAGATCTTCAAACACTTGATGATTCATTATTTGTCAATATGGAAAATTTTCCTTATCCTTCCAATTGTGCTTTAGTTTTATTTGTTTATTTTTTCCTTTACCTTCTATCATGCCACTGTTTAGTGGATTTTTACTAGTTACCTTTTTGCATATTTACATATCCTATATTTCATTACAAATCCAGTAATTTATGTCCTAGTGAATTTTAATATCCAGAGAAAGTAGCAGACTTTAAATGAACACTTCAATAATTCATAATGAGCCACAAAAATGTATTGTAACATAAAGACTGTAGAATATAATCCAAAGCAAAATGTTCAACTCTAGTGTGCTACAGAGAGGCCTCACAGGACAAAGGTATTAGGTTTAGAATTGAAAAGGTGAATGCTGGACAGAAGAATGTACTGTAGCCGGAAGGTTTAAAAAAATAGAGAATTTTGGGGGTAGATAGATCCCTGATATGTGGAAAGCAATAATGGGGTCCACACTTAGGACTTCATGCTTGCTAGGCAGATAGTCTACCACTTAAACCATGTCCTAAGCCCTTACCCACAATCTTTTCACATTGCTCATAGGAACACTGCTATGATTCATCTCAGCATCTATTGAGATCCTACCCTAAAACTGATGGCATCAGGGAGGTAATAAATTCATCACAGCAGAGCCTTTGTAAAATGGTTTTTTGCCCTTAAAAAACAAGCCTGGAGATATTCATAATCCACTCTCCACAAGGAGGGAACAATTAAGAGTAATAGATGGGATGAATTTGATCAAAGCACTTACATGCATTATGGATATACCCCAATCAAACTCCTTTGTATAATTAATATCTGCTAATGAAACATCTATTTAGCTTCATATTGTCTTCATTTGTTAAATGTAGTGGATTGAACTAAAGAAAAAAAAATTAGCTTCCCATAAAAGGATGACCAAAAATACCATACTCTGATCCTGTAAATTTCTCTCTAAAACTATGAAGACAAATTCCAGTATGTGGAAGTATTTTAAGCAATTTATGACTGAAGTAGATGTTTGGGCAGATGTTCCACATTGGCTGTTCTAAGGTGGGATTCTAAAGAATTGTGGAATACAGCATCAAAGGCTTGCTTGATCCTAGAGTGACTAGTGCAAACTTCACCTTTTTATTCCCCATAAATATCTCCAAATTGCAACCTTTTTTCTTATCAAGTGGTTACTGGTAGCAAGTATTGTTGTCCAAATACCATCCAGGAGGTGACTTTTGACAAAGTTAGTAGTTTAGTTTATTATTTATATCTTAACTCTGTCCTTCATCCTTGCTACTATAATATTTAAATACAAGAATACTAAAGAAATGGCATGATTGGCTATATGTGATACAAATTCTCCATTAATCTTCTTTTACTTAAAGAATGAATTAATATAAGTTATTTACAATGCTTTTTCCTGGGGTCATATTGTATTTCTATGAGTTATGAATATATTACCATTTAAAACAATTTCAATATTGGGATAAGTTTGAGAAATATGAGTTACTTTGTATTTGTACAAAAAATTGTACTCCATAAGTAGTCTTTTTGACCTGAAAACAGTAGCAATGATGCGAGGAAGGTATTCTCACAAAGGTAAAAAATTTAAATTGCAGCTGTTGTGAAATTATTGCAGTATTCTCAAGGGAAAAGTCTGAGGTAGGACTTTAATTCATCATGTTACATAACACAAAACAGTGAAGACGAGGGTTTAGGAAATTTAAGACCTGAAAGTCACTAGGTGAAAACAAAACATGATCTACATATCGTTCAGGTATTGGGATAAGGGCAGAAAAAATTGCCCACATAAGTTAGGTTTCTGAATCATCATATAGATAAAATAAGATTTTACTTTCATTGGAAAAATGAGGAATAAAGTATTGAGGAATTTATAAGCATTATACACTTTCTCAGTTTAGCATATTCTGCAATCTAATGACTAAATGATTTTATCTTGATAGATACATTTGACTGACCTCATTTGTGATTTTGGTAAATATTGTATAATTTTTGTGTATTCATATATTAATAAGGATTCATGTGTAAACACGCTTTTAAAATCACTCTGCAAGCAGAATAAATTTACAATTTAAAAATTTTTAATTTTTCTAGTTTTACTGTAAATAACCATAATGCACACTACACAAATACCAGCATGTACAAACTCAAGTCCATTTGAAACACATACTGTACTTTAGTTTAGAAGTCACGAGTCAGACTGCCATCTGCATTCCAAATTTTATATATAAATAACATAAAAACACACACTTCCTGACATGTGCACATAAATGTAAACATAAATAAAGGAAACAGAATCTTATATACAGTAGAAACCATTTCCTGTCTTTCCATTTCCATTTTAATGTAAAATTCAAATGAAGCGTATTTGTGATAGGCTGTGATTTCCCTTATAACATCTGTTTGTTTTCTAGAAATTTGTCTTTTGGAATCAGGTGAATTATACAAAGGAATTATGAAAACTATGAAAAATCAGTGTTGACAGTGGTAGAATAGCTCAACAATATATATTTGACTTTTTAAGAAACCCTGGACACTAAAGACATTATCATAATAATATTCGTGTACCAAATTATACTCTATATCATTCTCAGGTATAAAAAATAATTTGTATTTCTGGAACAATGAACTATTTGTAGTCCTATACATCAAGCATATGAAGTGTTTAATCTTAACATTTTCTAGCTCTTTAATATCAGCTTGGATTGGATAGCAGCTTTTAATTTATTCTAATGTATTATTTGAGAATGGATGTTATTGTCCATGAAATGACACATATTTCAGGAATTATATGCAAATTACAATCAGAGATGATAAATGTGTACATATGGCATTTTTTATGTTTTAATGATAATGCCCCTTTGACACTGATACATTCCTAGGCTATTTTATATGGGAAAAGACAACAATTTATAGACAAAAATCATCTTCTGCTTCATAATAATACTTGTTGGATGTGGAGAACCATCATCCCTAATCTATCATCCTATTAATAGTTTTCTAACAGATTACAAAAAAAAGAGCAAAGAAGAATGGATATTGGAAATTGTTCAACACCAACTGAATTCCTTCTTTTAGGAATTACCAATAATCCTTGGATGAGAGTGGTTCTGTTCACTGTGTTTCTACTTATATCCCATTATTCTCATTGCAAATATTGGAATGATCACTTTAATCCAAATAGATTCCAAATTTCACAGTCCTGTGTACATTTTTCTCATACACCTTTCTTTCACTGACCTCCATATTCCTCTACATTTGGGCCCAAGACATTAACGGACCTCCTTTGCCACGAATAAATCAGTTCCCTTTGTTGGCTGTGCCCTGCAGTTCTTCATCTTTTGCATCTTTACGGATGCCGAGTGCATGATGCTGGCAGTGATGGCCTTCGACCGATACAAAGCCATCAGCAACCCTTGCTCTATGTGGTAGACATGTCCAGCATGTACACACTCAACTGTTGGCTGGACTTTACCTGGTGGCAATGGCAGATGCTTTGACACATACAACATTGACATTCTGCTTATGTTTCTGTTGGTCCAATGACCTTAATCATTTCCTCTGTGATGTCCCTCCTCTCCTCTTACTATCTTGCTCAGATACACAGGTCAATGAGCTAGCGATATTCACCATCTTTGGTTTTATTGAACTGAGCACCATTTCAGGACTTCTTGTTTCTTACTGTTATATCATCTCATCAATCTTAAAGATTCATTCTGCTGAGGGGAGGCTCAAAGCTTTCACCACCTGCACATCTCACTTAACTGCATTTGCAATTTTCCAGGGAGCTATATTTTTCATGTATTTCTAGCCAAGTTCTTCTTATTCCCTAGATCAAGACAAAATGAGCTCACTGTTCTACAGTCTTGTGATTCCCATGCCAAACCCTCTAATTTATAGCTTAAGGAACAAGGATGTGAAAAAGGATCTTGAAAAAATTAAATATAGACTATATTCAAAATAATTGTCTAATGTAACATGTACATATATTAATAGTGGTTGTTTTTTGAAATTATATTGCATGACATTTAAGAAAGAAATTGCTGTCCCATGGGTTCATTTAATAAGATATCATTATACTAGAGTTTAATAATAAAGAAGTGTTGCAAAACCTTAAACATGTCATGAGTTTTTGTCTTTAAATAATATGTAGTATTTCTTTATTGTGGAAATTTTCCTGGTCCTTCCAATTGTCCCTAAGTTTCATTTGTTTATTTTTTCATTTAACTTCTATTATGTTAAGATTTAGTAAATATTTTTCTAGAAGACTTTTTTTCATTTTTATATCTTACATTTCATAACCAATTCAGTAATTCATTTCCCAGTGAATTTTATACTCTAAATAAGATAAAAGGCTACAAAAGAACATGCGAATAATTCACAGTGACCCCCAAAACAGTATTAAAATATAAAGACTGTAGGATATAATCCAAGGCAAAACTTCCAACTTCAGTGTGGAGGGGAAAGGCTTCAGTGGATGAAGATATGAAGTCTTACAACTAAAAAGGTGAATGTTAGAGAGAGGAACAGACACTAACCTGATGGTTTGAGAAATGGAGAAGTGTTGAGGTAGACAGGTCCTTGTTACATGGAAAGCAAAACCGGGCTAGGATACAAAAAGCAAATATGAAGACCATGAGAAATACCGCTGTGTGATGAAATTATCATCCATCAACTCCTCCATCATTTCTTCCAGGAAATTTTCCTACCTTCTTTTCTAGTTTACATCCCTAGAAAATATTCATCTTGTTCACAATCACCAACTTAAACCATTATTTAATGTTGTCATAATTCTTACATCATTATCTCCACTAGAAGAATAGAAACATATTTTACTCAAGCATTTGATTCCTCTAATTCAAACCATTATTATGTTTGGAAACAAAGAAGAGAAAAAAATATAATGCCTGACAGCATACCATTTTTGAGTGCTTTTTAAGTGTTGATAAGAAACTGAGGGTATGGCATGTGACAGGCAAACACTCATAAATACATAATGTACCTTTTTAAGAGAGTAGACAAAATAATTGTTAATACTAAGGCAATTAGTCAAAATAAATGGACATTAACTGTATTAAAATTAACAATGATGCATCTACGTCTTTCATATTCATCTTCTTTTGTCTTTTTCTACTTGAAATTTCAGATGTCTTAAGCCATGTCTCAGCTTCTTGATAAAACATGAAAATGGCTATAATACACAGACACTTTTAAATACGCATTACAATTAGAGAAGTTAAAAGTCACTAGATACCTTAGGTTTCTTGATTTTAGTGAGAAATAGTTTTATGACACTTCAGAATACATGTAAAGGCCAAGCAGCACCTTAGCTTTCAAGGTAGGGTGTGGTAAATATGACAATTTAGGAGAAGGCATGAGGGTGCAAAATACCCATGAGAGATACTAACTTCAGATAAAGTGCTTTATTAGCTTCTACCTCTATAATATTTTCTTAATTTGCCTTTAGTCTTCCATTTTTATGGTACCATGTAAAGCCAGTGAAAATCAGGCAGTCTACGGACACAGAAGTAGACTCTCACTAGACACTGAATCTCTCAATGCTGTGATTTGGGACATCCAATCTCTAGAATGTTGAGAAATGATTTTTTTGTTGTTTATAAGATATCCAGTCTATAGTTTTCTAATATAACACATCCTTCTCTCATATATTTGCTTTACTTTATCATTAAAAGAGATATTTGTTTAAATCATTTGCCCATTAATTAATTGGATTATTTCTTCATGGGGGGCACATATCATAAGGATTATAAGTCAACACACAATAGACAGACCTGCACACAAATGTTTATAGATGCACAATTCACAGTAGCCAAGTTTTGGAATCAGACTAGGTATCATTCAGCCACTGAACTGATTTTAAAATTTGGTATATATACACATGGAGTATTATTATTCAGCTATAAAAATCATAAAATTATTTTTCGTAGGAAAATATATGGAACCAGAAATCATCATGTTAAGAGAAATAAACCAGACTCAGAAAGAAATGTGACAGGTTTTCTCTAATATGTAGAATTTAGACCTCCCCAAAATAGATGATTGTCAAGATGTACCTGTTTGGTTGTGGGCAACAAAGGTAATAAGACCAAAGGATAAGGTGATAGGAGGGAAGAATGTGATTGACACACATTATAATTCACATATGAATATAGAATAATGAATCAGTTACAAACTGTATAAAGTGGGGGATGAAGTAATTCAGAGTAATAGAGGTAATAAATCTGATCAAAGCACATTATATGTATATATGGTCATCTCATAATAAAACTTGTATAATTAATATGTGTGAATAACTTATATGCAATTCATATTGGCCCTATTGTTACATGTAGTGGATGTGAACTAAAGAGAAGGAAAATGTGAAAGGCTGATGAAAAATACCATACTCTAATCTTATTGTAACCTTCATTTCTCTGAATTTATGAAGTAAAACTCCATTATTTGGAATAGTTGACTGAAATAGAAGCTTGGGCAGATGGTCCATATTGGCTGTTCTAAGTTGGGGTTACAGACTTCTGGAATACAACACTGAACACTTTACTTTATCCTACAGTGACTACAGCAACCTTGATCTTTTCTTCCTCATCAGTATCTCTAAATTGCATCTTCTTTCTTATCAACCAGTTACTGATGATAAGTATTGTTGTCTAAATATCATCATACTGATGAGTTTTGACAATGCTAGTAGTGCAGTTAATTCTCTGCATCCTAACTCTGTCCTTCAATCTTGCTACTGTAATATCTAAATACAAGAATGAATTAGAAATGTCATGCTTGAGTATATGTAATAAAGGATTTTCTTTTATATGAAAGAGGAACTTAATATAGGCCATTTGCAATGATTTTTCCAAGGGTCATATTTTGTGTCTCTGAGTTCTACTGCCATGTAAATCCATCACAGTATTGCCATAAATTTGAGAAATAAGAATTACAGAATCTTTGTACAAAAAATTCCATTTCATCTCTAGCCTTTTTTTGGACCTGAGAGGAGTATCACTGATGCCAGATAGTTAGTGTCACAAAGGAAAAAACTTGAAATTTCAGTCATTGCTAAATTATTACACTATTCTCAAGGGAAAATTATGAACCAGGGATCCAATTAATCATTATTGACTATTATAAGAGGGTGAAGGCAGAGGTTCAGGTTTAAGTCCCTACAGTCTATAGGTGGAAATGAAGCATAAACTATATATTTTTCAGGTACAAGGGATAAGAGAAGACTTTCTTACCTTGGGTAGGTACTGTATGGCTATGCTTACGTAATAGAGGGAAAATACAATTTTACTTTCATTAAAAAATGAGGAATGATGTATTAAGGAATTTGTAAATATTATCTACTTACTCATTTAAATGTAGTCTTCAATCCAATGACCAAATTAAATTTCCTTGTTAAACATGGGTGATTTTTTGACTGACTTCCTTTTTCTTTATTGTGAAGATTTTATTATATTCATACTTTAGTCAGGATTCATAATTAAAACGTCCTTTCAAAATCATTCTGCAAGTGACACGGTGCATGTAAAGTTAAAGGTTCTCGTACTTTTATTTAAACAACAATAGTGAACACAATACAAGCACCATTATGTGTAAACTCAAGTCAATATGAACTGCATACTATAAGAATCAGACTGCCATCCACATTCCAAATTTTATATGCAAATAACATGACAAACATACAGATACTCCCTGAGATGTGCATATAAATGTAAACATAAACACAAGAAACAGAAACTTATATCGCTGAAACCATTTCTTGTTTGTCTTTCGATTTTCATTTTAATGAAAAATTCAAGGTAATTAAGTGTATTTGTTTTAGTTTGTGGTTTCTCCTTCTCTTTATGACATCTATTTGGTTTTTCAAAGAATTTGTCCTTTGGAATCAGGTGAATTATACAAGGAATTATAAAATGTCTGAAAACCAGTGTTCAGAGTGATAGAATAAATGCATAAATAATATCTGACTTTTCAAAAAGTCAAAAGATGCTAAAGATAGTACCAAAATAATTTTCATTTACCAAATTGCGTGCAATATTATTCTCAGTGTTAAAAACAAAATATATTTTGAATAATGAAATAAGTGATATCCTAGTCTTACTTTTTCTGGCTTTTCTCCCTAACCTTGGTTTTTCTTTAATGTCAGTTTGGATCTAGTGCCAGTTTTCAGTTTATTCTAATGTATTATCTGAGAGCAAATGAAAAGTCACATATCTCAGGAAATATATGTAAATTACAGTAAGAGGTGATCAACTTATGTTAGCCATTTTTATTTTTAAATGACAATGCCATCTTTGAAATCGGTTTTTCTCTGGGCTATTTTATGTGAGCAAAGAAAACAATTTAGAGATGCAAATCATGTTCTGCCTCATATTAATATTCATTGGATGTGGAGAAAAATAATCTCTAAACTGTTACCCTATTGAACATTTTCTAATAGTTTTTAAAAAGAGCAGAGAAGAATGAACACCAGAAATTGCTCATCACCAACTGAATTCCTTCTCTTGGGAATTACCAATAATCCTTGGATGAGAGTGGTTCTCTTCACTGTGTTTCTACTTGCTTATCTCGTTATTCTCATTGCAAATATTGGAATGACCATTTTAATCAGAATGGATTCCCAACTTCACACTCCTATGTACATTTTTCTCAGCCACCTTTCTTTGGCTGACTTTTGCTATTCCACTTCAGTTGGGCCCAAGATGCTGGTGGACCTTCTTGCCACAAATAAATCAATTCCCTTTGTTGGCTGTACCCTGCAGTTCTTCATATTCTGCATCTTTATGGATGCCAAGTGCATGCTGCTGGCAGTGATGGCCTTTGACGGTACAAGGCCATCAGCAACCCTCTCCTCTATGCAGTAGACATGTCCAGCAAGGTTTGCTCCCAATTGCTGGCTGGGGTTTACCTAGTGGCAATAGCAGATGCTTTGACACATACAACATTGACATTCCGCTTATGTTTCTGTGGGTCTCATGAGATTAACCATTTCTTCTGTGATGTCCCCCCTCTCCTATTATTATCTTGCTCTGATACACAGGTCAATGAGCTAGTGATATTCACCGTTTTTGGTTTTATTGAACTGAGCACCATTTCAGGACTTCTTGTTTCTTATTGTTATATCATCTCATCAGTCTTAAAGATTCATTCTGCTGAGGGGAAGCTCAAAGCTTTCTCCACCTGCACCCTCTCACTTAACTGCAGTTGCAATTTTCCAGGGAACTATGCTCTTCATGTATTTCCGGCCAAGTTCTGCTTATTCCCTAGATCAAGACAAAATGAGCTCACTGTTCTACACTCTTGTGATTACCATGTTGAACCCTCTTATTTATAGTTTACGGAACAAAGATGTGAAAGCAGCCATCAAAAAGCTGAGAAATAAAATTTTAGGGCAAGGTATGTAACACAAATTCATACATATTTATATTATTCCCATATATATCTTTCTTCACATTGTGTGTTTTAATATGTTGTTGTCATTACTACTTTAAGTTAATATAATATGTATTTTACAAAAATACCACAAAGGTCATTTGGGGTTTCTTAAATATGCTGCACTTCATGATGTATTCAAAGTGAATAATGTACTGAAACATTTTATAACATTGCAGTTTCAGTGTTGGTGTTTTTGTCTATGTGAATTAATTTTATTAAAGTAAGAGTTATTGAGTGGTTAGTATGTTACATTTACACTGCTCTGAACTTTGTATTTAATCTTGAAATCATATCTATGGTAATTAATCCTATAGAATAACAGAAATTAGAATCACTAACCAAACATACTAATAACTCAAATAAAGTACAAATACCATGAAGTCAAAGAAAGCAGTAATCTTACCTAGACAGCAATAAAGAAAGTATTCTTTGAAATGGGGACATTTAGCTTTAGAGCTAAATGATAGATATATGCCCATCTGAGTGATGGTGGAGAGAACAAAGGATTTTACATGCAGAAGCTGACATAGAGAGATTATGAGGAGCACATAAAAGATCTTTTAGTAGAAAACAAGTCCAATGTAAAAAGAAGAAAGCACAAAGTGGCTTTACTTGCAGTTCCCTAGTGATTAGTGATGGTGTACATTTTTCTTGTATTTTTCAAAATGTGTACATTTAAATGTTTTATACAGGTTTATTCACATCATTTGTGTTTTATTTGTATTGAGTTGTTTGTATACCATAGGAAAAAATAAAATCAGGCTTTCTACTGTAAGATAAGGCATCTATAGTAAACAATACTTCAAAGTAAGCAGAAGAAAAATTTGTTTGCATACGTTAAATCTACCTGTACAAAAAGGCTTCATAGTGATATTCACCCCCTCACTTACCTACTTTTACAATTTTCTGAACAATTTTTTGAAAGCCCTTCATTCTTGCAAAGCAAGCACTTATAAAGCCAGTGCTCTACCACTTTGAGCCTCAACTTCAGTCCATTTTGCTCCAGTTATTTTGGAGATGGGGGTCTCAAGAAATACTTGCAAAGGCTGACCTCAAACTGTGATCCTCTTCATCTCAGCCTCCAAAGTACCTAGGACTATAGGCATGAGCCACTGCTGCCTAGCTATTTTTGAAGTTTTTAGTTTGTTTCATAAAGTTTATTTCATACATGCATATAACGTACTTTGAACATTTTAGCTGCCTGTCATCTGAATGATAAATATTTGAGGTATAAATATGCTCATTGTTCTGATTTGATCACTGCAATATATATATATGGCTCTTAACATTACACTGTACACCATAAATTTTTACATTTTTGTGTAAAAATAAAATGAAACAAGCTTGCAAAGTGAAGCACCCCTATGAAGTCATCTTCTGCTTAAATTCTCAACCCAGTACCTAAGTTTTACTCACCTTCCCTCTGTCAGGCCTGGTTAAATGTCCATGTTTTTGATTCATAAATTATGCTCTCCAAAAATCTTATTAAACTATTACCTCCAATATGAGACTGTGAACTTTCTTTACTCAATGCAGCATGTGTTATACCTGTCCTTCCATCACTGGCATTGTGACAGACAGGAAAAGGAAAAACAAATGAATAATTCAAACTCATGTAATGCAATGTTAAGTGCTAATGAGATATCAAATTGTGATTAAATGTAGTTATAACTTATACTCTGAATATGTATTTTGTTTATGAAGAAGATAGATAAAATGATTGTGCATTCTAAGACAGTGAATCTCTAATAGGGTCTGATCTATTTACACAGGAAGTATAGAACATTCATCTGGATGTTTTCTTTTTTTTTTTTGAATGTTCACCTATATCTTCTGGCTCTGCTTAATTTTATGATGCGAAATCACTGAAAGAAAGTTTTAGAAAAAATGTACACTTGGCCATGAATTGGAAGGACAATATAATGTCCACTGAAATTCTTAATTTTCATTACAACTGAGGCAGCTAAGACATTGAATGCCTTATGTTTTCCAGCTACAGTTATAAAATGCTCTGATGTGAAACATTTCAGAATGGAAGTATAACCCAAAGCTTTTCTTGGATACCCTTTCATGGATTATATGGTCGGCCCCAATAAAAATTGTCATGTAATATGATAGGGTATTTGATATGTTTCTTTTTAAGTGAAGTCATTCAGTTTGTATTCATTTATGTCTGGATACTTTTATTTATTTTCTAATGTGAAATTCTTCCATACTATTGTATGTGATGATAGTTATTTCCTTTTCAGTCCTATCTGCCATCATCACAAAGAAACATAACACTTGATGTTATTTATCAATGACAAGCAATGTTACTTTGATCATTTTTACAAGCTTTGTATATATTATGCATTCATTTCTATTTGGCATAAATAAGGGATGGAATTTTGTATATTTTCAAGTATTTATGTGTATTTCCAAATATGAGACAATCTACCAAATCATTTTCCATGGAATGCTAATTCTGACTTCTACTGATAACATATATGAAATGGTGGTTATGTTTTGGTTTTTGTCTAGGCTTTGGGTACAGGACTATTTTCATTTCTGAAAATTCACTTGCTGTTTACTTTTTAGAAAGTTGGACATTAGTTTAATATACTTTAAAAAGATTTGTATACTTAAAATATTAAAATATTTCAAGAAGCAAATGCTACTTACAATGAGATTATAGGATTCCATTACCACTTTTAATGTGTCTACTATGTTTCCTGCACATAAAGCATACAAAGCTAAGCTTAAACAAATAAGAAACGATAAAACTTTCATTTAATATTTCATAAAATTAATTTCCTTTGTATTACTGAAAATGTGCTACGTTGCCTATACCAAGGAGCCGTTAGGAATCTGTGGGCACTCCTTTTCTGCCATGGAGAAGTCAGAAGAGCCTGGTTTTCTTTGGTAGCAGTACATGCTTTGAACTTCTGTTTTGCTGATGGCTGCTAGTCAGATAACAATATACTTAAGGAAGATTTTTATAAGTTGACAGTCTTCTATGATTAATATGTCTGTCACTTTGCTACTAGGATTTTCATTTTTGAGCTGTGCATGGTGGTGTACACCACTAATTCCTGAATTCAAGGGCTAAGACAAGTGGATAATGAGTTAGAGAGCAATCAGGACGTAAGTGAGACCACATCTCAAAATAAACAGACAAAAGGGTTTTTTTTGTGTGTGTGCTTTCCTCACTTTTTTGTTTCTGTGTCTTGAAGTTTACTTTCTTTTTTTTTTTTTTCATTTTTCTTTTATTATTCATATGTGCATACAAGGCTTGGTTTATTTCTCCCCCCTGCCCCCACCCCCTCCCTTACCACCCACTCCACCCCCTCCCGCTCCCCCCCTCAATACCCAGCAGAAACTATTTTGCCCTTATTTCTAATTTTGTTGTAGAGAGAGTATAAGCAATAATAGGAAGGAACAAGGGGTTTTGCCGGTTGAGATAAAGATAGCTATACAGGGCATTGACTCACATTGATTTCCTGTGCGTGGGTGTTACCTTCTAGGTTAATTCTTTTTGATCTAACCTTTTCTCTAGTTCCTGGTCCCCTTTTCCTATTGGCCTCAGTTGCTTTAAGGTATCTGCTTTAGTTTCTCTGCATTAAGGGCAACAAATGCTAGCTAGTTTTTTAGGTGTCTTACCTATCCTCACCCCTCCCTTGTGTGCTCTCGCTTTTATCATGTGCTCATAGTCCAATCCCCTTGTTGTGTTTGCCCTTGATCTAATGTCCACATATGAGGGAGAACATACGATTTTTGGTCTTTTGAGCCAGGCTAACGTCACTCAGAATGATGTTCTCCAATTCCATCCATTTACCAGCGAATGATAACATTTCGTTCTTCTTCATGGCTGCATAAAATTCCATTGTGTATAGATACCACATTTTCTTAATCCATTCGTCAGTGCTGGGGCATCTTGGCTGTTTCCATAACTTGGCTATTGTGAATAGTGCCGCAATAAACATGGATGTGCAGGTGCCTCTGGAGTAACAGTCTTTTGGGTATATCCCTAAGAGTGGTATTGCTGGATCAAATGGTAGATCGATGTCCAGCTTTTTAAGTAGCCTCCAAATTTTTTTCCAGAGTGGTTGTACTAGTCTACATTCCCACCAACAGTGTAAGAGGGTTCCTTTTTCCCTGCATCCTCGCCAACACCTGTTGTTGGTGGTGTTGCTGATGATGGCTATTCTAACAGGGGTGAGGTGGAATCTTAGTGTGGTTTTAATTTGCATTTCCTTTATTGCTAGAGATGGTGAGCATTTTTTCATGTGTTTTCTGGCCATTTGAATTTCTTCTTTTGAGAAAGTTCTGTTTAGTTCACATGCCCATTTCTTTATTGGTTCATTAGTTTTGGGAGAATTTAGTTTTTTAAGTTCCCTGTATATTCTGGTTATCAGTCCTTTGTCTGATGTATAGTTGGCAAATACTTTCTCCCACTCTGTGGGTGTTCTCTTCAGTTTAGAGACCATTTCTTTTGATGAACAGAAGCTTTTTAGTTTTATGAGGTCCCATTTATCTATGCTATCTCTTAGTTGCTGTGCTGCTGGGGTTTCATTGAGAAAGTTCTTACCTATACCTACTAACTCCAGAGTATTTCCTATTCTTTCTTGTATCAACTTAAGAGTTTGGGGTCTGATATTAAGATCCTTGATCCATTTTGAGTTAATCTTGGAATAGGGTGATATACATGGATCTAGTTTCAGTTTTTTGCAGACTACTAACCAGTTTTCCCAGCAGTTTTTGTTGAAGAGGCTGCTATTTCTCTATCGTATATTTTTAGCTCCTTTGTCAAAGATAAGTTGCTCATAGTTGTGTGGCTTCATATCTGGATCCTCTATTCTGTTCCACTGGTCTTCATGTCTGTTTTTGTGCCAGTACCGTGCTGTTTTTATTGTTATTGCTTTGTAATATAGTTTGAAGTCAGGTATCGTGATACCTCCTGCATTGTTCTTTTGACTGAGTATTGCCTTGGCTATTCGTGGCCTCTTGTGTTTCCATATAAATTTAACAGTAGATTTTTCAATCTCTTTGATGAATGTCATTGGAATTTTGATGGGAATTGCATAAAACATGTAGATTACTTTTGGGAGTATAGACATTTTTACTATGCTGATTCTACCAATCCATGAGCATGGGAGATCTCTCCACTTTCTATAGTCTTCCTCAATCTCTTTCTTCAGAAGTGTATAGTTTTCCTTGTAGAGGTCTTTCACATCTTTTGTTAGGTTTACACCTAGGTATTTGATTTTTTTTGAGGCTATTGTAAATGGAATTGTTTTCATACATTCTTTTTCCGTTTGCTCATTGTTAGTGTATAGAAATGCTAATGATTTTTCTATGTTGATTTTATATCCTGCTACTTTGCTATAGCTATTGATGATGTCTAGAAGCTTCTGAGTAGAGTTTTTTGGGTCTTTAAGGTATAGGATCATGTCATCTGCAAATAGGGATATTTTGACAGTTTCTTTACCTATTTGTATTCCTTTTATTCCTTCTTCTTGCCTAATTGCTCTGGCTAGGAATTCCAGTACTATGTTGAATAGGAGTGGAGATAGTGGGCATCCTTGTCTGGTTCCTGATTTTAGAGGGAATGGTTTTAATTTTTCTCCGTTAAGTATAATGCTGGCTGTAGGTTTGTCATATATAGCTTTTATAATGTTGAGGAACTTTCCTTCTATTCCTAGTTTTCTTAGAGCTTTTGTCATGAAATGATGTTGGATCTTATCAAAGGCTTTTTCTGCATCTATTGAGATGATCAAGTGGTTTTTGTCTTTGCTTCTGTTAATGTGGTTTATTACATTTATTGATTTTCGTATGTTGAACCACCCCTGCATCCCTGGGATGAAGCCTACCTGGTCGTGGTGAATAATCTTTTTGATGTGTTGCTGAATTCGATTTGCCATTATTTTGTTGAGGATTTTTGCATCAGTGTTCATTAAGGAGATTGGCCTATAGTTCTCCTTTTTGGAGGTGTCTTTGCCTGGTTTTGGGATAAGTGTAATACTGGCTTCATAAAATGTGTTTGGCAGTTTTCCTTCCCTTTCTATTTCATGGAACAGTTTAAGGAGGGTTGGTATCAGTTCTTCTTTAAAGGTCTGATAGAATTCAGCAGAGAATCCATCAGGTCCTGGACTTTTCTTTTTGGGGAGACTCTTGATTGCTGCTTCAATTTCATTTTGTGTTATAGGTCTACTCAGGTGATTAATTTCCTCTTGGTTCAGTTTTGGATGATCATATGTATCTAGAAATCTGTCTATTTCTTTTAGATTTTCAAATTTATTTGAATATAGGTTCTCAAAGTAGTCTCTGATGATTTCCTGGACTTCCATGGTGTTTGTTGTTATCTCCCCTTTTCCATTCCTGATTCTACTAATTTGGGTTTTTTCTCTCCTCATTTTAGTCAGGTTTGCCAAGGGTCTATCGATCTTGTTTATTTTTTCAAAGAACCAACTTTTTGTTTCATTAATTCTTTGTATGGTTTCTATTTCGTTGATTTCAGCTCTTATTTTTATTATTTCTCTCCTTCTATTTGTTTTGGGATTTGCTTGTTCTTGTTTTTCTAGGAGTTTGAGATGTATCATTAGGTCATTGATTTGGGATCTTTCAATCTTTTTAATATATGCACTCATGGCTGTAAACTTTCCTCTCAAGACTGCCTTAGCAGTGTCCCATAGGTTCCGGTAGGTTGTGTTTTCATTTTCATTGACTTCTAGGAACTTTTTAATTTCCTCTTTTATTGCATCGATGATCCATTCTTCATTAAGTAATGAGTTATTTAGTTTCCAGCTGTTTGCATGTTTTTTGTCTTTACTTTTGTTGTTGAGTTCTACTTTTACTGCATTGTGGTCAGATAGTATGCATGGTATTATTTCTATTTTCTTATATTTGCTGAGGCTTGCTTTGTGCCCTAGGATATGATCTATTTTGGAGAAGGTTCCATGGGCTGCTGAGAAGAATGTATATTGTGTAGAGGTTGGATGAAATGTTCTGTAGACATCTACTAGGTCCACTTGATCTATTGCATATTTTAGATCTTGGATTTCTTTATTGAGTTTTTGTTTGGATGACCTATCTATTGATGATAATGGAGTGTTAAAGTCTCCCACAACCACTGTGTTGGCGTTTATATATGCTTTTAGGTCTTTCAGGGTATGTTTGATGAAATTGGGTGCATTGACATTGGGTGCATACAGATTGATGATTATTATTTCCTTTTGGTCTATTTCCCCTTTTATTAGTATGGAATGTCCTTCTTTATCTCGTTTGATCAATGTAGGTTTGAAGTCTACTTTGTCAGAGATAAGTTTTGCTACTCCTGCTTGTTTTCGGGGGCCATTGGCTTGGTAAATCTTCTTCCAGCCTTTCATCCTAAGCATATGCTTATTTCTGTCGGTGAGATGAGTCTCCTGTAAGCAACAAATTGTTGGATCTTCTTTTTTAATCCATTTTGTCAAACGGTGTCTTTTGATGGGTGAATTAAGTCCATTAAGTGTTAGTACTGATAGGTATGTGGTGATTCCTGCCATTTAGTTATCTTAGTTGTTTGAAGGTTTGTTGTGTGTACCTAACTTGATGTTACTCTCTACTGTCTTGCTTTTTCTTATCCTGTGGTTTGGTGCTGCCTGCCTTTTCATGGTTAAGTTGGGTGTCACTTTCTGTGTGCAGGATCCCTTGCAGAATCTTTTGTAATGGTGGCTTTGTGGTCACATATTGTTTTAGTTTCTGCTTATCATGGAAGACTTTTATTGCTCCATCTATTTTGAATGATAGCTTTGCTGGGTAGAGTATCCTGGGGTTGAAGTTATTTTCATTCAGTGCCCGGAAGATCTCACCCCACGCTCTTCTTGCTTTTAATGTTTCTGTTGAGAAGTCTGCTGTGATTTTGATGGGTTTACCTTTGTATGTTACTTGTTTTTTCTCTCTTGCAGCCTTCAATATTCTTTCCTTAGTTTCTGAACTTGTTGTTTTAATGATGATATGTCGTGGAGTAGTTCTATTTTGATCCGGTCTGTTTGGTGTCCTGGAGGCCTCTTGCATTTGTATGGGAATATCTTTCTCTAGATTTGGGAAATTTTCCGTTATTATTTTGTTGAATATATTACGTATTCCCTTTGCTTGCACCTTTTCTCCTTCTTCGATGTCCATGATTCTCAAGTTTGGTCTTTTGATGGAGTCAGTGAGTTCTTGCATTTTCTTTTCACAGGTCTTGAGTTGTTTAATTAATAGTTCTTCAGTTTTTCCTTTAATTACCATTTCATCTTCAAGTTCTGAGATTCTGTCTTCTGTTTGTTCTATTCTGCTGGATTGGCCTTCCGTTTTGTTTTGCAGTTCTGTTTCGTTCTTTTTTCTGAGGTTTTCCATATCCTGGCTGTTTTCTTCTTTATTGTTGTCTATTTTTGTCCTGAGTTCATTTATCCATTTATTCATTGTGTTCTCTCTTTCACTTTGGTGTTTATACAGTGCTTCTATGGTTTCCTTTATTTCTTCTTTTGCTTTTTCAAATTCTCTATTTTTATTGTCTTGGAATTTCTTGAGTGTCTCCTGTACATTTTGGTTGACCCTATCCAGTATCATCTCTATAAAATTCTCATTGAGTACTTGTAGTATGTCTTCTTTTAAATTATTCTTGTAGGCTTCATTGGGTCCTTTGGCATAGTTTATCTTCATTTTGTTGGAGTCTGGCTCTGAGTTTCTGTTCTCTTCATTCCCCTCTGGTTCCTGTACTAATTTTTTGCTGTGGGGAAACTGGTTTCCTTGTTTTTTCTGTCTTCCTGTCATTGTCCTTGGTGTTGTTACTGTCCCTGTACTGTGTGCAATTAAGTATTTTCTAGCTTGTAATAATAACAATGGTAATATTGAGAATGGAAGAGTGAGCTGAGATGGAAAGCAAGAAGTTAAAGAAAAGGGGAAAACAAATATACAGACAAGAGGGAGAAAGCAGAACAAGGTATCAGACAAGAGAGTTTCAAAGGCATAAACAGGGAGTGTTAGTGTACTAATCGACAGTAAGCTGAACAGACAATAGAGTGACAGAGAGAGGATTGAAAATCAAAGATAAAAAAAATAAAAAATAAGTATATGAAAGTAATATCTATTTATAAAAATGAATTAAAATAAAATGGAAAATAGAAAAAAAAAAAAAAAAACCAAAAAACTTCCAAGTTTATATGCAATGCAATTTCAGTCTTAATAATTTGGATGTCCGTCTCAATCTCCATTCCTGGAGTTGGTGCCTCAGATGTTGTTCTGTAGTTGTCTCATCAAAGGGGATGCATAAAGTAGAACAAAACTACACTCACACACACACAGAAGATAAAAAAAAAAAAAAGAAAGAAAAAGTCCCACCAAGTGTCCCCAGTTCAAATGCAATACAGTTTCAGTAAGTTTTTCGGCTTGCAGGTGTAATTCGGTTGTTCTCTCATCAAAGGTAGGGAGAAAAAGAAAAAAAAGTGTCTGGAGGCAGTTCTGAGAGTGGTATCTGCAACTGTGACTTGCCTGCCTGCTGCTCTCAGCCTGTAGCTGGCGATTTATGCAGATCTCTGGGGTGAGCTAGCACTCACCTGGTCCCACAGGCTTTGTTTGCTCAGAGTTGTCCTGTGCGGGGGAGGGGGGCCTCTGCTACAGGCTTTCCCCTTTCCAAGCACTGGGAAAGGTGACACTGCCCCGCGTTGTCAGGCTTGCGTGTTTATTTACAGTTCACGTGGGAAGTGGGTCTTCCCTCCTCTCACAAGCTTCCCCGCTTCTGGTTGCTGGGCGCGCCCCGCTCCCGCCAGAGCCTCTCCGGCCCACCCGGCTCGTTTATTTACAGTCCCTGGAAGGCTTCCCTTCCCCCA
Source organism: Castor canadensis (assembly GCF_047511655.1). Classification (NCBI taxonomy): domain Eukaryota; kingdom Metazoa; phylum Chordata; class Mammalia; order Rodentia; family Castoridae; genus Castor; species Castor canadensis. The sequence continues at coordinate 186,151,161 of NC_133386.1, read as the reverse complement.
ATCTTCAGCGCTCAGGGCGCCCCACCCTCTTTCCAGCGTGTCTTAACTGTTCTTATTGCTTAGTACTCAGTTTCTCTTTTTTTCCCGGGTGGAGGTCAGTCTGTCCAGGGGGCTATGCTGCTCTGGCCCAGGCTTGTCTGTGGGGCTACTGCGGTACCGCGAAGCTCACCTGGTCCGCATCTTCCCACGCCTTATGGGCGCCGGCCACTGGCGGCCCCGGGGGCCCTCGTCGTTTCTCCGTTTAATGTGAAGTGGAGATTCTCTGCACCGGCTGGAGGTGTGGAGGGGTCAAAGTTATGCCTTTTCTCGGTGATTATGCCTGCAAAGTGTGTCTCCAGCGTCTCCCCAAGATTTCACTATAGGAGGGTCGCTTTCTGCTTCCTCCCTCTAGCCGCCATCTTGGAATTCTCTCTGAAGTTTACTTTCAAACTTTCAACCCCTGTTTATAAAAACACCTGTATCTATTAAAACCCCAATCTGTTTAACAGGCAATTTATATTTTACAAATTTTAGGAACTGATGTACAGTCATGCTCTGGTGTAATGGGGAGTGGGAGTTGGACCATAATCATGTAAGGACAGCAGTGTTTATGAAGTTAATATTTGACCCTCCTTAAACAGAGTATATCCTGGAGAAAGGAGGCCTCCTGAGAGACAAAGAAGCACTTGAGAGGCTTGAGTTTTATCTCAGTATTTGTATTTTAGCATTAGAATCATCATACAAAAATGCCAATGAAAGATCAATAGGCAGTAACTTTGTCACTAACAATCACATTTCTCAAGACTGGAAATTTATTAATGTTATAGCATTTCACTTGAAGTGTTATAGCTTTGTAGAAATCCCAGGGAAAGCTCCATAACAAAAATAAGACATAAAGACCACAGTAACAGCCACAAACCCTAAAGCTTTTCACTCTGGGATTTCCTAAGAAACATGAAACTACTTGAGGAATTAGGGTGTGTAAACTTTATTTGCCTTTTACATCCTATTAGTTTTGTTTTTGGCACACACTTCATAAGCAGCATTTGTGGCACTTAACCATATTAAGACTCAAAATATACAGCTAATACACATGATCATTGCAAAAGGGTGCCAGAGAAAAGAACTGTGAAATGTCCTTGGTAAAGCTTTCTTGTGAATATTTTCACTAATAAGTTCATCATAAAAAACACTTAAGAATAACATACCATTTTTGGTAACACTTAAGAATAACATACCATTTTTGTCTTGTCAACAATTGAAGAGAACCTAGTATTTCTTAATGTTTTATAAATCACTTTTATCCTCCAAACTAGGACCCTCTTCTGTAACAATTTAAAATTATAGCAACAACTTATTCAAATGTGCCTTCCTTGGAGTGTCTTCTAATACACACTGTGTGTGTGTGTATAATGCCATATATATATATATATATATATATATATATATATATATATATATATAATAAAACACTAGCTCAAAACAACTTCTTGAATCATTGATGTAATCATACATCAATATCTGCTGAGTATTGTCCATGTTTGTGAATTAAACTTTACTCCACCATAGAGGAAGAAGTTAATAAAACTTCACTCCTGAGTAAAACTTCTGTCTTGCTTTTTGTTTCTCTAAAAAAGTGCCCTAGCCTCAATTCCAAGTTAAAATAACACGCAACTGTGAATCAACCCGTCCTATATCCCAAATGCATTTGAAATGATTCCTACCACCAACCCAATTATAATATTTACCACAGACAGTGAGGTCTCAGTAAGGTAGAACTATCCTTCCCCAACCATTATTTAATTCAGTAAATTCTCAAGGTCAACAAGAAGATGGTGGATCTAGGCCAGTCCAGAGAAAAAAAGTTAGCAAGATATATCTCAAAAACAAGCCAGGATATTGGCTCACACTTTCTAATTCCTGCTACTCAGGAGGTGGAAGTAGTAAGATCAGAGTTTGAGACCAGCCTTGAAAAAGTTAGCAGAAGACCCTATCTCTCTCTCTCTCTCTCTCTCTCTCTCTCTCTCTCTCTCTCTCTCCTTCAATCTCTCTCTCTCTCTCTCTTTTTCTCTCTCTCGTGTGTGTGTGTGTGTGTGTGTGTGTGTGTGTGTGTGTGTTACTGGAAACTGAATTCAATTTTCCCAACAACATTTGCTGAGGAGATTATGTTTTCTCCAATGTATGTTTTTGGCTCTGTTCTCAAGAGTCAGATGTTTGTAATCCTTACGGGCTTATATTTAGGTCGTCTGTTCCTTGGTTTACTGGCCTATGTGGTTTTTGCCTTGTATCAATACATTACCATATTTTTAAAATTTTTATTTTATTTTTATAGCTAGGTAGTACAATTCCAACATAATTTTGACAATTAAACACATTTCACATTTTCATAGTAGGTTGAAAATTTCTTTGTAAGCATTCATTCAGCATAAATACTCAAGCCGGATAAAAATATAAAAACTTCAATTTAAGTAAAAGTCATACAAATTTGAGGTGAAACATAAATGAAGAGAATATATTTTCACTGTAAGTTTCCAAAAACTTGAATATAAATATATAGGATGTATGCAGCATAGTTAAAAGCATGACTAATATATAAAACTGTAAAACATTACCAAATTATGGTATTTTGCCAAATATTATCACAATGTTAATAATATTCAAATTAGGAATGTCCTGTAAATCATTAAGAAAAAACACTAATACCTTGTAGAAATATAAATAAATTGTATGGCTAGCAAATTCACAGAAACTAATTGAAAGTATTACTGAAAATTATGTGGTCCTATCCTTTTTTTTCTTCAATGGTCCCAAATTTTCTGGTTGAATCATAAAAGAATCTATATCTCATATAAGCCAATATTGTGATCTATCCTAAAATGAGAGAAAAAATGTTTTCTTGGTGACTAATTCATTTTATTGAATGCAGCATATCAAATGTAGAAGTAAATGAGAAGGCCAAATCTGCAACCTTATTTTTCTGTTGTTTATGCCTCTCCTTCATGTCCTTCCCAAGTTCTGAATCACACCCTTTATTCTATCTGATGACCAAGATCACCAATTGCTAAGAACTTAATACAGATATCTAAAATTCCTTCTGCAATAAATTGCCCACTAGAGCCCAATCTTAGTTGCTTTGACTAATGACCAAGGAAATTATAAGATTGAATACTTTATAGAAATAGTGGCAAAAGCATTAGATTTTGCATTAGGGAACTTTCCACATCTTGATCAGAAATAGTGGACACCACCTTTCATCACATGAGTTTTACAAATTTTACTCAAAATCAGTGTCACATTCAATTACTTCAATGATATGAAAACAGAGTTTTGGCCATTATTCAAATAAAGAGAGATTTACAACACACTCTTAGTGTGAGGTTAAGACCATTTTCTTGTGTGAAGAAATGTAATTCCCTAAGAATCTGCTGTTCTCTGGGTTTGAGTAGCAGTAGCACCTGCTAAGACTTGCACACCAAATTCCTCCCAGATGCCTTACTTTTTGACTTCCCTGTATGTTCTGTCACAGGAAGGGAGTGGAGGAAGAGAGGATGGGAAGGAAGTCAGAGAGGACATAAAAACAATTGAAGGAGGAAATTTCTTTTTGATTTTTAAATAACTTTCATTGTGAATCCAATCACCATAGACATGTGGCTCTTTCTATCAGCTTCTCTTCTTATTCTCTTTAGAATTTGGAACAGAAATCTGGCATGAATCATTTTGGCTTCCAATGTCCCCGTTGAGGCATGCCACTGGAGATTTTAACACTATTAAAGACCGAGTGAACTAAGTATCTTCTGGGGATTGCTCTAAGCTTTCAACGCATGCTTTCAGTATTTGAAAATCCAATATTCTTAAAACACAAAATGAAACTGTATATTTTCTTTATAAAATTCCATATCATACATAGTTCAAGCATTACTAGAAACTAAATGAATAGAAACCAAAAGTACAAGTGAAATAAACAATGAATATGAAACAGCAAAAAAAAAAACCCATGAAAGCATATATACAGCTAGAATTCTCATTCTTATTCATGTACACCCTCTTCATGATTTTTTTCATTAAACAATTACACAAATTCTATTTTGAAAGGAATCATAGTTCCATCATGGACACTGAAATAACTTGTAAATTTTGAATTTCTTGAGACTTGTGATGGCTTTATACTAAACTAAATGGGTGTGCCATTACTCATATCTACTTACAACATTACAAATTTAAGAAAATGAAGAAACAAGTTGCAAGTTGAGAAATATGTTTAATCCTGTACTTTTAAACTGAAAAGGAGCAAACACAAATGAATCAAGTGCATTTACTAATAACTACCTAGCTCTGTAGTGCTACTTCCATTGCAACATTACAGCTTCTCTATTAATACCCCCACCTGTCTCTGCTTTGGAATTCTGTGTTCTGGCAATAAAATATTCCCTATGAATATATTTTAGAGCTTAAAACTTTTCCAAGAGCATCTTTCACATCCTTGTTCCTCAGGCTATAGATGAGGGGATTCAGCATGGGAATCACTATGGTGTAGAACACTGTGGCTACTTTGTCAGCATCCCCACCATTGTCTGAACTGGGTGAACAATAAATAAAAATGATTGTTCCATGGAAGACAATGATGACTGTGAAGTGAGAGACACAAGTGGAAAATGCCTTGTGCCTTCCCTCTGTAGAGCGCATCCTCAGGACAGTGATGAGAATAAAGAAGTAAGAAGTGAGAATGATCATATTGGTAAGGGAATCATTGAAAACTGCCACAATGAAGAGCAGCACCTTATTAATAGTGACATCAGAGCAAGCAAGACTTAAGAGAGGGGGAAGATCACAGAAGAAGTGGTTGATCACATTTGACTTGTAGGTTGGTATCTGGAGGGCTAAACACAAGTGAATCAAAGCACATGCAGAAGCACAGAGGTAGCAGCCAGATATTAGCACCACACAGAGCTTCTGAGACATGATGACTGTGTACAGCAGAGGGTTACAGATGGCCACAAAGCGGTCATAGGCCATCACAGCCAGCAGGAAGACATCAGAGATTACACAAGTGCAAAACAGATAAAATTGTACCATGCATTCCAGGAAAGAGATGGCTTTGTTCTTGTTGAGTATGTTAGCCAGCATTTTGGGCACAATGACTGAAGAGTAGCAGAAATCCACAAAGGACAAGTGACTGAGGAAGAAGTACATAGGAGTGTGAAGTTGAGAGCTGACCTGAATCAGTGCAACCATGCCCAGGTTGGTGACGACCGTGACTACATAGATGATAAGGAAGAACAGGGAAAGAATGTCTGTAATGTCAGTGGCATCTGATAATCCAAGGAGAATGAACTCAGTCATGGAAGTGCAGTTTGTCCCATCCATGTGTCCACTCCAAATGTGCTTGGAGAAAATAACTAAGTGTTTTTCTTTATTTTATGATCTGCAATATAATTTTCCCCCTCCTAAAAAAAGATGTTAGAAGCACTATCATAGTTAATCTTTCTGCAAAGAAATAGGAAATAGAAACATGAAATTCAGCATAAACTAAAACATTACATTACAGATATTCAGAAATCACACACAACATTAACATTTGTAAAAATTTAATTCTTTTGATTGGTTTTTCATATTTGATGTTTGTTATAGAAGCAAAAAAGACAAGGTCAAAATACTATTCAACTGGATTTATTGAGCTATGAAATCTAAATTCCTTTTACCTGGAGGAGTCTTCAAGCAATACTCCAAATATTAGGATCTTATGAAGTAATTTTTAAATGTTGGATAACTACCTCTGAGTTTTCCACTGAAATGATAAAAGACATTTAATTTTCTTACCCAAAATTGCTTATATTTATTGACATACTTAAATGATGAAATAGCTTTTATCTTCTACATTAGCATTTTCTCTATGAAATTGTTACAGTGTTCTGGTTAATTAAAGCTTTCAATATCAAACATAGTACAGGCAGTTAGTACTACTGACTACAACCTTCCTGTAAATATGACTTATCAGCCTTAAAAAGATCTATTTGCAAATTAATGCTTTCAATTTATCTGAAGAATTTGCACACCGGAAATTGTCAAGAAAATTGTCTACCAAGAATAACAATGTTATTTATGATACTGTAAATTATAAATAAATTGGAAAACTAAATGTAGTTCAAAATTATGAACAGATATGAGAAAAAATATAAATATACAGAGAAAATATACAGAGTTTAGCAATCTAATTTTGAATAATTTGATAGGAGAAAGAATAGGATACAAAAAATTTTTAAAAATTGCCAGGAGGTGCAGGCAGAATATTTTATATATATATACATATATGCCATTTTATTTTTAAGCTTAAAACATCTATTTACATGAATATTTTTATTCACATAATGTATCCATAAAGTAGCCAGAATTCTTATATAATATAAATATTATGGACTGTCTGTGGGAAGGAGAATGGAATTTTTTAATGAGGGGCACATACTCTCATGCTTTTCCACACGAAAAGGTGCAGGCATGGTGAGAAGCCTCTCATTTGTTCTCGCTCACACCCTTGGAAAAACATCCTTGGCAACAGGGATACCAGTCACGGGTTCCTGCAGTAAGGACAATCTGGTTAGGGATCTTCACAGACAAGTATTTTCCCAGATTATCAACTGATTTCAACTATTTACAGGTTATGTACTTTCATAAATTCCACTTTGAGCACTGACAACTGTTCTGATGATGTGGTTTTCATTCTTCACGTGGCTGAAAAAAATGTTATTTGTTTTTCCCTTAGTTCAAGACTGAACATTTCTTTGAAAACTATTTCCTATTACCACATCTAAGATGAAAAGTCAGGATCATTCATAGAGAACTTCTTTATCAGAAGAGAATAAATATGGTCTCAGAGGGACATGTCAATATCCTAAGATGCTTGGTTGTCACCACGGGGAGTAAGCCTTGCTGACATCTAGTGGGGATGCTGCTGAACACTATGATTCACTTCAGGGTTAACTTCCTCTAACTTACAGATCCCAACAAACAAAATAAAACATGAGCTGGATGAAAATGTCATTAGTGCCATAGTTGAGAAATCTGACTTAGAAGCACTTCAAAGTGCTTTGAACAACACCAAAAATTTCCTCTTTTCTATGTTGTAAAAGTGGTTGACATGTCTGTGTTACTCCCTGAACAGTTCTGCTAAGAGGGTACCCTCTTAAGGGTACCCTCAGCCTTGAAGTGACTTTCAGGATAATCTCCATGCATGGTGTGTAAGGCTGAATAGATGCAGTTGATGTGACAGGGGAAAGAGGGCAGATAGAAAAACAAATGGCCATCTCCTTTTGTTCACATTGTTTCCCTCACACACTGAAAATTCTTATGACATATGTAGCCCCGCAGATTAAATTGCCCCTAGTTCCCATTGAAGTTGTCCCTTGCTTCATAAGGAGAAGTATACTTTTTAAAGAAGCCCTCAAAGTATGGAATTTACTCAAGCATTCTCTAATTATAATAAGGATAAAACACAAATTTAAAGAAACTCATACTAAATTCCTTCTTTACAAATCTGTATTCTCCTACATATAACTATATTTCTCCCATATGAAAAGAACTCAATTTTCCAGTGCCCAGAAAATTCTATTCCTATCCATTCCACAAAACAAAGAAAAAAAATAAAGAACAGAGTATAACCAACCAAGCAACCTGTGAGATACATTACTTCTCTGATTCTGAAGACACTATTATAAGAAATGTTACAGGCTTTATGTTTGAGGGTGACTCCTTGGTGCCCATGGTGCTTAAGCTTCTCAAACCAATCATTGATCTCTGTGGGATATCAACAGCAATATATCAAAAAACCTCTCTCTCTTGGGATTTTAACAATTATTACCATTATGGGATTTAAACTGGGGAAAACTAAACAATGTGGTGCATATTATCATAAGCTAGCAAAATTTAGTTCAGATTTCATGATCAATTGCAGCACATTGCATCTGGCATCTAGGCATTGTTTCTGTGAGCATGCACTCACATTGTCACTATGTGCACTTGTATTATCATTGTGAAAATGTGAATAAAGATTTGTCTGTATTAAACTCAACAGTTCATATCTAAAAGACAAAGAGTCTGAAGCTACATTCAAGAACTACCAGATGCCAGGAATCAGAAAAAATACTTCCAATATTGAGAATAATAGATATTGTTCATTTACTGAACATTTCCTGGATGCCAAGTATTATTCCAGGTAGAACTAGTAATTCATTTCATCTTTATAAAATTAAGTGTGGTCATTGCTTTCATGCTGCCTTTACAAAAGAGGTGACTGAAGCACAATCAGGTGTAACTTGCCCAAAGTCACACATAGATCCTCTGGTAGAAAAAGAACAAGTGCTGCTTTTGTATTTACAACACAGTACAACTGTGACAAGAGCACATACAAGGACCTCTGGTAGGGCAGATTCTCTGTGCATTGCCAGACTTCACTAAATGTGGACCCCCTCAAGTTCTTTCCTAACTTTACCATTTTGACCTGAAATATTAGTGCTCAAACCCAATCTGTTTACTCCTAGATACACCAAACTTTTCAAGAATTTTGTGAAAGTAATTAGTTAGAGGTAATCAGTTTCCAAATTCTCAAGAATCTGTATACCATTTTCTAAAAATGATCTAGCTGAGAGCGACCTAACCTGAGAAAAAATTCAGGATCTTCTTTTACACCTAGCATTGCCACAACCCTTTTTTTTTCTTTTGCCATTCTTCAAATCAAGGGGTTTCTGTTATCCCTTTGCATTGAATTATCCTAATGATAAAAACAAAGGAAAATTTCTAAAGCCCAAAGCTTGTGGACTTGAAAAGTTGTCATCCATGAGACCTGATGGCTTCCTTTTGTCAGTATTCTATAAACACATATTTCTCTCTATGTAATAGAAACTTATGCTTATATTAATATAATAATAGTTTTTCACATGCATTCTATCCACTGACTAGTATTTTGATGTCAGTTATGAGGTAGGTTGATGAATAGAATGCCTTTTCATTTTGCTCATAGTGGACTCTCAAGAAATCAAGAGAGTCCCAAAAGAGCAAAGGTAAAAGATTCTCCATAGAAAACATCATTGTCAGAGATGCCCATGTCATCCAGCAGTAGCCTCACATGGAAACTGCTTTACATTTCTATTTATCTTAGACTTTAAAACGTTGACTGATTTTTTTAAGTTATTGGAATTTATTTCATACGTCCTATCCATGTACTCAGTACTATAAAAGGAAGATTTAACTTTGTTATGTCTCATTTTTGATTCACACATTACATAAGCACATAGTTATGACATGCAATGTGGTACTTATTTTATGTACATATTGTGTAATTATTTACACAGCTTAATTTTTACATCCATTCTCTAAACCTCTATCAGTTTAATAGTAGAAAGTGCTTTGAGATATATAATACTTCATGGTTAATTATATTCATCCTTTTCTGCTATAGAACAGTAAAACTTACTCATCGTATCTGATGAAAGCATTTTTAACCACTGACTGACCTCTTTCCCTCCTCCATCCTTCTATTTTCCCAAATCTATTGTAATCTCCATTCTTCTCTCAATTTATATAGAGTCAGCTTTTTTAAATTGCACATAAGATTGAGATTATGAATTTGTCTTTCTGAGCCTAGTTTATCTCACTTCACATAATATTCTCCAGGACAAGCCACATTGTCACAAATGAAAGCTTTTGATTACATACATTTACCAGCATAAATAACCCCATATTAGTAAAATATTGTATTGGCAAGGTTAAGTTGGGAAGTTACCTTTTCTGAAATGTATTTGCATTGTGTTTAAAACAGTAGCTGTAAGTGGAGTAAAATCTATCTTTAATTAGTATTTGACAAGATTTATGAAGTATCTGTGATCATTTTCACAGAAAACCAGAAAGTGAGTGATTCTATTGGTTGTGTACCAAACCAATCAAAAAGCTGTTGTGAAAGACAATTTGAAGTCTTACCTTAAGTTTTCATGTACTTTTACTTTATTGGTACATATGGAAGGAGATAAGCATCTTTCTTTTTTTCTGCATATGGCTATCCAGTTCCCTGACACCACTTCATAAGAGGTGTTCCTTTGGTACTTCCTGTCTTTGTCAAAAATCAGTGGCTATAAATATATGCATTTATTTCTGTGTCTTTTATTGTGTTTGATTGGTTTGTGTGTCTATTTTTTTTCCAGTTGATGCTATTTGGGTTAGGATAGTTTTGGATACTAATTTTAGAAAAGTTTCTCTTTTCTATTTCTGAGAAAAACATCAGTACTTTGATAGGAACTGTATTTGATCTACAGAGTACTTTTGGTAGCATGGATATTTTAACAATATTAATAATTCCTATCTATGGAAATGTAATGTCTTGGTATTTTTGAGTGCACTCCTTGATTTCTTTCATTATAGTATTGTATATTTGTTTTAGAAATAAATAACTGTCTTGGTTAAAATTACTGATAAGATTATTATTTGTTGCTCCTGTGAATATGATTGTTTTCTTGATTTGTTTCTTGATAACTTCATTACTAGTGTGTGAAAAAGCCTACTGATTTGTGGAGTTGAGGTTTTGGCATTCTATAAAATTAATGAATTCCTGTAACATTTCTAACTTTTTTGTTAGAAATGTTTATGTTTTACTGTGCACAAAATCTCATTATTTGCAAATGAAAATAACTTGTCCTCTTCTTTTCTTATTTCATTGCCTTGATTTTTTTTTAACTCCATTGCTCTGGATAGCAATTTCATATCAAAAAAGAGTGGTGAAAATGGACATTCTTGTTCTGTTTCTGATATTAAAAGAAATTATTTTAGTTTTTCCCCACTTAGTATTATGTTGGCTGTGGGTTTCTCATGGGTATTCATCACTCTATGAAGGTATATTTCTTCTACCCACAAGTTTTGTGTTTTAGATTGAAGAAATATTGAATTTTATCAAATTAATCTATTGAGACAATTGTACTTTCTTTGTTCTTTATTATGGTGATATGGTGTATTACAGTTGTTGATTTGTGTATATTGAGCCACCAAAGCCACCATTGCATCACTGGGATAAATCAGACTTGACTATGGGATATAATCCTTTATATTTTATTTTTATTAGATTGCATATGCAATTTCAATTTCTTTTTAGTTTCTGAGACTTGTTTTGTGGTCTAATGTGTGCTCCGTTCTATAGATGCTCCATCTGCTGGTAAAAACAATGTGCACTTTTCAGCTGGTGGATGAAATGGTCTCTAAATGTCTGTTAAGTCCAACAAGGTACCGTTTAACTTAGATAGGGGTACTTGCACATATTATTAGTGAGAATGTAAACAAATATAGTTATTAAATAAATCAATGTGGGATTTCCTCAGAAACCTATAAATAAAGCTGGGCATTCTGTATTGTGTACACCTGTAATCATAGCTCTCAGGAGCTGGAGACTGAAGGATCATGAGTTCAAAGTCAGCCTCAGTACAGAGTGAGACTGTGTTTTAAAAACAAATATCCCTAGTAGTAGAACTGCCACATGAGTAATATGAGGAACAATTAAACTCCTGGTACATATACAAACAAACAGGGATCATTATATGAAAGAGGTATTCACTCATTCATTGATACAGCACTCCTAACCATATCAAAGATACAGAAACAAACGCAATGTCTACTGATGGAAATGTAGATAATGTGATGAACAATATTTGGTAATTACTTAGTATGTGGATTATTATTTGACAATAAAATAATGAAAATCTGAATTTATATAATTTTCAGTAACGTGAATGGAGCTTATTTCATTTAACTATACTAAGTGAAGCAAGGTAGGTGCAGAAAGAAAAATAAATCAGGTTCTCACCTATATGTAGAAGACTTAAAGTAAGTGCTGTAATAGTGTAAAATAGTGTTTAGAAGCAAGGAAAGGTTGGAGACAGCTTAGGAATGCAGTTGGGTAGGAGAAATAACTTAATTTCTCTAGCAGATTAGGAAAATTATAGTTGAAATAATTAATGATTATTTTATACTACATTATAGAAATGATTTTGAAAGTTCCAAACAAGAAGAGATTAGAACTATCTAAGATAAATGATAATTATATTAACCTGATCACTTGTCACTAAGTATTTCATAACTATGCAATTACTACATGTTATTTAAGGCATATAAACATTTAATTTAAAAACAGCATTGCATCAGATAAAAGTGATTAATTTTAATTCATTATTTTGTGACCCTCAAGAGAAAAGCAGTAGATATTCTCTAGGGTTCCTGTCTCCAGTGTTGTGACTAGAGATATAAAAATGCATGCATCATTCCTAACCAGGAGAGAAACTAATTTATCATCAGAAGGTTGGTTTTAAGATTCAGAGGAAACATTGACATTAATTTCAACCAGGGAAACAACTTGTAATGAAGCTTACTTCTTTAGAACTAGAGCATTATTGAATAATATATGAGTTTTTCTTTATCAGTCTTTGATATAGTCAGTTATTACTGAATGTGAAAATCTGCCTAAATACATTTATCATGTTTTGCTTTTATGCTGTATTGTAGCATATCACTGTGACATTTACATGGTTACTGTTATTTCAAATATATTTAATGTCTCTAGCATTCTCAGTAATATAAAAGATTATAATTAATAAAGGAAGTGAGTTAATATCTGTACCTAGATAAGGGACACAGTGTTTGGTAGTTGCAAAATGGACCCGACAATTGGGGCTCTAGACATAGATGTGTACACTGATATAAATCCACAGGATATTTGAAATCTCAGAATTTCTCTCCCTTCTCTTGCCCATTCCATAATTAATATCTTTACAATCTCTTGTATTTTTATTACCAAATGCAGGGATGTCTTGATCAAATCTCATTGTTAAGGTAATATATACTTATTGGTACAATAAGAACTGAAAATATATCTGAAGAATTAATTTAAAATAACCGCAAATATTACAATCTCATTTTCATATGTTCATAATTAATGAAAACTTACACTTGAGAATTTAAAAATTTAATTCAATCATTGTATAGTTATTATAGAAATTTGAAAATGCTTAGATGTTTAAATTTTGGACATGTACTTCACATGAGGTACTAAACACTAATTTCTGAAAGGTATTCTGCAGCATCCTCCAAGCTCTCTATGGGGAATGTAGCAGTTTTCCTATGTGCTCAGACTTTATTATTTTTTATTTTCAGGACTTTCATATGCTGAGAACAGAAAAGATGGTACTATCAGATAGAAATAAAAGTGTTGTGACATTCACAATTTTGGGCTTCTCAGATTACTCAGAACTGCAAGTCCTACTCTTCTTGATTTTCCTGGCCATCTACAGTGTCACTGTGGTAGGGAATATTGGGATAATCCTCATAATCAAAATCAACCCCAAGTTGCACACCGCCATGTACTTCTTCCTCAGCCAACTCTCCTTTGTGGATTTCTGCTATTCCTATACCATTGCTCCTGAGCTGTTAGTGAGCCTACTTGTCAAAGACAGAAGTGTTTCTTTTACAGAATGCATTGTACAATACTTTTTCTTTGGTACCTTTGCAGTTAACGAATCCTTTCTATTAGCAACAATGCCCTATGACCGCGTGGTGGCCATCTGCAGACCTCTGCTTTACACAGTTGCCATGTCCCAGAAGCTCTGTGCCATGCTGGTGTTGGTGTCCTATGCGTGGGGGGAGGCATGCTTCTTGATTTTGACATGCTCTGCTCTACATTTATCTTTCTGTGGTATCAATGTCATCGATCATTTTTTCTGTGAGTTCTCCTCACTGCTCTCCCTCTCCTGTTCTGATACTTTTGTCAACCAGTTACTGCTGTTCATTTTTTCCACATTTAATGCTGTCAGCACACTGCTGACCATTCTTTTCTCATATATGGTCATTTTTGTTACCATCCTCAAAATGCATTCAGCCAGTGGGCGCCTCAAAACCTTCTCCACCTGTGCTGCACACCTGACAGCCATCACCATCTTCCATGGCACCATCCTGTTTCTGTATTGCGTGCCCAACTCTAAAAATTCCAGGCTCACAATGAAGGTGGCCTCTGTGTTTTACACAGTGGTGATTCCCATGTTGAATCCCCTGATCTATAGTCTAAGAAATAAGGATGTCAAGGATACACTGAGCAAAATAATGGCTTTTAAAATTGTTTATTGACCACCAAACTTTGATGGTGTTGCTTTTGACACTATCAGATAGAAATAAAAGTGTTGTGACATTCACAATATAAAGAAAACAGTCCAAAAATATTGACTTTAAAGTTACTATTAAAATTAATGTGGTTAATGTTGCACAATGGACCAGTAATGGATTTTAGTGTCTAGAGATGAAATTTCCCTGTCTTGTACCTGTAGGTTTAGGGCAGCAATATTTCTGATTGTTAATATTTCATTTTTAGAGTTGAGATAACTTTGTATAGTTTTGAATTCACTATCAAGATTTAAAGGTAGCATGCATGCATAGCTTATATGATACCTCTTTAACTTAACAAATACTAATTCTATTCTTTTTCTTATAAGATAACTGGAATTGATGAGTCTTTCAAAATACAAGAATTCATGTCATAAGAGAAGAAATACCAGTTAAGATAGACATAATTCTTATCCTCAAGGATGTGAAACTGTTGACTATATGCTCATGTTTTTCCTAACCCATTGCTAAGACAGTACCTAGAAAATTAGTGAGAAGGGAAATTTCAAATATACTACCGGACTTTAGAAGGATGTTTTTATTTTTAAGAAGGATGTCTTTTGATCTTTTCAATGGAAAAAAGAGAGTTGAGGTTTTAGAGATATATTCAGTGACAAAGGAGTTTTATTCAGTAGAAAACTTCATGAATAAAACTTAGTTCAGGATCCCTCCTCCCATAATTCTTAGAATAGCTTCACCAGGTCTCATTTTTCCATTTTCACACATGAATATATGATATTTTCACCATATTCTCACTTCTACACAGGGCTAGAGGTTTGATTCAAGTGGTAGAGTACTTACTTGCCTTGTAAGCATGAATCCCTAAATTCAAGTCCTAGTACTGCAAGAAAATTAAAAACAAAATTCTAGACATATGTGGTGGCGAATGACTATAATTAGCACTTGGGAGTGATAACAAAATATGCCATGATTATGTTTGTGTGTACATATATGTTTACATATATATTTGTGCCCATATATGCAGGATAATTTCTTTGAACTAGAATTAATGTGTCAATGAGTGCATGTATTTAACATTTTTTTAGATAATCCCATTTTTTCCTTTAAAATTGTGCACCAATTTCTAATTCTGTCAAGTGATTTTGATAATAAATATATTTCAGTACTGTCATTAACAATGTCATTTTCATCCTTGTGAATATGATAAATATAAAATATTCATTATGTTGCACTTATTTCTTTATTTTGTTAGTTATTTATATTTATTTTTGTATGAATTGCCTGTTTATGTCCTTTGCACATTTTTCTATTGGAGTTCTTTCTTTTTTTTCTTACGAGTTTTAAGAAATCATTGTATATAAGGAAATATATCAGTCTTTCTTCATGGTTTCTGAATTTTGTTTTCTCCTCTCCAAGAATTCTAAAATATTTTATGTTTTCCTTTTAGTACTTTTATTTTCATTTATTTTAAAATTTATTTTTTATTGCAGGTAAAATCTACTTTGGCATAAGGACAGGAATTTACAAAAAAAAAAAAAAAAGAATAGAATCCTGAGTCAAAAGTGCCACTAATATTTTTATTTTGTTATTTTATTGTGTTAATACAACACATAATATCTACTGTGTTTGTGTGTACATGCTTTTGTGCATGTATTGTATAATATACACATCACTTGCCCTGCATAAAAATTTGAATAATATGTGATCTCTATCCTGAATGTGGTTTTAAAGGAGCTCCAGTATTGTACTCTGATAAAAATAATAGAATTTCTAGCAACCTCAGAAATGCTGGAATGAATGGTAACATGAAGATGTCAGAAATACTATCAATCACTGGAGAACTCTTTTTGCTCATCTTGTGTATAAACTCTGAATCTTTACCAAGAAAAAGTTCTCTTACTTCTCTTTCACCTTAAAAGAAAACCGTTTGGAGTTGTTTTAAAAGAAAACTGATTCCCTATAGAAACTTCAAGTTTATCTCAGCAACTTACTTTTGCTGAAATATCTTGTTCAACACTTCTCTTCTCATTGCTTAATGTGTCCAGATAAAAATTTAAATGTTCATCAGTATGGTGGAAGTAGTAAGTTTCTCTATGTTTTGATGAAAGAGAAATAATATAAAATGGTGTACATTTTTACAGGGACTCAATAAAGTTATTTGCATTATCATATCATTTTAGACTTATGGTCGTTGTTAAAATGATCATTGTATATATATACTTTAGACCAGGAATAAACTAAATAGTCATTCAACATACATGAATTAATAAGTGTTTTAGTTTTACAGAGATACAGTATGATATTTACATATGTACTTACAATATATCTTAGTTGGTTTTATCCTCTCCTTAGTTCACCCTCCTCTTCCCTTCCCCACCTTCTTAGATCAATTTCAATAGGTTTCATTCTTTATTTTTGCATGTGAGTGCAAAATACATCCCCCATGTTCACCCTTCTTAAAATTTTTTTTATTATTCATTTATTCACAAGTGCATACATTGTTTGGGTCATTTCTCCCCCATGCTTCCTGCCTCCACACTCTCCCTCTCTCCCCCCTGGCTTCTAGGCAGAATCCGTTCTGCGCTTTTCTCCAGTTCTCTTGAAGAGTAGAAATAAGAAATAATAAGAAAGACATAGCATTTTTGCTAGTTGAGATAAAGACAGCTATACAGACAGATTCCTAGCATTGATTTCCTGTTCAAATGTGTTACAACACAGGTTGATTCATCTCTAAACTGATCTTTACACTGGTTCCTGATCACCTCCTCATGTTGACCTCTGTCACTTTAAGGTTTCTGTATTAATTCCTCTGGAGTGGAGACATCAGTGCTTTCAGGTTTTGGGTTTTCTATCTAACCCTGTACCTCACGTATATGTTTTCCCCTTGTCATATAACCCAAGTCCAACAACATTGCTATATTTGCCCTAGATCTAAAACCCACATATGAGGGAGAACATAGGATTTTTGGTCTTCTGAGTCTGGTTAACTTTTCTCAGAATGATGACCTCCAGTTCCGTCCGTTTACTTGCAGATGGTAAGATTTCATTTTTCTTCATGGCTGAGTAAAATTCCATGTGTATAAATACCACATTTTCTTGATCCACTTGTCAGTAGTGGGGAATCTTGGATATTTCCATAACTTGGCTATTATGAATAGCTCTGCAATAAACATGGGTGTGCAGGTGCCTCTGGAGTAACCTTTCTTGCATTCGTTTGGGTATATCTCCAGGAGAGGGATTGCTGAGTCATATGGCAGATCCATGTTTAGATTTTTAAGAAGCTTCCAAATTTTTTTCCAGAGTGGTTGCACCAGCATGCATTCCCACCAGCAAAGTACAAAGATTCCTTTTCCCCACATCCTCCCCAACACATGTTGGTGGTGTTTTTGAAGATGGCTATCCTAACAGGGGTGAGGTGGAATCTTAGTGTTGTTTTGATTTGCATTTCCTTTATGGCTAGAGATGGTGAGCATTTTTTCATGTGTTTTTTGGCCATTTGAATTTCTTCTTTTAAGAAAGTTCTGTTTAGTTCAGTTTCCCATTTCTTACTTGGTTCATTGATTTTAAGAGTTTAGTTTCTTAAGTTCCCTTTATATTCTGGTTATCAGTCCCTTGTCGATGTATGGCTGGCAAATATTTTCTCCCACTCTGTGGATGGTCTCTTCAGTTTAGAGACCACATCTTTTGTTGTACAGAAGCTTATTAATTTTATGAAGTTTCCATTTGTCCATCCTTTCCCTTAGTTGCTAAACTTCTAGGGTTCTATTGAGGAAGTCCTTGCCTATACCTATTAGTTCCAGAGTGTTTCCTGCTACTTCCTGTACTAACTTCAGAGTTTTTGGTCTGATATTAAGGTCCTTGATACATTTTGAGTTGATAATAGTACAGACTTTTAGACTTGGATCTAGTTTTAGTTTCTTGCAGATGGATAACCACTTTTTCCAGTAGCATTTGTTGAAAAGGCTGTCTTTTCTCCATCATATATTTTTGTCCCCTTTGTCAAAAATAAGGTGGTTATAATTGTGTGGATTCATATCTGGGTCCTCTACTCTGTTCCACTGGTCTTCTTGTCTGTTTTTGTGCCAGTACCATGCTGTTTTTATTGCTATTGCTTTGTAATATGGTTAGAAGTCGGGTATTGTGACACAGCCAGCATTGCTCTTTTTGCTGAGTATTGCCTTGGCTATTCATGGTCTGTATTTCCAAATGAATTTTAAAGTAGATTTTTCAATCTCTGTGATGAAAGTCATTGGGATTTTGATGGGAATTGCATTAAACATGTAGATTGCTTTTGGTAGTATAGGCATTTTTACTATGTTGATTCTTCCAATCCATGAGCACAGGAGATCTTTCCATCTTCTGTAGTCTTCCTCAATCTCTTTCTTCAGGGGCTTATAGTTTTCCTTGTAGAGGTCATTCACATAGTTTGTTAAGTATACTCCTAGGTATTTGATTTTTTTTGGAGGCTATTGTAAATGGAATTGTTTCCATGTATTCCTTCTCTGTTCATTGTTGGTGTATAGAAAAGCTAATGATTTTTGTAAGTCAATTTTGTATCCTGCCACCTTGCTACACCTGTTTATGGTGTCTAAGAGTTTTGGGGTAGAGTTTTTTGGGTCTTTAAGGTATAGAATCATAACATCTGCAAATAAGGATATTTGAACAGTTTCTTACCTATTTATATTCCTTCTATTTCTTCTTCTTGCCTAATTGCTCTGACTAGAAATTCCAGTACTATGTTGAAAAGGAGTAGGGATAGTGGGCACCCTTGTCTCATTCCTGATTTTAGGGGAAATGGTTTCAGTTTTTCTCCATTAATTATGATGTTGGCTATAGGTTTGTCATATACAGATTTTACAGTGTTCAGGTACATTTCTTCTATTCCTAGTTTTCTTAGAGCTTTTCTCATGAAATGGTGTTTGATCTTGTCAAAAGCTTTATCTGCACCTATTGAGATGATCAAGTGGTTTTTCTCTTTGCTTCTGAAGATGTGATGTATTACATTTATAGATTTGCATATAGTCAAGCACCCCTGCATCCCTGGGATGAAGCCGACTATGTTGTGGTATAGGATCTTTTTGATGTGTGGTTGGATTTGGTTTGCCATTATTTTATTGAGGATTTTTGTATCGATATTCATTAGGGAAATTGGCCTATACTTCTCCTTTTTGGAGGTGTCTATGTCTGGTTTTGGCATAAGAGCAATGTTGGCTTCATAAAAACAAGTTAGGCAGCATTTCTTCCCTTTCTATTTTGTGGAACAGTTTAAGGAGGGTTGGTATTAGTTTTTCTTTAAAGGTCTGATAGAATTCAGCAGTGAATGCATCAGGTCCTGGATTTTCTTTTTTGGGAGAGTCTTAATTGCTGCTTCAATTTTGTTTTGTCTTATAGAGCTATTCAAGTGATTAATGCCATTTTGGTTCAGTTTTGGATGGTTATAAGTATCTAGAAATCTGTCCATTTCTTCAAAATTTTCAAATTTATTAGAGTAAAGGCTCTCAAAGTAGTCTCTGATGATTTCCTGGATTTCCGTGGTGTTTGTTGTTATCTTCCATTTTGCCTTTCTCATTTTACTGATTTGAGTTTTTTCATTTTCTCATTTCATTCAGGTTTGCCAGAGGTCTTCAATCTTATTTATTTTTTCAAAGAACCAGCTTTTTGCCTCATTAATTCTTTGTATGGGCTTTTTTTGTTTCTATTTCATTGATTTTAGCCCTTATTTTAAGAATTTCTGTCCTTCTGCTTGTTTTGGGATTTGCTTGTTCTTGTTTTTCTAGGAGGTTGAGCTGTAGATTTAGATCATTGATTTGAGATCTTTCTGACCTTTTAATATATTCACTCATGGCTATAAACTTTCATCTTAGGACAGTCTTTGCTGTGTTCCATAGGTTCTGGTATGTTGTGTTTTCATTTTCACTGACTTCCAGGAACCTTTTAATTTCTTCTTTTATTTCACCAATTACCCATTGATCATTGAGCAATGTATTGTTCAACTTCCAATTGTTTGCACATTTTTTACTGCTATTTTTGTTGTTGATTTCTAATTTTAATGCATTGTGGTCAGACAGAATGCATGGGATTATTTCTATTTTCTTATATTTGCTGAGGTTTGCTTTGTGCCCTAAGATATGATCAATCTTGGAGAAGATTCCATGAGATGCTAAGAAGAAATGATATTGTGCAGCAGTTGGGTGAAATATTTTGTAGACCTCAGCTAGGTCCATTTGGTCTATGTTGTGATTTAGTTCTAGAATTTCTTTATTGATTTTTTGTTTAGATGACCTATATATTGGTGATGGGGGATATTAAGGTCTCCTAGTATCACTGTTCTGGAGTTTATGTAAGCTTTTAGGCCCTTCAGAGTATGTTTTATGAAACTGGGTGAGTTGACATTGGCTGCATATAGGTTGATAATTGTTATTTCCTTTTGGTGTATATCCCCTTTTATTAGAATAGAGTGCCCTTCTTTGTCTTGTTTTATCAATGTAAGTTTGAAGTCTACTTTGTCTGAAATAAGTGTTGCTACCCCTGCCTGTTTACTGGGGCCATTGGCTTGGTATATCTTCTTCCAGCCTTTCATTTTCAGCCAGTGCTTACTTCTGTCGATGAGGTAAGTCTCCTGTAAGCAACAGATTGTTGGATCTTCCTTTTTAATCCAGTTTGCCAATCAGTTTCTTTTGATGGGGGAATTAAGTCCACTTTTAATGAGCCCACTACTGTGGTGATCATCCTGACTTCCTACTTGTTTGTTCTTATCACCATCCTGAGGATACACTCTGCAGAGAGAAGACACAGAGCATTTTCTACCTGTGCCTCCCACCTCCTTGACTTCTATGAAGCAATCTTTTCCATTTATTGTTCACCCACCTCAGAAAACAGTGTATGATAAGACTTAGAAGGTTATTGTGGTAACCTTCCCAGAAGTCAAAAGTGAATGTTCCTAATGATTGTATAACAAATGATTCCAAAACCTATATGTTAAAGACAACATTGAACAGATAGGTAGGTCAAAACTGACAAGATCTTGGCATGGCTGACCTATCTTTTTTGTTCATGTATATGACAGCAATCAGCAAATCAAATGATTATTAGGGATTCACCTTCAACTATGCTCATTGGTCTGATGGCAGCTCATGTAATGGGGACATAGCTTAGATGTAATAAGAAACATCTAGGTTTCATATTACCCGAATTATAGTCTGTTATTTTATACATGGAAACTTTTCAAGATTCTAAAGGATTCTGCCTAGCAAAAGTATCACAGAGACTTGGGAATGATCCAATTTCAATTCAACTACATTCTGTAAGCCAAAGGAAGTTCCAATAGAGAAATTGATTCTGTCATTTGATTAGAAGAATTTAAATTAGTATGGAAACAGGAAGGAGTTGAAAATTTGAAACATGGTTATAAACTATTATACTATATAGCAAATCATCTTGAAAACATTACTCTGATAATTCTTTCAATATTGCTTAAAGAATTGTTTCAAATACTGGGTGAAAGGTTATCATGAGAAATTGGCACACTATTTTGATGTGGTTGAAAATATTGAGTTATCTAACTTAAAATTTCTGATAGCATATATTCCCATGGTATTTCTATCAAGCTTTCTCAGTATGGTGATATATTAAGCAGTTGAAATAGTAATGATGTGAAAATGTCTGGTCTTCTAGCATTAAGCAATGTTCTATGGATACATTATTTATCAAGTTAAAAGCCAAACCCATACTCCTTGAAGAAAGAATATTTTTATTGGCAAATATTAATTGTCTCTTTTTCTATCCCTGGCATGCTCCCCTCTTTTCTTCCCCTTCCAGTTCCTGAGTAGCCCTGTCCTTACATCTATGCACTTTTTTTTTGTTTGTTCATTTGTATCATTTTTCCTCCTAGCTTTCACTAATAAGGGAAAACATGTCACAGTTGTGCTTATGTGACTGGTATATGTCCTTCAACATATACCATCCATTTTCTAGCAAAATACACAATTTCATTCTTCTTTTAAAAATTTTCTCTTTTACATTACTGTATTAGTTAATTGAATAAAGGGTTTATTGTAATATTTCCTTGCAAGCATATCATGTATTTTGTGCAAATTTCACCCCTCTATTACTCTTTCTGATCCACTTGCCCCATTTTTGAACAATTTTAGCACCTTTCACTGTTCTATTTTCATATGTGTGTATGAAGTACTTTAATCATACTCCCCAATGTCACTCTCACCTTTTCTTGACCCTTCTCCTATTGCTTCATCCCTCAAACAGTTGCTCCATATTATACTCCAGTCATTCATTTAGTTTTTAGGTCTGGGTTTCACATATGAGAGAGAACAGTGATATATGTCTTTCTCACTCTGGCTTATTTCTGAACTTCATGATCTCCAGTTCATTCCTTTTTCTGGAAATGACCTAAGAAGAAAGAAAATTCTCCCTTATGGTTGAATAATAATCTATTGTGTAAATATCCACATTTTCTGTATTCATTTATCACCTAATGGGCACGTAGACTGATTTCTCAGCAAAAAGATATTTCCAGGAAACATTTGACATTCGACTTTGACACAATTTACAGTGGGGATGTGAACAAACTAACCACAGAGCTCTACACCACAGTGATTCCATACTGAACCCCTTGATCTGTAGCCTGAGGAACAAGGATGTGAAAGATGCTCTTGGAAAAGTTTTCAGCTCTAAAATATATTCATAGAGATTATTTACTTGCCAGGACACAGAATTCCAAAGCAGGCAGGTGTATTTTAATAGATAGCCCATAATATTGCAATGGAAAAAGACATAAGAAGCTAGATAGATGAAGACCAAAGTGAAACAAAGAACAAGATTAATAAAGAGATAAATGAACTCAGGATAAAAATAGACAATAACAAAGAGGAAGTGACTCGGGATATAGAAAACCTCAGAAAAAAGAATGAAACAAAAATGCAAAATAAAATGGAAGGCCAATCCAGCACACTAAAGCAAGCAGAAGACAGAATCTCAGAACATGAAAATGGAATGGTAATTAAAGGAAAAACTGAAGAACTATTAGTTAAACAACTCAAGACCTGTGAAAGGAAAATGCAAGAACTTACTGACTCCATCAAAAGACCAAACCTGAGAATCATGGGCATTGAAGAAGGAAAAGAGGTGCAAGCAAAAGGAATGCGTAGTATATTCAACAAAATAATCACAAAAAATTTGCCAAATCTAGAGAAATCTATGCCCATAAATATGCAGGAGGCCTCCAGAACACCAAACAGACCTGACCAAAATAGAACTACCCCACGACATATTAACATTAAAACAACAAGTACAGAGACTAGAGAAAGAATATTGAAGGTTGTAAGAGAGAAAAAACAAATAACACACAAAGGTAAACCCATCAAAACCACAGCAGACTTCTCAACAGAAACATTAAAAGCAAGAAGAGCTTGGGGTGAGGTCTTCCAGGCACTGAATGAAAATAACTTCAACCCCAGGATACTCTGTGCAGCAAAACTATCATTCAAAGTAGATGGAGCAATAAAAGTCTTCCATGATAAGCAGAAACTAAAACAATATGTGACCACAAAGCCACCACTACAAAAGGTTCTTCAAGGGATTCTGCACACAGAAAGTGAAACCCAACATAACCATGAAAGGGCAGGCAGCACCAAACTATAGGAAAAGAAAAAGGAAGAAAGTAGAGAGTAACATTGAATTAGCTACACATAATCAAACCCTAGAACAACTAAGACAACTAAATGACAGGCATCCCCACATACCTATCAATACTAACACTTAATGTTAATGGACTTAATTCCCACATCAATAGGCACCTTCTGACAAACTGCATTAAAAAGGAAGATCCAACAATTTGTTGCTTACAGGAGACATATCTCATGGATAGAAATAAGCATAGGCTTAGGATGAAAGGCTGGAAGAAGATTTACCAAGTCAATGACCCCCCAAAACTGGCAGGAGTAGCAATACTTATCTCTGACAAAGTAGACAACAAACCCACACTGATTAAACAAGATAAAGAAGGACATTCCATACTAATAAAAGGGGAAATAGACCAAGAGGAAATAACAATAATCAACCTATATGCACCCAATGTCAACACACCCAATTTCATCAAACATACTCTGAAGGACCTAAAAGCATATATTAACTCCAACACAGTGGTCATGGGAGATTTTAACACCCTACTATGATCAATAGATAGGTCATCCAAATAAAAAATCAGAAAGGAAATCCTAGATCTAGAACATACCACAGATCAAATGGACCTACTTGATGTCTACAGAACATTTCATACAATATCTACACAATAAACATTCTTCGCAGCAGCCCACAGAACCTTCTCCAAAATAGATCATGTGGTAGGGCACAAAGCAAGCCTCAGCAAATATAAGAAAATAGAAATTATACCATGCATTCTATCTGATCACAATGCAATAAAACTAGAACTCAACAACAAAAAAAAAGATGAAAAACATGCAAACAGCTGGAAACTAAATAACTCATTGCTTAATAAATAATGAGTCATTGATGAAATAAAAGAGGAAAGGAAAAGGTTCCTGGAAGTCAATGAAAATGAAAATACAACCTACCAGAACCTATGGGACAAATTAAAGGCATTCCTGAGAGGAAAGTTTATAGCCTTGAGGGCATATATTAAAATGACTGAAAGATCTCAAATCAATGACCTAATGATACATCTCAAACTCCTAGAAAAACAAGAACAAGCAAATCCCAAAACAAATAGGAGAGAAATAATAAAAATAAGAGCTGAAATCAATGAACTAGAAACCAATAAAACCATACAAAGAATTAATGAAATAAAAAGTTGGTTCTTTGAAAAAATAAACAAGATCGATAGACCCCTGGCAAACCTAACTAAAATGAGGAGAGAAAAAACCCAAATCAGTAAAATCAGGAATGAAAAAGGTGAGATAACAACAAACACCTTGGAAGTCCAAGAAATCAGCAGAGACAATTTTTGAAAACCTATATTCAAATAAATTTGAAAATCTTGAAGAAATGGACAGATTCCTAGATACTCATGATTATCCAAAATTGAACCAAGAGAATACTAATCACCGGAATAGATCTATAACACAAAATGAAATTGAAGCAGCAATCAAGAGTCTCTCAAAAAAGAAAAGTCCAGGACCTGAATGCTTCTGCTAAATTCTTTCAGACATTTAAAGAAGAACTAATAACAACTCTCCTTAAACTGTTCTATGAAATTGAAAGAGAAGGAAAACTGCATAACACATTGTATGAAGCCAGTATTACACCTATCCCAAAACCAGGCAAAGACACCTCCAAAAATGAGAACTATAGGCCAATTTCTTTAATGAACATAGTTGCAAAAATCCTCAATAAAGTAATGGCAAACCAAATTCAACAGCACATTAAAATGATCATTCACCATGACCATGTATACTTCATCCCAGGAATGCAGGGGTGGTTTAACATGAAAATCAATAAATGTAATACATTACATTAACAGAAGCAAAGACAAAAACCACTTCATCATCTCAATAGATGCAGAAAAAGCCTTTGATAAGATCCAAAAGCATTTCCTGATAAAAGCTTTAAGAAAACTAGGAATAGAAGGAAAGTACCTCAACATTACAAAAGCTATATATGACAAACCTACAGCCAGCACTATACTTAATGGTGAAAAACTGAAACCATTTCCTTTAAAATCAGGAACAAGACAAGGATGTCCACTATCTCCACTCCTATTAGACACAGTACTGGAATTCCTAGCCAGAGCAATTATGCAAGAATAAGGAATAAAAGGAATACAAATTGGGAAAGAAACTGTCAAAATATCCTATTTGCAGATGATATGATTCTATACCTTAAAGACCCAAAAAAACTCTACTCAAAAGCTCCTTGACACCATCAACAGCTATAGCAAGGTAGCAGGATATTAAATCAACATAGAAAAATCATTAACATTTCTATACACTAATAAAGAATAAACTGAGAAAGAATATATGAAAACAATTCCATTTACAATAGCCTCAAAAAAAAAATCAAATACCTAGGTATAAACTTAACAAAAGATGTGAATGACCTCTATCAGCAAAACTATAAACTTCTGAAGAAAGAGATTGAGGAAGACTATAGAAAGTGGAGAAATCTCCCATGCTCATGGATAGGTAGAATCAACATAGTAAAAATGTCTATACTCCCAAAAGCAATTCCCATCAAATATTTAATGCAATTCCCATCAAAACCCCAATGGCATTCATCAAATAGATGGAAAAATCAATGATTAAATTTATTTGGAAACACAAGAGGCCACAAATAGCCAAGGCAATACTCAGTAAAAAGAACAATACTGGAGGTATCACAATACCTGACTTCAAACTATATTAAAAAGAAATAGCAATAAAAACAGTATGGTACTGGCACAAAAGCAGACATGAAGACCTGTGAAACAGAATAGAGGACCCAGATATGAAGCCACTCAACTATAACCTGAAAGGAATATGAGGTCTCAGCGGGCCCCAACCCCCTTGTTGGAGAAACCAGTACCAAACATCCCATGTAGATAAGATAAGCAATGAGGCAGGGCTCAGTTAGGGCATATAGAATGTGAGGAATGCAAGATGTGAGATACGAGCAAGATGTGAGATACGAGCAAGATGTGAGGTACGAGCAAGATGTGAAGTACGTGCAGGATGTGCTCTGCCTGCTTGTCTAATGTTGATAACAAAAATATGCACGCCACTGCAGTCTATATAAGATTTCCCCCTAAGAGGCTCAGGGTCTTGCTTTCCTAACCGGTCCTGCGTGTCCGTGTGGGAGCTCGACCCTGGCTAGCCAGTCCAATAAACTCTGCTTTGTTGATTGCATTCACGCCTGGCTCTCTGTCTCTCGGGGGAATAGGATTCCGGGTCCTAACATTTGGAGGTCCCACCGAGATTTCATTTTCTCGAGAGACAGAACCTGCCTGCGAGAAAGCAGGGGCGATCCCAAGTCCTAGGCGTTGGGAGGGGATCCCAGACCCTCATTTGGAGGAACTTGAGTGTTCCATTTGGGCCGCGGCGGGGATTCGGCCAATCCCCAGGGAGATTCATTCTGGGAATCTCGCAAGGAGGACCACAGGGTCCTATTGGGAGAGGCTTTCCTCTCATTTGGGCTCGAGCATTTTAGGAACCCTGGCGCCAGGTGAAGAACTAATTGAGCTAGTCGACCGACCACCCGTCAAGTGGACGCCTTTCGGCCTGATATCCCAGTTGGACGGTGAGGAGGTTGAATGGGGTGCGCACCAGTGTGAGAGAAGGACCGGTCCGAGCGAGTGCTGGAGAGTGTTGTGTGTGTGTGGAATTATTGTTGCCTTTACCCTTTTTGTTCTATCTCTCTTGGTGTTTGAGTCTCCTTCCACAATGGGACAGGGACAAACAACCCCAAAGTCTCTGATCCTTTCTCACTTTCCAGAAGTTAAAGAAAGGGCCTTAAATGCGGGTCTGGTCATCAAGAAAGGTAAGTTCGACACCTTTTGTTCTGCAGAGTGGCCCACCTTTGGAGTCGGGTGGCCCATTCAAGGTTCCCTCTCCCTAGACCTGATCACTAAGGTTAAAGCAGTCATTTTTCAGCCAGACAATCGAGGCCATCCAGACCAAGTTTCTTACATTTTGGTTTGGGAGGATCTGGTGAGGAACCCTCCCCCTTGGTTAACAGTTTTTCTGACCCACCCCTCCAGTTCGGCCCCCGGGGCTAAAACCCCAGTCACGCCCGCCTTGGTCATAAAGGAGGAGGAAAAACTTCCTCTTCCCACCTTGACCGGTCCTCAAATTAGGGCATCTCCTTCACCATCTCCGGTCTTACCAGAGAGTTCCCCCCTTTACCCATCCCTCGCAGGGGCAGAGGAAGATCGGCCGCCTCCATACGTGACTCCCCCTGGCCAAGCCAGTGCCCCGGAGGAGGAAATTTCCTCATCCTCCTCAACAGGACTGGCAGCAGGAGGAGGAATGGGTCGAAGACTTCGCCCCCGAGGGATCCGGGAAAGGGAGGGGGAAGACGGGCCCCCCTCATCAACACAGGGGGAGGAAACTGTCCCTACACTTCCAGTCCGGATGGTGGGCCAAGGGGGACCGGGAGGAGGGCAACAGTTTCAGTACTGGCCCTTCTCCGCCAGTGATCTATATAACTGGAGGACGCAGAACCCGCCCTTTTCTGAAGACCCCAAGTGTCTCATAGATCTCCTGGAGTCCATCATGCATACACACCGCCCCACTTGGGATGACTGTCATCAGCTGCTCAATACTCTTTTTACGACGGAGGAACGAGAGCGCATCCTCAACGAAGCGAGGAAGAACGTCTTGGGGGATAATGGGAGACCCACAACTCTCCAACCGGCCATAGACGAGGCTTTTCCCCTACGCCGGCCTGATTGGGATTTCGGGACCGCAGAAGGTAGGGAGCGTCTTCGGATCTACCGCCAGACTCTGATGGCCGGTCTCCGAGCGGCCGCTAGAAGGCCCACCAATTTTGCAAAAGTAAAAGCAGTCATTCAAGGGGAAAACGAAAGCCCAGCCGGTTTCTTAGAGCGCCTCTATGAGGCATACCGTCAGTACACCCCGATTGACCCTGAGGCGGACCTCCACCGGTCTGCTGTGGTACTCTCATTCATTAATCAGGCAGCCCCAGACATTAGGAGAAAACTCAATAAACAGGAAAACTTAGGGGAGATGACTATAAGGGAAATGCTACAGGTAGCAGAAAAGGTCTTTACCGCTAGGGAAACTCCAGAAGAAAGGGAGGAAAGACAGAGAAAGGAAGACAGGGAAGCCCAGGAGAAATTGAGAAAGGAGGACCGGGAGTTCCAGGCTAAGGAAAACCGAAAGCAACAGAGAGAAATGGCTCGTATTTTCCTAGCGGGTGTCCGGGACCAACCCAGAGGAGGGGGCCACGCCAGGACCCCGGATAAGGAACACTGTTTTTACTGTAAGGAAACGGGGCATTGGAAGAGAGAATGTCCTAAGTTAAAGGGAAGAAGAGGGTTTGCAAGGAGACCGGGGGAAAACAGGGAAAGGGAACGAGCAGTAGAGCAGGCCAGAGTCCTACTAGCCGGAGAAGAGGACTGAAGGAGACGGGGCTCAGACCCCCTCCCCGAGTCCTGGGTAACAATGCATGTGGAGGGGAAGCCGATGGGGTTCATGGTGGATACCGGCGCCCAATATTCGGTTTTAAACAAGGCACATGGACCTTTGAACAAGGCACGAACAAGTGTTGTTCAGGGGGCCACCGGTACGCAGTTATGTACATGGACTACCAAAAGAAAGGTGAACTTAGGAAAACACCAGGTCACACACTCCTTCTTGGTCGTCCCTGAGAGCCCCGCTCCCCTGCTCGGACGGGACCTACTCACCAAAATAGGGGCCCATATCCATTTTGAACCAGATGGAATAATTGTGACTGATCGAGAAGGGAGCCCGATTCATGTCTTGTCCCTATCATTGGCTGACGAGCATCGTCTGTTTGAGAGTCAACAGGAACCAGGAGGGGACATGACTCATTGGGTAAAAAGATTTCCCACGGCCTGGGCGGAGACTGCGGGAACCGGCCTCGCCAAACACCTCCCGCCCGTAGTTATACAATTGAAGGCTTCTGCTCTCCCCATTCGGGTGAAACAGTATCCTATGCCTGAGGAGGCCCGAAGAGGCATAGCCCCTCATATCCACAGGCTAATAAAGGAAGGAGTACTGCGACCTTGTCAGTCTGCCTGGAATACTCCTCTGCTCCCCGTCCGAAAGCCGGGAAGCGGGGACTATAGGCCTGTGCAAGACCTACGAAAGGTAAACGAGCGGACGGAGGACATTCATCCCACCGTTCCAAATCCCTATACCTTGCTCAGCCACCTACCCCCCTCGCAAGTATGGTATACAACCCTTGATTTGAAAGATGCTTTCTTCAGCATTCCATTGTCAGAAATTAGTCAGCCGCTATTTGCTTTCGAATGGCAAGAAGATGGGGGCCAATCCGGACAGCTCACTTGGACCAGACTGCCGCAAGGATTTAAAAACTCTCCCACCCTGTTTAATGAGGCCCTGAGCCAGGACCTGGAACATTTTCGTCGGAGCCACCCACGAGTCACTCTATTACAGTATGTTGATGACTTACTGTTAGCGGCAGAAACCCGAGAGGAGTGCATCAAGGCTACTGAACACCTGCTAACGGAATTAGGTGAGCTGGGGTATCGGGCAAGTGCCAAGAAAACTCACATCTGTAAAAGGTCAGTGACGTATTTGGGTTATCGGATTGCAGATGGGGCAAGGTGGCTGACTGATGCCATGAAACAGACTATTCTGGCTATCCCATCCCCGACATCCACTAGGGGGGTGAGAGAATTCCTGGGCTCCGCGGGGTTCTGTAGACTCTGGATTCCAGGATTTGCGGAAATAGCCAGACCCCTATATGAGGCCACCAAAGAAGCTCCAGATTGGAGTTGGGGAGAGAGAGAACAACAGGCCTTTGATCAGCTAAAAGACGCTCTTTTGCAGGCCCCTGCCTTAGCCTTGCCAGATCCTACAAGACCATTCACTCTGTTTGTAGATGAGAAAAAGGGGGTAGCCAAAGGAGTCTTGACCCAACAGCTAGGTCCCTGGAAGAGACCAGTGGCATACTTTTCCAAGAAATTAGACGCAGTAGCGGCAGGATGGCCCCCCTGCCTCCGCATCATAGCGGCCATTGCCGTGCTGGTGAGAGAAGCCGATAAACTAACCTTTGGACAGGCCCTCTGGGTAACGGCCCCTCACCCGGTGGAGGGAATCCTTAAACAACCCCCTGGGAAATGGATGACGAATGCCAGGCTCACCCACTACCAGGGGCTCTTGTTGGATTCCCCTCGGATCACATTCACAGATCCCGTAATCCTGAACCCTGCCACCTTGTTGCCTAACCCGGAACTGCAGACACCTGTCCATAACTGCAAAGAATTCCTCTCCGAAGTTACACAGGTACGGGCTGACCTAAAGGATACCCCCCTGTCCGGCTGCAAATTAAACTGGTACACGGATGGAAGCAGTTTTTTCCAAGATGGAGCCCGAAGGGCAGGGGCAGCTGTAGTCGACCAAGAAGGAAATACGGTATGGAGCAGCGCCCTCCCACCCGGAACATCAGCCCAAAAAGCGGAATTAATTGCCTTGGCAGAGGCCCTGGAGAGGGCAAAAGGAAAGCGAGTCAATATCTACACCGATAGCCGCTATGCTTTCGGTACCATCCATGTCCACGGGGCCATCTATCGCGAAAGAGGATTCCGCACAGCAGAAGGAAAACATCTAAAGAACCTAGCCGAAGTCCAGCGTCTATTAATGGCAGTGGAAAAACCGAAGGCAGTGGCAGTGATGTATGTCCCAGGCCACCAGTCTGCCAAGACGCCGGAAGCTGTCGGTAACAACAGAGCAGATCAAGAAGCAAAGAGAGTAGCAATGGTGAGTCCTCCCATGGAGACAGGGCAACCTTCCACGGTTGCGGCGATAGACGTGCCGGTCCCAGAGCTCCCTCCGCTACCCCCCCGACCAGAATACTCCACAGAGGATTTCACTTGGATGAGAGCCCACTCCCCCTTTAGAGAAGGGGAAGACGGATGGAAAAGCGACTTGGAAGGCAAGTTAATTCTGCCTGAAAAACTCGGACGATTCCTGTTGGCTAACTTACATAAGTCCACCCATTTGGGGCGGAGAAAATTACTAGACTTGTTGACATCTGCGCAGCTCCGATTTCCGAACCAGACCATAGCAGTCCGCCAAATTGTGGAAGATTGTGCCAGCTGCACAATCATGAAACCAGGACGAAGGGAGGGGCACCATACAGGTACTCGGGAACGGGGGAGGGCTCCGGGAAGAAGTTGGGAAGTGGATTTTACTGAGGTAAAACCGGGAAAGTTTGGGTACAAATATTTGCTGGTATTCATAGATACCTTTTCAGGCTGGGTGGAGGCTTTTCCTACAAAGAAGGAGACGAGTCAGGTAGTGGCAAAGGCTTTGCTAGAGGAAATCATACCCAGATATGGGGTGCCCGAGGCAATTGGGTCAGATAACGGTCCGGCTTTTGTTAGTAAGGTCCTGCAGGGACTAGCCCAGACTATGGGGGCCAATTGGAAGCTACATTGTGAATATAACCCCCAGAGCTCAGGGCAAGTAGAAAGGATGAATAGGACACTAAAGGAGACTTTAGCCAAATTGGCCCTGGAGACTGGCGGTGATTGGGTGACGCTCCTTCCCTTGGCCATCTTCCGAGTCCGGAACTCCCCCTATGTCCATGGGCTAACTCCCTTTGAGATCCTGTATGGGGCTCCACCCCCCATCATTCAGAGGACCTTAAGCCCAGAACTAGGTGATCTGGCCCCAAATTACCTGACCATGTTGCAGGCTTTAGCTAAAGTGCAACAACGGATTTGGCCCTTAATTCAAGCATACCACGCTGTTAAGAGGGACCCGGCTCCGGAACATGGCATAGTCCCGGGTGACATGGTATGGGTTAAAAGGCATCAGTCCAAAACCCTAGAGCCTAGATGGAAAGGACCTTATGTTGTACTGTTTACTACCCCTACCGCCCTCAAGGTTGATGGCATCGGACCTTGGATCCACCACTCCCACGTGCGTCGAGCCAATCATCAAAAACAAGAAGGGGTCAAGGAGTGGACTGTACGGCGGCACCCAGACAACCCATTAAAGCTAAAGCGTTTGTGGCCCCGGGAACATGCAGAGCCTTCAGGAGCAGCCACGGATGGGGTGGCTGATCGCTCTGATCTTGCTCAATGCCCAGAGCGGGAGCCTCGCAGAAACCAACCCTCACCAGCCCTATAAGCAAACCTGGATACTCACCGATGGGGAGACTCATACCACCCTCAACGAGACTACTCGCACTGCCCCCATAGGAACTTGGTGGCCGGAGCTTCAGTTCTGCTTCAGAGACATCAATCCTGCCTACAAGTCTACTGCCCCGGAGTCAGCCCGACGTTATGGGTTTTATGCCTGCCCCGGCCACAAAAAGAACCAGGAATGTGGGGGGATACAATACTCCTTCTGTAGGTCATGGGCATGTGTCACATCCAATGATAGTGAATGGAAATGGGGGATATCAAAATCAGACCTAGTCAAATTTGCCTTTGTAAATGGGATATTAAGGGGGCACAGAATTCCAATACCCACCCATAAATGCCAGCCCACGGATCTAGATAGAATCAAGGTCACTTTCACTGAAACTGGCAAGAAGGACACCCCTGGGTGGATACAAGGTAAGGTATGGGGACTTGTATTTTATAAATATGGTGGACATGCTGGCTCGACCATAGTGGTCAGATTAAAAATTGAGCCCATAGGGCCACCGTCCACAGCAGTAGGCCCCAATAAGGTACTTAGGCCGCCCAATGTAAAGCCATCTCCCCAACCTTCCACAACTCACCACCTTCCCTCAACCATAGCTCGGGCTAATGTTACAACTCCAAGACCATCAGAAACCAGCCCTCCCCTGGTGAGGCCCAGTCTCATGACCGCATCTAAAGACCCCCTCTGGGAGCTAGTGGGTGCTGCCTTCCTGACGTTAAACCACACCAACCCTAACATGACTAACTCCTGTTGGTTATGTTATGATGTGAGGCCCCCATTCTATGAGGCAATAGGGCTAAACACCACTCACGATACCTCATCTGAGGAAAACCCTACTCAATGTTCCTGGGGAGACCGTAAGAGAGGTCTGACCATACAGCAGGTAAACGGCCAAGGAACCTGCTTAGGAAAAGTGCCAAAGAACAGACGGGACTTATGTACTGTTATTAACGCCAGTTCTACCTGGGGAAATGCTATTAAATGGGTAATTCCAAAGGACAATGGGTGGTGGCTATGCTCGCGGTCCGGACTCACCCCATGCCTATCAACTAAGGTGTTTAACAGCTCTAAAGAATTCTGTGTTATAGTGGTTGTGCTGCCCCGCATCCTCTATCATTTGGAGGAAAGTCTATATTCATACTGGAATATAGGAACAGGTGAGAGAAAGAAGAGAGAGCCTATTTCTACACTAACCATTGCTACCCTACTTAGCCTAGGGGTGGCTGGGGCAGGGACCGGCATAGCCTCCCTGGCTACTCAACATAAAGGGATGTCTTCGCTGCGCGCAGCCATAGATGAAGATATAGAGAGAATAGAAACCTCCATTAGCCACCTAGAAAAATCCCTCACTTCCCTGTCTGAGGTAGTACTTCAAAACCGACGAGGTCTGGACTTGTTGTTCCTCCAAAAAGGGGGACTATGCGTTGCTCTAGGGGAAGAATGTTGTTTTTACGCTGACCATACCGGAGTTGTTCGTGACTCCATGTCTAAACTCCGAAAGAGCCTGGAACAAAGAAAACGAGAAAAAGAGGCAGGGGAAAGCTGGTTCGAGTCTTGGTTTAACCAGTCCCCATGGTTGGCTACCCTTTTATCTGCACTGGCAGGGCCAATAATAATCATCCTACTGCTTGTTACCATAGGACCCTGGATTCTAAACCGACTTATGACTTTTGTCAAAAGTCGAATTAATACTATCCAACTTCTGGTCCTCCGCCAACAATATCAGGCTCTTCATCCTCTCGAGGATGATTCCTCAATTTAGGCCATAAGAAAGGGGGGAATGAAAGGAATATGAGGTCTCAGCGGGCCCCAACCCCCTTGTTGGAGAAACCAGTACCAAACATCCCATGTAGATAAGATAAGCAATGAGGCAGGGCTCAGTTAGGGCATATAGAATGTGAGGAATGCAAGATGTGAGATACGAGCAAGATGTGAGATACGAGCAAGATGTGAGGTACGAGCAAGATGTGAAGTACGTGCAGGATGTGCTCTGCCTGCTTGTCTAATGTTGATAACAAAAATATGCACGCCACTGCAGTCTATATAAGATTTCCCCCTAAGAGGCTCAGGGTCTTGCTTTCCTAACCGGTCCTGCGTGTCCGTGTGGGAGCTCGACCCTGGCTAGCCAGTCCAATAAACTCTGCTTTGTTGATTGCATTCACGCCTGGCTCTCTGTCTCTCGGGGGAATAGGATTCCGGGTCCTAACAAACCAACTTGTCTTTCACAAAGGCACTAAAAATATACAATGGAGAAAAGACAGCCTCTTCAACAAAAATTTCTGGGAAAACTGTTAGCAGTCTGCAAAAAACTGAAACTCATTCCATGTTTATTACCATATACCAATATTAACTCAAAATAGATGAAGGATCTTAATATTAGACCTCAAATGCTAAAGTTGATACAGGAAAGAGTAGGAAATACTCTGGAACTAATAGGCATAGACAAGGACTTTCTCAATTGAACCCCAACAGCTCAGCAACTAAGAGATAGCATAGATAAATGGGACTTCATAAAACTAAAAAGCTTCTGCTCAACAAAAGAAATGGTCTCTAAACTGAAGAGACCACCCACAGAATGGGAGAAAATATTTGCCATCTACACATCAGACAAAGGATTGATAACCAGAATATATAGGGAACTGGAAAAACTAAATTCTCCCAAAATTAATGAACCAATAAAGAAATGGACAAGTGAACTAAACAGAACTTTCTCAAAGGAAGACAATCAAATGGCAAAAAAAAAACCATGAAAAAGTGCTCACCATCTTCAGCCATAAAGGAAGTGCAAATTAAAACAACACTAAGATTCCATCTCACCTGTTAGAATAGCCATCATTAGCAACACCACTAACAACAGGTGTTGGCAAGGATGTGGGGAAAAAAGGAACCCTTTTACACTGCTGGTGGGAATTCAATCTAGTACAACCACTCTGGAAAAAAACCTGGAGGCTTCTTAAAATCTAAACATAGACCTACCATATGATCCAGTAATACCACTCTTGGGGATATACCCAAAGAAACATGACACAGGTTACTCCAAAGGCACCTGCACACCCATGCTTATTGCAGCACTATTCACAATAGCCAAGTTATAGAAACAGCCAAGATGCCCCACTACTGACGAATGGATTAAGAAAATGTGGTATTTATACACAATGGAATTTTTTGCAGCAATGAAGAACAATGAAATCTTATCATTCTCAAGTAAATGAATGGAACTGGAGAACATCATTCTAAGTGAGGTTAGACTGTAACAAAAGACCAAAAATTGTATGTTCTCCCTCATATGCGGACATTAGATCAAGGGCAAACACAACAAGCGGATTGGACTTTGATCACATGATAAAGCGAGAGCACACAAGGGAGGTAAGAGATAGGTAGGACACCTAAAAAACTAGATAGCATTTGTTGCCCTCAGTGCAGAGAAACTAAAGCAGATACTTTAAAGTGACAGAAGCCAATAAGAGAAGGGGACCAGGAACTAGAGAAAAGGTTAGCTCCAGAAGAATTAATTTAGAAGGTAACACTAGTACAAGAAAGCAATGCGAGTCAACTCCCTGTATAGCTATCCCTATCTCAACTAGCAAAAACCCTTGGTCCTTCCTATTATTGCTTATAGTCTCTCTTCAACAAAATTAGAGGTAAGGGCAAAATAGTTTCTGCTTCGCAGGGAGGGTGGGGGAAGGAGAGGGAGGGAGTATAGTAGGTAATGGAAGGGGTGGGGAAAAGGGGAAGAAATGACCCAAACATTGTATGCACATATGAATAAAAAAAGATAAAAAAAGAAGCTAGGTAGATATTAGTGATTTTTCTAAATAATTTATGCTACATCTCTTCAATTTAGAAATGTATAATTATGTGGAGAGAGGATTATAGAAAGCCTATGAAAACTGCACACAAGCAAGGCGAGATGCAGCTCACCTGCTTTTCCGATTGGCAAAGCCCCAGAAGCAGAACACCTGTTTCTCCTCACTTATTTGCATTCAGAGAAGCAGGAATGTAGGTTTCTCCTGCTACAATGTCACACCCCTCCCCAAGGACTGCTGCTCTACCCTGTTTACCACTGGGTATTAGAGACCCACTAAGGGCTAAGGGAGGGTTTGAGGCTTTTTTGGGCTTTTTGCCTTGGGCTTTTATTTTGGGCTTTTGGTTTTGGCTTTGGCTTTGGCTTTGACTTGGGTTTTTTTCACTTTGGGCTTTGGCTTTGGGCTTTTTGGTGTGGAAAGCTTTTGGAAGGGAAAAGAATTACTGAAGGAAAAGAATTGCTAAAGGGAAATTGCTGAAGGGAAAAGAATGGCTAAAGATTGGTTGATAGTACCAAGAACTTTAAAATAGGTCTTAGAAAACCTAAGCTAAAAAAAGAACTTTATACATAGGCTTTAGAAAAGCTAAGCTAAAGAAAAGCCAAAGAAAGAACTTTACAGTGCGGGTCTAAGGACAGAGACTTTAAGAGTTATGCATATGCAGTTTGTAGGTGTGGCTGTTTGCAAGTCTGAGCACTGAAGCTTTAAGAAAGCTAAAGAGAGATGGGACAGTGCAAGCCTGGGGGCAAAAAACTTCAGGAGAGATTAAGCTAAAGATAAGCAAAGAGAAAACTTGGGACAGTGTGAGTCTAAGGAAATAATTTTTTTTTGCAGTAATGGGGCATGAACTCAGGACTTTCACCTTGAGCTAAGGAAAGAAGTTTTAAGCAAGGCTTTAAAGAACTGCAAAGGAATAAGGCCTTAAAGTATAAAAGTAGAGAAAAGAATCAATGAAGGTTGTTTGTCTCCACCTGAGCATGCAGTACACCTGACCCCAGTTTCTGTCTGTCTGTCTATCCCGTGTCTTTTCTGAATCTCTAATTGCCCCCAGTTAGCCCCAGTTAAGTTCAGTAATAACCAGGAGCAAGAGAGAAAGTTCACTTTAACAAGGAAGAGAGCAAGAAAACAGTGCCCAATCCATAATTATACACACACACACACACACACAAACACACACACACACATCATAATTTAAGCTCTTAATTTAACTCTATTTAATGTTTTATATATGTGCAATGACATTAGTAAGACACACATATTTATTATGATGTGAAGAAATTGATTCCTTTCATTATAGAATTTATGTAATTGTTTATTTTCTTTTGCTCATTCATGTTCATGGTCTACTTCACTTTCCTTTTTGATTTTGCTGTAATTTTTGTGTACTGTGTTGCTTGATAATTTGTTAATTCATGTAGAGAATAATTATTGCACAAGTATTTTAGGAACATTGAATTACAGAAATAAGGGCATATATAAGAAGATTAGAATAATGTCTAGAAGACAATTAGTTCATTCTATGTCTCTATCTCTTCTCTTTATATATATTTATAAACATTTAAAACCTTTATTATGGATGGCAGCATTTCTGAACTAAACCTTCTCTAACTGTATCTTTTCTACTCTGTCCTTGCTAACTTTACAATGTTTGTAGGTGAAATGTTTACTGTTGTTTACAGGTAGATTTCTACCTCTGTTCATGTTCTTTGCATGCATTTTTTTCTTGATGAAATATCTTTTTATCATACCTTCTTTCTATATATCTCACACAAATCTCCTCATTCAGTCCTGAATAATGTGTACCATTAGCACTTCATAGCTCTATTGTGATTTATTTCTTTTTCCTTTTTTGTTCTCAAATTGTATTGTTCAAGGTAACATTCTTGGTGTAGAATAGCACACGCAATAGCAATAGCAATTCTGTTCTATTTCTCTAAGCACGACGTATCCTTTATAGAAATAGTTCAACCCAAATCCACTTCTGATATGATTCCACAGTCTTAAAAAATAGAGTATGTTTAACAATTGAAACAAAATCCATCCACCCTCAACACTTTCTAGTTCAGGCCTGTCCCTCTGCTTATAATGTCCATGCCACTGCACCAGAAGATAGCTGAGCTGATGAGGTTGGCCCAGGAACCGCTTTGCTCTCAAAAATCCTGTCTTCCTATTTAAGAAACAGTTACTTCAACAAAAGATAACAATAATTAGCATCAACAAATATACAAGAAGACTACACTTGAATTAGACAGTAAAGCATTGCTATAAGAACCCTTTTCCCATCCTGTCAACCGAGAATTTTTCCTGTCAAGCAATGCCCTAAAACAAACCAAAAAAAACAGACTGCCTTCCTAGCAGCACCAGCAGACATGGGCTCCTTTAAGAGAACAAAAATCACTTGTTAAGGTCTTTAGCAAGAGATACAGCAATTTCACAAATCAAGTTGCATACGAAGCTGACCTGGACATTCAGCAATCTCACATCTGGATCCTTATCCTGGAGTCTTCTAAAATATCTCAGCATACACACATGCACACAAACACACACACACACACACAACCACACAACCATACACAGCACTTGCTCCTCCAATATGCAGAGTTATGTTTCAAGAAGAATATGCAAAATAAGTGTGTATAAAATTTATTCATGTAATTGTTCAGACACTTTCAGGTGGGAAAAATGATATATAGATTCCACTACAAGGTGAGACAGTAAATAACAGTACACCTCACACAGAAGAGCAGTGACACAATTTCAAATAAAGGTCAGAGGAGAGTGCTTCACCTGGAAGAAACTTAAAATAATAATTAAAAAATTTATCAGGCAAGATATGCTCCAATTTAAAACACTAAGAAATAGTTATTATCAATGAAAAAGGAAATCAACTTTAAGTACGTCAAAAGTAATGTGGGGAAAACAAGAGGAAAATTTGTGTTTGTTGAGGTATAGATAGGAGTGTTTCACTGCTATTTAGCTTTTCTCCTTAAAAGTAATGTGTTTGAGTATCTTAAATGCAGGATTTGTGTTTTGACAATATATATATTTTTTAATTTGGCAAGCAATTGCACTTTCTTAATCCTCAATTTTCTCTACTAGTATTACTAGTGTGTATAACCTTGTGGAAATTATTAAGATTAAATTTTAACAACATGTATGTGCTCTCTGACATGTAGAAAATATTGAGGGTATGTTTAAATGCAGCCACTGAGGTCTTTCTGAGATTATTTGCCTTTTAATTCATTTTTCTATCTTGGAGATATGATAAAGTCTCTTTATTTTTCTTTTTATTAAATGGCATGATGAATAAATACGGATGTTTTAAATGTATGCATATAAGTCATAATAAATGAATTTAGAGTACTTCCAAATCATGTAAGCATTGGTAATGAGCTCAATTTTGTTCTTTATTTTTATGAGTATTCTATTAATCAAGGTGCACTTAGATTTAACATAAGGACTGTTGGTTACTAGAAGCTGGAAAGATCAAAATGGGAATATTGGGTCAATTTAAGGATTATTAACTGCAGGAACTGAAGAGGAAGATAGCCTTGAAACAGGGTTGTAAAACATGGTAAACTGTCAATTAAAAGCTGTAACCTTGGACAGAGCTGTGAGGAATTGCCCATTAGAGCCATGCAAAAGTTTGGGACCAAGATGAAAGGCACCATGCAGAGATAAGCACTCATTCCTGCCTTCCTTTGTCTCCACTTGTAAATAAACTTTCCAAAGCAGGACTCCCCTGCTTTTCTTATGCAAACCTTAGGTCTCTAACCCACTACTAGCCCTACTTAATGGGAGAGCACATTCCTTGTAACCTGATACCCTGCACTGCCTTTTAAATATCCTGTGAATCCTTTGTTTGGGGCTCAGACACAGGTATAAGTCTGGGCCCGTTAGCGTAAAATTAAAATCTGAGTTCTCCACTCCTCCGAGTGTTGCTTGGTTTCTCCTCTGACTATATTGCCACAACAGAACCACCTATAACAGCTTTTAATATAGGGGAACAATGTGGAAAATATATTGCTACCAGAACTTCAGAGCAAAAAAGTACTCCAGTTAGTTGCCTTTAAACCTCTGACAAAGACACACAGCTCTCAGTGTGACTGGGCCCCTGAGTCTGTGTTAGGATTCAGTGTAATTCAAATCTCCGTGGTATGTCCTTATAGGGCATTTGACCACCAAAGTGTGTCATGCCAAGCTGCTGTCTTACTTTTGAAGAGAATAAGAGGGGAAGCTGGCAGAAAGAACCAAGTGTTCATTCACTGTAAAACTAACTGAAAAATAAGAAGGAATTCTGTCCTTCATTCTTCCTACTTACTCCCCATCTTTCCTTACCAACCACTACTTCACTACTTCTTTCCTTAGAATCTTGCAGGAAGTCAGATAGAAAGGACCTTTGAAATGAAATTTGCAAGTCTTGTCATTAGCACCTCAATCCAAAGAATAGAAGAATGGACTTGGAAAGGAGAGCAGACCCAACACTTTTTCACACAAGAAAGAAGTCTTACCTCTTTCCTCATCATCAAGTGTGAGCTGTAAATCTCTCTTTATCTAAACAATAAAGCACTAAAACTCACTGTTTTCATCTCATTGAACTAACTGAATGTGACAAAAGGTGGTAAATATTATTTATGATCCAGACAAGGACAGTTCCCTATTGCCAAACCATATGGCAAAGTTAACACCTTCCCCACAGTTTCTTAGCTTTTTATTTTACTTGGCTGTTACTCAAAGCTACTAAGATTAGACACTACTGGGATGTATATTTCAAAAGAAATTTTGGATATCAATATTAAGTTTTTAGTGGTTGGTGATCATGGTCATCTGATGGAATAGAAGGGCTGGTTCAGAGTTTGGCAAGGAGCTGGAAATTTGGCACCTATGGCAGTTGGAACCTGTAAGGAAATATAGGCCCAAAAAGTGACCACGTGGCCAAGAGATTCTTTATTGCTGGGTGGGAGAGGGAGAGAGACAAGAGAGCCAGAGAGAGAGAAGCAGGAAGGGCAGGGGCTTAAATACCCCTCAGTGGGACTCAGCATGATCTGATTCCTTAGGATCTTACGGTTCATAGTGATTGGAGGTTGGGGCAGAAGGAGGATTCAAGCTAGACTTGAGGCAGGACTGTGGCCCTGGAAAACAGAAGCTTAAGGGTGCAGTAAGAACCAAAACCTATCAGCGCCATTATTGCTAACACAACCTAAGGCAAGGAGATCTTGAGTTTGAGGTCAGTTTGGGTTATGCAGCAATACTCTGCATAGATAAATAAACAAATAAAATAGCTTTAGAAGTGTTGGGAAAAAAAAAAACGGTAGAGTTTGAAAAAGGGCATAATCAACTGAATCCTCAGGCTACATATTCTCTATTTCATGTATTTTCCTACATAAAATGATGTAATCAAAGGAAGTAGTTCACCAAGGAAGCTAAAAAAAAAAAACAATTCTGTAATCATATTTGGCTTCAGAAAACATCGTAGTGAATGGAAACATCAGAGAAATAAAGACTTGTTAAGATGAAAACATCTGATTTTCAATCATATTTTCATTTGGTTTCTGTGAAATATGTGCTCAGGCACTTTGTTCATGTTTCCAAATGGTTTTATTGTTTTTCTTAACGATTTAAAAGACCCTACTGATTCTGAAATCATAAGACAAATGATAAGCTTTGCAAAAATGACATTTTAAATTTATTTGTTTTTATTTTATTTGCATATATACGCCAAATGAATGCTCACAATGTAATCTTCGAAATCACTTCACAAAACATGCAGTACTCCCCACAGCATCATTTATGGTGAGCCTTTTCCTTCCTTGTTGTTATGTAGAAAATCAGTTAAGATATATTATTCATAACATAGTGCTCATTGTTACAATTGAGTTTGCTGCTTGGCTCAGGTTGTAATCCCACAATATGCATTCCATCTTTTTAAGTGAAGAATAAGGTGATACTATTTTGTAAAAACAAAAAATAAATTTAATAAAAGTTTTCATCTTACAGAACAATTATGCAAGACTGATTTTTATAATGATCTTCTATTAATTATTGACAGATATTAATACACACACATAATGAAATTGTGCTTCTTATTGAATATTTTGAACCTTGTATAGGATGGTAATTCATAACCTAAAGTGAGATTCAGCATTACTTGTCATGGTAACAACTTGTACAGTTTTTCACAAAGACTTTAGCACAGTAGTTCATCAGATTCAATATTCACATTTCAAGGAACACATTAAATCAAACACATGAACATTTATTAATTCCAGATTGAAAAATATTTATATCATGCAGAGATTGGCGGATGGTCCCATTTGGTGCTATCTAGCATTGGACACACTTTAGAGAAAATGCAGTCCTGACACTGACTCTGAGTCTCTCCTTTTCTTCATACAATTACATAAGTGGGAAAAGCCATGAAGCAGCATGTTGGCTTTTCCTACAAATTTTTTGAACATTGTTCAAATTACAGCTGACATGTCTCCATTATCTCATCTGTAAAATGAGCATAAAAACAATAATGTGTCTAAGTTTTTCTTTTCATTCTTTTACTGAACAAGTAGTTTTTTAGGGTCTACATTTTACCCATTATTCAATGTAACATAGAAAAGACTGGAAAGCAATTAGAAAATTCATTCCTTGATCTTAAAATTTTAGAAATTACTTGAATAATGTGGGATTTCTGGT
The DNA here is from genome assembly GCF_047511655.1 of Castor canadensis. Taxonomy (NCBI): domain Eukaryota; kingdom Metazoa; phylum Chordata; class Mammalia; order Rodentia; family Castoridae; genus Castor; species Castor canadensis. Next base: position 186,107,723 of record NC_133386.1, on the reverse strand, counting down.
ATCTATCACAAATGAGCAATGCAGTCCTCTGTTGGAACAAAAGTATAGAATAGTAGAAAGTTATCCTATTATAGGGAAATATAATTATGAAGTATTATAGTTAGACAAACTGGTAATTAATTATTTTCCATATATTTTCTTGGACTCTTCTGCAGAATCAATGACATGTATTCAGGTTCAGTCAATTTCATCTGAACAGAGCCTTCGAGTGTAATCAGTGACTTACCCAAAACAGCATATTGTTCGACCTTCTTGGGCTTTTATATTAAGTGTGAAGTTCAATCATGGACCCGACGACCTCCTATGTGCATCCTCACTCTGCCATTCTCTATAATTGTATCTCTTGTACAATGATTTTACATTCATGTAAACCCAATTTAGACTGAGGTAGGAGTCAAGAAAAAGTGACCACATAAGTGAGGGGAAGTTGGGAGAAGGCTGTTTGTGGGCAAGCTAAATCCTGCTGTAGCATCATATTGCATGGCATTTGTGATTTTGTACCCTAAACAAAGTCAAGAATGCCTCAAAAACTGTTTCTAGTCTTATTGTTAGGAAGATTAAATAAGTTAATTAACGAATGTTAAGATTTAGATATATTCTAGCATAACAAATGCCCAGTATGTGTGCACTATTATCAGAGTTGACTGACCAGTAGATTCATTGGATAGTCTATCTTGCTGGAAGCTAAAAGGCTTTATAATATTATGAAAAAAGAAATTCCATGAGAACTATTCATGTCATTTCAAAATGGTAATGAGTTATGAGTCATATAATCAAAAACAGTATGTAGAAATCCATGATTATATATAGAATCTAGAATAAGGTAGATTTAGTTTTAAGAAAGATCCCCAAATTAATGTAATCTATTTTTGTCTTCTTGTGATATTTTCATCAGACACAAAAAAATTATATCTATTTTGAGGATGTGGATGATGTTTTGAAGCTTGTGTTCTTTGTGTAATGAACAAAACTGGATAATTCACATATTCACCACATCAAGCACTTATCACTTTTTATGGTGAGAACATTGAAAATATATCTTCTGGATATTTTGAAATATATAATACATTCATCTTTAACATATGCATTCTGCTATGCAATATAACACCAAATTAGAGTATTTTTATAACAAATTGTCCACAGAGATTGAGTCTTTTCAGACATAGGTTTTCAGTTCAATTTTTAGTTATTTGTTATATCTTGCAGATTAGTAATTGTTTTACACAAGGGACCAATTTCCAAGGAGCTTATTTTACAGTATAAAGTCTCTGTGTACTACACACATCTAACATCTTCAGTTCCAAGGAGCAACAGTGTGTAACTCAGGTTTGTTTACTAAAACTAGATACCAATTTCTTGAAAATGGAAGTAAATATATTTTCTGAGGAAAATTTACATTAAAATATATTTAAGTCAACCATCTTCTAATTACAGAATCCTGTAAGGACCCTTATTTTGTGTATTTAGTATTAAAAATAGTTTGTCTTTTTACTGAAAGACGGTTAAAGAAAAATCATAAACATTTCCTCTTTCATAGGAAACATAAACATGTTTAAAATATACAGAATAAACAAAATGGTAGATTTCTCTTTCTCTCTCTCTCTCCTCTCTGTATCTCTGTCTCTCTTTCTCTCTCTCCTGTCTCTCTCCTCTCTTTCTCCTCCAACACTTTTCCACGCAAACTTTCTTCATGAAATTAATAATTTGTGACCAAAGATGAGTTAACTAGTGCCATTTGCCTCCCTAATTTTGCCATTAAATTAATATGTCTGCAAGTTGACCATGGTGTCAGGACCTGTGAACTTCCTCTGATCAGGAATGGATATCAGTCATTTTGGATTCGACTGGGTTTACCATGGACTTTTTCACAATATCAGCATAGAACACTGGAAAGAAAAATTCCAAATAGGATATTCTTCTCTTTTATAAGCAAACATCTTATTTTTGTCTTTTCTTTCCTTTTCTTGTTTTTTCTTTTCAATGTAGATGAATTATTTATGTTTCAGGGTTGTAGCCAAATTAAGTTTATGACATATCTGTCTATCTCTCATCTCTATATCTCTCTCTATATACCTATCATCTATATGTGTGTGTTTATGTTTACACTTCTACAAATACACACTCATTATACCAACATGTATGCATTAGGTCTACTAGGGTTATCTAAATTAGGTATTTCTAAAATAAAATTTCAAAATCATGGTAATTTTCTATATTATATATGATGTAACATAGTTTAACAATGTCTGTACTGTGAATGTTAGTTTCTATTATTAATAGTACACTCAAGAGTTTGCATCACTGGAATAGTATTTCAACAAGTTTTTGAATGCAATAAAATTTTCTAATGTCACTGATTTCCTAATTTAAGATCATCTAGTTTATATTATTTGAATAAATGTTGGCTTATTGCTTTTACAGAAAAATTTATGTAAGTGTTCCATCTTTATGAGTCATTATAGGGCTTCATAATTATGATTATAATGAATTAAATTATGTTACTAATTTGATAAATAAAAATTATTGTGGTTTCTGAGTTATTTTCCCCTTGGTGGTACTGGAATTGAACAGAAGGCCTTGTGCTTGCCAATACGCTAACACTTGAGCCAAACCTCAACCAGTTTTTTTGCTCTTTAATTGTTTGCCTGGGGCCTTGCACTATTACCCTGATGCTGGTCTCCAATCTCTGTTCTCTTACTTACACCTCCCACATAGTTAGGATTGCAATTATGCTCCAACATGCTCAGCCTTCATGGTTTGTTTTTTATTTTCCTCTTTCATTATCAACAATTTCATATCTACAGGGTCTTCATGAGGCACTAATTTTAAAAGTAATTTTTCACACTTTCTAATGATGGAATTGTAGATTGTTTTGCTGCTGATATGTTACTGATAGGTTAAACAAAATAGTGTATATTTTACAGAATCTCAAAAGCTGTTATACTGCTTGGATTAAGCAGAAGAAATATATAACTAATCATTATTTTTCACTCACTTGACTAGTAGTGGCAATGTTGTAAACTGCATCACTGTGACTGAATTCATTCTCTTGGGATTATCAGATGTCCCTGAGCTGAGAGCCTTCCTCTTCCTGTTCTTCCTTCTTGTCTATGGAGTCACAGTCTTCTCCAACCTGGGCATGGCCGTACTGATTCAGCTCAGCTCTCAACTGCACACGCCCATGTACTTTTTCCTCAGTCATTTGTCCTCTGTGGATTTATGCTACTCCACAGTCATTATGCCAAAAATGCTGGCTAACATTGTGAGTAAAGACAAAGCCATTTCTTTCTTAGGATGTATGGTGCAATTCTATTTATTCTGTACTTTTGCAATCACTGATGTCTTCCTACTGGCTGTGATGGCCTATGACTGCTTTGTGGCCATCTGTAACCCTCTGTCGTACACAGTCATTATGTCCCAGAAGCTCTGTGGGGTGTTGGTATCTGGCTGCTACCTCTATGCATCTCTGTGTGCTCTGATTCATTTATGCTTAGCCCTTGAGATTTCATCCTACAAGTTGAATGTGATCAACCACTTCTTTTGTGATCTACTCCCTCTCTTAAGTCTTGCTTGCTCTGATGTCACTATCAATGAGGTGCTGGTGTTCATTGTAGTCAATTTCAAGGAGGCTCTTACCATTGTGATCATCCTGACCTCCTACTTGTTTATTCTTATCACCATCCTGAGGATGCGCTCTGCAGAGGGAAGACACAGAGCATTTTCTACCTGTGCCTCCCACCTCACAGCCATCACTGTCTTCCATGGAACAATCCTTTTTATTTATTGCCAGCGTAGTTCTGGCAATAGTTTGGATATTGATAAAGTGACTACGGTATTTTACACCGTAGTGATTCCCATGTTGAACCCCCGATCTACAGCCTGAGAAACAAAGATGTGAAAGAAGCTCTCAGAAAAGTGGTGGGATCCAGTATAATTTCCTAAGCAATAGTTCAGTAACAAAATTTGTAGTTTCAACATGGAGATGGTTCTAGTGGTAAATAAGTTGCCTGAAGATGGGAATGGAAGAACAGTAAAATAACAAGATAAGGTTGAGTCTTACTCACTTATCTTTAATAAGTGAGTAAGTGTGTCTTTAATTTATAATAGAAGGATTGTGTGTTTTCAAAACTTGCAGTTCACTTAAATGTTGTTCTAAAATTTTTGTGTTTTAAATTGATATGGATAATATCACTACTAAGATACAGGTATTTACATATTTAATCCTTCATATATTTAATGAAGAATTTACAAAAATCATACATTTTTCTATATACTTTCTAGAAGATATAATACTTTTACACATTGAATTAATAGTATTTTATAATGAAAAAACAGCTGTCAGTTCATGCAAAGAAAGAAAAATTCATATTTGTGTACAACTTTTGATTATTTTTTATTGTTTCCTTTACTATTTTGGTAGATTTTGCAATGAAAAGTGTTTTTTGGAAGGTTACATATCATCTCCTTTGAAAAACTTGGGCAATAATAATAATTATTTGCCAAGAATCCAGAAATCTATTACATTTCATGTGGAAAGACAGAATAATTTTTATATATAATTCATTCTATCTTTTCTCTGGAGTCTCTTTTTCTGTCTCTCTTCATAATAATTAATCATTTAATAACCATTCTTATTAGTGACTGAATCTGCCTTTCTTACCTTCTTTCACTTTATCTTTAACTTCTTATAATCATGTTACCACTAACCTCCATTGAAGATGAAATATTTACTGACACATGTAAGTTGATTTCTATCCTCTGTTCATGATCTTTGCTTATATGTTTGTTCTTCATAAAATACTCTTTTCACTTGTTTTATATGTACCCAAACCACAGCTACTCATTCAGTCTTCTTTCAGATGTACATTTCTTTTGCAGATCCATTAATATTGAAGTCAATTTTAATATTGCACTCACTGTTTTAAATGTAGCTGCCATTCTTAAATCTATAAAATGTTAGAAAAGAAGAAAAAGCTTCAAGTTCGTGAGAACAAAACTTATTGTTTTGACCCTGATTTTTTAATTTGGAAAGTAATTTCACTTCTTTCATGCTTAGTTTCTTGAAATTTTAACATTGGATAATCCTGCCAAACTCATGGCATTTTATCAAGATTAAACTTTAACAATATGTACTCATTGACATTTTTATTTTCACAAAAGAAGCCTTATTAATTGAAGTATGATACAATAATTCTTTACTGTTAAGTACAGGATGTATACAATCATAGGGGTATAATAATTCATGCAAATATGCTTTAGAATAAAAATAATAGCATAGATAGTCAAATGTCAAAAATTTTCTTTAAATTTCTTTCAGGAAAAAGTGAATATATAAATTTAACATGAATCCATATTATCCTATAATTTTATGCTAAATTTTGTACCTTATACAAGATTTTCAAATCTCTTTCAAGAGTATTTTATTTCTATATCAAAGGCCTAAGTAGTTATTACAGAATAAATAAAAGGGTAGAAGAAAAGAGTTTCTAATTTTAATTGCTTTCTTAGAGGCCCCTGACAACACATAAAATTAAAGTATTAATGTGAAACATGTGGAGAAACAATAAAGAGGACTTGATCTAAATAATTTAGGGCATGGATAAGCATGTTGACTCATGAGGGAAAAATACATGAGAAGATATTATAAAAAATAAGATCTTATTTTGATTAATCTTCATGAAATCTGTTTACTTTGAATCTAGATAAAATTCCAAATTAAGTCAGAAAATGTTGAGAAATGAAATTCTGTCTCTTTTGCAAAACAGAAAATGTAAAATAGATTTAGGTTTCAATGCATGGAAATAATTTTCAATGGTTATGTAAACATGATAAAATAAAATCACATTTCCCACATTTTTGGATGTGTTCACAATAAACCAGCTTCCAGGACACACTGTTGTTTTTATTTGCTTTTATTTATCTGTTCTTACAATGTGAAAGATCAAACCCATGGTCACACACTCTACCACTGAGCTGTACTCATTTTCACTAATTTGGTATTTTAATTTGCCAAAACAATGGTGGATAGGTAGTAAAACAGTAGCATTGATCTTGCTTGAAATAAATGATGAACAATCCATTCTCAAAAAGCAAATCCTCTGTTTCTTTCCTTACTGGGTAAAAGATAACTTCATTTTGGGTCCTAAGAAACATTCCTCCTTAAATTTCATTCTTAGGAAAAGAAGATATAGATTCTTTAAGTGCACTAAAAAAATTATTTTAAATTCTAGAGTGACACAATGAAGACAATAATTTGGGCATACAACCATGTAGACATGAACACTTTCAGCAAATAGTGTTATGTTTTTTTGTATTTGTAATTCTCTAACTTCAGATTTTAAAGTATTCTTGTTAGATCTTGTACCTGTAATGTAGTGCATAACTTATGTTTGTATTATCTACTTTTAACTCATATGCCTTTACTTTTTTTTTATTTGGAGAATACCTATTTGTGTGTTATAATTTTCTTTTTTTATTATTGTTGTGCTGGGGGTACATTGTGACATTTTCAAAAGTTCTTAAAATATATCATAGTTTAATTCGCCTCCTCTATCATTCTCCTTTATTTCCTCCTCCCCCACTCCTGAAATAGTTTCAACAGGTCTCATTTTTCCATTTACATTCAGGTACAGACAATCTTTGTACTATTTTCATTCTCCCACACTCTACCCCCATATCCTGCCCCCTCCCGCTGGTACATTCAAGGCTAAAAAATACATCACAAATTTAAGTGGAAAGCAAAAGATTGGGGTTTTGGGGTGTGTCCCAGAGTTATTTTATGACCAACAGAATTAATCTGAAATACATGGATCATAAGATTTCCTGTCATTTCTTTGTTCCTGAAGTCACATTCAAGTTGTACTTGCTGTCCAGAATCATATTTATTAACCAGATGATTATGTTACTTTGCAACTAAAAAATTGTATGGAAATTGAACTTTCATTTCCCATGACAGCAAATCCCTGTGTGATTTTACCTATAAGAATAATCACAGCAATCATTATTTTTATGAATAACTTTTATGACATATTTTTGTGAAATGTTCTAAGAAAAATTATAAAATATTATTGGAAACACAATGAGTGTATGGAGGTAGGAACGAAGGCAGGGAGAGAAGAACTAAATTTTTGCTTTCTTTATTTTTGCTAATTTTAATTAGCAAAATTATCCATGGATGAATATATTCTTGTTAGAATAACACAGGAATCAGAATTCTTAAATTTTGTCATTTTAAGGAATATAGAATTTTGCTTTTACAATGCAGTGTTACTCAATATTTTGGTTATCACTCATACAATGTTTCAAAATCCTCTTTAGTCCTTATCATCAATGCTCATTTTATTTATTGACAATATGATTATATCCTTTTAATCTGTTGGTTAAAACAAATATAGTGACCCTATATTTTCAACATGATTCTATACAATTATTTGCAAAATCCACTTCATCAGTCTCTGAAAGTTAATTAAAAAAAATTGTTGAGATCCAGCTCGGTGGTTCAGATCTATAATCTCAGTAAGGAGGATCATAGTCCTTGGCTATCTCTGAGGAAAAAGTGAAAAACCTATCTGAAAAATAACTAAAAGAAAAGGGCTGGGGTATGACTTAGGTGGTAGAGCACTGGGTGACAAGTGTTATGCCCTGAGTTCAAACTGTAGTATTGAAAAAAAATCTATGGCAGGATTTATTAAGTAACAGTTAAAATAAAACATATTTTAATTTTATTTAGTTTAGTTTTTAATTTAATTTTATTTTTATTTACATTTTTAGCAGTATTGAGGTTTATACACAAGGACTTGCACTTGCTAAGTGTGTGCTTGCTCTACCACCTTAGCTTTAGTTTTTGTTCTTTTCTTTCTTAGATAGTCTTGCTCTGTGGCCTGGCTCTGCCTCAGACCCCCACCCTCCTACATACACTCACTGCATAGCTGAGATTTCAGACACATGCCACTAGGACAGGCTAGTTTTCTGAGAGCTGATCAAACTTTTTTTCTTTTTTTCTTTTTTGCCCAGTTTGGCCTGCAACTATGGTTCTCTAATTTCTGCCTTCTGAGGAGATGGGATTAAAGACATGAACCACCACAGCCAAGTGTTTTATGAAGCAGTTATTGAGCATATGGCTGCAATTTAAGAGGTAGCAGCATAGAAAGTGATTTGCACCACTATTACAGCTACTCATAATGTAAATTTGCAAAAATGTAGAAATAGAATGAAATATTTGAAACTATCACACATGTTGTTAACATGTCATTTAATGGTTAGAAAAATGACTGATTCACCTCTAAGGTGAAGAAAACTGCAGGGTACCAAGTCTCAATGCTTTCAGATACATAGATAAGCTTAGATAGGAAGACAAAAAGAGAAAAAATGGGAGGGAGGGAAGAAAAAGGGAGGAGAGAGGGAGGAAGGAAGGAAAGAAGGGAAGGAGGAAGGGAAGAAAAAGAAAGTTTGTCTATCAGGTAGCAATCTAGATTTGAAGTAAAATTGACTTTAGAAACAGAATTCATTATTTTTTATATAGAGAGCCCAAAAGATAAAAAAAACACAACCTTCTAGAACTAAAATTGAGTTCATCAAAGTCACATTGTTGGAGCCATCTTGGCCACTTTTCTGGGATTTACGATACATCTGGAATTTACACTGGTTTCCCCACACGACTCTGCAAGCAGATTTCTGCTAGCTCTGCAATATTGCATGCCCCCAACTGACCCTGCAAGGTTTCCTGTAACTGTACCCACATTCTATAAGTGGGTGGGGAGTGGCAATTCTGTAATTGAGGCTCAGGGCTTTGAAAAATTATCACCCTGAAGTCTCCTAGCATAATAAAATTCCTGCTTCCTGCAAAGTGGTCTCAGTGACTTTGTTTCTCGCAACATTTCTGGTGCATTGGCTGGGAGTGGGAGAGACCAAAGTTGACATTTTTGCCTCCCTGGATATTGGGCACTTGCCCAACTTCTAGGGATGCAACCCAGCCAAGGCACCACTGGATGCTTAGTCCAGACATTTAGACAAGCCTCCCATGGAGACTGAGGCCTCAGGTCTGTACACAGCAACAGAACCTGGGTAGAGAAAGCAGGAACCAGGAAAATTTGGAGCACAGCCCATCTGAAACAGGTAGGACCCAGTTCCATCAAAATGGGACCATCCATGAGAGGATGGAAGAGGGGCTTGATCACCCCCTCGGTATGCACCAGTAACCTTGAATCTGATTCTTTGGTATATGTGATTATTCAGGGGGAAGCTTTGGTTTCTTCTATACTAGGATTGTTGGGTTGGATGAATGCATGATGTGTATCTGAGAACACGAAAAGAGTGTGACTTTGGTCACTACATGGTGTGCAGAGTTCATTTCCAGAAACCAGGGACATTCTCATTTGGTGTAGAGTAATCCCTCTTTGGGGCACCAGAGGGGATTTATATGCACTCACTACAGCTATAAGATGTCTGAAATATCTCCACAAGAACAGTTAGGGATGGATGGAGTGAAAGTTGTCTGTCTTCCCTTTGTGTTGGAAACTGAGGACCTCATACCTCATTTCCAAACACCCCGTTCCTCTTGTACCTTGTCTCAATATGGGTGGGAGTCAAAGTAAATAGACTCCTTTACAATCTATACTTGACTACTTCAAGAGAGAGTACACAGGTGATTATGGTGTTGAGCTCACACCCCAGAAACTTTGGAAATTCTGTCAAATACATTGGGTGTCCTTTAAGGTTGTATGGCCTTCTGAGGGATCTGTAGATTGAGAAACAATTTGTAGGGTTCATCAGGTAGTGACAGGGACACCAGGTCATCCTGACCAGTTCCCCTACATAGACATATGGCAGACATTGGCAGCTCAATTTCCTCCTTGGCTTAAGAAATGCTTTGAAGATAACTATAAGATTATGATGGCAAGAGAAACAATTACTGGGACTCTTAAAAGAAAGGAAAAGAAAGAAAAGTCTCCTCCCTCCAGTGTTTCAGGCCAACCCTTACCTGTTCCCACCACCATATGCCCCAATTTCTCAACTTGTGTCTTGGCCACCCCACCTCCAGCAGATCCCACAACAGACTCAGAACTTGAGGACTCAGGAAACCCCTTTTCTCTTCCCTTTTCAGGATTTTCAACCAGGCCACCTACACAGTCTGGAACTCACCCAAAAACCCACTGAACAGCATAGGTAGCATTCCAGATACCCCTCAGGGAGATCAGAGTGACCATGTAGTACAATCCAAACCATGGGCTGCAGGGAGGAGGGTCTTGTTCATCTCTCAGCCCTTCACCAACAAGAACCTCCTAAACTGTAAAAACCATACCCCCTTGTACACTGAGAAGCCATAGACCATGATTGACTTGGTTTAGTCCATCATCCAAACTCACAATCCAACCTAGCAAGACTGTAGGCAATTGCTTCAAATGCTCCTCAGCATGAAGGAACAGAGGTGAGTTGTCCCCAAGCCCTTTATTGGCTTGAGGTTCATGTCCCCAATGGGACAAATGATGTACAAGCTTATCCCCAGAAGCTGAACATACAGGGGACCCAAATGAAGCAGACAGCTGAGACAATTTACATAGCTACAGAGAGGCTCTTATGGCAGGTCTAAGAGAAGGGGAAAGAAAGGCCATAAACATGAACAAAGTCTTAAAGATCTTACAGAATTCTTATGAGAGCCCAGCAGAGTTCTATGACAGACTAGGTGAAACATAGTGTCTATATTCTCTCTTCAATCCTGAGGCCACTGAAAATCAGCAAATGATCAATGCCACCTTTGTGGGGCAAGGCCAGAGGGACATTAGAAGAAATTTACAAAACTAAGGATTTGCAGGTATGAATGCACCCCAGTCCTGGAAGTGGCAACTAAGGTGTTTGTCACCAGAGACCAAGAAACCCAAAGGGAGGCACAATGAAAAATAAGAAAAAGGTAGATCTCCTGGCAGTGCCATTGAATGGATGGGGAGGGCACAGTAGGGGTAGAGGCTGAGGAAGAGACAAAAGGGGCCTGTAGGAAACTCCCCACAAGCATGGCCCTGGTCATTAGACACCCTAAAGAAGAATTAATGTGCCTTCTGTCCCCAAGAGGGACACTGGAGAAATGATTGCCCACAGCTCCAGCCCAAGCACAGAAAGACAAAAGAAAAAGAGGACTTTGTGGAGCTTGCAGGCATTGAGTGGACCAATGATTAGGGGTGACTGGGCTCTTTCCTCATCGGCCCCCAAGAACCCATAGTCCATATGTCAGTAGGAGGCCAACCTGTAGATTTCATGGTGGACACTGACACTGAGCATTCAGTGGTGACCTGACTGGTAGCATCAATTTCACAAAAACACCAGAAAATTGTGGTGGCTATGGGGACCCAGACCCAACGCTCTTTTTCCCAGCCCTGAAAATGACTGGGAGGGCATATCATGGATCATGGGTTTCTCTATATACCAGAATGTCCAGTGACACTGATGGGCCAAGATCTGCTAAGCAAGCTGCAGGCCCAAATCAGTTTTCAGAAGGATGGACAAGTGGCTTTAAGCTTTGGCTCAGGGCCCCCTAGGGTCTTACCCCTCATTACTCCCCAAAGAGAAGAATGGAGATTACATTCACTAGAGACTGCCTTAAAGGGGCCAGAGATACCCCTTAAGGTCCCAGGAGTATGGGCAGAAAACAATCCTCTGAGGCTAGCCGTCAACATTCCCCCAATGGTAATAGAAATAAATCCAAGAGTCACTCTAGTAAGAGTGAAACAATACCCAATTTTGATGAGGGCACAAGAAGGGATATATCATCACCTACAAAGACTCTTAAACTATGGAATCCTGAGACCTTGTCAATATGCTTGGAACACTCCCTTTCTGCCAGTTCAGAAGCCAGGCACCAATGATTACCGCCCAGTGCAAGACCTGGGAGGAGTCAACCAAGCAGCAGTGACTGCTCCTGGTGGTTCCAAACCTGTACACCTTGCTGGCACTGATACCAGCAGAAGCAACCTGCTTCTCATGTTTGAACGTAAAAAATGCATTCTTCTGCATACAGTTGTCACCTGTGAGCCAACCCATCTTTGCTTTCCAATGGGAGGACCCCCAGTCATGGGGGCAACAGCAGTTAACCTGGACTTATCTCCCACAGGATTTCAAAAACTCCTCAATCATCTTTGGAACTACTCTGGCATCAGATTTCTGGGCATAGCCAGCAGAAGAAGCTGACTGCACTCTCTTATGTAAATGACCTCCTCCTTGCAGGAGTTAACCACCAAGACTGCCTTAAAGGGACTGAGGTCTTACTCTGTGTTTTATGGGAAGCTGGATACAAAGTATCACAAAAGAAGGCTCAGATCTGTTAAGACCAAGTCAAATATTTGGGGTTTCACATCTCCCAAGGCCAGTGAAATCTTGGTGCAGAAAGCAAGCAAGCTCTCTGCTCAATCCTGACTCCAACTACAAGAAGACACATCAGTTAGTTCTTGGGAGTGGCTGGGTTTTGTCGGATTTGAATACCTAATTTCTCATTGCTAGCAAAGCTTTTGTATGAATCCATAAAAGGGAGTGAAAGGGAGCCCCTAATCTGGGAGTCTGAACAGGGATTTCGTGCTATCAAGGAGGCATTAGTCAGTGATCCTACTCTAGGAAGCCTTTCTTCCTCTATATGCATGAGAGAAGCAGCATGGCAACTGAAGTCCTGACCCAATGCCTGAACTCATGGCATCGTCCTGTGGCTTATCTCTCCAAGCAGTTAGATTCAGTGGAAAAGGGATGACCTCACTGCCTGCAAACTCTCACAGCCACAGCCTTGTTGGTATCAGAGGCCTAAAAGTTAACACTGGGAGGGGGAATATCTGTCAGGGTCCCACATTCTCTTGTGATTCTAATGGAATACAAGGAGCAGTATTGGCTGACAAATGCCAGGACGGTCAGACACCTGAGCATGCTCTGTGAAAATCCACAAGTGAAACTAGAAGTGGTCTGGACTTTATACCCGGCAACCATCCTCCAGTCAGCTGCGGGGCCTCCAGACCATGACTGTGCTGAGGTGATTAATGAAGTCTTCTCAAGCTTCCTGACCTTGGTGACCAGCATCTAGCTCAGCCTGACCAGCTGTTCACAGACAGGAGCAGCTTCCTTAAAAGAATGAACAAGATATGCTGGCTATGCAGTGGTGTCTCTAGACTCAGTCCTGAAAGCTCACACATTGGCTTCAGGCACGTCAGTGCAAAAAATTGAACTCACTGCAGTGACATGTGCCCTACAACTGGCAGCTGAGAAACTGTTAATTTATACACAGACTTTAATTATGCTTTTACCGATCTTCATGTACATGGGGCTATGTATATATAAAAAAGAGACTAAAAATAACTTAAAAACTTCACACAGTGTAGTGTCTTCAGAGTTCAGGCAAGATTGAGAGGATGAATTGGACACTAAAACCTCAGGTGTGTAAACTCTGTCAGGAGAGTCACCTAAGTTGAAAAACAGATCTTGCCATTAGCTTTACTTAGGATCTGATTCAGCCCCACTAAACAAACAGGGTTCTTGCCCTGTGAGATTCTTTACGGAAGGCCACCCCCACCAGTAAAAGGCGTTAAGAGAGATTTAAAAAAATAGAAAATCTAACCTTGCTCCAACAGATACACACTTTGGGAGAAGTGCTCAAGGTCCTATACTGCCCTGGTCAAGAAAAAGTCCCTTTCAGCTTAACCACTGATGTCCATTCCTTTAAGCCAGGTGACCAGGTTTGGATAAAGGAGGGGAATCTTCAGAATCTTCAGCCTTGATGGAGAGGGCCCTATTCGGTGATCCTGACTACCCCCATGGCAATCAAGGTGGCAGAGAGCACCCCGTGGATCCATTACAGCAGAGGGAAGAGAACAGCTCCTAAATGGAAAGGACAACCAGACTCTAACAAACTGCTCAAACTAACTTTAAGGAGGGGACCTTCAGCCTTGATCTAGTCACAAAGCGGACATTGACTAGTCAAAGCACAGCAAGAGCTTAAGGAATCAACTAAACAGACAAGTAATGGACTATTGTTTCTCATAGTTAGTGTTCTGTGGTGATACTTAAGTTCTGCCATCCCTTGCCTATCTCTGTTCTTGGCATTTTAACCTTGCTTTTCTTTGGTCAATAGGAACAGCAGTAAGTGCCCCAGCGAGATAAAGCCGGATCAAAAGGCTTTCTCTGGCAGTTTGTTTTTTTCTCCTGCTAACAGGATGTGGTATTGTTTTTGGTTGCTTCTATTCTGGCTTCCTTTTTCAAACCTAAACCCCTCACTATGGTTCTCTACAAGAGGAAGGTCTATAACAACATTTAGGGCTGTATTAATTATAGTGTTAGGCTGTCTTATATCCCCATACTTGCTGCCACTGGTCATGTGGTCCATATCGACCCTGATAAAAGTCATAGTGGAATGAAAAATGGCCACACAATTATATCTATTACAAGGTTACCAAGGAGTAAATCCCATCCCTGAGGACAAAAGAGATGATGCATTTTGACAAATAAAATGTCAAACATCAAAGGGGGAAATGTTGGAGCCATCTTGGCCATTTTTCTGGGATTTACTGTATGTCTGGAATTTACCTTTGTTTCCCCACACTGAGTCCGCAAGCAGCTTTCTGCTATCTCTGCAAGGTTTTCTATAAACAGTACCCACATTGTATAAAGGGGTGTGGGGGTGGCAAATCCTGTAATTGGGGCTTAGGGCTTTGAGAACTTATCACCCCTAAGTCTGCTAGCATAAAATTCCTGCTTCCTGCAAAGTGGTCTCTGTGACTTTGTTTCCCTCGCTGTTTCCCGCAACAACATGACAGAAAATTATTATATAAAAATAATTTAAGTTCTATCAATTAGCAAAAAAATTCTCAAGGTGAAATTAAGAAAACAATTCAACTCATGGTGGAATCACAAATTATACAATATTTAGAAATACATTTAAAAATTGAAGAGTAATACTTAAACACAAAGTTATAAAACATTTTGTGAAAAAAATTTAAAACTCAAAGTGGATACATAGTGTATAATCCTAGACTGGCAGATGAAATATTGGACAGAATCAGAATCTTTCTATATTTATGCATTAATTCAATATAATTTCTGTCAAAAGCCAAGAAACCTCTTTGCCAAAAATGAGAAACTTATCCTAAAATTCTTAGGAAGATGGACAAGATAGTCAAAATAACCAAATCTAGAATACCCAACCAAAACTATTTTTACAAAAGCAAACAAAATAGGGGAGGGAACAATAAAGGAATTATAAAACCTAATATCAATATTTCTATGGAATTACATAAATAATATTAATTTGGTAGTAGTGTAATATATACAGACTGAGTCTCCTAAAATGAGACATCTTTGGTTTATGGATTTTTGACAATATTGTCAAGGTAATTTAATGGTGAGATATAATTATAATTGATTAACTGGCTTATTTGTATAAAATAATGAAAAATACTTACTTAGTAAATATTAGTGGCCAATATGAATATGGCCTTAAATTTGAGAGCAAAACCTTCTTAATTAGATAGATAGATACACAGATACATAGATAGATAAACAGAGAGATAAATATTATATGGTTGGTACCACATATAATATATATATATATATTTATATACATATGACATTCCTGAAAAATGGAAATTAATATATTTTCTGGAAAAAACTCATTTTAAAGATATGTCTAATTAATTTCTCTTCTAATGAAAGGACATTTGAGAGAACCGTTTTCCCTTGCTCTTACTTCATCAAATGGGTTTGCATTTAATTTTGAGAGGCAATTGGTGAAAATAATTTTCTCTGCACTGTCACACATTGGTGAGTATGAAAAAACACAGACTAAGTGAAAGTGTAGACATTCTCTCCACTTTATACTGTTACTTCCTTCACAAATATATATGAGAATATATGTAAAGGAATACACACTTATCTTTTGAAGAACAAATCAGAATTTAACTGTTGTTTTTATTTTTATGAGTCTTTTATTTAAATACAATATAAATCATTAGTGCTTTAGTAAAGTTGGAAGAGAAGCTGCCATGAGATTAAACACTTGTATCTGGGTTCTGACTATGATGCATGGCTGGGGAAGATGACTAAATTCAGCCTTACTTCTCTCAAATATAACTGCAGATAAAATGCCAGGCTCAGACTGTAAATGTGGAGCTTGAACAGAATAACAATAGTATTAATGTTCACTGCAAGTTTCAGCCCATAAAATAAACTCTTCTTTTGGTGACTGAAACAAAATCTGTCAACAATCATTTGCTATCTATTTTCAAAAGATTACAGCAGTATCTCTAACACAGAGAGGTATTCATTCTTTCTTTATATATAGAAAAGCTTTATTAAGATTAAACTGAAAATAATAATCAAATATAATTTAAGTTATATGTCTTAATGATGTGATATCCATACACACAGTGATTTACTATCTCAACTTAATTGAGATGCCATTTTTTCTTTTTCTTTTTTCCTGTGGTGACTCCATAGGAAATTTCAAGTATGCAATAAAATATTATTAACTACAATCACAGTGTTGAACATGAATACTCACTGGATGAAAGAATCGAGTTAGCTGCTGCTTTTGACATGAATACAGCATTCAGTTGACTTTTTCAAATTTTTTAAATGTTGTGAGATTTTTATATAGCACTTATGAGACTTTGAATTTTAAGATGAGTGGAAGACAAAAATCTTTTACACTTGTTCCTCCAAACAGGACAGTGTATTTCATCCTTGACATTATTAATATTTTGGAGCAGATAATTTTTTTGCTGTGAAGCATTAGTCCTATGTTTTTTTAGGATGTTTATTCCAATCCCTGACTTTCATCCTTTAAACGCCAGGGCACCCAGACAGACATCTGACATCTGACAAGCAAGAAGGTCTCAGAACACCACCAAATCTCTGCTAGAGTGTGAAATCCCTTCCGGTTGAGAGCCACTGATCCAGAGGATGTCAGTACCTAGAAATCAAGTCTCCACAGGGGAGACTTCTTTATTGAAATTCCCTGAATTTAAGAAGTTCTTATAGCCAACAGCCACTCTTTTTAGCCAGTGTCAATTTGATCTCTCTGCAGAATGTACAAGTGAGGATAGCTGGTGGTTTCCATACTCTACTAAGATACAGTCTCATACATTGTAATTGTCCTTTGAAATGTGTTTTAGCATAGTCAAGTGAAAGATACCCAAACTTATAAATACGTTCTTCATTCATTCAAATAAATGTTAAACTACCATAAATTGGATTTAAGATACGTTTAGCCACTGTGCACGCACACATTCAAACACACACACCTTACTTATCTTTATTAGGCAACAAATTCCCTCTAAGGATCATCTCAAGTCTCCATTATGCCCTTTACCTATCTCCATGAGTTTATGTTGCTGTCCTATCTCTCTTCCACTTAGTGTTACATACTTGAAAACTTTCTTAATGCCCAGTTCAAATTATTCTCCTTTTTTTCTGCATAAAACAGAGGAAATATATTGTTAAATCATAGCTTCCAGATATAATATGGCCTTGTGTGGTTAGATTTAAATTAAGTATGGACACAAATATATCACAGTACTGATAGAGTTATTAAATTCAGTCAGAGCTGGTTTTCCTTCAACATGTTGATGTTCAAGAACTTTGAATTCTAAATCACTAAACAGATATACTTTCCTTAATTTCAGTTTATTGCAGCATAGCTTTGCACAGAGTTTTCTGATAGTTGTTTCAGAATTTGAGTTAGTTAAATCACATGACCTAAGAAATATTATAATTTAATATTCTATGTAATCTACTATTTTGAAAGTCAAAATACATTTCTTTGAGACATTTCAAGGATGTTTAAAAACATGTTACATCATTTCATTTCATCATTCCACTTTGTGTTTAATCAATTCCTTGGTGTATCTGTCTAATTGCTCACATCCTTTCCCATGAGAGGTTTGAATGTTAAAGTTTGGGTTTAGGGATCCAATAGGAGAACAACAGTCTAGAAGAAAACCATAAAAGGTCTTTCTTCTTGTAAGAGAACACAGCTTTCCTAAGAGAGGCACCCTTTCTTCTATGAACATAGAAGGTCTTTTTAAAATGGATTATGATACATGCTACAATGAATCAAACTTTGCTGTCTTTCTTTAAGTGACAAAATTTATATTTTTGGTGAAAGGTGAACTGGAACTCACAATAGTGAAGTAATAACGTCAATGAAAGAAAGGCAATGATCTGGTAAGTGTTCTTGTCATAATGCTAGGATATTAAACAAAAAGGGATTTTATACTTCTTTAGCATCACTCCCTTTACACCTATAAAACTGACATCTTAACAGTAAATGTCACTAAAAACAATAGCAACTAATAAGTACATTGAACACAATTTCATTTTTTGGTAATTAGGTATGAGCTGAGAGTCTCATGCTTGCTGGCCAAGCGCACTACCACATGAACCATGTCTCCAACTCTTTTGTTTTACTTAATTTCAGATAAGATCTTGTGGTTTTGGTTCAAAGGTGGCCATCGTAATCCTCTTACCTATGCCTTCCATGTAACATGACATCAGGCCGTGATCATATGATATTCTTAAGAAAACCATCAGCATCAAAATATCATTAGATTCTGATTAGAAATCTAAATGCAAATTGAACTCTAATTACATGTTATTAGTTTAAAAAAGTTTGAATATTCCTAGATATCAATTAAGGCTGATATAATATTATGGTAATATATTGATAACAATTATTATCAAAACATAAGTAACAGACCTCAGATAGGGTTTATAGACCTACTTTAAAGGAATAAAATGGTAAATAAAGTTCTTGAGTTCAACATGTAGAATTACTGTAATAATATATAGTTTTACTGAATTTACTAGGAATCTGCCATTTGTGGAATAAGTTACTTGTCTCATTTTTCTATACCTCCAACATCTATTCACCTTTTATTATTCCTTTTTATCTTTCATATTTAATTTTTCATTCTTTAAGAGTTTTCAGTCTTCAGTCATGTAACATCCTTGCAAGATTATTAGAAGTGACATCCACTACAAAATTTTCTTCAGTATCTTTAATTTCGTGATCAGAAATAAGGATCTCTATTAGAACAAACACCTTAAGCAAACAAATTATTTTACCTTGACAGCCTTGCCAGAGCTATTTAAGCACTGGCCCTAATGATGAGCTCCTTTTTGGAATGGTCATTTTTCATAACCACCAAAATAGAGAATGCAGACCACACAAGCATTTCCATCCCACTTCCACTAAAGAGCCACTGGATATTTCTTGTCCTTCAAAGCAGTGGTCAAAGCTCCACACTTTGTGAGTTCATAGCCTTGTCTTTCATGTGTGTCCACAGGAATGGAAAGATAAGTATTCCATGAGATTTGACATTTTCTATGGATGAAATCACCTAAATATAAAGGAAGAAGAAATTCATAGAGTTGTCCTGTAGCTCAATGATTCTGTCTTCTTCTTTTAATAAAAAAATATTTATTTTAGATTTTAATCTATACCTGGATATTGCACATTTTCATTAGCATCCTGATCAGTTATAAATTTTAATGTCTAGAGAAGCTCAAACTTACCTCAATGTGTGAATATTAATAATACTTACTAAAGGTGTGAGATAAGAAAAGCACTTTTTAAAGTATGCTACATATACTAATTCATTTCATTCTCATTGTAACTCTATAGCCAAATCATCTAAAAAAGTTGCATATTAGAAAATGAAACCGTAAAACTATACAAGATATATACAAAGTCACACAAACATGTGTTCCAGAGTCAGAATTCAAACTCAGTAGACTGGCTCCAGGACTATGCTTTTAATCACCACAACTGTCTGTCTCTATTCCTAGAAGAACAAAGGGAACTCTTTTAGCATGTTCACTAAATGAAAATTTATATTAGGTTTAAAACTAATACACCCATATCAAAATTAGTACATTTAATTTTCAGGACAAAATGAAACAGTTTAATCTTTTTTATATCAGCATTTTGCCTTATTTCTGAGGAGGCAATACTTATTGGCCAGTAGAATAACCTAGTTATATACAATTTCTAATCTCAGTCGGTCACACTTTTATCAGAAAGATGTGTAGCTCTGGGCTTTATAATTTGACTGCAATCCTGTATCCAAACATTGAGAGAAAATCAACCCTTGTTGTAAAGAGCTGTGAGAATTGATCAGTATTTGAAAATTATAAGATATATAACTGCCAGGTATACCATATTTAATCTACCTATCTACAAAGACAAATGTAGGAAAAAACTTTGATAATGCAGAAACAGCAATCTTTATTGGATTTTATTTTATTACATTTTCTGTACCCAGACAATAAGTTTGCAGACAGCTAAAATCTTGTCATTTACTATAAATGATGTACAATCAAAATAATATTGCTCAGTATTGTTCAAAAAAACCTGTACCAGTCTGAGAAAATGGCAGGAACTTAAGATTTTGGTAATGTTATTATGTCATGTCAGGAATGGGTTAAAGCATATGAGATGAAATGGAAATAGATGTCAAATGTCAATTATTATGATATTGAAATATGAGATTATAGGAGACAAAGAATTATTTCAGGACATAAGTAAGAAAGCAGAAAAAAGAAATATGTTTTGTAATAGTAACTAAAATGAAATGTAACTAGCTTTTGTAGCATAACTTGAAATAGAGACTGGAATGAAAGAAATAAATTAAGAGATGCAGATGAGTAAAAAGAGGTATGACATTCAAAAGTGAAATGTCAGCAACAATGTAGCAGAAAGTTTGGCATTACTCACATTTCAAAAATTGAATCAGTGAATCCTAGTTAGTTTTTTAATGGGGTAATTTTAAAAAATTTATTACAGCAGTGGGCATGGTAAAAATATTTACTAAGATAGTCATTACACAATAGGTATACATATTGTAGGAAGTGATGCCAACAATATTTTATTTTAGAATTAACATACATTATGTGCCTTTTTGTATAACAGTTTTGAGATAAAAAGAAAAGTTTGCAATGTGTATTGAAAGCTCTCCATATTTATAGGTGGCATCTTAAAAATTTAGCATTACCTTGGAAGAATGTAGTTGGTAAGGAGAGACTTAAGAATGACGCCTTGAGAGATTGCCACCTCATGTGAAGGAGGCTGAGTAGGAATACGTTAGGTTCAGGAAAGATATCAAAAGAGTTGTGTAGAAGCCAAGAGATATGACAATTTTAAGAAGGTTCTATCACTTTGTTTAGAAAATGAAATGAATTGCAAGTGGAAATTGTATGATTTGACAGCTAGACTGCAATTCCTGACATTGTACAAAATAATTTTACTGAGGTTTTTTTCAACAAGATTACTTTCTTACTAGACTGAAGTAAGGATGAGGAAACCAGCATGGCTGCCTACAGTAAAACACTGTAAAGAAATTAAAGTAAATGAAGGGAAATAAATAAAGGATAATATTATTAAAGAAAAAATTTACTTAAACAAACACCAGAATGAAGAGGCAGCCTTCAGAATTAGAGACAATCTTTGCCAGCTCTTCCTCTGACAGTATTAATATATGGAACATATGAAAGACTCAAAAATTTAAGCACCATAAGAACAAAATCCAATCAATAAATGGGCAAGTGAACTAAAAAGATAGCTGTCAAAAGAAAAATGTACAAATGATCGATAAATGAAAAAAAAATCAACATTATTAGAAACCAGGGAAATGCAAATCAGAATTACATTGAAATTCATTCTTACTCCAGTCAGGGAGGTTAGCATGAAGAAAACAAAAAATATCAAGTGCTAATGAGGGTGCATAAAAAACAAAAACAAAAGCAAAAAAAACCTCTCCATTGTTTGTGAGAATGTAAATTTGTCCAGTACCATGACTATAAGTATGGGTGTTCCTCATGAAATTACAAACAATAGCACCATATATTCCACTGCTGGATATTCAACCAAAGGAACCAAAGGCAGTATACAATAGAGACTCCCACACAATCATGTTTAACTGCTATACTATTTACAATGACTAAGTTATAGAATCAGTCTTGTTGCCCATTGATGGATGACTAATCAAAGAAAATAAGGTATTTACCCAATAGAATGTTGCTCAATAATGAAGAACAATGGAATGATGTTGTTTGCAAGAAAATGGATAGAAAAGGAGATTGATCATCATGTTAAGCAAAATAAACCACACTCAGAAAGACAATTGTAACATGTTTTTTACTTATGTGCAGAATCTAGATTAAAATAAGACAAGAAAGTAGAAGGAAGACTAATAGAGACGAGGACTAGGTGGAAGGGGTAATGGGGACAAAAGAGAGCAATGGGAGTGAATATTTACTAAGTATTCTATCTTCGTGTATGAAAATGTCACAATAAAGCCCATTATTTTATACATTTAATATACACTAAAAAAAGAAAGAAGACTAAGAAAAAGCATTGCTTGCTGAAAGATTATTAGTAAGAACTTTTCTAATTGTTACTAAAAATTACTTATAAAAACTTTTACTGACGTAAGCATAGTTAATGAGATTAATCTCAAATGGTGGAGCTATATTTTGGGTAGACTGGAACAAGAGAGAAGGAAGGAGAGAGAGCCACTGCCATATTCAACTATTTCAAGAGAAAGAAAAACAAGGTACACTTGCTTTCTGTTTACTTTTTTCTCTGAAAATTAACAATTAATTTCTCAAAGTGAGAGGGCACTTGTAAAATAATGTCTTACATAGAATAGTAAAGGCTTAAAATAACTGTCAATATTCCCTGAGGGAAATGACTATGTCTTATGAACTATAAAAGAATAAGCATATGTCTGTATATATGTCTATATACACAAACACACACACACCCCTAAAATTGTGACTCTGATAAATACAAAATGTTTTGTTCAATGATTTTACTTTACTTGTTGATGAAACTTGTGCAATTGTTACAAAAAGGAATTTTTTACCCACAATTTTAAAGATAGGGAAATCATAAATATATTACAAATAACTGCAAAAATGTGTTTTACATGGATAGAGGAGGTGAAATCAATCATCTGCACACTGGACAAAATGCACATGGATAAGTGTGATTACATTGTGTCTGATTATTTACAGCTAACAGAGTTGCAAATAGACCAAGGACAATGACAAACAACAGTAATCTAAAAGAATAAATAGGCATCCTATTTCAATTATTGTAATAATTATAAACCTCAGAGAGCATGGAAAAATTTCTGGCTATCTTTAGTGTTCATGCCTGGATTGAATGTGACAAATTAGTAAGCATGTAAAATAAATACTCCATACAGATTAATAAGAAAATAGATGTCTTAATTTACCCAGAAATGCTGTATTGCCACTCAAAAGCACTGTGTGGACAAGATGGCAAGTAAACGGAGGCAGTAGGAGGAAATTTATTGAACTAATACCATTTTCATATTGTAGGTGAAGGAACTGAAAGTTGCTGAGCAATTGCCCTGCCTGAGGTTTCCTTGTTCCTGAGGAACAGACCTAGAAATCAGTCACTGAAGCAACTAATGCAAACTCTTTGCTCTGTTTTTATAAGTGGGCTTCAAACAACTCCAAGGACTTCCTTGCTTTCTCAGAGGGAATGATCAAAAGACGTATTTCAAAGTTAGAACTGTAGACGTTCTATTCCTTTACCCAAAAGGCTTCACATGGAACAGCAGCATTTTAATATGCCTTAGAAATAAACAAGGTAACAGAAATAAGACTCTTTATTCAGAGTTTGCAAAAAAAATAAAGAAGTCATTCTACATGATGAGTTGACAAAGATGCTTGTTAACAGAGTTAATGAAATAAAGAAAATATTTGCCCAGGTTCAAAGTTCTGAAACTGATTTGACAATAGTGATATTTAATGTGGCAAATATTAGCTTTAACCAGACATGTAGTAAATTCTTGATTCAATATAAGGAAATTGAAAATATGTTCATGAAACTGCACTAACGGAGGACATGCCTTGTTGATATCAGGATCATCAAGTGTATTTATAATCACTATCTTATTTATTTTGACCTTGCTTCTTTTGTTCTCTTTTTCTTTTGTCAGTGTCTTTTTTCTGCTCTAATTCCAGAAACCCAGAAGCACTGCGGATGATGAGGTTGGAGAATGGCACTGTGAAGAAGGAGTTCTTTCTGCTGGGATTTAGTGACCATCCAGAACTTCAGAATCTTCTTTTTTGTGGGTTTTTTTGTATCTATTCCATTACTCTCATGGGGAACCTTGGGATGATTTTATTAATCACAATCAGTTCCCAACTGCACACCCCAATGTACTTTTTTCTCTGCATTCTGTCCTTCGTCGATGCATGCTATTCTTCTGTCATTGCCCCCAAATTACTTGTGAACTTGATTTCTGAGAAGAAGGCCATTTCACATGATGGCTGTGCTGCACAGTTATATTTTTTCTGCTCGTTGGTTGACACAGAATCTTTCCTGTTGGCTGCCATGGCTTATGACAGATACATAGCAATCTGCAACCCTCTGCTTTATACTGCTATTATGTCCAAGAGGGTTTGTTACCAACTTGCTCTTGGAGCATTTTTGGGGGGAACTATGAGCTCAATTATTCACACAACAAATACTTTCCAACTGTCATTCTGCTCCAGAGAAATTAACCATTTCTTTTGTGATATCTCCCCACTCTTCTCTCTATCCTGTGATGATACTTACATGCATGACATCATTCTGGTGGTCTTTGCAAGTCTGGTGGAAGCCATCTGCCTTCTAACAGTTCTCCTCTCATATGTCTGTATTATAGCAGCCATCCTCAAAACAGGCTCTGCAGAGGGAAGAAGAAAAGGGTTTTCCACTTGTGCTTCCCACTTGGTGGTGGTCACAATTTATCATGGTACCCTGATTTTCATTTACTTGCGCCCCAGCACAGGTCACACACTATATATTGACAAAGTGACCTCTGTTTTCTACACACTGGTTATACCTATGCTAAACCCCTTAATTTATAGTCTAAGAAACAAAGATGTCAAAAATGCCTTTAGAAAAATGATTAGCCAAAAATTGCTTCCTTAGTGTTAGGGAAAATGATACTAGCAATTTCAACAATGTGTATTTTTGGATTTTTAGTTCTAACTATTGGAAAAATCAATTTAAAATGGGTACTCCTCAAATATGTGGTTGATTATGCACCTACCACAAAATCAGAGCAGAATTAAAACTAGAACTACCATCATTCACATTACATACATCAATCTCTTAACTATTTTTAATATCTATTTAAGGAAAGCTATCTTTCACTAATTTCCTATATCTCACATTCTTTCTACTTTTCTTTCCTTAAACTTTTTCCATAATTTTTTCAATAATAGATAAATATTTGATATACCATTATTTCCTTTTGGTAAAAGAAAATGGATATAGTTTCCAAATATTTTTTATTAATTTTGATTCCCTTGGAAGTGCATGCATATCGTAATTAATTGCCCAAATCAAACTTGCATATAACTTTGTGAAGACGCTCATCATTTTCTTTTGTACCTTGTGCAATAGACCCTTAGTGTCCATAGGCATATGGCTTCAAGGAGACCACCATTGTTCAGAAAATCTGGGTGCTCAGGATGCACAGAATTTGGTACTGTACTGAAGATGCTTGATTCATTTTTTTCCATAACACCACTCAGCTTCCACTAAAAACATGCCACCATTTAACAAACCTAACATTTTCACTTTGTCACAAAATTAAGCACATCACAAGCCCTTTTGGGCTTGAGTAGATTATGATAACATTTATTTTGCTTTTGTAGCATGCCAGTTGTTTGGGGTTCATATGTTTTCATAAAATTAAGTTTAGGGAAGCATTAGGTAGATCACACAATGATTTAAATACAACTAACACTAACACTGAACTAAGAGCTCTTGCTGTAACCTGAGCTGCATAATACATGCACAGAAATTTAAAATGTTTGTTTAAATTTCTTCTCATCTTTAATTTTTTTGACCACATTTGGTCAAATCATGTGTGATTACTAGAGCTATTTGTAACTCATTCATTAATTCTGATTCATTTAATCTGTTGCCATTTCATCACTGAATTTTACACAGTGTACGTTCTGAGTGAATTTTTGTGAGATAAATATGGTTTACTACTGGCTGTGATTTGTTTAGATCAAATGGCTCCATAGAAAAAAGCAAATTATTTTATTATTATTATAGTATTTTGGGTTCATTTTTCACAGTGGTCATGTATACTCAAGTATATAATGCTAAGATATTATAAATTATGATGGCTTTTCTGAAACAATTTGCAAACTATAAATTTGCATGTCTTGAATAATTTAATTCTGATATTTTCTCATGACTTTCTGGGTCTGAAACATCTTGATCTATAAACATGTAGCTAAAATTTCCAAGGAAATCTGTGCTCTGAGAGCCAGGAATGGGACACAGGAGCTGGGAGTGTTGAACTATGGCTTAGCTGACAACTACAGCGTGGCACACAGAGGAAATGTGGCTAGAAAGCCAGAAAGTGAGTTAAACCCAAAACTGAGGTGAGATAGTGAGATAGACAATGAATAAATAAAAAACCTTCTGACAGTGAAAATATAGTATACACTGGGTTGTATATCTAGGCCACAGTTCCACTCATAGTAATAGGATATATTTTTATTAAGAAAAATAACTTGTCCATTCAGATCTGCAGTATAAGACCCTGAGCAATGTAGGTTTACAATAATGAAAATAAGAATAGCAATCTGCAATTGAAGAAAACTAATTAATTTGACCTCATAGGCAGCATTAAATATTCTCCAAGGTGCACAAATTCATCAAAGTATATACCTGTTGACTCCTTTTTGTAGCTATGTGTGACATTTCAGACACAGCCCTTGGGCTATGTCCACAGAGGATAACAGAAAATAACGTACTATGGGATTAATTATAAAAACTCATTTCTTGGGAACGTGGAGTCTGAGACTTAGATCAATTTTGTAGTTTCAGGCATCTAATCTGAGCATGTGGATTATGTGGCCAGCATTGGGTAGCCATGGAGAAGCCTCTACTCAGCTCTAACCAGGAGTAAAGGCAGGAAGAGGAAAATTAAGTTCTCATGTGTATGTACAGAAATCTGCAAGCATGGTCTAAGGCTGGAATCTGCAGGTGGATTTTAATTAACTTATTTGAGCAGCTCTAAAAACCAAACAGAAGATATGGCCTAGAGCCTGTGTTTCAGGAAATGATGCTATGAATATCTTTGCTTTTAACACTAAGAGATTATTCCCTGATGATTAGTTCAGTTTGATGCTAGAGACTTCTTTGGTCAATAAAACATACAAACACACACACACACACCACTAGTGTGTATATACCTGATAAATACAGATATATAGATATTATATAATATTTATTTTCAAGTCCTATTTAAGAAAATATAATACTGAAACTGACTATAGTCACACAATTAATAACTAAATTATGGTACACAGATTTGTACATGTGTCTGTCTCATGTGAATTCAGATTCTTTTCTAAAAATCTATCATTTATGATAGATGATTATTCAAAATTAACATGAAAATTCAAAAGTAAAAATAATGGACTCTTGACAATGTGTAAAGACTATTTAATCAGTGTGCCTTAAGGTAATGATAAAGAAAAATGAATTAAAAAATGTAGGCAGTGAAGGTAATTTTAATAATGAATGTTTAGTTTTAAATACATGTTAATATATTTAGTACATTTTTAATAAAGCACATGGAGTTGTAGAGGTGACTGAGCTATAATTGAGATATCCTGACTAGCAATGTGACCTATACACAACAAATACAGAAGAGAGACAACATTCAACACACAGGACAGGCTCAGTGGTAGAATTCTTGCCTGGCAGGGGTAAGGTCTTGGGATGGATCCCTGGCACCACAAAACAAACAAAAAAATATAGGAGGTAGTGTTACTTTATTTAAATTCTATGTAATAAGTAATACAAAATACCAAGTTGAAAACTGCAAGTTTTTATAAATTGCTTCATTTCTATAATGCTTGATCATTCACATTTCATATTTTAAAGAATATATGAAATTAAACGATTTGAGGAGAAAGCCTTGTATGATCCTCCCTATCATACTCAATGAGTATTAATCAATGAGTCAATAAATTATGAAAAACAAATGCAATTAGCTAAATTTAATTATTAGAATATATTCTAGCATTACCTAGAATCCATCCACCCATGAATGCCCCCAAATTAACATGGGTTTAAAATATGGTTCCAACTTATTTTCCAGATAAACACAGAGCCAGGAAAAATCATTATAAAGGAAATACTAATGCAAATATTAGTTGGCTTTTGTTTTATTCCATTGAATGTGTGGAATTATGAAGTAAATTTTCTTTAAAACTTTATGTGTATTGAATGGGCATTTCAGTAGCTTTTAATTTTTAACTATCATTCAACTATGATATAATAAATGAGTTCATCAATACAAATTGAGAACCCTTTTCCACAAGCCTTCAGAGCAGGTCCATGTTTTTCACCCTGAGTTTCCATTTATATAGTTTCCATTTGCTCTACATTTACCAATAACTCCATTGCTAGTCCCCAGAGTAAGGCCAGGAAGAGAAGTCCACAGACTGATGTCCAGTCTGTCTGTGCTACAAACTGGAGTGGCTATTTCTGGAGACATTGCTCATGTATTTGGGTCATGCTGATGAGAACTGAATGGTTCACAGAGTTCTTTACAGCAAATGTGCTCTGTTAAATACCACTTATTACAGGCTAGGCCAAAGGTGAAAAATGCAAGCACATTTTATCTTAGGTGAACATATGTAAAAGTGAAATAAAGGGAGGTTTTACCGCTGAACTTTCAAAAACTTCTTTTTTGTTTTAGTGTTGTAGGGAAAACTGCTTTGTTTACTTAGTGACTATTTTTGAATGACATACCCAGAAAACATTGTAAATAACAAAGTAAATAAATAATGGTGAGTGACTGATGCAAGACCATTCTTTTATAAACTTATGAGTATAAATCAGCAGATTATTTTGTTCATTTTTAAATTTACTAATAATTTACATTTAAATGTTATAATGGACATTTACAGGATGCTATTAGTGCATAGGAAGGAAATAAAGAAGACTCAATTTGACTATCTATGATTGCCTTCTGGCTCAAAAGCCCTACTTAAATCTAATTTTAAAATTGAAATTTTAAGGAGCAGAAGCAGAATTTGACCATGGGAATCTTGCAATAGCTCATGATACCTCACTGGGATATACTTATCAATGAAGAAGGGAAGAAAAGGACTCTGAAAAACAGCAAAACAATGCTCTTCCTACTTTTCCTTTTTCCCTACTTGTTTCAGAAGTTAAAGCGAGGTTACATTACCATTATTTAAACTAAACTGACTCTAATAGAAATCCACTCAATACAATATCAACCAATAAAATGATAATGAAATTTTTTATATTCATATAACTCTGAACTGAAATTGTAGCATATATTCATCCAAATTTAATCATGTTATTTCTTTGAAAATCTTTGCAGTGCTTTACTATTTTTTCTAGTTCTTTCTTATCATTTAAGAAATTGATGCCCTCAGAAGCTCAGGTAATATTTCTTAAGCTTACTTAGTCCAGATAACCCACATCTTCAGACAAGTTAGTTATTGTTGTTTCCAATATTCTAGAAATGTTCTTGTAACTTGCAACAGAGAAACATACAGTTTCTTGAAACAGAGAAACTTAAGTGAGAAATTCTGGTAATGAATAAATGTTATTCGTTTTTCCTTCCCTCAGACTGCTCTTAGACTTCACATTTTCTCACTCCCCCATAAACTGTTCATTTCCTTTCCAGTTTCAGAAGTAATGTTGTCTTGTGTGGTCAATGGTTGGAGATTATCTGCCTTGTTATTCAGAACCTACTGGAACAAGAAGTTCAAGGGTTTCTGCAAAAGTAGGTGAGAGTACAAGCAATAGTAATAAACCTGAAAAGATAGATAGGAATAAGCCAGACCTCTCCATTGTCCCATTTGAAAGCTGCTGTTGTTCAGTGGTTTGAAGAACTACTTGCAGAGATGAGGCAGCCCAGGTGAGAGAAAGCAGAACAGGACTCTAGTCAGTAGCTGAGTCCTTCTAACATGCAGACTCTGCATGATCTGCCAAATAACAGATTAGATGTGTGTAAGACATGATAAAAATCTTAAACATCTTTGTTCCATAAAACAATTGTTTATAAACTTTTTTCTTACCTATTTCCCCAGAAGTTCTGATATGTGAGGCTTATTTCTGTTTTGTACTACTTACATGATAACTAGATTTCATAATCAATACTGTTGATTTCTAAGATTTAAACACAAAATGATGTCAGAATAAACACACTTTGCATATAAATACCTACTGTGATTAGACACAATGCATTCTTCTCTGTTTCTTATGAAAACCCACTCGGAGTGACCAGTCTAAGATTTTGTGGTTATTTTTGCTTTTACATCTTATTTGTTGTTCTAGAGATTTCCCTGGCTTTTTATGAAGCTCTAATGATCATCAAGTGAAATGCTATGACACTAATAAAATTTTAATTTGAGGAAAAGTGATTCTTAAGACAATTTTTATTGCTTTATGATATAACTCTGCCACTTTTTCATTGATGATTCCAATACTAAAATGTCTGTATGAATTATTGTGACTAAGCCCAAACTGATTCATTGCCAATAATTTTCCACCATGGTAATCAAAGAAAGTAATCCTCATTTTGTCCAGGACCTTCACTAATTCTCCTGTGAATATTTGGAGGATTCAGAGTTCTCCTTAGAGATCTTTTGTTTCCTTTCAAACTCATTTTTCCCTCTCAAGTGTTTCACTTTCTCCAGGAAGACCTTACTTAGAATATACTTTGTTTAGGCAGGTTACAAACTTTAATTTCAAAAGCACAATTATCCCTCCATGTCATGAGTCCTAACCTTCACACTCCTTTGACACCATGCATGGGTAGAAATATAATGCTGACAATAAATTCATCTAAACTAGCCCTCAAAAGATATGTGTTTTATTAGAGAATGACTTTGAAGAAAAATCCTGGGGTAACAAGACATAAGATGAACTTTACGGCATCAGAAAATTTTTTTAAATGTGCTTTGGAAAGAAAGCAAGCCTGTTGGACTTTACTGCCATTCTGAATTGTTTTTATACTATACATTTTTTAATGGCAGCTGGGAAAACCAAAAGTGTTCAATGTCTTTTAGTTGGTACAACTATAATGGAAATTAAGTTTCAGAAGCTATTGTGTATCCTTCAAATTCATGTCCATATCCACATTTTCTGAAAAAGTTTATTTAAGTGTTATGATTTCATAAACTTGAACAGTGCCCATTTTATGTGAACATCAAAGAAACACCTCAATGAATATTCTATACTTATAATATGTAATTAAATTGCATACCTTTGTATATTCATTGCTTTAGAATTCACAACCATTGTGTTTGCCTTCTTAAGGTATAAAATACATATTCAAAGTATGCCATATCCAAGACTTATCATAGCCTGATATCTAAATGAGCCCATAAACTGGTAGTATGTAAGTTCTTATTATTTACATTTCCCTATTTTGTGTCACAGTCACAACACCAGTGATGGAATTATAGGAATAAAACTTGGTGTTCTGGAGCAAAGAAAATTTAATCTCATTTGAAAGTGACATTTTAATAAGAAGAGAATGGTGCCTTTTAAAGAATATTATTTATGAATCACAAAGATGAGCACTTGACCAGAGCTGAGAAAGGGAAGAAGGGATGAAAAGCTTAGTAGAAGTACCTGAGTAAAGAACATCAGCACAAAGTTAGATTTCACTGGAGCTCTTTATTTTGCAATTTTGCTTTGTTTCATTTTATTTTATTTTATTTTAGTTGACACAAAACTGTACAAAGTCATGTAGTACAATGTGATGTAAAGAGTAATATACACATTAGGCAATCATCAAATCAGGGCAATCAGAATTTCCACTACCTCAAACATCTATCATTCCTTTATGAGAGAGCATTAAACATCACTTCTTCCACTTATTTTGAAATATACAGTTGATTATTATTATTGTCAATTGTCACTCTACCTTGCAGTAGAAAGTCAGAACTTACTTCTCCTATAGCACTCAAACAACTCAATAGAAAAAAGAAAACAGACAAAAGAAAGACATAATTTGAATAAAAAGGCTGCCAAAGAATAAAATGGACATTTCTTGAAACAAGATATACAAATTGTCAAAAAGTACATGAAAAAATTTTCAACATCACTTAGCAATGAAAATTAATACCACATTTTAGGCTAAGAGTGCAACTCAAGTGATAGATCATTTGCCAGTGTGTACAGATCTGGGTTCAAGTCCCAGCAAAATAAGTAAATAAATAACAACTAGGACAAAAAGCACTTTGCTATTTATTCTGTACATCATGGACTTCTTTATTCTCAAAAGGCATTTTCCTCTGCCTCCTCATGATGTATAATTCTCAGTCAATGCACAAGAATGCTTTCATCTCACCACCGTCCTCTAGTGTGTCCCAGCTCACTGCTCATATCTAAAGCTAATTGTCCCCATTCAAAGAATGCTTTCTTCATTACAGTCTAGGTTCAGACATTTTGCTTGTACGTTAAATACACTTCTGTCAACATGGTGATATTTAATGTTTACTTGAATTATTTATATTTAGTACATTAATGTTTCTATTTCTTGATATATTACAGGACTGAATAACATGGATCCTATTTTACCTTGAAATGCAATGATATCAGTAGTGTAAAAGTCACATAAAAATATTTCAATAATTCTGGAAATGAATGCATATGCAATGATAAAAAAATGCCAATGGCAAAATAACAAGAAACTGCAAATTTTTCAAAATAGGTAGAATAACATTTAAATAGAATACATAGTAAAGTATAACATATTTATGAAACTATAAACCATTTGTATGTTATGGTTTACTAACATATATATATATATATATATATATATATATATATATATAATAAGATACTTCAGACAACTTTATATTGTAATTTAAAGTTGAAGAAAACAATGGTATGTGTGTGTGTGTGTGGACTTAAATGTGTTTGTACTCAGAGTATATAAATATTTATTTAAAATAAAATCTTATTTTTCAGTTTTTTTATGCCGATTATAACATCCTTGTTCTGTAAGCTATAAATCAGAGGATTCAACACGGGAATCACAAGACTATAAAACAGTGAGGTCATTTTGTCCTGATCTAGAGAGTAGGAAGAACTTGGCTGGAAATACATGAATAGCATAGTTCCCTGGAAAATGGAAACTGCTGTTAAGTGGGAGGTACAGGTGGAAAAAGCTTTGAGCCTCCTCTCAGCAGAGTGGATCTTTAAGACTGATAATAC
Source organism: Castor canadensis (assembly GCF_047511655.1). Classification (NCBI taxonomy): domain Eukaryota; kingdom Metazoa; phylum Chordata; class Mammalia; order Rodentia; family Castoridae; genus Castor; species Castor canadensis. The sequence goes on along the minus strand of NC_133386.1, from coordinate 186,074,437 downwards.
AATATAACAATAAGAGATAAGAACTCCTGAAATGGTGCTCAGTTCAATGAAACCAAAGATGGTGAATATCGCTAGCTCATTGACCTGTGTATTTGAGAAAGATAATAATAGGAGAGGGGGGACATCGCAGAGGAAATGATTAATCTCATGAGACACACAGAAACACAAGCGGAATGTCAATGTCGTATGTGTCAAAGCATCTGCCATTGCCACCAGGTAAACCCCAGCCAGCAATTGGGAGCAAACCTTGCTGGACATGTCTACTGAGGGTTGCTGATGGCCTTGTACCGATGGAAGGCCATCACTGCCAGCAGCATGCACTCAGCATCTGTAAAGATGCAGAAGATGAAGAACTGCAGGGCACAGCCAACAAAGGGAACTGATTTATTCTTGGCAAGGAGATACACCAGCATCTTAGGCCCAACTACAGTGGAATAGCAAAAGTCAGCCAAAGAAAGGTGGCTTAGGAAAATGTACATAGGAGTGTGAAGGTGGGAATCCATTCTGATTAAAGTAATCATTCCAAGATTTGCAACGAGAATAATAAGATAAATAGCTAGAAATGCACTGAATAGAACCACTCTAATCCCAGGGTTATTGGTAATTCCCAAGAGAAGGAATTCAATTGGTGATGAGAAATTTCCAGTGCTCATTCCTCTTTGCTCTTTTCAAAAACTATTACAATTCAAACAAGATAATGATAAATTAGGGATTGTTCTGCATATCCCAAAGTGTTATTAGGAAGTAGAAAATTAATTCTTTCTATTAACTGCTTTCTCCACCCTCAGAAAATAACCCAGACACATATCTCTTTTAAAGAGGCATTACCATTAAAAAGATAATAATAAACTAAAACATGCCTGAATGTATGTTGACCTGCTTTAATTCTAAGTTTACTTACATATAATTCATGAGATGACTTTCCTTGGCCACTGTCATCGGTTCTCAGGCAATACATTTGAATGAACAAAAGCTGATTCCAGATCCAAAATAATATGAAATATATATCAATGTTAGACAGAAATGCCCAAAGATAAAAGACTAAACATTTCATATGCTTAACAACTAGAGTCACACTTACTAAATTATTCAAGAATTGTAATTGATTTTAGCCCTGAAAATGATATTGCATAAAAGATAATATAGTGAAAATTGTTCTAGTATACTTGTTAGTGTAGTTGTGTCTAGTTAGTGTCTAGTGTTTACTGAAAAATCAAATGTGTTTTATTGACCTACTCTATCACTGGTTTTCCAGGACTTTTGCAATCTCTTTGAATAGCCCCTCCTGTTCCTAAGGACAAATTCCTTAAAAAGCCAAATAAATGAAATCAAGAGAGTAAGAACCACAGATTTTAACAAATATATACTTGCATATCCTTGGCTCTTAATTTAACTTGTTCACTAAAATGAATGGTAAGGACAAGCAATTATTTGTTAGATATACAGCTTCTGTTTCTTTGTGTTTGCATTTATATGTGTATATCCAAAAATATGCATCTATCTGTGTATATACAAAAATTGGAATTAGAAGTCTGTCGTTCATGTAGACTTAAATATAGTATGTGGTCTACATGGCCTAGAATTTACTTATGTTGAAGTTTGTATTGTAGTATATTGTTATTTTAATAAAACAAACATATCCTATAAGCACCATATCACTGATAGCTATTTTTAAAAAGAAAAGGTTTATTTATGAATTGTGATTAAAATATGAAGAAATAAAATATTTATACACTATATACAAATTACAAATTAAGTCAAAATCTCACAGGATTAACAATAAAATATCATGGGACATTAGATTTATAGATTATGTTTAGCTGATATAAAATCAGATATAAAATCCTTCATTTACATATTTCCCATATTTGATTCTTCATTTTTCCAATGAAAATAAAAATTTTAGTTTTCATTATTATTTAAACAGAGTCATTCAGAAACCTACCTGAGATGAGAAAGCTTTCTTTCCTTATCCTTGGTAAATGAACAATATGTAGATCGCATTTTATTTTCATCTAGTGACTGTAGGGATTTAATCTTGAAGGGTTGCTTTCATTGTTTTCTGTTATTCAATCATAATTAAATACATTTTTGACTCGGAATTTTCCCCAGAGAGTACTGCAATAAGTTTATCAAAGACTAAAATTTTACTTCTTTTCCCTTGTGACACTACCTTACTAGTACTCCTTCAGGTGAAAAAAGACTAGAGACAGAATGAAATCTCATTGTGCGAGTATGATGTTCTCATATTTTTCAAACCTATCCCAATGCTGTGAGGGGATTACATGGCAACAGAATCATAACTCCTAGAGGCATATTTAGGTATTATAATAACAAGTGTGAAAAATAGAATTACAATGTAGAAAGTTAGCTACACTACTAACTTTGTCAACAAAGTCATTATACTGTAGTATTTGGACAATACTTTCCATCTGTCATTGGTTGACATGATATCATTTAGAGAAATTGATCAGGGAAGTAAATGAGAGTTAATTAGACACTTTAGGATATAACAAAGCCTTTCATGATATATTTCACAATTCTATAGAATCCCTGTTTAGAACAACCAACTAGAACTATATTCTATTTCAGTATAAATTCCCTAAAATATTTCCACATATTGCAGCTTGACCCCCATAAATTCAGAAATATGAAAATTACAATCAATCTGAGTGGTATTTTTGGTCATCCTTTTATGGGACGCTAATTTTCTTTCTCTTTACTTCACACCTATTATATCTAACAATAGAGGACAATATGAAACTCAGATAAGTCTTTGCTGCAATCAAGTGAGTATATGTGATGGAGATGCGTTAATTGAACCCATAGTTTGCATGCTTTATATTATTGCTAGTCTACCACTATTTCACTTTGTTTATACCTTAATATAAAGACAGCATTTTTGCTAGTTTGAGATAAAGATAGCTATATAGGGAGATTCCTTCTGTTGTTTCCATGCATATGTGTGTTACAACCCAAACTGGTTCATCTCTACCAGACCTCTTCACTACTTCATAGTCCCCTTCCCAAAGTGGCCTCTGCCAGTTTGCTCCTATACAATAAGTATACTATTACATCCAAGATTTTGGTTTCCTTCCCTTTCCCTATCCTTCCTGTGCACCACCTCCTCTTAGTGTGTGACCCATATCCAATACTATTAGTGCATTTGTTTTAGGTCTATAATCCACATACGAGGGAGAACATGTGATTTTTGGACTTCTGAGCCTTACTAACTTTGCTTAAGATGATGTTCTCAAGTCCCATCCATTTACCTGAGAATGACAAAATTTCATTCTTCTCTGTGGCTGAATAAAATTTCATTGTGTGTAAATACCACATTTTCTTAATTCATTCATTGGGAGTGGGTCATCTTGGCTTTTTTTATAGCTTGCTATTGTGAATAGTGCTGCAATATACATGGGTGTACAGGTCCTTTGTAGTAACCTGAGTCACAGTCCTTCTGGTATATTCCTAGGAGTGGGATTGCTGGATAATATGGCAGATCTATTCTGACTACCATAATGCTCACTGGTAAGATTATGCAATAAATTTCTTTTTTTGTTGCTATGTTCAGTGACCATACCTTTTGGCATTTACAGAAGTTCTTTCAATACATCAAATATACATTAATTCACACCCTCCACCGCTCTCCTATATCTCCCCATTAATGCAATAGTTTCAACAGGTGTCATTTTTCCATTTATATACATGCATACACAGTATTTGCACTAAATTCACCCTCCCATTCCCTTTCCCAATCTTCTGCCCCCTCCTATTGGTATCAACTCCCCCAGACTGGACCTGTTTCTCCCTCTTGTTCTTGTAGGTGAAAAAAAATGAGATTTTTGTTTGTTTTAGATAGCTATACAAGGAGTTTCCTTGTGACATTGCTTTAGCTATTTGTGGTCTTTGTGTTTCCAAATGAATGTTGAGTTAGATTTTCAATCTCTGTGATGAATGTCATTGGGATTTTGTTGGGAATTGCATTGAACATGTAGATTGCTTTTGGTAGTGTAGCCATTTTTACAATGTTGATTCTGCCAGTCCTACAGCATGGGAGATCATTCCACCTTTTGTATTATTCTTCAATCTCTTCCTTAAAAGTTTTCTTCAGGTTTGTAGCTCTCCTTGTGTAAAGCTCATTCACATCCTTTGTTAAGTTTATTCCTAGAGATCTGATTTTTTTTTGAGGCTATTGCAAAAGGAAATATTGTCTTACATTCTTTCTCAATCTGTTCATTGTTGGGGTATGGAAAATTTTGTAAGTTGATTTTGTATTCTGCTATTTTGCTGAAGCTGTTTATGGTGCCTAGGAGTTTTGGGGTGGAATTTTTTCATGCCTTTAAGGAATGAGATCATGTCATCTGTGAATAAGGTTAGTTTAACTACTTCTTTACCTTTCTGTGTTCCTTTTATTTCTTCTTATTATTTTGTTGCTCTGCCTAGGAATTCCAGGAAAATGTCAAATAGGAGTGGAGAGAGTGAGCACCCTTGTCTCCTACCTGACTTTAGGGGAAATGGTTCCAGTTTTTGGCCCATTACATATGATGTTGGCTATAGGTTTGTCATATATCGACTGTCTAATGTTTCTGTACATCCTTCTATTCCTAGTTTCCAGAGAACTTGTACCATGAAATGGTGTTGAATCTTTATTGAAAGTTTTTTCTGCATCTGTTGAGATAATCAAGTGGTTTTTGTCTTTGTTTCTATTGATGTGCTGTATTACATTTAATTATTTGCATATGTTGAATCATCCCTTCATCTCTTGGATAAAGCTGACTTGGTCATACCATATCTTTCTGATATGTTGTTGGAATTGGTTTGCCACTATTTTATTGAGGATATTTGCAGTGATGTTCATTAAGGAGGTTAGTCTATAGTTCTCTTTCTTGGATGTATTCTTGTCTGGTTTGGGGATGAGGTAATACAGGCTTCATAGAATGAAATAGGCAGTATTCCTTCCCTTTTTATTTTGCGGAAAAATTTATGGAATGTTGATATAAGTTTTCTTTAAATGTCTGATAGAATTCAGCAGAGAATCCATCAGGTCCTGGACTTTCTTTTTTTGGGAGACTATTGTTACTTCAATTTCATTGCATGTTATATATCTGTTTAGGTGGTTAATATCCTCTTGGTTCAGTTTTGGATGGTCATAACTATCTAGAAATTTGTCCATTTCTTCAAGATTTTCAAATTTATTGGAATATATGTTCTCAAAGTAGTTTCTGATGATTTCCTGGATTTCCTTGGTGTTTGTTGTTATCTCCCCTTTTGCATTTCTCATTTTACTGATTTGGGTTTTTTCCCTCCTATTTTAGTCAGATTTGCCAGGGGGCTGTCAATCTTGTTTATTTTTTTTCAAAGAATCACCTTTTTATTTCATTGATTCTTTGTATGTTTTGTGTGTGTGTCTGTGTGTCTGTGTGTGTGTGTTTGTCATTAATTTTGGCCCTTATTTTTATTATTTCTCTCCTTCTGCTTGTTTTGGGTTTTTCTTGTTCTTGTATTTCTAGGAGTTTGAGATGTAGCATTAGGTTGTTTATTTGAGATCTTTCTATCCTTTTATTTTATTTTTTTCTTTTAAAATCTTTTTTAAATTTTATTTTATTATTCTTTTATTCACATGTTCATACATTGTTTGGGTCATTTCTCCACCCTGCACCCCTCCGCCACCCTCCCCCCTCCCCGCCTCGGTTCCAGTCCTATTCTGCCTTTATCAATAGTTTTGTTGAAGAAAAGATACAAGTCTAATAAGGAAGACAAAGTGTTTTTGCTAGTTGAGTTGAGGATAGCTATACAGAAATATTCCTAGCATTGCTTTCATGTACATGTGTTATGACCCATGTTGATTCATCTCTAATTGATCTTTACCCTGGTTACTGATCCACTTCTCATGATTACCTCTCTTGCTTTAAGTTTTCTGTATTAGCTCCTCTGGAGTGGGGACATCAAGTGCTTTCATGTTTTGGGTTTTCTACCTATTTCTATATCACCCGTATGTGCTCTCCCCTTGTCATGTGGTCCCAGTTCAACCACATTGCTGCATTTGCCCTAGATCTAAAGTCTGCATATGAGGGAGAAAATACTATTTTTGGTCTTCCGAGCTTGGCTGACCTTGCTCAGAATGATGTTCTCCAGTTCCATCCATTTACCTGCAAGTGATAAGATTTCATTCTTCTTCATGGCCTAGTAAAATTCCATTGTGTACAAGTACCATATTTTCTTGATCCATTCATCAATATGGAGCATCTTGGTTGTTTCCATAACTTGGCTATTGTAAATAGTGCTGCAATAAACATGGGTGTGCAGTTGCTGCTGGAGTAATCTGTGTTACATTCCTTTGGGTATATCCCCAGGAGTGGAATTGCTGGACCATATGGCAGGTCTATTCTTAGATTTTTAAGAAATTTCCAATTTTTTTTCCAGAGTGGTTGTACCAGCTTGCATTCCCACCAGAAGTGGATTAGGGTTCCTTTTTCCCCACATTCTTGCCAACACATGTTGTTGGTGGTGTTTTTGATGATGGCTATTCTAACAGGAGTGAGGTGGAATCTTAGTGTGGTTTTGATTTGCATTTCCTTTATAGCTAGATATGGTGAACATTTTTTCATGTGCTTTTTTGCCATTTGAATTTCTTCTTTTGAGAAAGTTCTAGTAAAATCAGTTGCCCATTTTTTAATTGGTTCATTGATTTTAGAAGAGTTTAGTTTCTTAAGTTCCCTGTATATTCTGGTTATCAGTCCCTTGTCTGATGTACAGTTGGCAAACATTTTCCCCCACTCAGTAGGTGGTCTCTTCAGTTTAGAGACCATTTCTTTGGTGTGAAGAAGCTTTTTAATTTTATGAAGTCCCATTTGTCCATACTTTCTCTTAGTTGCTGGGCTGCTGGAGTTCTATTGAGGAAGTCCTTGCCTATACCTGTATACTTCTAGAGTGTTTCCTGTTCCTTCCTGTAGCAACTTCAGTTTCAAGCCTGATATTTAGGTCCTTGATCCATTTGAGTTGATACTAGTACAGAGTGATAGACATGGATCTAGTTTCAGTTACTTGCAAATGGATAACCACTTTTCGCAGAAATATTTGTTAAACAGGTTGTCTTTTCTCCATTGGATGTTTTTGGCACCTTTGCCAAAAATGAAGTGGGTATAGTTATATGGATTATTATCTGGGTCCTCTATTCTGTTCCACTGGTCTTTATGTCTGTTTTTGTGCCAGTACCAGGCTGTTTTCATTGCTATTGTTTTGTAATATAGTTTGAAGTTGGGTATTGTGATACCTCCAGCATTGCATTTTTTTGCTGAGTATTGCTTTGGCTATTTCCAGTCTCTTGTGTTTCCAAATGAAATTTAAAGTAGATTTTTCAATCTCTGTGATGTAAGTCATTGGGATTTCAATAGGAATTGCATGTTAAACATGTAGATTGCTTTCGGTAGTGTAGCCATTTTTACTATGTTGATTCTACCGATCCATGAGCATGGGAGGTCTTTCCATCTTCTGTAGTCATCCTTGATCTCTTTCTTCAGGAGTTTGTAATTCTCCTTGGAGATTTCATTCACATCTTTTCTTAAATTTACTCCTAGGTATTTGATTACCTAGGAGTACTAGGTACTGTAAATGGAATTGTTTTCATCTACTCATTCTCAGTTTGGGTCTTTAAGGTATAGGATCCTATCATCTGCAAGTAAGGACATTTTGGCAGTTTCATTACCTATTTGTATTCCTTTTATTTCTTCTTCTTGGCTAATTGCTCTGACTAGGAATTCCAATACCATATTGAATAAGAATGGGGATAATGGGCATCCTTGTCTTATTCATAATTTCAGGGGGAATGGTTTCAGTTTTTCACCATCAATTAGGATGTTGGCTGTAGGTTTGTCATAAATAGCCTTTACAATGTTGAGGTACATTCCTTCTATTCTTAGTTCTCTTAGAACTTTTATCATGAAGTGGTGTTGGATCTTTTTGAAGGCTTTTTCTCCATCTATTGAGATAATCAATTGGTTTTTTTCTTTGCTTCTGTTAATGTGCTGTATTACATTTATAGATTTGTGTATGTTGAATGATCCCTGCTTCCCTGAGGTGAAGCCGTCTAGGTCATGGTATATGATCTTTCTGATGTGTTGTTGGATTCAGTTTCCAATTATTTTATTGAGGATTTTTGCATCGATATTCATTAAGGAAATTGGCCTATAATTCTCCTTTATGGAGGTGTCTTTGTCTGGTTTTGGGATGAGATTAATATTGGCTTCATAGAATGAGTTAGGCAATGTTCCTTCACTTTCTATTTTGTTGAACAGTTTAAGGAGAGTTGGTATTATTTCTTCTTTAAAAGTCTGATAGAATTCAGCAGTGAATCCATCGGATCCTGGACTTTTCTTTTTTGGGAGACTCTTGACTGCTGCTTCAATTTCTTTTTGTGTTATAGATCTATTCAGGTGATTGATATCTTCTTGGTTCAGTTTTGGGTGGTTGTAAGTTTCTAGAAATCTGTCCATTTCTTCAAGATTTTCAAATTTATTAGAGTATAGGCTCTCAAAGTAGTCTTTGATGATTTCCTGGATTTCCATGGTGTTTGTTGTTTTCTCCCCTTTTATATTTCTGATTTCACTAATTTGGGTTTTTTCTCTTCTTATTTTAGTCAGATTTGTCAGGGGTCTGTCAATATTATTTATTTTTTCAAAGAACCAGCTTTTTGTTTCATTGATTCTGTGTATGATTTTTTTGGTTTCTGTTTCATTGATTTCAACCCTTACCTTAATTATTTCTTTCCTTCTGCATGTTTTGGGATTTGCTTATTCTTGTTTTTCTAGGAGTTTGAGCTATAGTATTAGGTCATTGATTTGAGATATTTCTATCTTTTTAATACATACACTCATGGCTATAAACTTTCCTCTTAGGACTGCCTTTGCTGTGTCCCATAGGCTCTGGTACGTTGTGTTTTCATTTTCATTGACTTCCAGAAACATTTTAATTTCCTCTTTTACTTCATCAATGACCCACTGATCATTGAGCAATGTGATATTCAGCTTCCAATTGTTTGCATGTTTTTTACTGCTATTTTTTTTGTTGACTTCTAGTTTTAATACATTGTGATCAGATAGAATGCATGGGACTATTTCTATTTTCTTATATTTGCTGAGGCTTGCTTTGTGCCCTAAGATATGATTGGTTTTGGAGAACGTTCCATGGGCTGCTGATAAGAATGTGTATTGTGCAGAAGTTGGATGAAATATTCTGTAGACATCAGCTAGGTCTATTTGATCTATGGTATGATTTAGTTCTAGGATTTCTTTATTGATTTTTTGTTTGGATGACCTATCTATTCGTGAAAGGGGAGCATTAAGATCCCCCATTATTGCTGTGTTGAAGTTTATGTATATTTTTAGGTCCTTCAGAGTATGAAATTGTGTGCATGGACATTGGGTGCATATAGGTTGATAATTGCTATTTCCTTTTGGTGTATTTCCCCTTTTATTAGTATGGAGTGTCCTTCTTTATCTTGTTTGATCAAAGTAGATTTGAAGTCTATTTTGTCTGAATAAGTATTGCTACTCCAGCCTGTTTTTGGGGACCACTGGCTTGGTAAATCTTCTTCCAGCCTTTCACTTTCAGCCAGTGCTTATTTCTATTGATAAGGTGGGTCTCCTGTATGTAGCAGATTGTTGGATCTTCCTTTTTAATCCAGTTTGCCAGTTGGTGTCTTTTAATGGGGGAATTTAATCCATTAACATTCAGTGTTAGTATTGATAAGTACATGGTGGTCCTTCTCATGTAGTTGTCTTTGTTGATTAAGAATTTGATTATATGTAGCTCAATCAATGTTACTCTTTACTTTCTTGCCTTTTCTTCTCCTGTGGTTTGGTATTGTCTGCTCTTTCATGTTTTTGTTTGCTTTCACTTTCTGTGTGCAGAATTCCTTGGAGAATCTTTTGTAGTGGTGGCTTGGTGGTCATATATTGTTTTAATTTCTGCTTATCATGTAAGACATTAATTGTTCCATCTATTTTGAATGATAGTTTTGCTGGGTAAAGTATCCTAGGATTGAAGTTATTTTCATTCAGTGCTTGGAAGATCTCACCCCATGCTCTTATTGCTTTTAATGTTTCTGTTGAGAAGTCTGCTGTGATTTTAATGTGTTTACCTTTGTGTGTTATTTTTTTTTTCTCTCTTACAGCCTTCAATATTCTTTCTCTAGTCTCTGTACTTGTTGTTTTAATGTTAATATGTTGCAAGGTGGCTCTATTTTGGTCAGGTCTGTTTGAATATCTGGAGGCTTCCTGTACCTGAATGGGCATAGTTTTCTCTAGGTTTCGGAAATTTTCTGTTATTATTTCATTGAATATACCACACATTCCTTTTGGTTGCACCTCTTCTCTTCTTCAATGCCCATGATTCTCAGGTTTAGTCTTTTAATGGAATTAGTGAGATCTTGCATTTTCCTTTCACAGTTCTTGAGTTGTTTATCTAATAGTTCTTCAGTTTTTCCTTTTATTGCCATTTCATCTTCATGTTCTGAGATTCTGTCTTCTGTTTGTTCTGTTCTGCTGAAATGGCCTTCCATTTTGTTTTGTATTACTGTTTCATTCTGTTTCCTGAGGTTTTCCATATCATGGGTTACTTTTTTAATACTGTCAATTTTCCCCTTAGTTTATTTATCTCTCTTCTTATGGTAATCTTTGTTTCAGTTTGGTATTTGTTTAAGGCTCCTATGATTTCATTTATTGTTTCTGTGTTTTTTGATATTCTTGAGTTTTGTTGTCTTGGAATTTCTTGAGTGCCTCATGTACATTTTGGTTGACCATGTCTAGCAGAATCTCTATGACATTCTCATTAATTACTTGTAGAATTTCTTCAATCAGGTTGTTTTTGTGGCCTTCATTGAGTTCCTTGGTATAGTTTATCTTTGTTTGTTTGAGTCTGGGTCTGTGTATCCATTTTCTTCATTTCGCTCTAATTCCTATACTACTTTATTTTTGGGGGAAGAATTGTTTCCATCCCTTTTTGTTCTCCCCATATTTCCGCTAGGTACCATTTCTGTCCCTGGAGTATGTGTAATTTGGTATTAGCAGGGTTGCAATATTAATACTAACAAAATCGTGAGAGAAGGAAAAAAAAAGAGAGAAGAAAAGATAAAAAGGAAGAGAGAAGAGAAGAAAAAATAAATAAAAACTGGGAGAGATGATGGGTGATCAAAGAGCAAACCAGGCTGCCAAACCCTTAAAGAAGGGAGAAAGAAAAAAAAATCACCAGTTCTGGAACAGTAGGATTGCAGGCTTAGCTGTTTTTAGCTCTTTAGTGTCCAGTCCAGTCTGTGTGTATCTCTTAGGAATGCTTGGAGCCCTCTAGTGGCTGTCCGAACAGGAGTCTGGTGGAGTGGTTATCTGGTAAAGCTGTAGAGCTGGGGCTGGCTCTGACCTAGTGGCAAGGTTCCTGGCAGGCTGGTGGATGTGGCTGTCTAGTGCCAGGCTGGTGGCTGTCTAGCGCCAGGCTTTTGCCTGTCCCAGAGGAGTGGGGCTCTAGTTTTCCACATGGAGCTGCAGCCAGGCAGGGCCTCATGGGCATGGGGAATCCAAGGGGTGGTGGTCCGATTGTCCCACATAGGTGGGGTTCAGCAGGGCCTGAAGGGCAGTGGGCTTGGAGGAGGGGGCTGGTATCCTGGCAAGCTATAGGACCTGCTCCAGGCTGGGGTCTGGCACAGACTGGTGGTGGGGATCCCAGTGGTCATGGATACGGCACTGAGGGGCAGGTATTCCAGCATGGTGTGGGTCCGGAGGCTGGAGGCCAGAGTGGCTGAGGGGCGAGAATCCAGCAGTGTGTGGGTCTGGCACAGGGCTGTGGCCTGGCACAGCCTGAAGGGTGGAGAGCCTGGCAGAACAGAGCGGAAGCTCTGCAGACCTCAGTCAGACCTGTCTTCAGCTTCTTGGCAGGGTCTCTGGGTCAGGAGCTCAAGCGGTCTGCAGCTCTGTTTCCATCGCCATTTGGATCTCCTCCTCTATCCTTTTAATATATGTACTCATGCCTATAATCTTTCCTCTTAGGATTGCCTTTGTTGTGTTCCATATGTTCTGATAGGTTGTGTTTTCGTTTTCATTAAGTTTCAGAAAGGTTTAGATTTCCTCTCTTATTTGTCCATGATCCACTGATCATTGAGCAATTTCTTATTTAGCCTCCAATTATCTGTATAATTGTTGCTGTATTTCTGTTGCTGCTTTTCAGTTCTAGTTTTAATGCATTGTGATCAGATAGAATACATGGGGTTATTTGAATTTTCTTACTTTTTTATCTTATTTTTTTCTTTTCTTTTTTGTTATTTTGCTATCTAAGATAGCATATGAGATTTTCTTAGTATCCATACATTTTATCTACTCTCTTAAAAGTCATAGTGTTTGATTGTGTGTATTTGTGTGTTTGTATGTCACATTGCACACAATCATTTAATTTTTTATTATAAGTTTTTTATTAAGATATATTCATAATACAGGAGGGGGATTCATAGTGACACTTCTGATTAGACTTATATTAAATATTATTTACATTGCCTCCATCATCTCTCCCCTTCACCCCACTCCTCACCCAATTTAAAACAATTGAAAGAGGTTTTTAGTTCTGTTTCATAGAGGTATGTAAAGTCCATCAACCATATACTGTCACCTTAATCTCCTTCCTTTACCTTCTCCCTCCAGTACCCCACACACACTGTGCCTATTTTACAGTCCTGATTTTTATTATTCCTACATTAGTTGATGTTCAAAATGATGTCTGAACATATATGCCCATTGTGGATGTGCTTTGCTTTATTCTGTTCAATCCCTTTGAATACTCTCCCTTACCCCTCTACCTCCCACCCCCTGTTTTTCAACAGTTTTCAATACACATCCTTATATCCTCTACTTTTACATCTTATGGTATGCAATATTACTGACGCTCTATTGTTCTCTTTTCCTTTCCCTCTTTCTCTGAGTTCCATAAAGTAGTTCCACTGTTACAAACATGTTTGTATATGATCATGCTTGTTTTCCTGTATATGTTTATCTTTGAATCTATCTTCCACATATGAGAAAAACACGTGTATTTTGTTTCCAATCCTGGCTAACTTTGCTTAGCATGATGTCCTCCAATTGCATCCATTTATCATCAAACCTCATGTTCTTATTCCTTGTGGCTTAGTAATACTCCACTGAGTGTATATATCACAATTTCGTGATCCATTCATCAGATGTAGGGCATCAGAGTTGTTTCCAGAGCTTTGCTATTGTGAATAGTGTTGTGATGAACATCAGTGTTCGGGTGTCTCTATTGTATTTTCTTTTAGTTCTTTTGGTAGATGCCCAGGTGTCATATCTCTGGATCATATAGCAGTTTTATCTCTAGTTTTTTGAGGGATCTCCATACTGCTTACCATAGTGGTTATACTAATTTGCATTCCCACCAGCAGCATATAATGGTTCCTTTTTTTGCCACATTCTTGTCAGCATTTGTTGTTGTTACTACCCTTGATTCTGGCCATTCTAACTGGGGTGAGATGAAATCTCAGTGTTGTTTAGACAATTGTTCAGTTTTATTGACATCTGATAAGTACACAAAAATGTGTTATCTGGCATTTTATTTTATACCTTCTTTATTTTTCCATTGTGTGTCACACATAGTGCTAGTGCCCTGGATTACAGAGATGAAATGTTCATTTCTTGATTAAAGATGCCTACATTCCCATATGGAATATTGATTTAAGAAACAAGGTAATATTAAATAATGATTTAAGAGAGTAATTGTGAATAACAACCCTATAAACGAGGTTGAGATTTGGGAAGAAGGAAAGTTTCCCAGAAATAGTAATGGAGGGGTTGAGGATGATTGCTGATTTCATTACAAAGTGGTACGCTGTTAGGGTCTTTCTTTCCATTTCTTTATTTGTGAGTATTTGCAGTACTGCTAATTGAAATTAGGGCATTGTCCTTGTGCTCGACCATTTTGGACACACCCTAAAATAGTACTTTGCTTTTCAGTTTATTTTTCAGTTAGGGTATCATTCTTTTTCCTAGACCAGTATTAGACTGTGAACCTCCTACTTTCACCTTTGGAGAAGTTGAGATTACAGGTAAGCACCATTATGCATGGTCTTGTCAGGATCCCTTTAATTATTCTTTACATCTTAACCTGATTTGCCTTCAAAATGGCATAGTCATCACTATCACACCACTTCTCTAATTGCCAAATGCTCTGCCTAGAAAACTTCCTCTCCCAAACTTGCATCTTTTTAAATCTGGAATTTAATAACTGTGTCTAAGCTAGGCTTCTTCTTGCACACTGAATTTAGATATGTTGCCCTGGATTTTATCCTATAGTCTTTTTTTTCATTATTGTTGTGATGCCCATTTGAATTACTTAGTACCCATCTAACATCTATTACATGCATTAGAATATAAAATTCATTTGAAATACACTACTGTAATTGCCTTATAATATAAGCCACATAAATATATGAAAAGGAGCAATTAGTACAAAAAATTAATCAGTATAATTGAAACAAGTGTAATAATAAAGAAAATTTGGCACAATTGTAAAAATCAGGAGCTTTTTCCACAAAGAAGAATTACTATACATCATTTCAAGACAAATAGTGAAACATAACATCTTTGAAGATCTGCAACATTTCCTTCTGATTAGACACTTGTACAAATGTACATTTTATTAAACTGTGAAAAACAATGTTATTTATTATATGTCATATTGTATATTTTTGTAAAAACAACAACCTGCTATTAAAAAAATCATTTTTCCATAGACTATAAACACTTTACTATGGGATTTGTCAGGATGTAATGCACCGATGTCATTTTGTTTTCATCTAGAGAGTTGGATGAATATGATAGCTCTCTGGAAAATTCAAACTGCAAGTAAATGGGATGTACAGATGGAGAAAGCTTTGAACATCACCTCAACAGACCAGATCTTTAAGGTTGATAAAATGATATAACAACAAAAAACAAGAAATCCTGAAATGGTGCTCAGTGTAGTGAAAACAAAAGTTTTATAATAGTAGATCATTGACTTATATGTCAATACATAAAAGGAGAAAAGAGGAAAAAAATAAAGGAAGAAATAATCTCATTATACCCACAGACATATAAAGGGAATATCAATGTCTTATGTTTTAAATCATCTGCCATTCCCACCAAGTAATTACAAGCAGGGAACACACTCTGCTGGACACATGACCTGTATAGAACAAAGGGTTGTTTATGGCCTGGTACCTGGCAAAGGCCATCCTTGCCAGCTGTAGACACAAAATCTGAAAAGACAAAAAAGAACAAAGATAGTAGAGCCCAGCCAAGAAAAGGAGTTGATTTCTTTTAGCCAAGAGGTTCACCATTATCCTACAGAGGTTTACCATTATGACTACAGTGGAATAGGAGAGGTCACAGGAAGAGAGGGGGATAAGGAAAAAGTTTATCAAGTGACTAAATGTGAGAGAACACTCTAATTAAAATGACCATTCCAACTTTTCACATAATAGTAATGAATTAAACAGGAGAAACATAGTGAAAAGTGTCAGTTTGATGTCTGTGTCATTAGTAATTCCCAAGAAAATGAATTCACTGAAAAAAGACCAGTTTCTTCTGTCTTCTTTTCCTCATGTAAACTTTTAAAAATGTGCTCAAGAGATGATAAATGATTATAGATACATATTTCATTTTTATGCAAATCAACAAACTGTCTGTAAACCAGATCATAATTTGTTTTTGCAATTTTCCTTTTTGCACTCAGAAAACTCTAGTTATTCTTCACCCTTCAAAGAGAAATTATTTGTGTTTGCCAATAATTTTTTTAAAAAATCTAAAATAGCATTTGAGATTGTTCAAGTGAAATTTAAGTATCACTTATGAGGTATGCAACATTGTATATCTTCTTTAATTTTTAGGGTTTCCTTTACTTTAGGAAATATATTTTCTTTCTACCTAAATGTTATTAAATTTTCAAATAATCTGTACCTCAACACCAGTCATAGAGGAATTAGACTGTGAGTAAAATATTAGGCATTTTCTTTACCTAATTTATCTGAACATTTTTCTAATCAGAAAATGATTGCAATTATCATGATCCTCAAATTCATGACTGATTTAAGAGGTCATTAAAGACAATGAACATATCATTGAATAGCAAAAATTAAAACCATTAATCAGCTGATCTTGGACAATTTAGTATTTAATATTTGATGAGATATGAAATAATTATGATTTTCATTATACTCAAGAAATATGTTTCTCCCACAAAGACCATTGCCTATTTGGAAGAGTAGTCTGGAGCCAAAAGACTTGTTTTCTAAGATATTCAAAGAGCAATGATAAACTAGAAGTAGAAAAAGTATAATTAAACTCATATATTGCCTTATATCAGATTTTAAGAGCACAGTTAAAATTAACAAATGAAAACAAGATAAGGGGCAATAGATATTTCAGAGGTGTATGGACTTTTCTTTTTGAGAAGTGTAAATATGAATATATATAATATGTATGTATTTATTTGTGGTTCTCAATTAAAATATGAGAAGTGCAGAGTGGGGGATGGATGGATGGGGGTTGTTTGTTTCTTTGGCCTGAGTACAATGGTATGTAGTTTATATGGAGTTCAATTTTCACATCTTTTTACTTGCAATGGTGTATTGGTTATCCATTAACTAAAGAAAGAAACCTCTTAAATTTACATATATTCTTACAAAATAATAAAATGAGTAAAGGCTTGTTCATGAACCTATATTCAAATAACATAAGTAAAATATTATGTGGTGGGTACTTGTAAGTTCAGTCAGAGCTTTCTGGTTCTAAGAAGAAAAGACCACTTTTGAAAATTCGGCTTCAGAATTTGTTGAACTGAGTAAGCTGGAATAAAAAGATCCATTTACAAATCACTAATTTTTCCCCAAAAAACTTTTTTTCACTGATATTTTTTAATTTGGAAATTCAGAAACTTGCCTCATGTAAGCATGTCCTTAGGAAATGCATACTAGTCATATGACATTTTCCTAGACAAGAAAGCATTTGGGACTTAAATGTCTGAAGAGATTTCCCTGAGGTCTTGGAATTACACAAACATGATTAACTACATTAATAGTTGAAGATTTTCCACTGGGAATACATGAACATCTTAAGCAAAATCTGAGATTAAATCTTGAATATATACACTAAATGGATCTATGTCAAAATGAAAACTAAAAAATTAATTTTACACTGTACAATGCATAAAATATAAATGTACTTTATACTGAAAAATATTATCTTTACTATCCTTGCCTAGATGAAATAGAGGCTAATTGAACCCAACCCAGTATGTAAACAGTACCAATTCCTACTGTTTATTTTCTTTAAAAATATCTTTTACCTTCATACTTGTTTATTACTACATTTGGATTATATAGCTGATGCACTATGAAATTCACTTTTAACATAAGCATTTCTTGTCTTTATAGCCTATTCACTATGTTCTATAGCATTCACCCTATCTACTTGTAGAATATTAACAATCTCACACTCAGTAGTAATCACTCTGCTTTCTCCCCTCTCCTCAATCTTTGGCAAATGTCAATCTACATTCTGAATCTATGTATTCACCAGTTCTCATTACCAAACATAAACACAGCTATTTGGTATGCACCCTTTTGTGTCAATGTTTCACTTATAATAATGCAATCAAATCTATCCATGTTGTAGCAAGTTTCAGAACCTCTTCCCCTTTCATAGTATCTCATTTTATGGTTATCACATCTTTAGTCTAATCATATATCAATTAAAGGACATCTGGGTTTCTTCTTCTTTTTTACTATTCCATGTGATAGTGCTATGAACATTCACATGAATGGAAACTTAAAAGGTGACTTTTTTCACCATCCATTGTCATATTATCATAAACCAACATGTTATCCATCCACATTTCACTGATTTTATGACTATGTCAAATTCCCTTACTTCAGCACTCTCATTAATAATTATGATTGACTAAAACATGTAAGTAACTTCCCTACCACTGAATAGACCACTGAAACAGGCAAAATCATGCATGAATCTCAAAATAATTGTGGCAAGTGGAAGAGCTTTCTCCACTTATATTGAGAGGACATAGTGTACAATTTCACTTTTGCAAAATTGTATAAAATGAAAACTAATGTATAGTGGAAAGGTGCTTATCATTGGTTGACTGAAGTGGGATAAGAAAGATGAAAAAGTGGCACAGCAAAATGTTTGGGGGGTAACTGAGATACTTGATATTTGATTTTGGGGATTGTTTAAGGGTAGATGCCAATAAGAAATTTAAAAGTGGAAAATACCCTAGTGAATTAAGTTTAATATCTTAATATTCCTCACATCATCTCATGCCATTCTCTCCATGAAAACTGTGAAAGCACAGAATCCTCATTTCCAGACTTAATTGTTTGACTAAGTATCTCTTTAGTATTTTAGTTATTTAAAACAATTCAAATTTTCTTTTGCCTTTCCCTTACCATAAACAATGGATCTACATCACTCACAAATTTTCCAATGTTAAAATGTTGTGAACACATCTCAACAGTAAAACATGAAGAACTAATACATTCAGAATTGATGTGTGATTGTGGATATATTCAGTTGTTTCACTATCATATCCATTTTACTCTCCATAGGTATCAATGACATTATGCTATATACTTTACATTTATTCAATAAAATTCATATTTTAAAAATACATTGCAAAAAGTATAGTTAAGTTGCATTAATAGAGACCAGGTTTGACCTTTCAGAAACTTTTGGATTCCATTTACAATATTCAAAAAAGAACAATGTAAAATAGTAATAATGATGATAATATTGATATGGTCATATTTATTTTCAGAATTATAACTGACCAAAAGCTAGTAAAAATTTATCATCATCTATCTTCCAGTTTTTGCTCTGGTGAGGTAAAGGTAAAATATGTTGACCATTGAACAATGATGCAATTATGTTCTCTTAATGATTTTATACTCTATTAAGAGTGTGTGATTACAGAAGAGTAGATTAGTGATATGTTATGTACAAAATGTAAATAAGCTTGAGAGAAGAATAGCCACTCAAATTCTGATATTGATTTGTACATAATATATTTTTGGTACTAATTAAACAATAACGTAAGTAACCTGTGGCACTTTTATTAGGAAGAATTGATATATATGGATACTTATGTGTGGATCCTATGAATTTTTGTGCCAACACATAATTCTGTATGATACGTTTAAATGAAGTGGGAGAAGGTTGTTTTGTATTTGCCACAGTATTTTGCTTTTTTTTCTTTTCTCCTTTTATTTTATCATTTTTACATTTACTTACATGTGTATACCTCCCTTATCCCTTCTCAACTCCCCCGCTTCTGGGTTGAACCTGTTCCGTCCTCTACTTTCCGATTTTGTTGAAGAGAAAGAATAATAGATAATAAGAAAGACATGTCATTTTTGCTAGTTTGAGAAAAAGATAGCCATACAGAGAATTTCTTAATAGTGCTTCCAGACACTTGTGTATCGCAACCCTTTTCACAACTTTCTGATCCCCTTCCCACTTTATTCGCTCATCTTCAGGGAGTACATCAACCACATTCAAGTTATAGGTTTCCTTACCATTACCTATTTCTCCAATACATGTTCTCCCCTTCATGTGTGACCCATGTCCAATAATATTATTGCATTTGTTTTGGGTCTATAATCCATGTAAGAGGGAGAACATGAGATTTTTGGCCTTGTTAGCCTGTCTATTCACTTAAGATGATGTTCTCTACTTCCATCCATTTAGTTGTGAATGACAAAATTTCATTCTTCCTTGTAGCTGAGTAAAATTCCATTGTGTATAAATACCACATTTTATTAATCCATTTGTTGGTTGTGGGGCATCTTGGCTATTTCCATAGTATGGCTATTGTGAATAGTTCTGCAATAAACATGGATGTGCAAGTGTTTTTGTAATAACATATGTAGCATTCCTTTGGGTATATCCCTAGGAGTGGTATTACTGGATCATATGGTAGATTTATGTTTAGTTTTCCAAGGTGACTACATATTGTTTTCCAAAGTGGTTGTACTAGCTTACATTCCCACAGCAGTGTATGATGGTTCCCTCATCCTCACCAACATTTGTTGGTGGTGGTGTTCTTCATACTATCTATTCTAACAGGAGAGAGGTAAAATGTTAGTATGGTTTTGATTTGCATTTCCTTTATGGCTAGGGATGGGGAGTATTTTTTCATGAGTGTTTTGGCCATTTGGATTTCTTCCTTTGGAAAAGTTCCATTCAGTTCAGTTGCCCACTTCTTTATTGATTCATTTATTTGGGGAGGTTTAGTATTTTCAGCTCTCTGTATATTCTGGTTATCTGTCCTTTGTCAGATGTATAGCTGGCAAATATTATCTCCCACTCTGTGTGGTCCCTTCAGTTTAGAGACCATTTCTTATTGGTAGAATCAACATAGTAAAAATGTCGATACTCCCCAAAGTAATCTACATGTTTAATGCAATTCCCATCAAAATTCCAATGACATTCATTAAAGAGATTGAAAAATCTACTGTTAAATTTATATGGAAACACAAGAGGCCACGAATAGCCAAGGCAATACTCAGTCAAAAGAACAATGCAGGAGGTATCACAATACCTGACTTCAAACTATATTACAAAGCAATAACAATAAAAACAGCATGGTACTGGCACAAAAACAGACATGAAGACCAGTGGAACAGAATAGAGGCTCCAGATATGAAGCCACACAATTATAAGCAACTTATCTTTGACAAAGGAGCTAAAAATATATGATGGAGAAATAGCAGCCTCTTCAACAAAAACTGCTGGGAAAACTGGTTAGCAGTCTGCAAAAAACTGAAACTAGATCCATGTATATCACCCTATACCAAGATTAACTCAAAATGGATCTAGGATCTTAATATCAGACCCCAAACTCTTAGGTTGATACAAGAAAGAGTAGGAAATACTCTGGAGTTAGTAGGTGTAGGTAAGAACTTTCTCAATGAAACCCCAGCAGCACAGCAACTAAGAGATAGCATAGATAAATGGGACCTCATAAAACTAAAAAGCTTCTGTTCATCAAAAGAAATGGTCTCTAAACTGAAGAGAACACCCACAGAGTGGGAGAAAATATTTGCCAACTATACATCAGACAAAGGACTGATAACCAGAATATACAGGGAACTTAAAAAACTAAATTCTCCCAAAACTAATGAACCAATAAAGAAATGGGCACGTGAACTAAACAGAACTTTCTCAAAAGAAGAAATTCAATGGCCAGAAAACACATGAAAAAATGCTCACCATCTCTAGCAATAAAGGAAATGCAAATTAAAACCACGCTAAGATTCCACCTCACCCCTGTTAGAATAGCCATCATCAGCAACACCACCAACAACAGGTGTTGGCGATGATGTGGGGAAAAAGGAACCCTCTTACACTGTTGGTGGGAATGTAGACTAGTACAACCACTCTGGAAAAAAATTTGGAGGCTACTTAAAAAGCTGGACATCGATCTACCATTTGATCCAGCAAAACCACTCTTGGGGATATACCCAAAAGACTGTTACTCCAGAGGCACCTGCACATCCATGTTTATTGCGGCACTATTCACAATAGCCAAGTTATGGAAACAGCCAAGATGCCCCAGCACTGACGAATGGATTAAGAAAATGTGGTATCTATACACAATGGAATTTTATGCAGCCATGAAGAAGAACGAAATGTTATCATTCGCTGGTAAATGGATGGAATTGGAGAACATCATTCTGAGTGAGGTTAGCCTGGCTCAAAAAACCAAAAATCATATGTTCTCCCTCATATGTGGACATTAGATCAAGGGCAAACACAACAAGGGGATTGGACTATGAACACATGATAAAAGCGAGAGCACACAAGGAAGGGATGAGGATAGGTAAGACACCTAAAAAACTAGCTAGCATTTGTTGCCCTTAAAGCAGAGAAACTAAAGCAGATACCTTAAAGCAACTGAGGCCAATAGGAAAAGGGGAACAGGTACTAGAGGAAAGGTTAGATCAAAAAGAATTAACCTAGAAGGTAACACCCATGCACAGGAAATCAATGTGAGTCAATGCCCTGTATAGCTATCCTTATCTCAACCAGCAAAAACCCTTGTTCCTTCCTATTATTGCTTATACTCTCTCTACAACAAAATTAGAAATAAGGGCAAAATAGTTTCTGCTGGGTATTGGGGGGTGGGAAGAGGGAGGGGGCGGAGTGGGTGGTAAGGGAGGGGGTGGGGGCAGGGGTGAGAAAAGAACCAAGCCTTGTATGCACATATGAATAATAAAAGAAAAATGAAAAAAAAAAAAGAGACCATTTCTTTTGTTGTGCAGAAGCTTTTTAATTTTATGAAGTCCCATTTGTCCATCCTTTCTCTTAGTTGCAGAGCTGCTGGGGTTCTATTGATGAAGTCCTTGCCTATACCTATTACTTCCAGAGCATTCCCTCCTCTTTCTTCTACTAACTTCAGAGTTTTGTGTCTGATATTAAGGTCCTTGATCCATTTTGAGTTGATACTAGTACAGGGTGATAAACATGGTACTAGTTTCAGTTTTCTGCAGGCAGATAACCACTTTTCCAAGCAACATTTGCTTAAGAGGCTGTCTTTTCTCCATCGTATGCTTTTGGTACCTTTGTCAAAAATAAGATGGGTAGAGCTGTGTGGAGTCATATCCAAGTCTCTTTATTATTCTACTGGTCTTCATACCTGGTTTTTTGCCAGTACTATGCTGTTTTTATTGCTATGGCTCTCTTGTATAGTTTGACATTGGGTATTGTGATGCATCCAGTTTTGCTCTTTTTGCTGAATATTCATGGTCTTTTATGTTTCCAAATGAACTTTATGGCAGATTTTTCAATCTCTGTGATGAATGTCATTGGAATTTTGATGGGTATTGCATTGAACATGTAGATTGCTCTTGGTACTGTAGTCATGTATACTATGTTGGTTCTGCCAATCCAGGAGCATAGGAGATCTATCCATTTTCTGAATTCTTCCTCCATCTCTTTCTTCAGTGGTTTGTAGTTCTCCATATAGAGGTCATTTATATCCTTCATTAAATTTACTCAGAGGTATTTGATTTTTTTTTTGAAGTTTTGTAAATGAAATTGTTTTTGTATATTTTTTCTCAATTTGTTCATTTTTGTTGTATGGAAAAACTACTAATTTTTGTTAGTTTATTTTTTATCCTGCTATATTGCTGAAGCTGTTTATGTTGTCTAGAAGTTTTTGGGTGGAGTTTTTTTGGGTCTTTGAGGCATAGGATCATGTTGTCTGCAAATAAGGATATTTTGGCTGTTTCTTTACCTATTTGTATTCCTTTTATTTCTTTCTCTTACCTTATTGCTCTGGCTAGTAATTCCAGGACTATGTTGAATAGGAGTGGGAAGAGTGGACACCATTCTCTCATTTCTGAGTTAATGGAGAATGGTTTCAATTTTTATTCATTAAGTATGATGTTGGCTATAGGTTTGTCATATATAGACTTTTAAATGTTGAGGTACATTCCATCTATTCCTAGTTTACTTAGAGCTTTTATCATGAAGTGGTGTTTTGTCTTATCAAAGGCTTTTTCTACATCTGCTGAGATGATCATATAATTTTTGTCTTTGCTTCTATTAATTTGCTGTATTACATTTAATGATTTGTATATGTGGAACCATCCCTACATCTCTGGGATGATGTTGTCTTGTTCATGGTGAATGATCTTTCTGATATGTTGTTGGAATTGATTTGACATTATTTTATTGAGTATTTTTCCATCAATAATCATTAATCATATTGATCTGGAATTCTGCTTTTTGGATATGTTCTTGTCCAGTTTTGGGAGGAGAGTAATACTGGCTGCGTAGAATGAGTTAAGCAGTGTTCCTTCAGGTTTCTGTTTGCTAAAAACATTTAGGAATTGTTTGTATTACTTCTTCTTTGAAGATCTGGTAGAATTCAGCTGAGAACCCATTAGGTCCTGGACTTTTCTTTTGGGGAGTCTCTTTATGACTGCTTCAATTTCATTATACATTATAGATCTGGTTAGTTGGTTAATATCTTCTTGGCTCAGTTTTAGAATATCATAAATATCTAGAAATTTGTTCATTTCTTCAAGATTTTCTAATTTATCAGAATATAGTTTTTCAAGGTAACCTCTGATGATTCTCTGGATTTCTGTGGTGTTTGTTGTTATATCCCCTTTTATGTTTCCAATTTTACTAATTTGGGTCTTTTCCCTCCTCATTCTAATCAGATTTGTCAGGAGCTTGTTAATCTTGCATATTTTTTTCAAAGAACCAGCTTTTTGTTTCATTGATTCTTTGTTTTGTTTTGTTTTTTTCTTTTGGTGTCTAGTTCATTAATTTTGGACCTCATTTTTTATTATTTCTCTCCTTCTGCTTGTTTTGGGTTCTGCTTATTCTTGGTTTTCTAGGAGTTTAAGATGTAGCATTAGGTTGTTTATATGAGATCTTTCTGTCCTTTTAATATAAGCACTCATGATTATAAACTTTCCTCTTAGGACTGCCTTTGCTTTGTCCCATAGGCTCTGGTTGGTTATGTTTTCATTTGCATTAGTTTCCAGGAGGCTTGATTCTCTCTCTCTTATTTCTACTATTACCTACTGACTATTGAGCAATGCATTATTCAGCCTCCAATTGTTTGCGTGTTTTCTGTTGTTGTTTTGTTATTGAGTTCTAGTTTCAGTGCATTGTGGTCAGATAGAATATAGTGGGTTATTTCTATTTTCTTATATTTGATGAGGTTTGCTTTGTGTCCTAAGATATGATCTATTTTAGAGAAAGTTCCATGGGCTGCTGAGAAGAATATATATTGTGTTATTATTGGATGAAATATTCTGTAGACATCAGTTAGGTCCATTTGATTTATGGTGTCATTTAGTTCTAGGATTTCTTTGTTGATGCTGTGTTTGGATGATCTACCTATTAGTGATTGAAGAGTATTAAGTCTCCCACTATCACTGTTTTAGAGTCAACATGTGCTTTTAATTCCTTTAGTGTATGTTTGATGAAGTTGGGTGCACTAACATTGGATGCATATAAGGGGACAATTGTCATTTCCTTTCAATGTATTGCCCACTTTTTTAATATGAAGTTAGCTTCATTGTCTCATTTGACCAATGTACGGTTGAAGCCTATTTGTCTGATGTAAGTATTGCTATTTTGCCTATTTCTGGGGGTCATTGGCATAGTAAATCTTCTTCTAGCCTTTCACTCTAAGCCAGTGCTTATTTCTGTCAATAAGATGGGTCTCTTGTAAACAACAGATTGTCAGATCTTCCTTTTTAATCCAGTGTGCCAAATGGTGTCTTTTGATCGAGGAGTTGAGTCCATTGACATTTAGTGCTGATATTAATAGTTTTGTGGTGATTTGTGACATTTAGTTGTTTTTGCTGTTTAAGTATTTGATTGTGTGCAGTTGAATCAATGCTAGTTTCTGATTACTTGTCTTTTCTTCTCCTGTAGTTTGATGCTTCCCATCCTCTCATGGTTTTGTTTGTGTTTATCTTCTGAGTGCAGAATTCTTTGTAGAGTCTTCTGTAATGGTGGTTTTGTGGTTATATACTGTTTTACTTTCATTTATCATGGAAGATTTTTATTGTTCTATCAATTTTGAGTAATGTGTTGCTGAGTAGAATATCTTAGGGTTGAAGTTATTTTCATTCAGTGCCCGAAATACCTCTCTCCATGCCTTTCTTGATTTTAAGGTTTCTGTTGAGAAACCTGCTGTTATTTTAATGGGTTTACACTTATATGTTATTTACTTTTTTTTTTCTTTTTTAGTCTGTGACATTCTTTCTCTGATTTCTGTGCTTGTTTTAATGATAATATTCCACGGGGAGGGTCTATTTTGATCAAGTCTATTTGGTGTCCTAGAGGCTTCTTGTACCTGAATGGGCAAACTTTTGTGAGATTTGGGAAGTTTTCTGTAATTGTTTTATTGAATATATTATGTATACTTTTGGCTTGCACCTCTTGCCCTTCAAAGACCATGATTCTCAGGTTTGATCTTTTGATGGAGTTGTTGAGTTCTTGCATATCCTTTCACAGCTCTTGAATTGTTTGACTAGATTTGTTATTTTCTTTCTTTAATTTCTATTTTATCTTTGAGCTCTGAGAGTCTGTCTTCCACTTGTTCTAGTCTGCTTGAAGGGTCTTCCATTGTGTTTTTTTATTTGACTAAAGGAACTTTTTATTTCCAGGATTTCTACATGATTCTTCCTTTTGAGGTTTTCCATATCTTTGTTGAACTCCTCTTTTATAATTTGTTCAACTCCTCTTTAATTCATTTATCTCTGTTTTTATAATGTCCTTTCATATTGGTTGAGATCCTGTCTGAGTTCCTTTATTTGTTTCTGTATCACTTCATGTTCTTTGTTTTTGGTGTCTTGAAATTTCTTGAGTCCATCATGTACATTCTGGTTAAACATGTGTAATATCTTCTCCATGAATTTCTCAGAGATTTCTTCTTTGAGGGTTTTTTGTGGGCATAATTTGGTTCCTTAGTTACATTTATCATTGGTTTGTTGAGATCAGAAACTGGGTATCCATTTTCTTCATTACTTAATGAATTCTGTATTGAATGATTTTTTTTTTGAGGAGTGTGGTTTCCATCCCTTTTCCTTTTTCTCATTGTTCTACTTGGTGCTGTGTAACATTATGTATGGTAGGATAGTGGAATTTGATTGCCTAATTTCTTCCCAGATTTTATTTTTGTGTTGTGACTACTTTGTTATTAGCTAGATTAATGTCCTTTATCTGACCCTGGTCTGGAGGTGCAATTGAGCATAACAAGTTCACAGGTTTAATGCCAGACCAGTTGCTAATGTATTATATAGAAAATCCCTTGATGAAATTATCTGTAAACTGTTGGTGTTGGGGGGATAATGGTTGTTAGGCTAGTTATAGAATTTGGGAAATTGGTAAATGTGACATTAAAAAGGGGGGGCAGGAAAAGGAGTGGATGGGTGAACTAAGAGGTGTTGTGACTGCTGGATTTTGTGGCTCTTGTGTATATTTGAGTGTATTTCTGTTGTTGAAGTAGAGGGTGTTTTTGTCAGGGATTGCAGGGGACTGTGGTTATACACTGTTGGTACAGTAGGCTTGTCAGCAAGTGGTAAGTGTATAGTAAGGAGGATTTGTGTGGTTACAGGTTGGGGGAGGATGGAAGGGGGAGTTAAAGACGGGGAAGAGTGTATGTGAAGGGATAGAAAATGTATTTGGGAGAAAGAACAATGGATTGTAGTACAGGAGAAGGAGGGAGAGTGAAGAGGGTGAGAATAGAGATAAGAGAATAGTGATGACAGAGTTAATTTATACCAGAATAAAAAAAGAAAAAGAAACACAATTAAAAACACCAAGTTCAGGAACCACAGAAAGTTCAATCTATTAATACAAGTTCTAGACTTATTCCTTGGGTGTCCAGTCCTGGTATTGTTTCTCAAGCAGAAGCTCTGATGTGGTCTCACCAGGTGACAGGCTTGTGAGTGGTATTTGGACCTTCTGTACACGAGATTATTTGAAATTGTGAGGTTAGGTAAGACTGTGAGATCATGTAGGGTGGTCAGAGCTGTTATTATCAGTGGGTAGCAGCTGTTTTGTTCTTCAGCTGTAGCTATGTTTTGTCAAGTCATCCTCCAGCAACAACTTGGGGCAATTCAGTTTTGAATGCTGCCTTCTGTCCCAAAGATCAACTTTTGTATCACCCTCTTGCCCTGCTTTGGGAGATTGGCCTGTTATGCCACCCCTACTCTCAGTCTTTGTGCTTCTTCTGATCTCTGCTGAGTGCTGTCTGCTCCTCTGGGAGGTTGCTTTCTTTTCTGCTCTCTCTCTTTCAGCCTTTATGCCTCTCCTGATCTCTTCTGGGTGCTGGCATCTCCTCTAGGTGGTTGGCTTGTTGCCCCATCCTGCTCTCAGCCTTTGATGCTTTATGGTGTGTCACTGAGAGTTCAGTGCTGAGAACTTGACTCCTTGCCCTACCCCTGAGAGTTCAGCAGTGAGATTGGTTCTTTGTCCCACCCCAGTTCTCCAGGGTAAATTCAGTGTTACATCCCCACTTCCAATGTTGGTGTTAGAGTACACTTTGCTGTTAATTGTTTTCAGTTTTGCTGCGGGATGGTTCAGTTTGCCCATGGTTGCACTGGGTTATTTTCCCCCTGGTGGGGGAGGGTGGGTGGGGAGCCACATTTGTTGTGTCATGCTTACCTATTTCTTCTGACGTTTCATGCAGGCAGCTTTGTAGCCAGCTGGTGAGGAGAAATGGAGCTGTTGTTTTCAGTGCATTGTGGCATAAGGGGGCTTTCCATGAGATAGGGGTCCAGGAAGTTGCATGGTTTGATTCTGATAGATGGTCTGTTTTCTGCTTGTTTGGAGAAGAAAGAACAAAAAAAAGAGAGAAGTGGCTGGGGCTTTTTTTCCCTAAGGCCAGAGCAGACTTGCTTTGCTGGCTGTACCAGGCAGGATTTTCACAGCTGTTAGGTGCAATTAAAGGCCAATTTAATAGTCAGTCTTTGGGGCTGGTGGAGTGGCTCATGTGTCAGAGCAGCTGCCTTGCAAGCATAAGGCCCTGAATTCAATCCTAGTAGTGAAAAAAAAAGGGACAGTCTTTGAATTTTATCTCCACCTAGTGTGATGAAAGTTATTATTCTGGCTAGGAGCAATCAGAATTACCCGAGTGTGGCTACAGCAACTCAAGAAGCTTTCTGGAGTTATGGAGCTTAGGTGTTCTGGTTCCCTACCTGAGCCACCATTTTGCAGTATATTGCTTTTATATGTAATTATAATGTTATCATTTTAATTCTGCTAAATAATTGACACGGATAAAATTTACTGCTATTCATTCATACACATACAGATTTTATATACCATATGATATAAAAATTTATCATACGTTAAGAATGCATTGCACATAATGAATTTATATATATATATATATATATATATATATATATATATATATATAGTGAATGAAAACAAAGCATGAGGCTAACAGATTGAAAACAAGATTCCTTTTCTGCATCCAAAAGCTCCTATGATTATTGAGCAGAATGGAAGGAAAATGGTGAATGCTACATATACATTCTATTGTTCATAAGTGTGTGTTTTTTTGTTAAATTTATAAAATTAACAGTTCTGCAAAATCTAGCAGAGAAAATGAGTGAGAAGAAATGTTCAATATTTATTACTTATTCATAGAGGAACTCCGTGTCTTAAAATCCTTGTGGATTTAACACCAAGTAATAAATGTGCTTTCCTACCTATTTTAACACAAATCAGTGAATTTTCTTCCAAGGATTAGGATATGGGTATATCTAGGTGATCCTTATCTCCTCTGTTGCAATAGATCAATAAAACATAATGACTATTTTTTTTCTAGTCTTCCTTTGACTAGATTTGTAACTTACACAAAATTTTCACTGTTGCTCACTGGAATTTTAGATACCATGGTGCACTTTATAAGTCACTTAGGATTCAAAGTGCAGTGTTCAAGTTAATTCATGGGTTTTGCATATTAATTTCTAAGAACATCTTACCATGAGAAAAGAACACTTTTGAAACAGTAAACTAGTTTCACTAGAGCTCTAGCTTTTCAAAGCTGAGAAACAATAATTCAGAGAAACAATATAAAAGAAAATGATTGACTCATAGCTTCAGACATTTCAGTTTATTGTCAGCTATCATTACTGCATTTAGGAATGTGGTGAGGCAGAACCACATGTAGTAGGAATATGTGGCAGAAGAGGCTACATAAGTCATGACTGCCAGAAAAGAGGAAGTAAAAGAGAATGAATGAAAGAAATGCACTCAGATTCCAATATCCCCTTCATGGGCACACTCACAATAACTTACTTCCTCAAGATAAATTCCACCTTCTAAAGGTTGCACCACTTCCCCATAGGGACACAGGCTGCTCACCAACTGTTTATCATATGGCCTTGGGGGCGCTTTAAATTGAAACCATAACAATTAGTAAAAGGGTAAATAATTTTGATGTGCAAGCATGTAGGTTTCCTTGTTCAGGTAGCTGTCATTGTGGACTGTCTGTTCCCTAAAAAATAGTATTGATGCATTTCACAATGAATTTAAACATAAAATATAAGAGAGCTAATACTACATATCAGAACTGTGTCTAAACACAGTTTACACTTCAGATTTTTCCTAAATAATGCTTTTCCAAATGTCTCTTTTTTTATCCTAGGTAGATATTGGCATTTGTAAGAATCCTATGAGTTAATAAGAAAGAGTACTACAATTTTGCTGAGTACAAATGTTATAGGAAAATTAGTCAAATATCATTTACCCTCTCAATTTGTTACCTGAGAGTACAGTAAAATTCAGTTATCTGAACTCCTGGGAAAGCACTATACTCATGAAAATTTGATTCCTGCTTCATAAAATTTCATATTTTATGAAAATGTCACTACAACAAGCATTTCTACCAAAATCAGGATGTATACTACTAAACTTATCATTATCTTTTTCATACACCACATTCCAAATTCCTGAAACAAGTCACTAAATGATAAAAGGTATATATAGTCACAAATAAAACACACAAATATATATGTATAAATAAATAAGTATAGTGCACCATGTTAGATGGTAGAAGAAGCAAATGAGTTAATGAAGGAGAAATGAAATAATGCACAAAACTGGAGCTAACATTGCCTGGGTGCAAAGCTGAGAAAGAATGGGACTGAGAATGAACTTTATTCAAGGCTATCTTTTGTGGAACATAGGTTGGCAACCTTGGGACTTAGACTGCTAAACTTCCTGCAAGGAGTCTGGCTGGACAGAAATACTCTCAGGCTGACAGTGACTGAATCTAAGTTCCAAAACTATTTCATAGCATTGTATGTCATCAATGTTGGAAAGCCAGACTTGATGGTACTGGCAGGTAAGAAACTCTGCAGTTCCCTATGTAGGCAAGATTGTTCCCAGACCACATCATGAAATGTTTCATCAATTTTAACAATTTTCATTTTTCCTTAACTGGTTAAGAAGATACCAAAAGTTGTATCTTCAAAAGGTACCAGAAATACATTGGTAAATTGGCTATTTACTGAGGTCCACCTGACTTTAACGAATCCTTCCCAAGAAAAAGCTAAGAAAAAAGTTAAATTATCCTGGCACTTCAACAGGAAGAGACTTAGGGTTATCTCCGTGATTCCTATTCTTGTTAGCCACTCTGTTATTTAAGCTCCCTGAATCAAAGTTTAATGGGAACAAGAATATGTGTATTTCGGGCAGAGTTATGACTATCATCTCTTATACAACATGCTCAACTGTTAGGAGTCCGCTGAAAATCAAGTGAGATAATTCATACATAACTTATATAAAACGTTTGATGCACTATAAATGTAAATGCAAATTCTATTTCTTAAAGCACAATGGGAAGCTCAATCTGTCTTTGACAGAAATTTAGGTTACCATCATGTAAGTGGGAAAGTTTGAGAGACTCACATGTGCAAAGAGTTTTTAACCACAAAAGCACAATAACTTGAGTCCCATACGCCAACCCCAAAATAAATTGTCTCTGCCACCCTCTACTACGTGTTTTCTAGCAAGCAGAAGTGACAATCCCTTTCTCCTTCAGACACATAACCCCAGAAACACCATAGTATAGCACTTAGCTGAGTCTGTACTGGCAAACCTTCCCATAACAGACTCTTTGAAAATATAGTTTGGTGATCAACTTTGGGAAATGCTATCAAGTATATCATCTCTGATACTTGTACTGGTCAATTGTCAACTTTATTGGATTGAGAAATGCCTAAGAGATTAGTAAAATACACCACTGTGGTTGTCTGTGACGACATTTCCAGAGATGATTAGATCATGGGGATTCTGACCAAATGAATGGATTCATAACTTGATGTATTGATAACATGATGGCGTTACTGGGTGATGATGGAAGGTAGGAGATGAGGTCTGGTTGGAGAAAGTAGGTCACTGGAGGTGAGTCCTTAGGATATATTTTTCCCTGACCCCTTCTTATATTTTTCTCCTCTCTGCTTCCTGCTTGTCAGGATGTTAATTTCTGCTTTGCCATGATGGACTGAAAAACTGAGCAAAAATAAACCTTCCTCCCTTAAAAAATAAATAAATAAATAAATAAAGACATGAATATTTTTAAGTAAACCATTTTGCAAGGATATGAGCCATCTTTCATCCAATATTATAGACAGTACGGTCCACATAAAAGAGCTCTTGGAAAACTTAATCTTGCCAACAATCATCTGAGCATGATGGTGGGTGTTTCCCCCATCAAGCTTTTAAATGATATCCAGAGAAAAGGAAACACTGTTCCCTGGGTGAGTTCTTCTCCCCCAGGCTAGTACAGTTTATGTAACCTCTATTCACAAGGGACCAGATGTGTGAAACACTTCATGAAAGCACTTACATATCCACAGTCAATTGCTGTACTTCAGAAACGGTCTTACCTGAACCAAGTTCCCTTCCTAAATGACATATTGATTTATTGCTTTCTTTCATCCCTATTTCTATTTTTTACTACTGAAATCTGCCGGTTTTTGGTTAAAAAAAGAGTTGGTGGGCTTTTTATTTACAACTTTAATTCTAAGCCATAGTTATCTTTAAACAAATAATTTATATCATGTGCAATATCATACCTATACCTCTGTTCTGTGATAATGTAGGTAAAATGAAGTTGAAGCTAGAGAAAGGACAAAATAGTAGTGACATCTGAATATTAGTATGCTGTTCACTATACAGGTCCTTAAAACATTGGAATAAACTCATTTATATATTTGATCCTTAGAGACATTTTAAAAAATAATATTTCCTGATGTAAATATAGTATATTTTTAAATGTATAAAACACAAAATACTAAAAAATAATTTAAGATGATGAATCTCAACGTGATTATCCTCGAAATTTTATTATATATCCTGTTTTCTGTGAAAGATATATACAGTTAAAATGAAGGTCTACATAAAATTTGACATCACTTATTAAAATAGTCAAAAAGATAGAGGAAAATTGCTAAGAAAATGTAAAACATGTATTAAAACAACAAAAAACTAGCACCTGAAAGTAAACTCATGATTTTTTCTTGAATGCTGCTTATTCACAGGGATTTCCCGTATTCTTATCTGGATTATTGACATGACATAACTGACTTTTTTCTAGTTTATGTTTTTTACTTCATTTTTTAGCATGTATTAATTATCCAAAGTAAGGGATTTGACTGGAGTATTTCCAAATGTGCATAAAATGTAATTTGATCATGTTCACACCTTAGCTCTCTTTCTCATCTGCTCCTATTCCTTTACCCTTCCACTGCCTCATTTTTACTTTCACGTTCTTTCATTGTTCCTTTTTGTTTGTTTTTTATTGTTGTGCTGAGTGGGAGTACATTGCAGAATTTTCAAAAGTTCTTCAATGTATCAAATATATCGTACTTGATATTACCTCCTCAATGGTTCTCCTATATTGCCCTCTATCCCTATTCCTGGAATAGTTTCAACAGGTATTAATTTTCGATGTACATATGTACACAATATTTGCACCATATTCACTCCCGTATCCTCTTTCCTGCACCCTACCTATCCCACTGGTACACCACCATCCCCAGGAGGATCTGTTCTGTGCTCCTGTTCTCTGAGAAAAAGGAAAAAAAATAACATTTTTGCTTATTTAAAATAGCTACAGAGTTTTCTTCTGACATTTCCATGTATATATGTATTATAACCTGTACTGCTTCATCGCCTCCATTTTTCTTCATTCTACCTTAGCTTCTTTTTTATGATGCTTTCAGCTGGTTTAAAAATTCTATATTCATTCATGTGTAGAGAACACATCAACCATATTCAATTTCATAATTTCCTTCTTTTACCCTACCCCTCTCATAAGTGACCTCTACTTAGTGTGACCTATTTTTCCTAATATTGCTGTATTTGTATTAGGTCTATATTAAACACATGAGAGAAAACATGAGGCTTTTGACCTTCTGAACCTGACTAACTTCTCTTTAGATGATGTTCTCCAGTTCCATTTATTTACCTGAAAATGACAACATTTCATTCTTCTTTGTAGCTGAATAAAATTCCATTGTGTATAAATTCCACATTTTCTTAACCTATTCATCAATAATGGGGCATCTTGGCTGTTTCCATAGCTTAACTAATGTGGATAATGCTGCAAAAAACATGGGTGTGCAGGTGCCTTTCTCATAACCTGACTTAAATTCCTTCAGATTTATTCCTAAGTGTGGTAGTGCTAGATTATATGGCAGGTCTATTTTTAATTTTTTTTAAAGAAACCTCCATACTGTTTTCCATATTGGTTTTACTAATTTACATTCCTACCAGCAGCGTATGATAACCTCACTCCTGTTTGTTTTCCCTAGCTCCAACAAATAGAGAAAAGGTGCTATTTTTCTTGCTTATTTCACTTCACATGATAATCTCCACTTCCATCAATTTTCCATCAAATAACATAGTATCTTTCTTCTTCATGGCTGAGTAAAACTCCGATTCTTAAGATTTCTTTAAATCATGAAAGAATATGAAATGTTATCAAAATCTTTTTATACATATATTGAGATTATTATAATTTTCATTCTTTATCCTATTGATGTGTGGTATTACATTTATTGATTTGTGTAATATAGTAAAGCATCACTGCATCATAGGATAAAATTTGTTCATGGGTATGTAATCTCTTTCACATACTATTGAATCATATTTGCTATATCAATGATTTTGAAATTTTTGACACTTGTTTTGTGGCCTGATTTATGATCTGTCTTTATTGATTGCTTTGTGTGTAGATGAGAAAGATGTGCAGTTCTCAAATGTTAAATGAAATGTTCTACAAATTCCTGTTAAATCCATTTGTTCTGTGGCTTCATTTAGTCAGAGAGGGATGCTCTCATACACTGTTACAGTGAATGTAAATTAATATCACCATTAAATATAACAGCATAGAATTCTTCACAAAATTATAAATAAAACTTATCATTACAGTTCATGTCTTTAATCACAGGGATTGTGTATGATCACAAGCTCAAGAACAGCCAGGACAGAACACTAAAGCCCTCTCTCATATTAAAATAAAAAACATAAAAGTACTATGTGAGGAGCTGTCCCACTCCTGAAGATTTAAATATATATACAGACACACATATATGTATTTTATTATTCCCTGGGGCAGAGTGGAAAGACTGAGAATTAGAAATCCCAGAGTTTAAGAGCATGCCATGTGAAAAAAAATTATGACTTATTTTGAATTTAGATTTGCAGGGTTAAGGCAGAGAAACATATTAAAGTGCAATATGGAATTAACTATATAGGCAAAAAATTTAATATTATCATTGTTGATGCTTAATATCATTGAGTGAATATGTTATAAATATTAATTTGTTTAGAAATTTGGGGGTTTTATTACTGATATAGGGCTGTCATAATCAGTTATCAAGTTAGTATTATGTTTTCTGAACTTAGAAAATTAGATCTTAAAGTCTATCTGAACATTGATTTAAAAGAAACATAAATTTTATAATCTTTTCATATATTTCATAGGTTTGTATTTTACATTTATATTTAGATCTATATGTATATGAACATAAATCTGTTTTTGGAAGAGACATCAGTACTATTCACCACATTTGTAATATGAAATCAAAATTCATGCTCATTGATAGATGAGTGGATAAAGAAAATGTGTTAATACATAATAATTATTATTTAGCCCCCAAAAATGAAATTCTAAAATTCTGTCATTAGCAACAACAAAGACAGCACAGTATATTAAGTGTCATAAGACAGGCACAGAAAGAAAAATCCAGCAGTTTCTCATCTATATGTGGAAGACAGAATTAATCCTGAGTAGTCTAGAATGGTTCTCAGAACCTGGGGATGTATAAGGAAACATTGTAGGGAGTACAGAAGTATAGTTGGAAAGGATAAATAATAGCTGATATTCTCTATGAGAACTAGGTTGACAATAATTAATGAATATTTTCACTATCTAATGGAAAAGATTTTGAATATTCCAAGCAAGAAAAAATAATAAATTTCTGAGGTAATATGTATACCAGTTACCCTAATCTGATCATTACATATCCTATAAGTGTGTTGAAATGTTAAAAAGTGTTCCATAGTAATACTGAGTTAATATGTTAATTAAAATGTATACCTTTGTAATTTTAAAAACATTACATCAGATAAAGGTGATTAATTTTAATTATTTGTTTTGTTACCTCTAGAGAATGGGGCAGTAGATAGTCTCCAGGGACCCTGTCCCCAAGGTTGTAAATATAGACATAAGATTGCATGTGTCACTCACAACCAGGAGAGATCCTAACTTTGCCATCAGCAGCTTTATTTTCATATATAAGAGAAAGAGTGGCACTAATTTCAATCCTGAAATCATCTCAGGAAGAAGGAACCCTACTTCATTAGAACCAGACTGCTACTGAGTATCATGAGAATGTTTATATGTCAGTCTTTGCTACAGTCAGTTATTGCTGAGTGGAAATTTCACTAGAAACATTTCACATTTGTTTTATCTTCATGTTGTGTTCTAGTATATCTCTGTGACATTTACACTGTCATTGGAATATTTCATAGAGGTCTGCAATCTCTAGTTTTCTCACTAATTGAAAATATAATAATTAATAATGGAAATGTTAATATCTGAATATAGAGAGTCTGGAGTTAGAAATGGATACATTGTTAGGAGTCTGACAATCAGAGCTCTAGACATAGATGTGTACATTGGTCTGCATAACAGGTCATTGAAAACTTCAAGACTTCTCTGGCTACTAATTTTCATCTCTAAAATGAGGAAATAAACTATAATACCTATGTAACTTCTCCTAATTTTATTATTACGTGTGGCAGTGTGGAAAGACTGATAATTAGTATTCCCAGAGTTAAAGAACATGCTATGTGAAAAAATAATGACTTATTTTGAATTTAGATTTACTGGGTAAGACAGAGAATCAGATTAAAGTGCAATATGAAATTAACTATATAGGCAAAAAAATAGTTTTTATCATTGTTGGTGCTTAGTCTTATTGAGTAAATATGTTATAAATATTAATTTGTTTAGAAATTTGGGGTTTTATTACTAATAGAAGGCTGTCATAATTATTGTGTTAATGTTATGTTTTCTGAACTTATAAAATTAGACTTTACAGTCTATGTGAAAATCAATTCAAAATAAACATAGAGGTTATAATTTAACTTTCATATATTTGCAAGTCCCACTCTTCTTGATTTTTCTGGCCATCTACAGAGTCACTGTGGTATGAAATGTTGGGATGATCCTCATAAATAATATTAATGGCAAACTGCACACCCCATGTACTTCTTCCTCAGCCACCTCTAATTTGTGGATTTCTTCTATTCCTGCACCGTTGCTCCTGAGATGCTGGAGAACATAGTTGCTGAAGACAGAGCTGTTTCATTTACAGAATGTGTGCTACAATACTATTTCTTTGCTACCTTTGTGGTAACTGAAGCCTTTTTGTTAATAGCAATGTCTTATGACTGTTTGGTGGCCATCTGCAACCCTCTGCTCTACACAGTTGTCCCATCCTAGAAGCTCTGTGCCATGCTGATGCTGGGGTCCTCTGCATGAGGAAAGGTCTGATCCTTGATTTTTACATGCTGTGCTCTACAGTTATCTTTCATTGGTTTCAGCACCATTGATTGCTTTTCTTGTGAGTTCTCATCATTGCTTCCCCTCTGCTGCTCTGACACTTTTGTCAATCAGCTACTGATGCTCATTTTTTTCTGCATTTAATGTTGTCATCACACTGCTTGCCATTCTCTTATCTTATTTGCTCATTATTGCTACCATCCTGAAGATGTGTTCCTCCAGTGAGTGCTGCAAAGCCTTCTCCACCTGTGCTTCACAGCTGATGCCATCACCATCTTCCACAACACCACCTTGTTCCTGTACTGTGTGCCCAATTCCCAAAGCTCCAGACTCACAGTGAAAGTGGCCTCTGTGGTTTACACAGTAGTGATCCCAGGTAAAGAAATAGTCAAAGTATCCCTATTTTCAGCCAACATGATCCTATACCTCAAAGACCCAAAAAGCTCCACCTTAACACAACTAAACACTATAGACAGCTTCAGCAATATAGAATTATACAAAATCAACTTACAAAAATCAGTAGTCTTTCTATACACCAAAAACCAAAAGGTTGAGAAAAAATATAAGTAAACTATTCTGTTTACAATAGCCTCAAAAAAAATCAAATACCTAGGAATAAACTTAACAAAGGATGTAAATGACCTCTACAAGGAGTACTATAAATCACTGAAGAAAGAGATCGAAGAAGATTACAGAAGGTAGAAAGGTCTTCCATTTTCATGGATTGACAGAAACAACATAGTAAAAATAGCTATACTACCAAAAGCAATCTACATGTGCAATGCAATTCCCATGAAAACACTAATGAAATTCTCATAAAGATTGAAAAATCTATCCTAAAGTTCATTTGGAAGCACCAAAGACTATGAAAAGACAAAGCAATATTGAGGAAAAAGAGCAAAGGTGGAGGTATCACAATACCACAGAGCCATAACAATAAAAATAGCAGGGTACTAGCACAATAACAGATACGATGACCAGGGGACCAGAATAGAGGACCCAGATAAGAATCCACTCAGCTATGCCCACCTTATTTTCACAAAGCTGCCAAAAACATATGATGGAAAAAACCAGAGCCTTTTTAACAAATATTGCTGGGAAAATTGGGTATCTGCTTGCAGAAAACTGAGCCTAGACCCATGCTTATCACTCCATACTAGTATCAAGTCATAGTGGATTAAGGACCTTAAGGTATCAGACCTGAAACTCTGAAGTTAGTACACAAAAGAGCTGGAAATACTCTGGAAGCAATAGGTATAGTCAAGGACTTCCTTAGTAGAACTCAGCAGCCCAGAAACTAAGAGGAAGGATGGAAAAATGGGACTACATGAAATTAAGAAGCTTCTGCACAACAAAAGAAATTGTCTGTAAATTGAAGATACTACCCACAGAGTGGAATAAAATCTTTCCTTCTATACATCAGACAAAGGACTTATAATCAGAATATACAAGGAGCTCAAAAAACTAAACCTCCCAAAAGTCAGTGAACCAATATAGAAGTGGGCAACTGAAATAAACAGAACTTTTTCAAAGGAGGAAGTATAAATAGCCAAAAAAACACACAAAAAATGCTCCCCATCCCTGGCCCTTAAGGAAATGCAAATCAAAACCACACTAAGATTCCACCTCACTCCTGTTAGAATAGATAGTATCAAGAACACCACTAACAACAAATGGTGAGAATGCTGGGAAAAAAGAATCTTCATACACTGCTTGTGGGAATGTAAGCTAGGACAACCACTTTAGAAAACAATATGGAGGCTTCTTAAAAAACTAAACATAGATTTACCACATGATCCAGCAATACCACTCCTAGAGATATAGCTAAAGAATGCCACTCAGGTTATTACAAAGACTCCTGTGCACCCATATTTATTGCAGCACTATTCACAATAGCCAAGCAATGGAAACAGCCAAGATGACCCACTACTGATGAATAGATTAAGAAAATGCGGTATTTATATACAATGTAATTTTATTCCGTCACAAAGAAGAATGAAATTATGTCATTTGCAAGTAAATGGATGGAACTGGAGAACATCATCTTAAGCAAAGCTAGCCAGGCTCAGAAGACCAAAAATCGCACATTCTCCCTCATGTGTGGTTATATTCCTAAAACAAATAGAGTAATATTATTGGACATGGGTCACATACCAAGGGGAGAATGCGCATAGGAGGAATAGGGAAAGGGAAGGAAACCTAAGACTTGAATGTGGTTGATGTGCTCACTATAGAGGAGTGAATATAGTAATGTTAAGTTGGCAGAGGCCACTATGAGAAGGGGACTAGGAAGTAGTGATGTCTGGTAGAAATGAATCAATATGGGTTGTAATATACATATGCATGAAAGCAATGCTAGGAATCTATCCATATAGCTACTTTATCTTAAAGTAGCAAAATGCTATGCCTTTCTTATTATCTTTTATATTTTCTCTTCAACAAAACCAGAGAACAAGAGGGTGGAACAGGTTCTGCATGGGGGGGGGGCGGGAGGCAAACAATGCAAACACACGTTAGTAAATGTAAAAATGATAAAATAAAATAAAAATAAAAATAAAGTGTGAATTGGTCTTATAAAATTAGTCACACACTCAACAGCTCTTTTATGTAGGATGTAGGATCAGAAGCCAAATCAGAGATCCTCAAATACCAGAAAAAGGTGGGCCTTGCACTTTCTAGGGAAGTGCTCTACCACTTGAGACAAACACCTAGCCCTTTAACACAGAATTTTTGCCTTGGCTGACTCATTCCAGGATATTCCTACCTCCACCTCTCACATAGCTGGGATGTAGGCATGCATCATCACTCTCAGCTTGTTGAGATAAAGTTTTGCCAGTTTTTAACCTGGCTGGTCTTGAATCATCATCTTTCTATGTCTACCATTCAAGTACTTGTAATTACTTTGTGGGGCACCATGGCTGACCCAATATTGAAACATTCATGCGAATATTTTCATAGTCACTATACATAAATTGAATCATATATTAACATAAAAACTTAAAATTTTTAATCATATTTCATTTTTTCATTTACAAAACATATTTGTAGATATTTATAAGTACAGTGTATTTTGATTCATATGTATTTTAATGAAAGATAAACATAGATTAATTTTCATATCCATCATCGTAAACTTTTAGGATTTCCTTAGAAGAGAGTGCATTCAAAATTCTCTCTTCTAGCCATTTTCAGATATATAATACTTTACTTTCAATCATACTAAAACTCTTGTGCCACAGAATACCAAAACTTCTTCCTCCTACTTAACTGTGACTTGGAAGATCTGTGCAGTAACTTTCCCAGAAGTTGAGAAAGTCAATGACTGTAATGATTGCATACTAAACCACTTCAAGTGTACCTTGTATACACCACACAACAGATAGGCACATATACACAGAAAACATGCATCATTTTAGCTCAAGAAAATAGTAGTTATAATTTTGATTCAGTATTATATTCTGACCTCCTTAATTTTATTAATTCTGTTTTTTCTGTAATAAAACTTTTTTCTCAAAAATATACTTCCCCAAATTTTTTTCCATTCTCATTTTTCAAGGTAAGTTCAAATTATACCAAGTTTAGAAAAGCATTTCTCATTTACCTAATGGATTTCTCTTCTGTCAAACTCTCTGCAATACTTTTATTTCCTTCCATATAAAATGGTCACTTCCATTTTTTTTATTTATTAAGAGCTTACTTTATTCCAGGAGTAATATAAGGAAGAGGGATGGGAATAATATTACTTTACTTATGTAAATTATCTGTTATGATACATATGTTATCCTTTATGCTTCATAATCAGTCTATGAGTTATCTCATATTTCAGAATTATACATGTAATATTACAGATGAAAGATTGCTGGTATTTTCCAACAACAAAACACAGAGCCACATTTATTCATTTGATATCAAAATCTATCTCCATTCTATTGTTCAATATTTTTTATTGTTGTGCTGAGTGAGGGTACAATGTAGCACTTAAAAAGGTTCTTACAATATATCAAATACATCATACTTTAATTCACCCCCTCTACTGTTCTCTTTCATTTCCCCTCCCCTGATGTCCAGAATAGTTTCAACAGTTATCATTTTTGCATTTATATACATGTGTATATAGATTATTTGCATTTTATTCTTCCTCCTACCCATTTCCCTGCCACCTTATCCCCAACTCTGGTGCCTTACTATCCCTTCTCCCAGGCAGAACCTGTTCCACCCTCCTGTTCTCCAATTTTATAGAATAAAAAACATAAAAAGATAAAAAGAGAAACATGGCATTTTTGTTAGTTTGAGATAAAGATAGCTGCACAGGGAGTTTCCTTGTGTTGTTTCCATGCATATCTGTAGTACAACCCAATTAATTCATCTCTTCAGTACTCTTCACTCCACACTTGTTTACTTTCCATGGTGGCCCTGGCCAGTTTAAAATTTCTAAATTCATTACTGTACAGTGTCCACATCAACCACTTTCAAGTTTTTAGTTTCCTTCCCTTGTCCTATCCCTTCCATGCAAGGCCTTCTCTTAGTATAACCTGTGTCCCATGATTTTGCTGCATTTGTTTTTAGGTCTACAATCGACATATGAGGGAGAACATGCAGCTGTTGGTCTTCTAAGGCTGACTAACTTCACTTCAGATGATGTTCTCCAGTTTCATCCGTTTACCTGAGAATAACAAAATTTCATTCTTCTTTGTGGATGAGTAAAATCCCATTGTGTGTAAATGCCACATTTTCTTAATCCATTCATCAGTACCGGAACATCTTGGCTGTTTCCATAGCTTAGTTACTATTTAATTCTGCTAATGTTAATAATATCTTTGAAATAAAATTTTATGGACAAAATTTATATAAAGTAAATAAACTAAAATATCATTCTTAATAAGAAATAACTTTAGTGTCCAATATTTTTCCAACTGTATCCTTGACATCCTTGTTTCTCAGACTGTAGATCAGGGGATTCAACATAGGAATCACCACTGTGTAAAACACAGAGGCCACTTTCACAGTGTCCCGAGAGTTTTTAGAGTTGGGCACACAGTATAGGAATAAGATGGTTCCATGGAAGATGGTGATGGCCGTCAGGTGTGCAGCACAGGTGGAGAAGGCTTTGCGGTGCCCACTGGCCAAATGCATCTTGAGAATGGTTACAAAAATGACCACATAGAAGAGTAGGATGATAAGCAATGTGGTCACTTCATTAATCGTGGCAACAATGGAAAGCAGCAAAAGGTTGATTAAGTATCAGAGCACGAAAGGGAAAGCAATGAGGAGAATTCACAGAAAAAGTGATTGATAGTGATGAAACCATAAAAAGATAATTTTAAGGCAGAGCATGTCAGTATCAGGGAGCATGAGACACCCCATGCGTATGACCCCAGCAGTTGCATGGCACAGAGCTCCTGGGACATGGAGACTGTGTAGAGTAGAGGGTTGCAAATGGCCATAAAGCGGTCATAAGCCATCACTGCTAATAAAAAGGATTCAGTTACCACAAATGTGCAAAAGAAAAAGAATTGTATCATGCATCCTGAAAGTGAAATACTTCTGTCTTTTGCAAGTAGGTTCACCAGCATCTTGGGAGCAACAATGGGGGAATAGCAGAAATCCACAAAGGAGAGATGGCTGAGGAAGAAGTACATGGGGGTATGCAGTTTGGGGTTAATTTTGATTATGACAATCATTCCAATATTCCCTACCACAGTGATAATGTAAATGGCCAGGAAAATCAAGAAGAGTGGGATTTCCAGATCTGGATAATCTGAAAAGCCCAAAAGGGTGAACGTTCTATCTGAGAGTAGCATGGTTTCTGTTTGTCACAAACTGAAAGTCCTGAAAACAAAAGTAATGAGAGTTAAAAAAGGAAGCTTGGTTCATTCTCCTTACAGGTCTTTCAGAACCTAGGTCTGTATTGTACAAGAAAGACTACATGTCTAAATTTTTTAACAGGCATAACCATTTTTTTTCATTTATTCATACGTTCATATAATGTTTGGGTCATTTCTCCCACTACCCCCTGCACTCTGCATAACCATTTTTGAAAGCTTGTGAAGAAGAAAGAAAATATTGAATCAAATTATGATTTCTCAAATATAATATGAAAAAATAATAATGTGACACATTAAAATTGTCTTAAAATCGAATGGGGATTTGAAAGAGTAATACACTGGGTGAACTTGATCATTATATTCCTATAGTGGAAATATCAAAATTAAACAACTACTTTATACTTTTAATGTACACTGATATAAATTAAAAATTTACATATATATAATAGTCATGAAACACTAGAAATTGGTATCAAGATATTCATACATATTTTACATCAAAGATTTATATTAAAGTTTCATATTGAACATTGAAATTTCATAGAATATTGGCCTAACATAATATCATGACTACTAACCTCAGTCCTATAATCAGTAATAATAATGAGAAATTTCAAAACAAATTAATTATTAATTATATAATAATTAATTGTAGTTCATTATGTATAATTAAATAAAATCATACATTATATATTCACACTCTATCTTTTCTTTGACAGGTCAAACTTCTTTTTTATTTTATTTATTTATTCATATATGCATAGATTGGGCCATTTGCCCCCCTGCCCCCCATCCCTCTCCCCCCCTTTCCAGGCAGAACCTGTTCTGCCCTTATCTCTCATTTTGTTGAAGAGAAAACATAAGCAATAGTAAGAAAGACAAAGCATTTTTGCTAGTTGAGATAAGGATAGCTCTACAGAGAGATTCCTAGCAATGATTTCATGTAAAAATGTGTTACAACTCAAGTTGATTCATCTTTAATTGATCTTTACACTGGTTCCTGATCCCCTTCCCATACTGACCTCTGTTGCTTTAAGGTTTCTGTATTAGTTCCTCTGCAGTGGGGACATCAAGCACTTTCATGTTTTGGGTTTCTTATCTATCCCCATACCTCCCGCATGTGCTCTCCCCTTATCATGTCACCCAAAACCAACAACATTGCTGTATTTGCCCTAGATCTAAAGTCCTCATATGAGGGAGAACATATGATTTTTGGTCTTCTGAGCCTGGCTAACCTCACTCAGAATGATGTTCTCCAGTTCCATCCATTTACTTGCAAATGCTAAGATTTCATTCTTCTTCATGGCTGAGTAAAATTCCATTGTGTACAAATATCATATTTTCTTAATCCATTCATCAGTAGTGGGGCATCT
This sequence comes from Castor canadensis, assembly GCF_047511655.1. Taxonomy (NCBI): domain Eukaryota; kingdom Metazoa; phylum Chordata; class Mammalia; order Rodentia; family Castoridae; genus Castor; species Castor canadensis. The sequence goes on along the minus strand of NC_133386.1, from coordinate 186,029,568 downwards.
TGGCTATTTCCATAACTTGGTTATTGTGAATAGCGCTGCAATAAACATGGGTGTGCAAGTGCTCTGGAGTAACCTGTGTTGCATTCCTTTGGGTATATCCCCAGGGCACACTATATCTTTTACTATTAACAATCCTGTATTATTTTTGTGGTGCTGGGGTGTGCCTTTATTTTTAATTCCATAAAACACTTAAATCTATTTGACTATCTGAACCAATAATAGTAATACAAAAAAAAACATTTTTTTTCAGAGTAAGTTCTATAAGTTTGAAATAAACAAAAATGTTAAAAATTTAAAAATTTTAAAAATTAACAATTTAAAATTTTCCTTATTGTCTGAGTAATAATAAAATAACAACAGATTATAAAAAGTATTCTCATTTACTTCATTATTCTAGAACAGAGAAACTTTGACTTCCTATTACATGCAAATAAAGGCCAACCTCCATTTCTGTGACTGAACTCTGACACCCTGACAACTAATGATATATTCTTTTCTCGACTACAAGACTCTGTTTCTTATTCTAGGTCTAGATATTAGCATTTTATGTTATTAATAGTTATATTTTCAATTAGTGAGCAAACTAGAGATTCTTATCCTAGGGTAAATAATCCAGTGAGAGAATATATTGTGCAAATACGTACGAGAAACCAGCATCTAGATGAAACACATATGAAAGGGACTTGAGGAATTTTCTCAATCAGGAATTAGTAACTGTAACAAGTACTCTGACAGAAACTTCCCTTCTTCCTCTCTCTCTCTATCTCCTTCTCTCTCCTTTGTCTCACTTGTTTTGCTGTCTCTTATCTCTATCTTTACTAGTATCTCTATCTTTTATCTCTTTACACACCTAGTATATTGGTTCTGTCCCAATGCTACCTTTGAAAGAGGAGTAGCCATTTTAGGAAGTACTGCAGTATGAAGATGTTACTTTAAAAAAGAGGATCTAAAAACTTAAATTTTGCTCATTATTGCCCAATACCATTTACATGCTACCATGCCAGGAATTTCTTTTCCTATTTTTTCTGTAAAAAAGTACTTTTCTGATAGCCCATGATTATATATGTCATATGACAGGCATGACTGAAAAATTGAGTGGCCCTGTTTTTTCCAGAACTCATGTTTTCCCATTAAAGGAACTTCAAAAATCCATCACAAAGTCAGACAAAACTGTCATGCTTTTTTTAGCATCACACTTCATGTATCTAAGGTTTTTCAGTTTTTATTTTTACTATGTTACATTTTGTAACATAGTAACTGCTATGTAACATTTTGTAACTGCTCCTAAATGCTAACATTAAATTCTTAGTGAATGTTTCTATGTCTTTTGAGTACAGGGTTAAAAAAAGAAAAAAAAAGATAAGTGAGGTATTCTCCCAGAGAGCTTTTTTCTCTCAATGATATATATATATATATATATTTGCTATTAAGGGTCACATGTATGTCCTGTTTCTATAATCTTAATTAAAGCTGTCCCCCAGTTTTTACTAGTCTATTCAGTCTCTGTTTATTTTTCTTAAACATTTGTCAATTCTATTTTTATTTCTCCCCTGAAAGTATATAAAATTCAGATAATATAAAGCCCAAATCCTGAGAGATCTTCTGCTCCCTCACACTGGTATTTGCTTTTCATTGAACACTTAGCTGAGCCAAGCCCCAAGTACAAAGTTTAACTGAAAGAGTGCACTTCCTAATCCTTGCTCATTCACAATCCTTTACAAGAAACATCAGGTTCTAAATGGTGAGTTTTCTTCCTCTAAAGATGTTTTTCAGATTAAAGCTGATACCCATCTGTCTATGATTTTAAAACAAACCTGATGATGGCAAAGGCAGGATCTCTCCTGGTTGGGAGAAGAACATTTTATCTGTAACTACAACATTGGAGACACGGACCCTAGAGACTATCTAACTCCTGCTCCTCTGGAAGTCTCAGAGTAAGCAATTAAATTTAATCATCTCAATATGATTCAATTCTAAGATGCTAGAAAACCTGAGGATAAATTATATCAACATTGGGAACATTTTATGTAAAATAAAGTGTTTATTAATATCAACTTTCTCAACCCCTTAGACTTCCCCAATTATAAAAATATATGCAATTATAAAGATCACTAATATTGCATATTAATGGATTGACTCTCAATCAATTGCTTTGCCTGCATATCACACACTCTGACTGCACTGGTGGAGATTGAATATCCAGCTTTCAGGTCACCATAATTCACATAAACAGAAATTTTTAGATAAAACAAACATTCAAATGCATAAGTGATGTAGTCCCTACAAAGTCTCTTGCTGAGTCCCCTAGCTACTATAATCCCATCTCAATCATGAAGCCCAGTGTAGTGGTGCATGCCTATGACACCAGATATTCAGGAGGCTATCAAAAGGAGGATTGAAGTTTGAGGCTGGTGCCAGGACTCATAATAAACATAAAACCCTACCTGAAAAAATAAATAACTAAAGCTCAAAATGGCTGGAGAAGTAGGTCAAATGTAGGAAAACATGAGGCCAAGTTCAAAACCTTAGCACCTCAAAATTTTTTTTAAAAAAAGGATTTTTCAGAATAAACTATAGCATAGTAAAATTGAATATAAATGAAAACAAATGTCTCAATTCCTCCTTTAGAAAATCTTTTTTTTTTTGAGGGGAGTGAGTTGGGTAGTTTGAACTCAGACCTTGTGCTTGTTAGGCAGGTGCTCTACCCCTTGAACCACACCCTGAGTCCTTGTTGCTTTAGTTATTCTTCAGGTAGGGTGTTACATTTTTATCCATGTCTAGCCTCCCCATAGCTAGAATTACAGATGCACATCAACAGTGTTGGCTTGTTAGAGGACATGAAATCTTGCTAACTTTTTGCCTGGACTGGCCTTGAACTTTCATCTTCCCAGTCTCTGCTCCTAAGTAGCTGGTATTACAGGAGTAAGCCACCATGTTTAACTCCTTTAGAAAAATCTTAAAAGTAGATTCATAATGTTTTATCATGCTCATTTATTGAGCAAACATTTTTTCATGCCAACTACATCCAAAGTTACTAATATGATAATAATATAAAAATGAATCTCTTTAAAGTATCCCTCTAAAAAGATACCTAATCTTTCTGTTGTAATAAGCAGCAATGTTGAACATAGACTTTTAGAATGGCCCGGCTCTGGGAGGAGGGGAGATAAAAGACAATGATGCAGGGGTGAATTCAAGCATGCTATATTTGATATATTGTAAGAACTTTTGTAAATGACACAATGTATCCCCAGCATAACAATAAAAAAAGAAAGGTAGGACTCAGTAACCATAATTTTAAAAGTTATTACTTTATGAATATTGCTGTCTAATTCTGGAACACCATAAAGTAGATTAAATACATAGGAGCATACATAATTGCTCATTTATTTATTAATTTCACAAAAATTTGTAACAGGATTACCCTGAGCCTGGTATTACCTCAGGAGTTATGACACAGGAGTGAGAATATTCCTTTGTTGATCAAATTTGTGTTTAAAGGGGACAATACACAAAATTAAGGTTATAATGATTTTCTAGTAAAGCAAAGGAATTTTAATTTTAAGCAGAGAAGTCAGGTAAGGTCACAGTAAGGTGCACTTGTGAAGTAAGGAATGAGCTATGCAAGTGACTGGGAGAAGTGTGTTGAGTTTGTCACAAAGGGAGAAAAAACATTTATTTTACATAATTCCACAATATGTGGGGATATGTACTTTCTGAATCCCCTTATGACAATGTAACAAGAATTACAAAGAATGACATTAGTTATTGTACAAAGGAAAATAGAAGTGGGGGCTGGAGGACTGACTCAAACAGTAAGAGAGCCTGCCTAGCAAGCATGAGACCCAAATTTCCTACCCCAGTGCTGCCAAGAAACAAAACAACAAGGATAAAAAAGTTGGTCTACTCATATCTATGTTTAATTCAAAGCTGTACTTATGCCCCTAACTTGATTCCTTTGTATGGTAAGGAAATACAAAATGACATTTGTGGAGTGCATTTGAGGTACAGATAGATAATTTCAAGTGTTCTGAAATAATCTGAAATTGTAAAACCAGGAGATTTATAAATGTTATTTACAATCTTTAAGTGTTTTTGAAGTCTTTCAAGGAAACAACAATAATAAAATACTTCTGCCAAACTTGCATGCCTCATAACAAATAAATGCAAGAACTGCTCTGGGTTATTGTCATTTTTTATGTAAATGTGTTTTCTTAAATATTTATTGGCTAAATAATCATGTGTACAGCCTGAAAGACACATGTATGTGGAATGTGCATGGTCCTGAAGTATCAGGACACAGACAGGGATAGTGAGCTCCTGACTTCAAGTCCTAGAAAAGTGAGTTATTTAAAACAAAATAACATATGTAGGATATTCTATTTCTTGATTAGTTTTTTAAATTGATCATTTATGACCATTTGTAAATGCTGATTTGATTAAACACTTGTAACAATATTGCCAATGACAAAAAAATGTATTCTTTATATCATTCAATACCTAATCCATGATTAAATTTCTGCAGTTATTTCAAAGGTATCATTTTCCAGTTAGTTTGAATCAAGAGTCAAACAAAGCCAGGCATGGTGACTCATCTTTGCAACCCCAGCTTATTTTGGAGCCAGAAATTGGGAAGATTCTAAACTCACTCCTTCCATGAATTGTTAGGTGACTCTGAAATGCAATTCATTAAAAAAAAAAAAGAAAAGAAAGAAAACAAAGCAAAACAACTCATGTCCCTAATCCTAGCTACTCAGACAGAAGATCAGGAAGATCAAGGTTCAAAGCCAGCCTGGGCAAATAGTTTATGAGATTTTATCTTGAAAAAACTCATCCCAGGGCTGGAGGAGTGGCTCAAATAGTAAAGTGCCTGTAACAAGCATGAGGCTCTGAGTTCAAATCTTGGTAGTGACAGAAAAAAAAAAGATATATTAAGATTGGAAGGGGTGATTTAAGCCTTAGGTGAAGAAGGCAGGAGAATAACGAATTTGAGACCAACCAGTGTAAAGTAGTGAGACCCTATCTCTTAAGCAAAATATAAGCAAAATGGCTGGAAATGGAGCTCCAAACTGATGGTTTGGGAAATACAAACTTTTGGCTGATAATAATCGACTACTATCTACAAATACTGAAATGACTTCAATGTTTGTCCTTTCTGAAAGATAAAATTAAGTTCTGTGACCTTCCCTGATAGAACCTGAGAAGTACTACAGAAAGAGGTTGCTGTATCTATAGTCAATAGAGCTGAGCACTCAAGTAGTAACAATCATCTCTCAACTATTTCCTTAGAAGTCTGTGTCATCTTCTACCCAAGAGATGTGATTAACTTCATGCTGTGTGCTTCACAAACCAAAATCACTGCTTAAAGTGCAAGGATTTCTATCTACAGAAGTCATAGAATGCAAGGTACAAAGGTATCAGAAAACAGCTCTTCTCTCTTTTATCATGCATTATAACCATTTGCATCTCCCAAGAAAGGCACAGTACTTCAGTGATCCAGTGCAGATAACTTTAACTTCCAGGACATCACTGTCATACATACACATTAACAATCAGAAAAGTGTTTTCTGGGCTGGATAACCATTCTTCTTTTAGTAACAATATTTTAAACACTGCACCATCTACTGTGTTTTTAGTGTTTCTTTGTGTGTGTTATTACAACATTCAAGAAATAAATGTCTTTGAAATAAAAAAAAAAAAACTTGGGGAATTCATCCCAGTATTCAGTTCTTTTACTTCTTCAAGGGATTTGAATTTACCAGTTCAAACATCAGAGTCCCCAACAGAAACCTCATTCAAATATATTCTACACATTTTCAGCATTTTAGTCTCTCTTCCTATTATTCATTAGGATAGGAAAAATCTCTAGATATTGGCTCAGTGGAGTAGAACTTTTGTACTCATTAATTTCCAGAAGGCAGCTTTCACATCCTTGTTCCTCAGGCTGTAGATCAGAGGGTTCAGCATGGGGTTGACCACTGTGTAGAAGACAGAAGCAACTTTGACCGCTTGCCGAGAGTTTTTGGAGTTGGGCACACAATACAAGGAAAGTATTGTCCCATGGAAGATGGTGATGGCAGTCAGATGGGAGGCACAGGTGGAGAAGGCTTTGTGACGTCCACTGGCAGAGCGTATTTTTGATACAGTCACAAAAATAAACACATAGGAGTTGAGGATGATTAGCAATGTACTAACCTCATTGAAGGTAGCAAAGGCAAAGAGCAGCAGGTGGGGGATGTGAATGTCAGAGGTCGAGACAGCAATGAGAGCAGTGTATTCACAGAAAAAGTGGTTGATTACATTATGTCCAGAAAACTTTAGCTGGAGAGCATAGCAAAGCAGTACCAAGGGAGAAAACGTACCCCAGAGATATGATCCAGCTACTAGCAGGGCGCATAGCCTCTGTGACATAACCACTGTATACAGCAGGGGATTACAGATGGCCACAAAGCGGTCATAGGCCATAACAGCTAGCAAGAAGGACTCAGTCACCACTGCTGTGCAGGACAGGAAGTACTGCAGCATGCAGCTGAAGTAGAAGATGCTTTTATCTGCCATGACCAGGTTCTCAAGCAGCTTGGGTGTGATGATGGAAGAGTAACAAAAGTCTACAAAGGAAAGGTGACTGAGGAAAAAGTACATGGGAGTGTGAAACTTTGGGTTACTCATAATGATTACTATCATCCCAAGGTTTCCTGTTATAGTGATAATGTACATGATCAGAAACACAAGGAAGAGAGGAACCTGAAGCTCTGGGTAATCTGTGAAGCCTAAGAGGGTGAAGGTTGTCTCCATACTCAGATTTCTTGCAGTCATCTGCATAATTCCTTTTAATGGGAGAATGGGCTTGAAGAGGATGACCCCTGACAAAAATAGCTTATAGGAGTAAAAGACAATTATGTCCTGACTTTCTATGAGCATAATAGGCACATAAGTGATAGTTAACGTTCTACTATTTGTACATAACTACATAAAGAAGTGAAGACTCTTAAAAATGTAAAATATGACTGTATACAGTGGCTCACATTTGTAATACCAGATATTTGGGAGGCAGAGATTGGGAGTAGCACAGTTAAAGGTCAGCCCAGGCAGAAGTTAGCAAGACCCCACCTCAATCAATAAACCATGTATGGTGGTGTATGCCTGGAGTACCAGCTTCCTGGGAAGCCTTAGGTAGGCATATGGCTTGTGGCAGGGCCTGGGCAAAAATATGAGACTCTATCTAAAAAATTTTTTAAAGGAAAAAAAAGGGCTGTAAACATGGCTTAGGTGGTAGAATGCCTGTCTAGCAAGTGTTATGTCACGAATTCAAACTCTAGCACTACCAACAAAAAGAAAGAGAAATTAAATCTTTGCTCCAAAGTGCAATGTACATTACTACTGCATTTTGCTAATGCATCTCAATTATTTAAAATCATTAAAATATGATTTTTCCATTCAGATACTTAAATAAATATTAGAGAAATTTAAGAAAAGTGTAACAATTGCATTTTGGTAACTTTTACTTCTCTCATTGAATGTGTTAGTTACCGAGCCATCGTGGAGGACAAAAGCCTACTTTTGATTAAATTACTTCTTTCCTTTCTGAGCTGTTTGTAAAAGGACCTGACAAAAACATTTCTATGCATATAAACTTCGTTATTTGTCACAGAGTTAGGTAACATTTACAGTAGCTTAACAGAGAGGGAAAGATCAAAGACAATCCTAGTGACAATAAAAGGAGAATGGGTATTTTCACAGTTACAGGGGAAATCAGAATACACTTACCTGCTACAGAGAAACAGGCCTCCACGCTCCTGTTTCTCTGTAGGCTGGTGTGACTGGTATTCCAAGGCAGTTTTATAACTAACTCTATTGCCCTGGGGACTCAAACTCTTGAGAATAACCAGAAAATTGCAAGCATCGAAACAGACAATTAAGGCAAATGTTAGTCTTCCCATATCATATCATCTTTAATGACTTGAATTTCCTTGAAATTACACAGAAAAATTGCAGTGTGAAGATAATAATGAGTCTTTGTTAACATATAATTAAAATTATCCCTATAATTAACATCAAGATGAAAATCAATTTCTCAATACTCAAAAATTCAATGACTCTCTTGGGATTTTGAAGTCAGCATACACTGATTTTGGTCAAGTTACTATAACTAATTTATAAAATTACCCAAAAGTTGTCTATTTTGAGAGGATCTAAAAATGAGAAAACATTCTATTAGCAACTCTAGTTTGCCAAGCAAATTCCTGTGTTGTTTGGAACACATAACCCACTCCTTGAGATGGATATGACCTTTGGAAAAGCCATAAATTCAACTATAGACAGAAGTTTTAGGACTTCAGGACATAATAACTTCCTCTGTAAATAAGTATACACATTTTGAGGAGCAGTCTCTGAAATTTTAAGAGTCTTCTAGAAACTAGAGATTGGAAATAGCCCATCAAGTTGCCATAGGATCTTCATTTCCCATCATGAATAAATTGTTGTCTAGCCAACCAATCTATAAAACTAGGCATGCACAAAAGTCAGCTGCAGTACTATCTTAAACACACAAGTAAATCACATGAGAATGGGTACAGATGTCTGTGGTCCATATTATTACTTTATGTCTTCCTCTTGTTCAACTTGGACCTAGAGCCTCATGAGGTATTCCCTGACAACTTGAATATGGAGGAGAGCATTGAGGTCTTATTTTCAGATGATTACTTACAATATGGTGTCACACAAAAAAGCAGATATTTGTAGCACTATAATCCTGCTCTGTGGTTGGCCTGCAAGACAGCAGTAAATAAGAATTTTTCCAGTACTACTTAAATATTTATAAAGTGTGTTGGGAACATTTGATCCCCCTTTGTAACATAGTTGTAAGAAAACTCTAGCAATAATTTAGAAAAATGCAATAACATCCTTCAAAATGTGCTATATATTCAGAATCTACAACCAATGTACATTGTTGTTTATCCAGTAATTTATGAGATTAAGCATTTCTTGGCACAAAGTCATTTGTAGTGGCTCTGTTACCTATTACTCTACTTTCTTTTCAAACAGTGCTGAAAGACTACTACATAAGGAAACTAGGAAAACTTATAAGTCAGATACTCCTTGAGAAAATATTGAAATACCACACCCAAAAGATGGAAGTAAATCACCTAAAAAGTGGGTGAGGCCATCTTGGAGTGGAAGCTTTAGCATTAATTTCTTTAAAATTGTTGCAAAAGGAACCCACATAAGACTGGTAAAGGATCCTCCCACTCCACTCTCAGGATGCTGAGAAATAACTTGCTTTTACTTACTAGGTTTTGTGTGTTTTTCTCCCTCATCAAAAAACAATTTAAGTATATTTGACATTGCAATTTCAATTAGCCTATTCGTTTATAAACTCAGTTGCAATGTACATTATTTCTATAAAGCAACAAATTATACTTGGCAACAAAGTAATCACTCTCCATTTCTTTCATACTTTTCTTAGGGGTGGGTCAGTCTAAAATACCAGAGTTGTTTTTAAAATACTAATGTCCTGGAATGGGGAGGAGACGATACTCCTTATTTCATCCAAGTTTCCTGATTGTCTGTGACAATCTTCTCTTATTCTCTTCAGCTGATAGTTTAACCAATGTCTCAGTTTATGCTCATGTTTACTAAGTTATCACATCTTAGAACTGTCTGTGATTTATCCATCTGGCTGAATGGAACATCTGGGCATCTGATACTCAGATCCAATACTCTCTGCATTGCATATTGTAGATTCATCATAGTTAGTGGGTTTTTATTAATTATCTGTTTAATTTTTTCATCCTGTTCTTGTTGTTCAGGTGAATATTTTGTAACAGTAGCCAGTTTGGTAATGAAGAAAGCTTATTGTCATCACATCTCATCTTTCATTTTCAACTTTAACTTAAAGAAATATACTACTTCTTGGCAATACAGTCTTCTCCACTGATGTCTCTGACCTCGTGATCACCCTTTCTCTCCTCAGTGTGCAAGCTCCAAAAACTCATAAGGTATTGGGAAAACTGGCTCTGTTTTTTACTGTGCTTATAACAGTGTTGAACTCTCAGACTTATAACAACAGTTATAAAAGGTTAGATAGCCTATGTGGAAGTTGGTAGACTTCAAAATATTATACCAGTAAATGAAATTGGAGAAATATATTTCTATGAAATAATGTACATTTCTATTCAATATCAAATTTTAACAGAATCTTTCCTTAAAAACATGATAGCTGCTTTATACTCTCTTACCTAAATTGTAGTCTTTCAATACAGTAGAAAGATGTTTTTAATACATGAATGATTTATTTATTTGGAAATTACTGGATTTTTTTTTCAATTCTGGGGTTTGAATTTAGAGTATCCTACTTGCTAGGCAGTTACTCTTCCATGTAAGCCATGCCCCCCAGTCCTTTTTTGTTTGTTTGTTTAGTTATTTTTCAGAAAGAGTCTCACATTTTTTCTCAGACTGAAACCTTCCCATATTTCAAAGATGACTAGTACGTGCCACAACTTCTACCTTACTAATTGAGATAGGGTCTCACTAGCTTTTTGAAAGGCTGGCCTCCTCCTTATCTCTACTTTCCAAGTTGCTGAGGTTACAAGGGTGTACCACTACTGCTCCTTGCCAAAAATTACTATTATGAGTACTTTTGATCTGATAAAAATTCAGGGCATTTGTTAAGACTTTTTCCTGAATTAAAAATAAATATACACAGCCATTTTCTCTGACCTTTTCTTACACTGTCCTTTATCACCTTCACAGGGTCAAAGGAAATTCATTATTCTTCCATATACAAACCAATGTGGCACAAAATATGTTATAAACTGGTTCATTCTCAAGGATAATAATTGGTATTTTTTAATTTTTCATAAATGTGTTGGAAGTTGGAGTACATATTTTGCAATATTTCATAACACACCGTTATCACCATATACCCACAAAGACACACAATATTTCATGGTATAATTAAAATAGAAAGTTTTGTTTTATTTATCAAAGTGGAAAAATTTTCATTTGTTTATCTTCAAAATGTGTGACCTGCATGACAGTAACTGACCAGAATTATGGTGAAATTTTGTCATCTGTGAATGCCCACTAAGAAAAAAAATTAAGAAAAATACTTGTTGATTTTTTTATATTTATCTACACACTTAAATTTTGAAGACTAGATTTGGTGGTATATTTTTATATAAGAAGTTGAGGTTTAAAGATTTATTTGAGATAAACACAATTACACCTGAGAAAAATGTTTAAATATTAAAATCATGTGAAGTGTAATATCAGTTGTCTACACAGGACAGTTCCTAGGAAACCTCATGTGACATAACTGCGCTTAAAGAGAGTCAAAGAAATGTAGAACTTTGACATTTTTTCCTAAATCTATCAGTCACTGGTTTAAGCCACACACACAGAATAATCAATTTAGAGGACATTTGATAAAAACAGGTACAACCTTGCCATAACAAAACTTTTCCCTGAAGGTTAAATGCGTAATCAACTGTGAAAAATCCAAAAGAGAATTAAACAAGGTACTTCTGAAAGTGACCATGATATCCACTGTGTTAAGAATTTACAGAATCAAATTCAACATATCAGTCTGTGAGATTTGTGAGTTTGTGAGAATAAGTGAAGTTTTCATTTTTTGACCACTTGATAATTTTTCAAGAGGATCACACAAAAATCAATGTATTCCTTGCTATTCAGAGTCAAGATCACTTCCTAAACTGTAATAAAATTCCAGGAGTCTATTGCAGAGAAAGGAACAAAGGAGTTGATAGGATTTGAAAGACAGTGCCCATAGCTCCATCAGTATCTCACCCATGAGCCCTCTCCTACTCAGCTGGGTGTGGTTTCTTTCATATGTTCATATTTCTTCTGTAACCCTGACATTCTCATCAATAAAATGGAATTGATGAATACTTTAGAAAACTGAGTTATCATATCAATATGTAAGTCAATAGGCTTAGGTTTTGTGCTCTGACATTTATTTATTGCATAAGATTCCTAGGGCTCTACAAGAAATCACAACAAATCTGTTGTGGTTTTAAACCACATGAATTTATTTTCTCACAGTTCTTGAGAACAGGAGTTTAAAAAAAAGGTGGTAACAGAACTGTGTTTCCTCAAAAGGTGCCAGGGGAGGATATTTCTTTGCCTCCTAGCTCATTGCAGGAAAAAAACCAAAAAACAACAACAACAAAACATTGCTTCTACATTCATGTCCCTTTCTTCCTATGTGTATCTGGGTGTCCTTTTATTTCTCTTAAAAGGACAACTCCCTGGCTTGAGGGAATCCTAAAAAATTTCTATGATCACGTTTTGATCCCTATCTTAATTGTGTCTGCAAATATTCCATTTCCAAATAATGCCACTCTGAGGTTCTAAGTGGATGTGTGTGTTTTAGATAACACTGTTCAACTCGTAACACTTGTCTTACTTCACCTATGGTTCTCAGCTGTTTTGATTAGCACTGAAGTGAACACAGAGCAAAAGATCAAATAACTGGTTTATTATGATTAATTTAAAATTCTGACTGGGGGATTAACTAAAAAATTTGTACTAACTACTAGAAACATTGAAATATCTTCAATTAGTAAATAGAATTCATTTATTTATATAAAGCCTCAACAGAATTGTTTTGGGTGATTCATTAACTTCCTGAAACTCTCCTTCACATCTTTGTTCTTGAGAGTATAGATCAGAAGCTTTAGCAAAAGGATGAAAATTATATAAAATAAAGAACCTACTTTGACTATTTGGAGCTGGGAACACAGAAGAGGAACAAGACAATGCAGTAGAAAATGGTGATTGTTGTCAGGTGGGAAACACAAACCTGAAAACTTTTTAACACAAGTAGAAGGCATTTTATGACACTAGCAAAAATAAAAATATGAGCAATGAGGATGATGACCAGGCTGTTCACATAACTGAATATGGTGATGAAAATCAAAGCACTTGACTATTGGGGGATCTGAGGAAGAACCACTGAAAATGACAGAATGCTCACAGGCCAAATTATTGATGTTGTTACACACATGAAGGATAATGCCAAGAGAAAATAAATGAATACAAGGGAATAGACTTCACCCAGGTGTAGTAACCAGCAAAGAATGATGCCCAAAGCTTTGTGGACATGATGAATATGCAGAAAAGAGAGTTATAAATTGCCACAAGTAGCTCATAGGTCATCAATACATAGTTCTGCCTTTGGAAATACACAAATCAAGAGGAGCTACATGGTACATCCTCTGAAAGAGGTAATATCTTTTCTACAATCAAGCTTTCCAGCAGATTGAGTGAACTGTCATGAAATAATAAAAGTCAATAAAAGACAAGTGGCTGAAAAAAAAGCACACAGTGGTATGGAATTTGGATTGACTCTGGTGATCATGATCAGACCCGGGTTGCCCAGCCCTGCAACTGTGTAGGGACATATAATACTAATCGTCAATGGTTAGATAATTATCCTAAGAGTTTCTTATGGTAGGAAGATTGGCCACTAGATATTGTCAAAGAGTGAATCCTTCGACAATATAATAATCACTTATGTGATTATCATGTTTTGGATCATGCTCTTTTGCTCCCTCCCCTCCTCAGTCCAAACTCATTAATAAACATACTTCAATAAATTTTCACTATTTTCTGCTTTACTTTCATATCATTACTTAGTTCTTTCTGATTCTCTGTTTCTCCTCTCAGGTTTGTGTCTGTAGAAGATTTATCAAGCTGCAACCATTTCTCTGGTGGATAACAGGAGCAGAGACATAACCAGTTTCCCTGTAATGCTCCTATGCCTATGATGTCATCCTAATTCTTCATCCTGTGCTGCTTACAGAAGTTGATGGCTTCAAAACTTCAATTGCTCTCCCTTACTAAATTTATCAAATGCAAATATAAATCCTATTCCTAGGATTCAATTTTTTAAATTATATAAATATGCTCAGCTTTCTCTTTGTTTACTTGATCTTCTTTATCTTTTACTTGAATAGTTTCTGTTTTCTTATTAATTGAAGCATTTGTACCATATAAGGAATTAGATGAAAATGGTTATCATCAAGGAATGGTCCTTTTTTATAGAGGAATACCTTCTGTATTCTTGGTCTACCCACAGGCATTATTATCAGGACATTAAAATGTTATGATATGCTGTTTATTGTCACTTATGAATACCACTCTTTCCTTTAGAATTTAGTAAACATATCACAAGTTATGATAAACTTAGTAATCTCCCAGGAATATACTTCAAGTATCCATAAAATTTCAAGGGAGAAAAATAAGAGAGGCTATCAAACCTGGGGAAGTGTGGAAGTTTATTCTAATTTCTATGATGAAAATTAAAGGCTTATGTATGCTCCTATGACCTTGGGGACTTAGACTCTAGGTAATCCTCTTGCTAAAACTCAGAAATGAGATTAAATGCCTTCTTCTATGGCATTTTTCAAAAATGTAAATTCTCATACATTATGGAGCCAATGCTTCATCAAGCATATCAATTTATCTTAGAAATTTTACCTGTAGCAAATATACAAATGGACTTAGAAAAAATTGTGGTCAGAGTGAAGGTCAAGAGAAAAGATAAACAAGTGAAAAGAGAACTACCATTAGCATTCACTGTACTGTCTTTGGCTTTGTATCCTGTGTGTGTCTTGAGATGTATAAACAATACATTGTTTCATTTGTTTGTCAAATTTCTTTATTAGTAAAAAGTATTTTCGCCACTCAACACACACACAAAATAACGCATTGCTTGTTATATAAAGGACCATAAGCCAGATCATTGTTAAAGCCATCTCAGAAGGCTGGTTTTCCTGATTGCAATTTTAGGGAATCACCTGGAATCCATACATATTTGACAAGCTAGAAATTAGTGTTACTTTGGAAGCATACATATAAAATTATATTTTACATTACAAAGTACTTAAAATAAGTTACAATATGACAACAGATTGTTCAAGAGTATTTTTAAAAATTTTTTGATTTATTTATGATTTAAAGCAACTTCCCTAAAGTTGGATCCATGAAAAACCAATTATCATAAAATGGACTTCCATAGATGCATTAACTAATAGCCTTATGAATTAAATAATTTGAATCATAAGTTGAATTGTAAGAGCTTGGGAATTTGTACTATTTATTTCTCAGAAATAAAATGATATATCTAAGAGTATTATACTGAAATTGAATGACAAAGACACTTGGTGACTACTAATTTTCTGAATGTGTTCTTCACATCATTGTTCCTAAGGCTATAAATCAATGGGTTTAGCATAGGAATCACCGCTGTGTAAAACACAGAAGCCACTTTAACTATGAGCCATGAAGTTTTAGTATTAGGAACACAGTAAAGGAAAAGGATGGTTCCATGGAAGATGGTGATGGCAGTCAGGTGGGAGGAACAGGTGGAGAAGGCTTTCTGACGTCCATTTGCAGATGGTATCTTCATAACAGTGATGAAAATGAACATATGTGACGTAAGAATAAGCATAAGACTGCTCACTTCATTGAATACAGCAATAATAAAACACAGAATCTGGCTGATATAGGGGTCTGAACAGGAGACAGAAACAATTACAGAAAATTCACAGACAAAAATATTTATGATGCTGGATTCACAATAGGACAGGGAAAGAAGAAAATATGTGAGTGTCAGGGAACACACTATGCCCCAGGTGTAAGATCCAACCACCAAACCAGCACAAAGCTGCTGAGACATAACAGTGTTGTAGAGCAGAGGGTTGCAAACTGCTACAAAACGGTCAAAGGCCATTGCTGCTAACATGAAAGTTTCTGTCACTCCAAAAATGCAAGCACAAGAAAATTGCATGACACAACCAAAGAAAGAGATGGTTCTGTCTTCCACAATCAAGTTCTCTAACAATTTTTGTGTAACTACAGTAGAAAAACATAAATCTACACAAGTGTCTAAGGAAAAAGTACATGATGGTGTGGAGTTTTGGATTGATCTGGATGATAAATATCATCCCCAAATTTCCCACTACAGTGACAGTATAGATGGACAAGAAAACCAAAAAGAGTGGAACCTGGAGTTCTGGATGTTCTAAAAAACCCAAGAAAATAAAAGTGGGTACACTGCTTTGATTTCCTTCAGATGACATTGTGATTCCTGATGGGTATAAAAGAAAGTTATTATGAAAAACAGAATGAAAATAAAGGAAAAACTGACAAAAATTTACCATATGTTTCCATGAAGAATGACATAGAACATCATTTCTCCAAGTGTAGTACCAACCAATAAGACCTGGGAATTTCTTATATTGCCCCACCCTCAACCTTCTTAATCAAAGATGTGGGATGAGACCCACAATTTGTGATTTTACTAAGCCTCTCTTGGATTTTGTCACATGCTAAAATGTGAAGCCACCATGAAAAAATATATAATTATCAATTTTATTTAAAATTCAGCTTTAGTAGTGAAATATAAATTTATGATACTTGGTAGTTGTAAGAAGAGAAATAAGGAAGGCAGACCAGAAGCACAGAGTACCTTCTACTATATGGCTTGAACAATACACTAAGGATTGTAGAGATGGCTTGACATTGCAATTGGTGAAGCTAAAATATTATTAATTTTTATTGCATTTTTTCACTTTTCTATGCATAGTGCACAATTAATTGATCAAAGAATTTAAAAGTTTAAAAACTCCTACAATGTATATGCTCATGTCTTCTACCTAATTTTAAAAACTTTGCATTAGGATCTCATTTATGGGATATTCACACATCCTCCACTCATACCTCTATCAACGTACACTGTTTCTTGGAATATTTTATTGGTCTATTATAGAAATGTTCATGTTTCATTGTTTTATTAGTTTTAAAATTGCATTTTAATTATCTGCTTATTAATGTTATTTAGGTCATCTCACTTGAAATAGATACATGACAGATATAGATGATATGTAGATAAATAGGTAGATAGATATAGATAGATGATAGATAGTAGAGAATAGAAAAATCTTCTGATCAACAGCAATATTTCTGTACATAAATATACTTTGTGATAATTATGTAATGAAAATGACACATTTTCTTAATCAAAAATATAACCCATGCTTTTTTGATGAGACAGAATTGGAAAAGTCATGAAAATGAAAGCTATAAGATCATGAAATATATGAGGATCTAATAGAAATACATTTTTTCCATTTTTTCAGTTTTACCTAGAAACGGGGCCAAGCTCTAGACCCAGCCCTGTGAGTCCCTGCCCTTTACATGAACTTCAAACAACTTCAGATGTAGAGCATCCATTATTAATGTATAATTTTCAACAGGAAGTAGACCTGGGTGGGCACACTTTATCCATTACTATTGACTTTATTTCAATACATGAATTTGCCTTCAACATTTGAACTTACTGGTAAAGTCTGCTACCTGCCACACTCATTAGATCTGTCCTGCCAATGTGGCACATGTACTAGATCAGTAACAAAAAAATATTCAGAAAAAAAGAGCTAGTGTTACAGTCCTATGAGTGTTCAATGAATTTTATAAATAGCAGTGAATTAGAATTAGTATTATACTCAAATTAAAAATTTGTCTAGGAAAGTTCAAAATCAACAAACAGCCCATAAGTTTTCTGTGCCTTTTCTTCATTGTTACTTGGTAGTTGCACTGATGCCAGTTTCTACATTACAAAAATTTTTATTTTGAAAAAAACTTCAGGCCCTGTTAGTGAAAATCAAAATGTCCCTGACTATAAAAAGAGACTTTCTGATTTTTAGAATAATCTCTATGAACAAGACCCCATGATTTACACCTGAACTAAAAGACAATGAAAGATAAATTAACTGACCTGAAACCAGAACCTCTTGATTAATTTACTACAAATTTCTTCTTCACATTAATAAGCCTCAGTCATTTTTATTCATTATAATCAATTTTTTTAAAATAAAATAGGACTAAGGGTTGGAACAAAAGTGGAAGTGTGTTTCAATATTTATGCCAGTTAAGTGGGATTTTTTTTTCCCCAGAACATAGGAAATCTCCTAGAGCACAAAGAAAAATCTGAAAGCTGTTTGAAATCCATTAAAGTCTGGGCCTTATTTATGTAACTGTCACTATGGAAATATAAACATCAGAGAATTATAATTAGAGTTTTCCTCAGTGGGCTCTACAATGTACAATTAGTTGAAACTCTCACTTGTGTTGTTGTTGAAGATGTGTTTTCTTCTGAAGCATTAGATATGGCTACATTACCACATTCGTTACATTAACTGTCTTTATATATTGAATTATTGAAATATTACGTCTTCCCTTACTGAAGAAAATATGAACATTACAGTTCAAAAACAGGAAAAAAAACAATAAAAAAATGGTTTGTTTTAGCAGCATTTCAAATTTGACATTTAAATTTTTAGTGGAGAATTGTGGCAACCACTACATTAAGCAAAGAGAAAATCACCTGACAATTCAGATTGAGAAATATTCTTTAGGATACCTAGCCGGTATTCCCTAATATTGCCTAAGACCTGGCAAACAAGAAAAGAGGGGCAAAAGTATCACACACCAAAGAAGGTTGGGCAAACATGACTACTAGATGTAATCTGTTACTCTGATTGGATCCTGAACAGAAAAAGGGTGCTAATGAGGAAGAGGAGTGGTGAAGGCAAACAAAATAACAACCAAAAAAAACCAAAGAGCATTCAAATGCAAATAAAGTCTTCACTGCTCACTGGACTGATAATAATATACTAATGTTTCTTAACTGTTTCTTTTTGAGAGAACACTTAAGATGTGCCCATTGAAAAGATTTCTAACTGAAATATAGTGTTGACTATGTTGACTAAATGTTCAATGTTTTACAACAGATCTCTAGGGTTTATATATCTTGATTAATTGAAAATGTGTGTTCATTGATTAGTAACTGTCCATTGCCCACTTCCCTCAGTCCCTGGCAAATACCAGCCCACACATCATTTATGAAACTATTTTAGATGCATCATATTAGCACAATCATGCAATATTTGTTCTGTGAATGTCTTATTTCACCTAGAATAATGTCTTTAAGTTTCACTCCTATTATTTTTCATAGTAGGATTCACTTTTTATAGCTGTGACTAGTATTATGTTGCATGTACAGATCACATTTTCTTAATGTATTCATTTGTCTATGAACATTTAGGTAATTTCTACATCTTGGCTATTGTGACCAGCACTACAATGACCATGGGAGTACAAACATTTATCTGTGTTTCTTATTTCAGTTATTTTGTACATGTACTCTCTTTGTTCTGTCAAACTACAACCCAGAATTTTTCTTTATTTTAATTTTACTGAATAGAAGATAATCCTTTTAAAGATATAGAGTAAAATTTGAAACTTTTCAATCATGAAGTTTTTTTATTTCTTTTTTTAATTTTGATGCATACATCATTTGGGCCATCTCTCCCCCCTCCCCATCCCCTCTGACTCCCCCCACCCCCTTGCTTCCATGCAGAGCCTATTCTGCTCTCTTTTCCAATTTTGTTGAAGAGAAGACATAAGTGATAACAAGAAAGACATGGCATTTTTGCTAGTTGAGATAAGGATAGCTATACAGAGAGATTCCCAGCGTTGCTTCTATGCACATGTGTATTACAACCCAAATTGGTTTGTCTATTCTAGACCTGTTCACTACTTCCTGGTCACCTTTCCAGAACGACCTCTGTCAGTTTAAGATTACTATATTATCTCCTCCACAGTGGGAACACCAAACACTTTCAAGTTTTGGGTTTCCTACCTTTCCCTGTTCCTCCTATATACCTTCTCCCCTTAGCATGTGACCCATGTTCAATAATATTACTACATTTGTTTTAGGTCTAAAGTCCACACATGAGGTAGAACTTACAATTTTTGGCCTTCTGAGCCTGGCTAATTTCACTTAAGATGATGTTCTCCAGTTCCATTCATTTACTTGCAAATGCCAAGGTTTTATTCTTCTTTATGGCTGAGTAAAATTCCATTGTGTATAAATACCACATATTCTTAACCCATTCTTTGGTAGTGGGTCATCTTGGCTGTTTCCATAGCTTGACTATTGTGAATAGTGCTCAATAAACATGGATGTGCAGTTGCCTATGGAATAACCTGAGTCACATTCATTTGGGTATCTCCCTAGAAATGGTATTGTTGAATCACATAGCAGATCTATGTTTAGATTTTTAAGAAGCCTCCGTATTATTTTCCAAATTGGTTATACTAGCTTACATTCTCATCAGCAGTGTATGAGGGTTCGTTTTTCCCCGCATCCTCACCAACAATTATTGCTGGTGGTGTTTTTGATGATAGCTATTCTAACAAGAGTGAGGTGGAATCTTAGTGTGATTTTGATTTGCATTTCCTTTATGGCCAAGGATGGTGAGCATTTTTTCATGTGTTTTTTTGCCATTTGGAGTTCTTCCTTTGAAAAAGTTCTGTTTAGTTCAGTTGCCCACTTCTTTATTGATTCATTGATTTTGGGGGAGTTTAGTTTTTTGAGCTCCCTCTATATTCAAGTTATAAGTCCTTTATCTGATATATAACCAGCAAATATTTTCTCCCACTCTGTGGGTGGTCTCTTCAGTTTAGAGACCATTCCTTTTTTTCTGCAAAAGCTTTTTAATTTCATGTAGTCCCATTTGTCTATCCTTTCTCTTACTTGCTGTGCTTCTGGAGTTCTAGTAGGAATTTCATGCCTATACCTGTTGCTTCCAGAGTATTCCCTGCTCTTTCCTGTACTAACTTCAGAGTTTTGGGTCTATGTTGTCTTTAATCCACTTTGAGTTGATACTAGTACAAGGTGATAGACATAGATCTAGTTTCAATTTCTGCTGGCAGATAACCACATTTCTCAGCAACATTTATTAAAGATGCTGTCTATTCTCCATCAGATGTTTTTGGCACCTTTGTCCATTATAAGGTGGGCATAGCTGTGTGGATTCATATCTAGGTCCTCTATTCTGTTCCACTGGTCTTCATGTCTGTTTTTGTGCCAGTACCATGCTGTTTTTATTGTTGTGGCTCTATAATATCATTTGACGTTGGGTATTGTGATACTTCCAGCATTGCACTTTTTGGCTATTCATGGTCTCTGTGTTTCCAAATGAACTTTAGGGTAGATTTTTCAATTTCTGTGATGAATTGTCATTGGGATTTTGATGGGTAGTGTGTTGAACACATAGACTGCTTTTGGTAGCCATTTTTACTATGTTGATTCTACCAATCTATGAGCATGGGAGATCTTTGCACCTTCTGTAGTCTTCCTCAGTCTCTTTCTTCAGAGGTTTGTAGTTTACTTTGTAGAGGTCATTCACATACATTTTTAAGTTTACTCCTAGGTATTTTTTTTGAGGCTTTGAAGGCGAAGGTAAGGGTACTAGATATGCTCAAAGTACGCTATATGCGTGTGTGTAAACGGCACAAGGATGCCCACTGTTATGTATAATAGATTCCCACTAGAAACAAAGAACTATGAGCAAAACATATTGTAAATCCATAGGAATCAAATAAGTGTGGACTTTTGGTAATGTTAAATAAGTAGATCAATGGAGTAAATTACAGTATTCAGAAGTAGACTTGAATGATTATAATAAGAAGGCATTTTCCTTAAAGAGTGATCCATTTAACATTTACTCATTTTGGGCGCTTGATCATATCTATCTTAGTGAGTTATGCTACATTTCCATCTATTTAAAATAGTTCTTTACCAATTATATAATTTTAAAAGTTTCCTTCAGTTTGTAACTTCCTCTATTATCCTACCAACAATTTCATTCTCACAGAAAAAGAACTTCATCTTGATGAAGTCCACTGAAGGTATTTTCAAAAAATAGTAATGCAATAGTGAGCTCCCATATTTGTAAAAATTCCTCTAGCTATGTATCACAACTTGTATAAAAAGTAATTCAAAGTATATTTACATATATATATACATATACATGAAAAATATAAAAGCATAAAAACCATTACAATGTACATATTGATGACCTGAAAAGCTACAAAACATTACTAATAATTATTTAAGTGAAAATTTAAAGAATAACAATCATACCACATGTTCAGTAAATGATTAGTAGTAAAGATATTGAGAGTTTGTAAGAATGTGAGAAAAACACAATTGATATTCCCATTAATTGGGGATGTTAATTTTTTAGAACTCTTTTGGAAAACTGTTTATAAATTAATTAATACAGTTAAATATAAATTTCTTATTTTACCCAATATTTTACTTCTTCAGATTTATCCTAGATGTAAGGAAAGCTCATACCCAAAACTAGGTTTGAAATGAAAGTCAAAATATGTACACCACCAAAATGTCTGTTATTGGAGAATTGGTTAAAAACATTGTGGAAGTTTTGTATAATAGGAAAATCTCAGAAGTAAGAAAAAAGATACCTTTTGAAATATAAATTAGCATTAGATTATGAAAATTAAATGAAATGTGATCAATGTCCTGCTCAAATAATACAAAATTCTAGAAAATACAAATTGATCGCCTATTCCATCTGTCAATCTGCATTTAATGTTATAAAGAGGCATGAGGAAACTTTTGAGTAAGATGGATATGTTCTTTAATATGATTGCATTGATGATCTTATAAGTATAGTTTTTTTTATGCATGTGTGCATACAATGTTTGGGTCATTTCTCCCCTCTTCCCCCTGTCACCTCCCTTTCCCTCCGCATAAATATAGATGTTGATCTAACTTTGTGTACATCATTGGTGAACACATAATTTGACACTTATTTCAATTATGCACATTGGCTGGAGAAGGTGCATATGTCTTCTCAGACACTGCACCTCCATATTTCTGTCAACTCACTTGTTAGATACGCTGGGATTAGAATAGATTTTCACATGCAGGTCGTACTTAGGACATGTGGTGGGCCAGGTGCATTATAACATCCAAGAATTTAAGCTCTCAATTCAGAAAGACCTATTTATTTATGACTGTCTAGCTGTAAGACATTGAACATAACCCATATGGTGTTCCTAGATTAGTTCTTGGTATGTAATATCTATCCTACATATGATTGTAGTAGTTGGTCTTGCCATTAGGATTTCAGAAAATTTAAGTACTCAGTTCAGGGAAGTTAAGCAAGTTGTACCCAGGGTCTCTGAATATGATGTTCAATTTTCTTTAAAACATTTAAATACTACATTGGAAAATATGACATAAGCTAAAGCAATGGGAAGAAACAATAATTGATTAGCCAGAGCAAATTTTCTCTGCAATTGACTAAATGTTTTTCCCTGACAATCCAGAAGATTCCTTGGATCCTGGGAGTAAGAACATGTGAATTACATGTGTGAAAAGCTCCAAGAAGGGAGACATCAACAGAGCAGAGCAGTTTGTAACACTGGGACAAACACATCTGCCTTTGTGCTTTCCTGCATTGCTCCCTGGCTGTTGAGCAGGGAGTATTCAATTAGAGGTGCTGTGTGGAAGCTAGGAAAAGACAGGTGTTTGAGGAAGAAAAGAGAACTAGAAAGAGGGGACTGTGGCATAAGGCTGAGAGGAGTAGAGGATTTATTAGACATGGGAAAAAATGATACTTAGGGTAATAATGACTCCTTAACATACACACACAATAAACCAGTCATTATAGAAAACAGGGTTGGCTGAATTTCATTCCCTCCCTGATAGGCATAAGGGGTCTGTGTTACATTTTTGGCTTTTCAAACATTGCTATGTTATTATTATTATTAATGTAGGTTTATAAATAATGTAAATACATGCTCCACATATGTGAGAATAATCAAATAAAAAGGGGCAATGATATGTTTCATTACTTCTTATAAACATTTCAATATTTTTTTACAAAAAGTACATGTACTATTTCTGTGACAGGGATCAATTAAATAGGAAAGAATAATTTTGTCCTTCATTAAACAATGAAATCAAAATTTGCCATTTCCAGTCTATTCCTTTCCAACCTTTGGACTTAACAAATGTCTTGTTATAGATTTTGAGAAGAGAAAATTGCTTAATTAGTAAGTGTTGTGTGGGTAACTTTTAAAGCCTCTTTCTAAGACTATCACATAATTTCATCTGCTTTGGTTTTTTCTGCTTTTAGTTCTTATATTTTTCTGTTATGGGATGATTGTTACTGTATATTGCATTTTCATAATATTAAAACTTTTCAGTATTTTAATAATTCAGTCCCTTCATAAAAATATGGAATTTTACTAAAATATCATTTTTTGGTGGCACTGGGGTACTGGTTACTGTTAAAAACAGAGGCTCTTGCACTTTACTTATTAGGTAGGCTCTGTACCACTTGAATCACACTTTCAGTCCTGAAATATCATGTTTGGATTGTCTTTTGCACGCAAAAAAACTTCCTGGTTTCTAGTGAAAATTACTCAGAGTTATCTTTTATTATAGTTACAGGTTGATTTCCTTAGTCAACATTCGCCATATGAATTTTAAGCTGATGAACTTTAGTTTTAGATTGATTTTGAGTTCACATGAAAATTTAGTGGGAGGTACAGGGGTTTCACATATGCAATCACTGCACACATATAGGTCCCTTTCAGATTGGTTTCCTTCCCTGTGTAATATTCAGCTAAGTTTCTTCCACATCTTTTCCTATCTTCAAATTATGATGCCTATTGTCATTAAATAATAATCCATTGTCCAGATATACCAGATTTTTGTTGCTTTTTAAGCTTTGTGTCTAGTCAACTAATAAAAGACATCTTGGTTGCTTCCAGTTTGGGAGTATTAGGAGGATATCTAAGTATCATGCAATCACAGTGTTATTTGCTTATTTGTTTGTTTCTTTGCTTCTATACTACATTTTATTTTTCCTTTGCTACTTTTTGATCATTGTAGCAAGGAATGTCTTTGTGTCAGATAGATTGACTGGCCATTTACTTATGGACTTTATGCATGTAGGGCCATTGCAACAGTTACATTTTATAATTCTGTTCCACAGGTTTTATGGGAAATGATCTTAAATTTAGGATGATGGGGAGAATACAGCAATTTGTTTTCAGCTTTCACGTATTGACTCTCATTTTTTTTTGTTTTAAATTTTTGCAATGGGAAATCAGGAGATTTCACAAAAATTCCACCTAGGATTTTTTATTATCACTAACCTACCAAATATACAACCACATTATTTTCATGATGTCAACTAATTCTAACTTTTTAAATAATTAAGAAAATCACATATGTAATTTTACCTTTAAAACAATTTCAGAAGAATTCCAATAGATATGTGAATGTATCTAGATGTAAAGAATTTCATAGAAAATTTGAGACATGTACTTTTCATTTTGGTGGTGATAGACAAATTAGTTTGGACATACTTTGGACAAAGTACCTTCAGTGATAGAATTTGATCTCTATTTACAATACTCTGACACTATTGGAAATTCCACAATATCCCTGTCACTATCCTTCTTACTAGAATAACTTTACTTTCCCTATGTTTGCCAATAGCTAGATTGCCTCTTCTCTAAAAATGATCCCATTTTTTTGTGTGTTTCATTACAATTTACACTCATTTGTCTCATTGTAGACTATATAAAATATGATTGACCTATCTACTATCAATACCACAATTTCGTTACTATATAAAAGTGAATTTTACAGCAAATATTTCTGTCATTATTATGTTTGATTTTTTAAAAAAATCACATTAAAGTTTAAAACTCTTTCAATTTTTATATAGCCACCATAACTTACACAAATATTTTTAATTGACTAGAACTTACTCAACAACTTTTTGTGTTTTAAATTTTCAGAATGTACAATATCTCAGAGTAGAAAAAGATAATTCTAAATTAACAAATCTTCTTTTTTGATGAGAAATTCAAAAAGGAAATCAAGCCCAAATAGATCTTGGGATCTGGCAAGATAAGTATGTGTTTAGCTTATGTACATTTGGAGATTCATTTATGGAAGAAAAATATAAAGACATTAGAAAGGTATGCTCCACTTAGCAAGTAATCACCACAATGCTGTATGAAATTTTAACATTTTATTATGAAATTTTTATTTTACAATTCATCAATGTATATTATTTGTGCAATGAAAGATTTTTAAAATTTTGTTTGCTTTTTTTTTTTTTTTTTTTTTAGTACTACTGTGGATCAAATGCAGGGCCTTGGGCTTGTAAGGCCCTGCATTTGATCCACTGTAGTCCTATGCTGTAGAACTTGACCATTTACCAGCCTTTTTTACATAAGTTATTTTTCAGATAGGTTTCATGCTTTTGCCCAGGCCTGGCCTTAGACTTTGATTCCTATACCTCAGCCTCTCAAGTAGAAGGGTATGCAGATGTGCACAATCATGCCTAGCTTGTTCTTTGAGATCTATTCTCTCTATATTTTTTCTTGGCTGACTGCAAATCATGATCATCCTATCTCTGCCTCCTCAGTAGTTGGGATTTCAAGTGGGAGTCACTTGCATGGCTCTTATAAAGTTGTTTTATAATGTTATGCCCTTATGTGCAAGTAAAGTGCTTGATTAAATTCACCCTGTTTGTGAGTCTTTTTTCCACTTCCCCCCACACTTTTTTGCAATTTTGATGGGTTTCATTATTGTGTCTGCAAAATGCATATGAAATAGTGTGATTATATTCACCCTACATCACACTCCTCTTTGTTGATCCCCACTCCTACTGGTTTCTATTCCCAAACAGTCCCTCTTTTACGTTCATGTCATTTTATTTTTTAGTTCTACATTCCACATCTGAGAGAATGCAGAACAAAACATTGTATTTAATCAGTATGGAAACCATATGGGGGCTCCTCGATAAACTGAAAATAGAACTGCAGGAGGTGTGTCTCAAGCAGTAGATAGCCTGCTTTCCAAGTATGAAACCATGAGTTCGAATGCCAGACCCACCAAAATAAAACAAAAAAACAAAAAAAAGTCATGTAATCCAGTAATTCTACTTCCAAAGATATACCAGAAGGAATGTAAGTCAAGTTACAATAAAGACATCAGCACACCCATATTTACTGCTGCACTATTCACAATAACTGAGCTATGGAACAGACAAGAGGTCCCACAACTGATGAATAGATGAAGAAAATGTGGTCTGTTCAACCTCTTCCATTATTCTCCCTTATCCTTGATTCCCTCTCCCCATTTTTCCATAGCTTTTGGCACATATCTTTATATCCTCTACCTTCATAGATGTTATGTATTAAGATCTTGTTGATGCTCTGTCATCCCTTTTCCTTTCCCTCCTTCCCCACTCACAACAGGGATACATGGAGAAACCTCTTTGAATATTGATTTAGATATTAACAACAAAATTCACCACTGTTAAATAGGGACAGTGTGGGGAAGTACTTGTGGGAGAGGAAAGGTGAGCAAAGGAGATTAAGGTGAGGGAATATGGTTGATGGATTTCACGCTTATAGGAAAGAGAACAAAGAAACCTCTTGCAATTTCTTTAAGTGAGGCAGGGAGGGAGTCAAGGAGGGAGCCAGTGGAGGTGATCAGACAAATTTATTATATATATATATATATATATATATATATATATATATATATATATGTTTAGAATTATATAACATATATTTTTATGTTTACAATATATATACAAAATGAAATTTTATTCAGTCATAAAGAAAAATGAAATTTTGTCATTTGCAAGTAAATGGATGGAACTGGAGAACATTATCTTATGAAGTTAGCCAGGTTCAGAAAGCCAAAGACTCTCTGAATATAGCATTTACTAGGAATACAAATTTCTCTCATATGTGGAATATACTCTTAATACAAATACAAGCCATATTATGAAAAACAAGTTACACTAAGGGGAGAGAATTAACAGGAGAGAAAAGGTAAAAGAAGGAAGCTAAGAAGGTGAATATGAGTGATGCACTTTCTATACAAGAATGAATACAGATTTTTTTAAACCTGTTGAAATCACCATAATAAAGGGATTAGGTAAAAAGGAGGAAAATAATGCAAATGAACCAATTTGTGTTATAATACATATTAATACATGGAAATGTCATAATGAAACACCCTCTTTACCTATCTTAAACAAATAAGGATTTTTTTTTTCCAGAACAAAGAACAGCAATGTAAAACAGATCCTATCTGGGGGACATAAGAAAAAGGTGTAGAAGGACAAATGTGGTAGAAATATTGTGTACACATGTAAGAAAACTGAAAAATGAGACCTGTTGAAACTATTCCAGGAAATGGGAAAAGGGGACAAAGGAGAATGATTGGAGGGGGTGACATCAAATATGATATTTTGTAAGAACTTTGATTAATATCACAATCTATCCACAGTAAAACAATAATAAAAAATGATTAAGAAGAAACATTATATCTTGCTAAGTAAATTTTTTGCACCCTCATACAAGTACTGGTCTTGGGTTGAAAAGCACTACATATTTATTGATATTGTAGAAATAAAAAGAAATAACATAATAGCATATAAAACGTAAGTGGTTACAATATTCTTTTGATTTAGATTAAAAATATAAGTCATTAAGCACATGAAGTTGAGAAAGGAATGATGTTTACAAGAGGAAGATATACCAAGATCTAAAGTCATAAATGGCACCTAACACAATTACAACTCCAACTACTTTTAGATAAATGAATGACAACATGTGTTCATAAATTATTTCATTATTTTCTCTTCTTTTTAAATGTGACTAAGTAATTCATTTTGGTATAATGATGATGCTAAATATTGTAAAGGAATACTTTGTTCAGAATACCACATTTTTAAAGTAATCTATAGTCTGAAAAGCATTTTGAGTTGTGTTTATAAATAATCTTAGTTTACATTATTAATACATTCATTTTCAATTAGTTTGATAATCTTTTATTTATGGTTAGGAACATACCTTGGGTCCATTGCAAGTGTCTTAGGAAAATAACATTTTTCTCATACAGCCCCTAAAGTATAACATGATATTTTCTCTCTTTTTTTGGTGCTGGCAATTGAACACAACCCTTCAAATATGCCAGGAAAGCACTATTCCTCTGAGGTACATACTTAGCTATACTTAGTACACATACATATTTACAAGGATGAACATATTATAAAGCACACCCAGGGTCAGATGCTGGTAGCTCAAGTTACTTGGTATGTGGAAATTGGGAGGATGATGATTCAAAGGCAGTCCAGGCAAAATGGTGGCGAGACTCCATCTTAACCACTGGCTGGCTACTGTGGGGGTTAATGTCATTCTACCCATGGTGAAAAACCTAAAAGAAAAGGGCCCTGGTCCAGGCTTATGTTGGCAAAAACTGAGATGTGATTTCCAAAATAACCAGTCAGAAAGTGCTGAGGGCATAGTTCAAAAATTGGAGCACCTGCCAAGCAAGCATGAAGACCTGAGTTTGAAAATCAGTATTGCACCCCCTACCCTCCAGGAAAAAAAAAAAATGCTCGAAATAGTTCCATTACTTAGCAGCCAAAATGGTTTGAACATATCTTTCTCTCCCACTTTCTACCATTTTCTTTCATTTTCATGATAGCAAGATTCTATACCTATTTAACTGGCAAATAATTCAATTACTCTTTTCTTTGTTTCTACTACTTTAGTGTTCTTTGTATACTTTGTTATATTAATTTATATGTCATGGAACGCAGTTCTACTCCCATCTTTACATTTTCTGTTCTTTTTTTTTGGCAGTCCTGGAGTTTGAGCTCAAGACGTCATGCTTGCTAGGCTGGTACTCTGTAAAGTCATGCCAAGAGCCCAATATTTCCTATTCTTAAAATGTACGAATTGCAGGATTTTCTTTAAGAACTCCAGAGGTTCGGCTAATGGTTGGTTACTTGATTTTAAAGTGTAATTCAAAGATGTGTGTGTGTGTGTGTACTGGTCTATTTTTCCCATGCCTCATTTACACAGAAATGGAATTTATGTTATCTCTAAGATGTTTTCCATCCTGCCTCCCGTCCTGAGTCAAATATCCTAACACCTCACCCAGGCTTGCTTCCTTAGTGTGATGGAAATATTGAATCTTTATTAATATTAAAATTGCTCTCTTCCTGCTTGTAAATCATATGTTTTCCCATGCTGTATTAACTCCAAAAATCATCTTTCATTACACTCATGCTCAAAATCCATCATTTACTCTTTCACCTTCAGGAAGCTTTCCTTGGCTTTTTAAAATTGTAGAGATCTTTATCTTCTTCAACCTCCCTAAAACACTGACATTAATCTCATCATTAACATTTAAATTTGAAAAGCAAAATTTTTAATTCTTATTTAATTTCTTCAAGGTATTTCTTCAGACAGGCAACAGCAGCACCTTGGTGTTCATGTATGAATTTCAGATTCAGAGAGGAGGTCTTACCATTTGATCTGGGACATGATAATGAATTGCCTAATGCTGCTTTCCTCTCTTTTCAATATGAGTATTTCAATTATTAATTATCAGTGACTGCACAGGGTAAATTCTCTGGTAATTAGTAAATCATCAGCACCAATTCTTTTTCCTTTGGTTTTTGTTTTCCTCTTAACATTATGCAGTTGGTAGATACACAATATATAATAAAATGAAGAACAAAGAAAAGTACACTGAAAAGTCAGAAGAAAAAATTACATTAATAGAATTCATATTAAATTGGTTACTATTGAGACATTACACATACCGAAAAGAAAAAGAATTATAATACCTAATACTTAGTGTTTGCTATGTTCTAGGTACACCTCTAGCATTTTAAATATTTTATACCATTCATCTGAAATAGGACCTAGTGACATTTTCTCTCCATTTTTCAAAAACTAAACATTAGAATGTTAGTGCATAAAAAGTTTACAAATATTCATAAAATCAATTTATATATATATTTGTATATACACATATATATGTGTATATATATTTATTTATTTATATGTATACACATACATATATACATATATATATAAGAGTAACTTGTAGTATATTTGTGTAGATTTTACTTCTGTTTCATAGTAACATTTACATATTATTGGTTGATTACCCTCACACTTGCTATGAAGTTGCTATGTACAACTTCAGCCACACCTCTAAGTCCAAGAAAATCATTTTTATGTACTCTAGCAGGCAAAAAAACTCTGATTTGAGGTTTTTTTCTGGTTTTAATAGAAAATCCCTCTAAGTATCTACTTTTATAGCAATGGAATGATTTCCTTAGTCATCATTTGCTGTATGATTTTTAAACTGATGAATTTTATTTTTAGAGCAATTTCAGTTCACATCAAAGTTAGTGTTGGTACAGAGATTTTAAATATGTAATCTACTGCACACATACATGGCCCTTTCAGATGCTTTCTTTCACGATGTAGTATTTATTTAAGTTTTTCCACACCTTTTCATGTCTTGGAATCTGATTGTCTGTTAGCATTAAATAATAATCCATTGCCTATATATATATATATATATATATATCAGTGTTTTCTTTTTAATTCTGTTTCCAGTCAACTGACAACAGACATCATTTTTGCTTCTAATTTGGAATTATTGGAAGGATATCTTAAGTGTCATGCGATCACAATGTAACTTGATTTTAGGTCTCTTTCTTTGTTGCTATAACATTTTATTTTGCCTTTGGTACTTTCTCATGGTAGCAAGGAATGTCTTTGGATTAGATACATTGACTAGCCATTTACTTATCACCGTTATGCACATTGGAGTGGAATAGCACATTTTATAATTCAGTTCCATAGGTTTTATGTTAAATGATCTTAAATTTAGAATGCTGAGCAGAATTTAGTGATTTACTTTCATCACTCAGTTATTGACCATCTTTTTTTAAATCTAGTTATTTACATTCTTTTAGTGGGAAATCAGGAGTAGCATGTTCTACTGTACTGATTTCTTTTTTCCACAACTGATTTTTGAAAAAAACAAGTTATGTATTTGTGAGTATCCTATCAAAATTTCAAAGTAGAATTTCATTTATAAATTTCAAATTCATATCTACTCGAAAAAATGTACAATTTTGTAGTCAGCCTTGAAAGTCCAAAATTTTTAATAAAATTAACATTAAAATACTTACACTGTTTGTATTACTGCTCAAAATACCATCTTGCTTTGGTTTGGATTTATTCTATTCAGTTAATACTAATTGCACCATTTCAATATTCTACAAAATTGACATTCCAACTTTTTTGTTCAGTCTGCATTAATTTTTGATTACTCTCTTCTATAAATTTGTAAGTCCTATTATTTTTATTCATTTCATTAAAAACATTAAAATATATTAGATCAATGACATAGTTTCTATTTAACTCATATCTAGTCTTTTCCCTTTTGAACTGCATAACTAGTAAACTTCTTCAGGTTAACTATATGCTTCCATTGAGAATAAACCTTGACACCAAACTTTTCTCATGGCATTCTTCATCTCTGTATTTCTCAGTGTATAGATTAAGGGGTTGAACATAGGAGCAATGATGGTGTAAAATAAGGCAATCACTTTATCCTCAGGGAAAGTTGTAGGGGGTCTAAGGTAAGAACAGATTGCAGGACCAAAGAATAAGACCACCACAGTGATATGAGACCCACAGGTGGACAGGGCTTTTCGTCTTCCTTCAGCTGACTGATTTCTTAAAGTGAGTAATATAATGACATAGGATATAAATAAAATGATAAAGGTCACTAATGAGACAATTCCTGAATTGGCAACCACAAGGACACCACTGAGGTAGGTATCAGTACAGGCAATTTTTAGCAAAGGAAAAATATCACAAAAGTAGTGATCAATTTCCTTCGGGCCACAGAAGGGCAAACAGATTATCATACATAATTGAGGAAAGGAATGGGCAGACCCACCAACCCAAGCAGCTAAAACTAGGAGATTGCATTTTGTCCTGTTCATGATAACCAAGTAGTGGAGAGGCTTGCAAATGGCTACATAACGATCATAGGCCATGGCGGTGATGATGAAGATCTCAACGCCACCAAAGAAGTGCATGGTAAAGACCTGTAACATGCAGTAACCATAGGAAATGGTTTTGGTTCCCTCCACCATGCTGCCAATCAATTTGGGTGTAACAGTAGAGGTATAGCAGATGTCCATAAAGGACAAGTGGCAAAGGAAATAGTACATTGGTTGGTGAAAAAGATTGCTGTGCAGAATTGAAATAAGAATCAGAATATTTCCTATCAACAAAGCAACAAAACAGAATGATAAGAGCACAAAGCAAAATCTTTGCACATCCTTGTCATCAGAAAGTCCTAGAAGAATGAATTCAGAGATGTTTCGCTGGTTTTCCATGCAATGAACTTGGGTGTATATTTATAGAAATAAAGGTCTGAAAGAAAGAAAACTTAAATTTAAGTGAAAAATTGGAAATCTGATCATCATAATATAAATTATTACATATTTAAATTAACATGTAAAATCATAATCTTAATTTTTCTTGATGTAGGGAAAAGTTTCTATTTCTTATTTACTATCTCTCAATTTATACATGTATTTTGTACAAATTTTTAAATTTTAGTTAGAATAATCATGTATGCTATCCCATTTTACTTGTAATGATTTAAAATATTTATTCTGAAAATTCATTTTAAAAATTGCAATAATTTGTATAATTAAAAAGCAATGAAGGCTTTATTTTCCTATGACATGAAAACTTTTTGAAAACATTTTAAGTGGTGTATTTTTCCTACTGGCATCAATTCAAAAGGAAAAACAGAAATCAAGAATTATAAAAATAAA
Organism: Castor canadensis; assembly: GCF_047511655.1. Lineage (NCBI taxonomy): Eukaryota > Metazoa > Chordata > Mammalia > Rodentia > Castoridae > Castor > Castor canadensis. The sequence continues at coordinate 185,995,945 of NC_133386.1, read as the reverse complement.
AATAAATAATATTTTCTTGATGATAGTAATAGTAAACAAAATTCTAAAGAAAAATAAAATCATAATGATGGAATTAGTAATATTAGGCAACCACTGAAAAAAGTGTTTGGAACAGTGGTAACAGAAGGTTAGAAACTTTGAAGAAATAGACTGACCTGATGTGATTCCTGACCTAGTCCTTAAGCTTTCTAGGCACCAATTCCTTATCTGTAACATGAAGAGAGCATTTGCTAATTTGAAAATGCAATGAGCACTTATGAGATCATGTGAAATACCTATTTTCATACATTACTACAACACAGTCATTCTCCTTATATGTTTTGTTCTTTGAGTAGTTTAACAACTAAAGAAACTGTCATGTACTCTATAACTCAATCCAATGAAGACAGACATAAATAAAAGTTACCATAACATGATTTTCATGAATGTGATCAGGTAAATTTCAATTTTGACATTCTGTCAGTAAATGCAATTAAATCTCTACTAATAGATTGTTCATTTTAAAGGCATTTCTTAAAATTAGTCTCTATTTTGTTTGTTTGCTTTTTACTTACTTGCCCTTTAAAAGATATAGCCAAGCTGGGCACTAGTGTCTCATGCCTGTAATTATAACTACACAGGAGGCAGAGATCAGAAGGATTGAGGCTAGAAGACAGCCTGGGAAAATACTTTGCGAGACCCTATCTTGAACACAGAAAAGGCTGGTGGAATGGTTTGAGATGTACAAATGACTACTTTATCCATTCGTTAATATTGAATAAAAATTCTGCATACCCATGGAATTGTGCTGAATACATAGTTGGTACTATTATATTTAAAATGGTATCGACCATAAATTTAAATTTTCTTTATATATCAGAATGTGACATGACGTGATCTTGCCTTAGTTCAGATGAAACTGGTCTATTACGAGATGGCCAGCACTTTAAGAAACAAGAAATTATTCATTGTGTAGATAGTCCAGCAGAAGCTGAGCTGTTTCTTGATGGGAATATGGAGAAATGCACACAAGCCGCACAGCAGGACATAAGGAAAATCATCACTAACTTAAAAATGTCTCTAATGCTACTGTTCTTAAGTGAAATTCTGCATAAAATCATGCACCGAAATAAATTAAATCCTAAAACAATTTATAGTAACAAAATGGCCTTATGCTACAAGGAATGTGTTTTGAATGAAACGATGCAGAGGGAAAATAAACAGAACATAACTTACTGAGCACATAGTTGGTGAGAACCTACACAAACCCAGGTTTCTCACCTGCAGGTCTGAGTGAAGACCAGGTGGGATTGAAGCTGCATTAAGAAGTAGTTGTCTCTCAGATACTCGCCTCACCAAGTTTCCTGCATGAAAACTTTAAATAAAGTGCAGAGTTACAAATCACACATTCAAAAACACCCACACTAGTTCTCAAAGTATTTTGACCATCTCCACATGTCAAACTTTCTACAGATTGCATGGAAGTAAAATACAAGCCATTGACAATGTAAGGGGTAAATATATCAGAAAAACACATGAGTGTTTTGAACAGCTATTTGACATTTTTACATGAGCTCAGAATAAGAATAAAAATTCCTTAAAAAACTAACTGGTATTTTGTATACCAAGAGTTATCTACTTTATGCCAGTGACTACAGGAACTGGTCTAGGAAGACCAGAATATAAACTAACTTAAGTGTCAATGCAATAATTAATATGTATTTGAAAGCTCTAAGTTATATTCTCACAGGCATTTCTAAATAGATCCTGGGCAAATGCTACCAAGACACTGATGGTGGCAATGTCCCTGGTATCCCTGAGAATTTGTATTCCACTTTTAGGGTGACTGCCTCGGGCACTATTTTCCCTCAGGCACCAAAATGCCAAAGCCACATCGAGCAATTTGGAAAGCTGCCTGCTTTGTGCCTTTTCAGTTTTTTGAAGATCAGAAGGGGGATAATGCAGTCTTCAATAGTACTAGACAAGAGTTCATCCAATCTGAGATGATGAATGACCAAGAAAACCAAAGGAAGATATTTATTATATATTATCTTTTTGCCACTATGTAGATTGATACAACCAATCCCTTGCAGTTTCTTGATACCAGAGCAGAGCATAGGTGGAACAGATAGCTGTGAAATGAGCATCAGCACAAAAGGAAAAATAGAATAACGAACCTCGTTTTGTATACGTACTGTTCATGGAAGAAGAAAATATATCAAACAATTTTTAGATAAGAAAAATCAGAGGAATGCAACCATGAAAATATAGCAAAGCTTTTATTCTGTTTATCATTCTGGTTTTTTTGTATTTACTTAACATGCACAAGTGAGTCATTGCTAATGGCTTACATCTGAAATACTAACTACTTGGGAATCTGAGATTGGGATGATGTGGACCTAGGGCAGCCAGGGAAAATGGTCCCTTAGATATCATCTCCAAAATAACCAGAGCAAAATGGGGTAAAGGTGTAGCTGAAACAGTAGAGCCCTTGCTTGCAAGCCCAAGCCCTGAGTTCAAATGCTAGTCTTACCCAAATCACCCTATCTCTGTATCATCTATTTATTTCTTTATCAACCTATATATAGATAAAGACATTCACAGGTGGTTTAGCTTCCTTTTCATCTTCACACACCAATAGCCAGTTATTTTCTGCTTCTCCATTGTATACAACTGCATAGATTTAGACATAAATACAGCATTCAAAGATTCAGAAATTAAATTTTATAGTATAATCTGGTTTGAACAAAAGCCTATAGGAAAATATAATGAAACTAGAATTTATTGAGAGATTATTGATGGTTTATGGCCCTATTTTTAACAAACATTATGTATATATTGACTTAAGCAATATTTTCCATTATGCAGATAGGAATACTGAAGCTTTTGGAATGTAATTAAGTGGTGTAAAGGGATAGTAAGAAATATAAGCGGGAGATGTATGTTTCAAAGTTCAACACTTGCTCCCAGGGATTGATAGCATATGAATTATTCCAGCATTTAAACAAAACCCAGTGTTTTGTTGGTGTTCACGTCTATATACACCACTGCTTACCAAATCTTATTTAATCTTACCTTTCATCAAACCATAGAAAGAGAGAGTTGGATACATCTCTATCCAACACAGACTAGGATACAACTCAGGGATTTATATATGGCTACATTTACATCCTCAACTCTGAATTTATCCCTATTTATATAACTTGTTTTACTGCAAAAGTTTTAGTTCCATTTATCGTTTTTGTGGAAGGTATATGTAACTTGTTATATAAAGATTATTTGAATAACAAGATTCCAAAGATCATTGCTAATTTGTTAGAAGCTATACGTATGTATATACAGTCCATTTCTTTCTTTTTATTATTATTTTATGTAATTATACAAAGGGAATTTATTTCAATATTTCTACACATACTAATAATATTTTTTATTAAATTCACCCCCTCTCTTACTCTTTCTCATTTTTTCCCCTTTTTAAAATGATTTTAACAAGTTTCATAATTCTATTGTCATACCTATGTATAAAATAAATTGATCATATACACACCCTTTGCTCTCTGCTTTCATCCACTCCCATCACCCATCACTCCAATTCCTATCACCCAACAGCCCCAATTTTACACTCCTGTTGTTCAGCTTTTTAACATCTAATTTTTGCATATGAAAAAGAAGTTGAGATATTTGTCCTTCTGAATCTGAATTATTTCACTAAGCATGAAAAATCTCCAGTTCTGTTAATTTTCCTGAACATGACATAATTTTATTCTTCTTTGTAGCTCAATAGTCTCCATTGTCTGTCTGTGTATCTATCTAATCTCCATTGTGTGTGTGTGTATGTATATATATATATATATATATATATATATATATATATATATATCACATTGTCTTTAGTTATTTTTCACTTGATGGACATCTGAGCTGATCCCATAGTTTGAGTATTGTGAGTAGGGCATTAATAAACACATAAACACAGATACCTCAGTTTTATGCTGACCTACAATCTTTTAGATTTATGATCATGAATGGTAGACCTGGATAATATGGTTGTTTTACTTTTAGCTTTTGGAGGAATTTTTGCACTGATTTCCATAGTACTTTTACTAGTTTATATTCTCATACACAGTGTATAAGGATTACTTTTTCCTCTACATCCTGACCACCACCTGATGTTGTTTGTTTTCTTTATGATAGCCTTTATGGCTACAGATATTACATTTAATGTACTAGAAAAACAGCACTAGAATTGAGGTGTTTTGGGAATGTTGAAGAATGTAAAAAAGACCAGTGTGGCTATCCAAAAGCATGTAAGCATATGGAAAGACAAAAAGAAGTGTGGTAAAGAGAAAAAATATATCTGACACAAGTTTATGTTATGCAATATGGCACATTAAAATTTACATGCATTGTTCAAAGTGTTCTATATCTTTACAAAATATAATATTACCTAATTTCATCAATAATTTAATTGAGGTTCATATAATTATTGCAAATTACTAAGACAGAGAAAAACTGTCAAATTGGTATGTCACCCAGCTTTCTCTGAGTCCAAAGATATAACATCACTATTTCTTCCAGTGTGCTGAATTCTGATAGTAGAAAGTGAAACTTGGACAAGTTTTGGAAGATTTCTGATTAACAAATGAGAAAATTAGACATTTGCCTAAGAAAAATAGAGTTTCATGTAAGCTAGGAGGGAGTGATATGATCAGAATTGTGCTTTCACAAACCAGATCTTGCATCCTTCAAATCCACATGGTCTGAGTTGGAACTAGTTGAGTTTTTTTTTTTTTAGAATGCAGATTGGATTCTAAGGAACCATAACATTCATCTGTGGCAAAGTTCTTCAGTTCAACTTGCCAAAGAAGTCCTCTATTCTTCCTGTAACACCTGAAATAACTATCCTGGAGAAAAATGACCAAAAGCACAGTCATTTTCCCCACATTAAGTTTAAATCTAAATGTGCCTCTTGAGACCACACCTTCTGCCTGACAATTTTCATCTCAATATTAGTAACAATTTGAGTATAAAATATGGGCATTGATCCAGAGCACAAAAAATAAAACTAAAATGATTATTTAAAAGCTACAGACTGAGAAATCTTTGCACTGCCCTGTAAAGAATCTTGTCTATAGGTTATACAATTAAATTATATAAGAGGTTGGAAAGCAAGAAGAATTCCAACAGCAACATCTCTGAGTTTGTCAGCACTCAAAGAGTCACAGATTGGATCAATTACAGATGAGTTTTAATGGAGGCTTCACACCACACATGTAGTAATTTATTTGATTATGATGTCACAAAATAAATTGAGCAGTGCAAAAACCCCACATTCTATTAACTAAAAAGATGAAAGTTCTCCACTTAATGAAGAGTGGAAAAGAATCATTAACTGGGGTCACTAAAATCTATGAGAAGAATGACTCTTCTGTGGAATTGTGAAATAAAAAAATAAATTTTTGATAACTTTGTAGCCAGATTTCAACCTCAGAAGATGAGGCCACAGTGTGTGGTAAGTGCTTTGTTAAGATGTAAAAGACATCAAATTTGTGTATGTATTTACGGGAAAATCACTACATATAGGGTTTGTTGCTATCTGAGATTTCAGGCATCCACTAGGATTCTTGGAATGTATCCCTCATGGATAAGGGGCAGTTGCTGTACTACTATTCATAGGCAAGTTCTTGTATAATCTTAATATAATTTTAAGTGGAATAAAATCATGTCATTAAGATTCTATACACAATGGAATTTTATGCAGCCATAAAGAAGAACAAAATGTTATCATTCACTGGTAAATGGATGGAATTGGAGAACATCATTCTGAGTGAGGTTAGCCTGGCCCAAAAGACCAAAAATCGTATGTTCTCCTTCATATGTGGACATTAGATCAAGGGCAAACACAACAATGGGATTGGACTTTGAGCACATGATAAAAGCAAGAGCACACAAGGGAGGGGTGAGGATGGGCAAGACACCTAAAAAACTACCTAGCATTTGTTGCCCTTAACGCAGAGAAACTAAAGCAGATACCTTAAAAGCAACTGAGGCCAATAGGAAAAGGGGAACAGGAACTAGAGAAAAGGTTAGATCAAAAAGAATTAACCTAGAAGGCAACACACACGCACAGGAAATCAATGTGTGTCAATGCCCTGTATAGCGATCCTTATCTCAACCAGCAAAAACCCTTGTTCCTTCCTATTATTGCTTATACTCTCTCTACAACAAAATTAGACATAAGGGCAAAATAGTTTCTGCTGGGTATTGAGGGGCTGGGGGGGAGAGAAAGGGGATGGAGTGGGTGGTAAGGGAGGGGGTGGAGGCAGGGGGGAGAAATGACCCAAGCCTTGTATGCACATATGAATAATAAAATTTAAAAAAAAAAGATTCTTCATGTACTTTTTTTTGACCAAGTTTATTTTAATTCATTGGGAGATGTGAAACAAGCATACAATGAACTTTCTGTTTCAAATTATATTTTAAAATATATATGTGTATATCAGATTGGGTAAGTTGGATTTCTATCTTGATTTCTTTTCTCTAAATTCATTGCTTATATACAAAGAAGCTGTAGTTTTTACGCATTGATTTCATGTCCTGCTACTTTATTGAATTTGTTTTTCAGTTAAAACAGTTTTTAATGAAATCCTTAGGCTTATATATCTATGTCTATATCTACATATATCTATATAAACTCACGTAATCTCAAAGCACAGGTACTTTACTTCTTCCTTTCTTGTTGTGATATGTCCACCTGTATATAATACATTGAGATTGAGTGCTTTTATCAGAAAATGATGTTGTATATTGTCAAATGCTTTTTCTGCACATAGTGAGAAGAATAAATTATTTTGTCCTTTATCATATTTATATGCTGTATCATTTTTTTGACTTGAGTATTTTAAACTCTCCTTCCATCCCAAAGGTATATAGCTTCTTTTGTAGAATTCAGTGGACAGTAAACTGATCATTTGTTTAAAAACATTTTTGTAGGGCAGAGTACCAGAAACCATCAACTATTTAAAAGTAATTAAAAGTTCCTATCTTTTCACTTCAGATGCTTTTTTGGATCAATCAGGAATTTAACATATTAAGAGATAAAACATATAAAATTTGTTCCCAATATTGAATTACTTATTGAGGAATATAGAGATGGTCAAAGCACTGTGTATGCCTACCACCACATAAATAATCATAGAAACAATTATATTGCAATAGAGCTGTCATTCATGAGCATATTATTTTAACCTTTCTACTTCCTATATTATAAATATTCTTGTATTTAAAGTGCTAGTTAAAAACTGAAAATCTAAAAATCACAAAGATCAATCAATTTGGTCAAATTAAGACAATAAACATAAGGTAAAAGTAGAAATTATAGCTTTTTACTTTAAAAAAATACTACTCTTCTTCCACCACTCATTTCAGTCCATGTGACATTTGCTGATAAGGAGAGAAAACATCAATAACGTTGAAAACAACTGTCTCCACTTTGAGCATTTTTTTGTTTCATTTGTTGTATGGTTAAAGGAGTATTTTGTTAAAGCCTACGAAATTAAATTTCCAACACATTTTTGTACAAGAGAATTAGGATGTCAATTATAAGTTGCTTTAAAATTTCTAATGACAATTTTTCCATTCATAAAATGATATTGATTAGGAGCAATGATTGTGTACAATAGGGCAAAAACTTTATCTTCAGGGAACGTGGTAGGAGGTCTGAGGTAGGAAAAGATTGCAGGTCCAAAAACTAAAACAATCACAGTGATATGAGACCCATAGGTAGAGAGGGCTTTTCATCTTCCTTCAGCTGAGTGATTTCTTAAAGTGAATAAAATAATGACATAAGAAACAAATAAAACCACAAATGTCACTAGCGTGACTATTGGCATGCACAAGGACACCTTTGATGGAAGTATCAGTACAGGCACCCTTCAGCAAAGGAAAAATATCACAGAAGTGTGATCAATTTCACTAGGTCCACAAAAGGGTAACGTGATTGCAATTGAAAATTGAGGAAAGGAATGGGCAGCCCCACCACCCAAACAACTAAAATTAAGAGATTGCATTTTGCCCTACTCATGATAACCATGTACTGCAGAGGTTGCAGATGGCTACATAGCGATCAAAAGCATGACTGTAAGGATAAACACTTCAATAATGCCAAAGAGGCATATGGCAAAGACCTGAGGCAAGCAGTTGCCATAGGAGATGGTTTTTCTTACTTCTAGTAGATCTCCAATGAACTTGGGTGTCACACAGGAGGTAAAGCACATATCCATAAAGGACAAGTGGCTGAGGAAATAGTACATTGGTTGGTGAAAAAAAGGGCTGCATTTAATGGAGATAAGGATGAGAATGTTTCCCAGCAAAAGAGCAACATAATAGGTTAAGAAGAGAACAAAGCAACACATTTGTATGTTGTGGTCATAAGTGTGTAAGTTTCCAGGGAAACCTTCATGCCTAGAGCACAAATATTAATAAAATTGGTGACCAGTGAGATCAAGATTGGGACCAGGTTGCCAATAGAACAAAACTTGATGGAATAAATGTTTGGGGGAATGGAGGAGAGAACAAAAGAAAAAGATAAAACAGCAAACATTGTGTAACCCATTCTCTATGATGATAGAAATGGTATATCATTCATAAGGTAATGAAAAAACAAAATCGAATGAGTATCCAACATAAAGCAGAACTTTATTCTGTTCAGTTTTTCTCTCTTTTGCTACTTTATTCCTGTGTGTAATATAGGATGACCCCAATATGTGTATGCTGAAGTTCAGTTAATCAATTCCTCTGTCTCATACACAAACCCGTACATTAAGCATCTATTCTACACATGTAAAACTACAGAGAACCCATTTTTATCTTATCTAGTTTGATGTCTTAAATTGATCATCTCTGCTCTGCATGTATGATAGTAAATAGTAAGCAGAGTTTGAACAACATCCCAGTCACTATCCTTTTCACTAAGATTCCCTTATTTTCCATATGCTTTTCTAGGATCAAGACACTCTCCTCTGCAGATATGAGCTCACTTTATGTACATTGTTCCACTGTAATTTACACTCAAGTTTGTCTTATGTTAGAGTATAAATTATATGGGTGCCCTATCTATTGCCAATGAAACTTTGTAATTAATATATAAAGGCAATTTTATAGCACATATTTCTGTCATTACTAATTTTTTTTGAGAAACACCAAGATTTTATTTATTTATTTATTTATTTTTTATTATTTTAATATTCATATGTGCATACAAGGCTTGGGTCATTTCTCCCCCCTGCCTCCACCCCCTCCCTTACCACCCACTCTGCCCCCTCCCTCTTCCCCCCACCCCCTCAATACCCAGCAGAAACTATTTTGCCCTTATTTCTAATTTTGTTGTAGAGAGAGTATAAACAATAATAGGGAGGAGCAAGGGTTTTTGCTTGTTGAGATAAGGATTGCTATACAGGGAGTTGACACACATTAATTTCCTGTGCGTGTGTGTTACCTTCTAGGTTAATTCTTTTGGTTGTTAAAATGATCTCATTAAAATAAAATTTTAAAAAATCTTCCCATTTCTTCATCATTTTTACATATAATGTTTCTATTGTTTAGACCATACTCAAATACATTTTTCTTTTTATATTTGCAGAATAAATATACAATGTCTTGAGCAGAGGAGAAAAAAGTAATTGTGAGCTCTAATTAACAATGATTGGACTAGTATAAAGGGAGGAAAATACTCAACAAATTGTGACTGTGGCCAAAAAGGGAAATCATGACTCAAAATGTTGAAGAAAGATACAGATAACAATTGCAGATCAACAAAAATGGTATATGGTTGCTCAAAGAAAATTACATTATTAACAAACTGACAACAGTTTCTGTGATTATTTGTTATGAGAAAGCAATTACTATCATAAACTAATAAGGAAGAAGGTTTCACTTGAATGTCCTGAGTGATGAGAATGAAGGTCTGTCCATTTCATATAATTTGCTTTCCAGTCAAAAATGGTTGCTGGCACCAAACTTTTCTCAGAGCTTTCTTCATTTCCATGTTTCTCAGTGTGTAGATCAGAGGGTTGAACATGGGAGCAATAATGGTGTAGAAAAGAGCAAACACTTTGTCTTCTGGAAGAGTGGTGGCTGGCCTAATGTAAATGAAGAGGACAGGCACGAAGAGCAAAACCACAACTGTTATGTGGGAACTGCAAGTGGAAAGAGCTTTACTGCGGCTCTGTGCTGGGTAAGCCCTGATTGTGTAGAATATCAACAAGTAAGACAGCATCAACACCACAAAGGTCACCAACCCCATCATGCCCGAGTTGGCAACCACAAGAATTCCAACTCTGTACGTGTCAGTGCAGGCCAGTTTCAGCAAAGGGTACACATCGCAGAAATAGTGGTCTATTTGATTGGGGCCACAGAAGGGTAGGTTGATAGTGAGGAGAAACTGGACAGAGGAATGCAGAAATGCCCCAGCACAACAAGCAGTGGCCATGGCATTGCACCTCTGCCTGCTCATGATGATGGTGTAGTGCAGGGGCTTGCAGATGGCCACATAGCGGTCATAGGCCATCACTGTGAGGATCAAGATCTCAATTCCCCCAAAGAAGTGCATGGCAAAAAGCTGTACCATGCATCTGATGTAAGTAATCATGTTCTTTTCTATCAACAAGTCATTGACTAGCTTGGGTGTCACTGTAGAGGTGTAGCAAAGGTCTGAGAGAGCAAGGTGATTAAGTAAAAAATACATGGGTTGTTCAATTAGCTGACTACATGTGATAGAAATAATTATCAGTGTGTTTCCCATCCAAATAGCTATGTAACAAAATAAGAATAGTAGAAAGCATAGATGTTTAATTTTCTTATTCTGAGAAAGTCCCAAGAGTATAAATTCTGTGACATTATTGGTGTTTTCCATGGTCCAATACAGGTAAGACTCAATACTTTTGACTGAAAAAAAAAAAAACTGACATGTAATCATGAGTGTTTTACTTAGCATGCTATTAGTCATTATGATTATTGTAGAAATAAGTTCATTAATTTAATCAACTCCCTTAATATATTATAAAGTAGTTTATTTTGTAATTCTCATTTGGAGTAGGCAAACCATTTAATTTATCATCCTAATTAGGTTAGTTTTTACAGTGAGAAGAAGTAACATTAATATTCATACTTGCTAAAGTCATTAACAAAGTTTTTCAGGCACATTACATATAAGATACATAGGTGATCTTAGGGATAATATGTTTTTTGTCCCTGCCTATTTGTTATGTTGGGACACTAGAGTGAGGACAATGAAGGGAATTGTACAAACAGGAAGGAATCACACTTGTATTTGAAATTTTAGATTTTATTGTGAAAATTTCATTTTACATATTTATTAATGTCCATTAATTATACAGAGTGGGATTTTGTTTTTTTGTTGCTTTTGGTTTTGTTTTGATACTACTGTAGATCGAATTCAGGGCCTTGAGCTTGTTAAGCAAGTGCTGTAGAATTTGACCATATTTAAGATTTTTTGTATTAGTTATTTTTCAGATAGGTTTTGTGCTTTTGCCCAAGTGTGATTTCAGACTATGATTCTCCTACCTCTGCCTCTCATGGAGGGTTTGCAGACATGCACAACCATGCCTGTCCTGTTTTTTGAACTCTATTCTCTCTATATATTTTCTGAAATTATCTCAAATCATGATCCTCCTACCTCTGCCTCGTAAATAGCTCAGATTACAAGAGAGAATCTCTTGCCTGATCCTTTATAAAGGTGTTTTGTAATTTTATACCCTTAACAGATATGTAATATGCTTGATTAAATTCACTTGCTCCACTCTGTTGGTCTTTCTTACCACCTCTGCCTCTATTTTTTTATAATTTTAATGGGCTTCATTGTTGTGTTTGCATAATGCATATGGAATAGTGTGATTATATTCATTCACCCTGCATCACACTCCTCTTTGGTCCTCCCAACACCTTCTGGTTTGTATACACAAACAGTCCCTCTTTTACTTTCATATCATTTTATATTTTGGGTCTAGGTTCCATATATGACAGAAAACAGAACAATAGATTGTATCTAACCATTATGGAAGCAGTAAGGAGGTACCCTAATAAACTAAAAAATAGAACTGTCATGTGATCCAGCAATACCACTCCTAGGGTGATATATCTAAAGGAATATAAATCAAATTACAATAAAGACACCTGCAAACCCACATTTATTGCAGAATTATTCACAATAATTAAACTATGGAAACAGCCAAGATGCCCCACAACGCATGAATGTATAAAGAAAATGTGGTCCATTCAACCCCTTCAATTATTCTTCCTTACCCTTAGCTTCCTTTCTGCATTTTTCCACAGCTTTCAGTACATATCCTTGTATCCTCTACCTTTGTAGATATTATGTATTAAGATCTTGCTGATGCTCTATTATTCCTTTTCCTTTCCCTCCTTCTCTACTCTCAGTAGGGACACATGGAGAAACTCCCATGAATATTGACTTAGACAAAAATAACAAAAGACAGGACTGTAAAATACGAATAGTGTGGGTAGGTACTTGTAGGAGGCGGAAGGGTGAACGAAGGAGATTAAGATGAGAGAATATGATTGATGGACTTCATATATAAAATAGAACAAAGCAACTATTTGTAATTGCTTTAAGTGGGGCAAGGTGGAAGTTGAGGGGAAGTGAAGGTGGTGGCCATCTAACCAATGTACAGTTTAAGCCAATTTGGAATTGTCATAATAAATCCTCCAGTGTACAATGAATATAAAGAGTCTAGTTGCAAAAACTTTTATTGAAAGAAAATGCATCCAATAAATATTTATTTTTCTTCATAAAAATAGTAAAAATTAAAGATAAATTTAAAAAAGGAAAATGTTGAATTTTATTCAGTCATAAAGAACAAAATTTTGTCCTTTGCAGGTAAATGGATAGAATTGGAGAACATTATCTTAAGTGAAGTAAGCCAAAGGCTCTCTGAATGTAGAATATAGTTCTAATACAAATTTCTCTCATATGTGGAATATAGTCCTAATAAAAATACAAGTCACATTATGAAAAATAGGTTACACTATGGGGAGGTCACTAAAGAGATAAGAAATGAAAAAGAAGAAAGTTAAGAAGGTGAATATGGATGATATACTTTCTATACAAGACTGAATATGGATTTTTAAAACCTTTTGAAATCACCATAAGAAAGGTGTTAAGGTAGTAAAAGAGAAAAATAGAGGGGATAAACCAATTCAGGTTATTATACATATATACAAGGAAGTGTCAAAATGCAACACCCTGGGTAACTATCTTGAACAACAAAAATGTCTTTTTTTTTTCAATATTAGAGAACAGAAAGCAAAACAGATCCTGTCTGGGGGAGATAAGGAAAAGGTGTAAGAGGGTAAATTTGGTAACCATATTATGTACACATGCATGAAAATTGAAAACTGAGAACTGTTGAAAGCATTCCAGGAAAGGGGGGAAGAAGGACAAAAGAGAATGATGAAGGGGGTGAACTCAACTATGATATTTTGTAAGAACTTGATAACTTGTACCACCACACAACAATAATAATAGGAAAGATTAAAAAGAAACATTATATCTTGCTAAGTAAATGGTTTGCACCCTCATTCAAGTACTGGTCTTGGGTGGAAAAGCATTGTACATTTATTAATATTGTAGAAAGCAAAAAGGAAGAACATGATAGCATATAAAATATAAGTGACTATGATATTCTTTTGATTTATACAGATTAAAAATAGAAGTTATTAAGCACATGAAATTGCAAAAGGAATGCTTGCTTTCAAGGGGAAGGTACACTAACGTCCAAAGCCACAAATGGCACCTAGCACAAGTACAACCTTAATTACCTTTCAGATAAATGAATGATTACATGTATTATTTCATTTTTTCTCTTCTTTTTAAATATGACTAAATTATTTCTTTTATTTATAATGATAATTCTGTAAACAGTGCAAAGAAATTTTTTTCTGAATACCTCATTCATTTTTAGTAGTCTATAATCTGAAAATCATTTTATGGTTTATAAATAATCTTAGAGTTTAGGTTATTGACACATTCACTTCCAATTAATTTTTTTTTTTTTGTAGTTAGAAAGATATCTTGGGTCCATTGCAAGTTTCTTAGGTAACTAATATTTTTCTCATACAGTCCCTAAAAAATAACATGAGTTTTTGTTTTGTTTTGTTTTGTTTTTTGGTGCTGGAGACTGAACATAATTCTTCAAATATGCCAGGCAAGCCCTCTTCCTTTGAGCTATATACTTAGCAGTATACTTGGTATATATAAATACATGGACAAAAATGTTATAAATTAAACTCAGGGTCAGATGCCGGTAGCTCAAGCCTGTATTTCTAGCTACATGGGAGGCAGAAATTGGGAGGATGATGATTCAAAGTCAGGCCAGCAAAGAAGTTGATGAGACCCCCATCTTAACAACTAGCAGGGCACTGTGATGTGAGCCTGTCATTTTAGCTATGGCAGGAAACCTAAAACAGGAAGATCTTGGTTCATGCCTACCTAGGCCAGAAGTGAGACACTATCTCCAATATTACCAGAGCAAAATGTGCTGAGGGCATAGCTGAAGCAGTAGATCACCTGCCAATAAGCAAGCATGAACCTTGAGTTTGAAAATCAGTATTGCACCCACACTTCTCCCCCACCGCATCAGAAAATTTCCATTAGTTAGCAAGCAAGATAGTTTGATAATATCTGTCTTTCTCATTCTCCCTTCCCCTTTCATTCTCATGTTAACAAGATTCCATACTAATACAATGGGCAAATAATTCAACTACTATTTATTTCTATTACTTTACTGTTCTTTGTGTTATGCTATTTATATGTCAGAGAATACAGTATTACTTCCACCTCTATTTCCTATTTCTTTCTTTCTTTCTTTTTGGCAGTTTAGGTGTTTGAACTCAAGGCCTCATGCTTGCTAGGCAGGCATTCTAACACTTGAGTCACTCTACCAGACCAATGTTTCCTATACTTAAAATATAAGAATTATACCATTCTTTCGAGAACCCCAGAGGTTCTGTTAATGGTTGATTATTTGATTTTAAAGTACAATTCAAGGATGTGTGGGATAATGATCTGTCTTTTCCATGCCTCATTTATACAGAAATGCAATTTACAATACCTGTAGAATATTTTGCATCCTCCCTCCTGCTCTGAGTCCTTCCTCTTTCCTAATAGTAAAATATCATAATACAGCACCACACTTGCTTCCTTGAGGGTAATGGAGATATTACATCACTGTTAAAATAACTCTCTACCTACATGTAAATCATTTGATTTACCATGCTACATTAACTCTAAAAATCAGTTTTTATTACACTCATGTTCAAAGCCCATCACTTGCTCTTTCACCTTTAGGAAGATTTCCTTGGCTCTTTAAAACTGTGGCGATCTTTCCTTCATCCTAAAAGACTGACATTAATCTCATTATTAACAGTTAAATTTGAAGAGCTAAGTGTTAATTATTATTTAATTTCCTCAAGGTAGTTCTTCAGACCGGCAACAACAGCACCTTGGTGTTCATGTATGCATTTCAGATTCATGCAGGAGGTTCTGCCGCTTGATCTGGGACAAGATAATGAATTTGCCTAATGCTGTTTTCCTCTCTCTTCAATATGAGTATTTCAATTACTAATTATCATGGGCTGCTTGGGGTAAATTGTATGGTACTTTGTAGATCATAGGATATAATTCATCTTTCTTTTATTTTCCTTTTTTTCTTAACATTATGCAATCATTAGGTACCCAATATATAATAAAACGAAGAATAAAGAAAAGTACATTGAAAAGTTAATAGAAAAAGTAACACCAATAACATTCACATTAAATTGATTACTATTGAGAACTTACATATACTGAAAAGAGAAATAATTATATTAACTAGTAATTAGTGTTTGCTATACTCTAGCTGTAGTTTTAAGCATTTTAAATATTTTGTATTATTGATCCTAACAAGAAACCAGTGCTCCTTTCTCTCCATTTTTCAAAAATTAAACTTTGGAAAGTTAATGGAAAAGAAATTTCCAAATATGTGAAAGAGAAAAATGCATTTATAAAAAATCAGTTTATCTACATCTATATCTATCTATCTATCTATCTACATATATATATACATACACACAGATACATATGTATACACTCTCTATATATAAAAGTAATTTGTAGTATACTTGTGGATGAAGATTTTGTTTCATAGTAACATTTATATCCTATTGTTTGACTATAATTTTACTTACCAGATGATCAATCAGCCCATGTGTGCCCTTGTTGTAGGACTTTCCTGCTTTCCTTGAGGAAAGGAAGTATTTTCTGCCAATTTTTGAGAATAAACCATCATTGTTGGTTATGCTGAAAATGGTTCTATTTTCTTACCTATACTTGTATGCCCTTTGTCATTTCAGTGGTGAAAATGTTAATGTAAGTTGTCTGGTTAATTTCCAAGTGGCATTTAAAGTGGATTACTTGAAAGATTAGAATCCCTAACCTCTCTCTTTTTTTCCTGTGGCCTGAGACATTTCCCCAAGGAAATCTCTACCAACTTGCAGTTTAAGATAATTCATTTCCTCTCAGGTTCTTAAAAATAGTTACATAAATTTTAATAATCTTTAAACCTTACCAATGGTGTACTTTCAATCATTGTTAACAGTCGCAAACATGAGCTTTATCTTGAAACAAATTCGGAGCAAACAATATAAAACAATATGGGTTGCAGGAAAATGGACATCTTTGGAGATCATCAAGTTAAACCAAATAAGCCAGACTGAGAAGTACAAACATCGCATGTTTTCTCTCATATGTGGAATACAGATCTTAAAAATGAATGACAGCAATGTAAAGCAGGGACTGCTTGGGTGTGGAGACCAGTGGGAGAGTGAAAGGAGACTGTGAAGGGGAAGTAGATATGGTAGAAGTGCTTTATGCACATGTATGAAAATAAAATAATGAAACCTATTAAGATTGTTTGAAGAGGCCCAGGTACCCATGGCTCAAGCCTATAATCCTGGCTACTCAGGAGGCAGAGATCAGGAGGATCACAGCTCCAAGTCAGCCCAGGCAAATGGTTCGTGAGATGCTGTCTCGAAAAAACCCTTCACAAAAAGGGGCTGGTGGAGTGGCTCAAGGTGTATGGACCTGAGTTCAACACCCATACTGAAAAAAAAAAAAAAAAAGAAAAACAAAAAAAAAGATTGAAGAATGGTAGGAGGAATGAGAAAGAGTAATAGAGATGTTGAATTAGATCAAAATACATTGTATTGATATATGAAAATTTCATAATGCAACAGCCTTGTACAATTAGTATACATTAATAAAATGTAAAACAAACAAACCAAAAACAATCCCGATGAAACCTAAGACCAGGGAAATGGAACCCAAGTTTTGTATTTGTTTTGTCAGTGAAATAAAATTATATAAAAAGTGAGTGGAATGTTTCTACTATGAGAATTCACAATTTGAATGGCCTAACTTACACTCTTAGCTATAGTAGCAAAAAATTTTCATAGGTTTAATCTTTGCTCCTTGGCACCGGAGCTCTAGATGAGGTCTTGAAGCCTGTGTCTGTGGAAAGTAGTCCGGAGCTAGGATTTACTGGAAAGGGCTTGGACCCTGGGTCTGTTTGAGCATGGGGCTATCAGAGCTAGACCTCTGGTGGGATCAGAAGGAGCAGTCTGGCACTGGGCAGGTACAGGCTTGAGACCACAGTTCTGTCTGAGCACCGTAGCCACTCTGAAGCCTGAAGCCAGCCTAAGGTTGAGGGTAGTCTGGAGCCCTGGTCATCTGGGTCTGGTCTCTCCCAGCTGCTGAGCTGAAGATTAAGCCTGCAGCCTTATCCTGGAATCGGGTTTTCAGCCTGCTCTCTGAGCCTGTAAGGGTTGCCCTGGCACTGTGGTGAGCCTGGAGTCCAAGTGCTAAATGTACAGCCTTAGTAAGCCTGGTCCAACCTGGCAGACTGGAGGCTCATTCCACACACTTTGGCCTGGAATCCGGACCTGTGGGACGTGCCAGGTGCTAGGTTTTCCTGTGGTTAGCATAGTGTTGTTGTCACAGACAAAATCTGATGTTCACTTCCTTCTCCTTCCTCCATACTGAGGGTCTCTCTCCCCCCACTCTGTCTGTGCTCCTAGTGTTGGAAGAATGGTGCTGAAGTTCACATAAAACTGTTCTTCCTGTGATCTTCAGTGTGTTTTTCTGTGTTACAATCAGGTGCTGTAATATCTCACCTGGTATACTTAACTCTTGTGGACATTTTTGTGAATGAATCGATATTCAAATTGATATTTCTCTGGGGGCATAAGTAATGAAAAGTCCTAGTTGACCATCTTGGTGATGTCCACTTCTGTGACATAATTGTACAATTATTTACATTTGCAAGAAGGCCTGGATTGTTTTGCTCAGCATGATGTCCTTCTCTTCCATCCGTCTTTTTTGAAAATGACAATAATTAGGCAAGAGAAAGAAATAAAAGGCATATGAATAGGAAAAACAGAGTAAAAACAAATCACTGTTTGTAGATGACATAATTCTACACATAGAAAAAACTTAAAATTACCTCTTAATTATGAATCCTCCATTGATATTCACTAATTATCCCATTATTGTTAATCTAAAGGACCATTGGTAAAACACTTCAATAAAATGTTCACATTTCATGTTTTTATTTTTTTCACTACTGGAGTTAGAAATCAGGGTGCTCAACCACTTGAATTACCAGCCCTTTTTCCTTTGATCATCTTCCTTGGGGATTTTGTTAACATTTTTTGGCCCGGACTGGCCTCAAACCTCAATCCTTTGAGTCCCACATCCCACACAGCTAGGGATACAGGCATATGCCAGTGTATTTAGTTCCTACATCGATGCATTTCTAGACTGAAAATGTATAAGCTTCTCCCTGGAGCTGCTGTGAGACCAGATCCTTGCTATTGGCCTGGTAGAAATGCGTTATATGACAATATCTCTTAAGAAATTGAGCATAATTTTGCAAGGATATAGCTTCAGGTGACATTTTATGATCTCTAGGCAATAAGAATCTCTTCTCTTCTGGGAAGGGAGTTACATTTGTCCAGAGGTAAGGAATCATCATAAAAGTTATGAACACATTAGGAATAGAATGACATTGCTTCAATATAATAAGGGCAATGTATGATATACTCATAGCCACACTGAGTGTGGAAAAGCTGAAAGCATTTTCTCAAGATCAGGAACAAAACAAAGATGTACTCTGTGACTGATCTTATTCCGTATATTTCATAGAGCAGGAATGTACTTTAATGTGGATTTTATATTGGACTATTTTATGCCAATATGACACAGTTTTTATTAATATAGATATAATAAATGACAGTATCATCAAACACCAATACTATAAAGATAATCCAAGATGACATCTGTATACTGTTCAGATTCAGTGTTCACTTTTTCACAGTTGTCAGAGACTCAGTTTTTCAAAACTTCATCAACACTTTATTTAACTTTTACATGTCAAACTGATTTAAATTTTGCCCTAATGAGAATACATTTGGCCATCTGGAGCCTGTCTCCTTTGAATAACCCATGCAATGATATCCAATATGAGTCAGTCATGGAAAATATAAACCCCTGGGACTGTAAAGATCCCAAGTCATTATTGGCCTATAAAACTCTCTCACCTTGCTGCTGTATGACATCACCTAGGCAGGTAAGCTCCTTCTCTCATCCTTCACTTCCCAGGCATATCCTTGCTCTATTCCCATTCTTAGTGGTGTCACAGTAGTTTGCGGATAGGCTCATGCTGTGAAAAATTCCCTCCCTCCTTCACACACTGCAAACAGCTCTACGATTACTAAAATACAACAGATTATTACTGCCACCTTATAGTCAAATAATTTTCTTTAATCATCCTTGAAATTATTCAAACCCTTCACAGCTGATCTCTCCTCTTTATTCTTCTGACAGTCATGTTTCACCCCTGTGAAATTTCTCATGTATTTTAGAATATTCTCAATGAGTTCCATTAGAGAACTGCTGTGGTAATAATTATAGTTGAACGGACTATGTAAGCCAATTTGGAGGAAATGATTTTTACGTAACAAACATTATATTCTGTAACAACCTTAAAAACAATATATAAGATTTTCTGATCTGTAACATTTATTCTGGGCACCTACATGTTATTCTGTTACAAATTGCATTTGCTTCAAGTTTTATTTTCTGTTTTCTGCTAGTGCAAAGAGATGAATTTGGCATTTGCTCCTATTTTATTTCTGAAAACATCAGATACTTTCTGTATCTTTGGCTACTTTTCATGTAAACATTCACATAAATTGAGACTAATTTTTATGTATGTGTGTGTATCTCTCTGTGTGCATTTGTGTATAGATTCTTGAAGCTGTTTTCTCTTCTGATCTTACTAATATAATAATTAGGACCTCCAGCATAGTGTTATAAAACTGATAACAGATATCCTAACTCATTCTTGTTAGATAGGATTAACTTCTGATCAAGTAATGCTGGCTGGTGCATGGAACTTCATTTAACTTGTTGACAAGAAAAACTGACAGCTTGTCCTTACTCATAGACTCATTGGGTGAATTTGTTTCAACCTCTGAACAGTTATATAAGCTCGGTTTCAAGAATGAGAATCCCAAAACAATAAGGTTAGAAGTCAGTGTTTTTAATATCTTGCCACAAAAAAATCAACATGTTCACTTTGGCTGTATTACCTTGGTTAAAGTAGCTTCTTCTCTCATTCTTCTCTTGCCAGGCATTCAACCCAAGTATAGAGGAAGGACCATAGGCCATGCCAGTTTATGAGAATACAGTCAATGTCAGAGTATATCAACAGTGTCTTATGAAAAATATTGTTGTGAAACCAATATTGACAGCCCAACAGATGTCAGTATCCATTCCATGTTCATTCCTGTGCTTGCAAATTGATTACAGTGAAATCCTTCTATCATAGAAGGGAAAGAATTTGCCCTCAGAGAAACAGACACTCTTTGGACATAGAGTTGCCTTATCTTCCAGCAATGCTTATACAAGCAGCATGATTTATGGACTTGGAGTACCTTATTCACGTGGTGTTGTCTCACATAACATTGAGTCTGATCAATGTACAGAATGAAATTGGACATATATACCAGGCATTCAATTTACTATGTACACTATTATGCACTGAATTATTCTCTTTTCAATTGTACAAACAGAACCCCTAACTTGTGTATATTTGGAGGAAGGGCCTCTAAAAAAGCAATTAACTTAAAATGAGACTCTTTTGGTGGATCATAATCTAATCTGACTGAATATTTTATGAAAATAAAATTTGGACACATAGAAGACACACTGCGGATGCTTGCATCGAGAAAAGGCCTAGTGAAGACACAGTAAGCATGTGACCACCAAGAAGCCAAAAAGACCAACCTCTGGGGACGTCAAACCTATAGATACCTTCAGGCTGAACTTCTAAACTTGCCAGGAATAAGATGTGCTACTTAAGTCACCCATTCTCTTTTAGTTTGTATAGAAGCATCTAGTAACTAAGTCCTAACCCATTAATTACTTTGATATAATTCTTTTAGTACAATGCTGGAATGTTCTTACTGAGCATTAAAAGTGTCAGATGAGAGATAGTACTTTTAATGCCTAAAATTATATATTTAAGGAAATATTTACTGATGTATGATGTTGTTTCTTTCAATAGTTAAACAATTATGGAAATGAAAGAAATTACATGTAAATATTTCTCTTTACTATTACATTATAATCCATTCATAGAATTCTTGTATCCTGTCCCTGAACTGCTCAGTTCAGTTGTCTTAAATATGCATTCTATGCTGTCATGAAGGACCACAATAATTATTTTAATGAATTGTAAATTTATGTTTTTTCCTGTACATTTTAGGCTCTTCATGCCACTAATAAAGAAACAGACAAAAAACAGTCTGTAGTGATTATTATTGGAGATTTTGATTGCTATGATATAATGTGGACAAAGATGACCAATACATGGAACCCAGAAAATGCTAAAAGGCATCTTATTAAAATTTCTGTAAGTATATGAATTAATAATAATTGAATGATTAATAATGGTAGCACCATTAATGATTGAGAATTTTGGAAAGCAAAACATCTTTTAACCTTATTAGAAATGAGTTCCAATTAACTGAAGGCCAACTTGGAGTAAATGTAAGGTGGGGTGGAGAACCCAAGAAGTTAAACTGTGAATAGTCACTAAAACCTCATCATAAAGAACAGAAACAAAAATGGTTGTAGCAATGTATATTTTCTCATATATGTACATTTTTCATGTACTATTAATTCATCATTTTGCATCTTTTATAATTTTCTATCAGGATCTTTTAGGCATTGAATCTAATATATTCTTTGTGTTGCAGAATATTTAGGAAAGAATATAACTTGAATGAAAAGAGAAAATGAAATCGCCAGTATCATTTTCCAGACATTTAAGATTACTTACTTATTTTTTGGCTGGAGGTAAAATAAAATGAGACTATCTTTGCAGAAGCATCTTGTTAAACATAAGAATAAAATGCTACTTCTCAAATGTAGGTTCAGTGGAAGAGTGTTTATGATTTCTAGTAAGGAAGGAAATCTATTGCTCTACTCATCTATTAACTTCAGCTAGAAAATCATCTTTTTATGCTCTCCTCTTCTAAGATGCTCACAGCAGAAGTCTCAAACTATATTTTTCCTTTACCTGATGGCAACTTATTAACTAATAAGTTAATAAAAGTTCCAAAAACTTTTGGAAAAAGAGGCACACCAAGCCAAGTGTCAGTGGCTCATGTCTGTAACCCTAGTTATTTAGGAGGCTACAATCTGGAGGATTGTGGTTCCTGGTCATTCAGCACAAAAAAAGGTTTCTAAGACCCTATCTCAACAGTGAAAAAGCTAAGCCTGATGCTAATGCTTGTTATCCAGGCTCTTCTGGGAAGTGTATAAAAGGAGGTTCATAGTCCAGGCTGGCCTGGGCAAAAAGCAAGATGTTGTCTCCAAAATAATAAGAGCAAGAAGGGATAGGAGTGTGGCTAAAGCAATGGAATACCTGCCTAGCAAGCACAAAATGATGAATTCAAACCCCAGTACCTCCTCAAATGGGAGGGGGCACAGAAAACTTAGAAAACACTAAATTAAATATTAAGCATAAAAGGTAAAATTAAGGCAAATTTAAGGCAGAAATATGAGAATAGAAGGAAAAAAAGATAAAAATATATTAGCCATTCTCAAATCATGAGTGGTCAGAGGGAAATGTTAAAAAGACTGACCTTTGACTGGCTCTCACATGTGCTATGCATGGTTTTTAAAAATGATGTATAATAACTTACATATTTATGGATGCAGTGTAATATTTCAATACATACATAGAATGTATGATGATCAGATCAGAGTAATCATCATATCCATCCATCACCTCAGTGCTAATCATTTCATTGTATTGGGAACATTCAAATCCTCTTTTCTAGCTATTTTGAAATAAATGGCAAATTATTTTTAACTATAATCTACCTACGGTGCTGTAGAACACTAATACTTATTCCTCCCATGTACCTGTTTTTTGTTTTTAATATCATTCCATACTAATACTTAGTCTCAGGACTGAGCCCTAAAGTATAATTCTGAAATGTCTTTCATAGAACTTACTTCCTTTCTGCAAACATTTGGTTGTACCACATTTTCCTTATGGCATTCTTCATCTCCAAGTTTCTCAGCGTGTAGATCAGAGGGTTGAACATAGGAGCAATGATGGTGTAGAAAAGAGCAAACACCTTGTCTTCCGGAAAAGTTATGTTTAGCCTAATGTAAATGAAGAGAACAGACACAAAGAACATGACCATAACTGTTATGTGAGAACCACAGGTTGAAAGAGCTTTGGAACGGCTCTCTGCAGGGTGAACGCTAATGGTGTATAATATCAGAAAATAAGATAGCATCAAAATCACAAAGGTCACCAAAGCAATTAGACCTGAATTAATAATAACCAAGAGACTAATTGTATATGTATCAGTGCAAGCCAATTTCAGCAAAGGATACACATCACAGAAGTAATGATCTATCTCATTGGGGCCACAGAATGGCAAGAAAATAGTGAGAAAGAACTGACTGGCTGAGTGTACAAATCCCCCAGTAAAACAAGTTATGATGATTGTGTTACACCTCTGCCTGCTCATGATGATGGTGTAGTGCAGGGGCTTGCAAATGGCCACGTAGCGGTCATAGGCCATTGCTGTGAGTATGAAGATTTCGATGCCTCCAAGGAAGTGAATAATAAAGAGCTGTATCATGCAGTTGTTATAGGAAATAATCTTCTTTTCTGTCAGTAGATCAGTCATTAGTTTGGGTGTCACTGTGGATGTGTAGCAAAGGTCAGAGAGTGAGAGGTAATTGAGGAAGAAATACATAGGTTGATCAATTAGCTGAGTACATGTGATAGAAATCATAATGAGCATATTTCCCACCCAAATAGCAATGTAGCAAAATAAAATTAATACAAAGAAGAGGATTTCAATGCTCTTATTTTGAGAAAGTCCCAGGAGAATAAACACAGTGACATTATTCCTATTTTCCATGGTCCAGTGGGTGAAGATACGGAACAATCACCTGAAAAGACACAAGTGAATGTCAGAAATGTCCTGGAGAGAATTGATGAGAACACAGTATCATGAAACTATGTACAATAGATAAGATTCTAATGTTCCAGAAAAAGAAAATCATATATTTAAAATGAAGTACAATTTTCTTATCTTTCTTTTTTGGTTCGTTTGCTAATGAGTTCATAAGTCCTTTTTTCAGGACATTATGTTCAATTCTTACATTTATAAAAACAACTCATTCAAACAAACAATTTTAGAGTTGTTCAAAAATTATTATTATTTTCCACTTTCCAAAATAAACTAAGTTCTTACAAAGAAACAGCATTTGATCCTTAAAAAAACCAAATGTGTTAAGATGAAAGAGTAAGTCAGATGTGATTCAAAGCAGAAGTAGTTGTCATATGCAGTATTTTTACAAATGTAAAGCTAACAGTAGTCCAAAGATTTATGGGTAATTTAGTCTACCTCAATAAAGTGAAATAAAGACAATATTACAGATTGAGATACCTGTATGTGTGTTAAGTAAAACCTAAATACTTTCAGTAAGAAGCTTGTGGGATTGTTTTGAGAATTTTTCTATTTTCTTGTTTCTTCCTTACATATGATTTCTAAAATAAAATGGTAATATTTTATAGCAGTAGTATATATATATATATATATATATATATACATAAATATATATGTACATATATATTTCTATAAGCCTTCCATTTACAATTATATGCTTAAGTGAAACACATAATAACACAGGATTAAAATTAAAGAATGGAACAGAAGGCAGTTATATCTGGATGTTTTTCCTTTTAATTTAATGAATTATATTCTGCAAATAAATATTTTTTTTTTTGGCAGTACTGAGGTTTGAACTCAGGTCCTCACTATTGCTATGCTTGCTACGCAGATATTCTGCTGCTTGAGATACTCCCTACAACCTTCTGCTGTGTTTTAAATTAAATAGTCTGCATTTCAATTTTCTGTTGTGTCCAATGTATGCTCTTTATCAAAATACTTCAAAATTTGCCAACCATGTAGTAGTTGAAATAAAATTATTTAAGCAAGAAGGAAACTTTGACTTGCTAGAAGATCTAGTTCTAAACAGAACGATTTCATTTAAAATTCAAATAAAGAATGAATAAAATAGTTTGAATTTCTTCATCACTCTGCAAATGTAAACCAAGAGGATTCAATTTATACACATCTATGGTATATTATTGGGGTTGGCTAGAGTGTCTGCTAATTTAGTTCAAGTCTCAAAACTGTTGTTAAAGAATTGTTAACCAATAGTCCAATTGTTTTTATTATAAATTTGAGCTCAAATATCATTACTATTATTACTATATTTACACATATGATATTTACTCTGTGGTAATCTTGTATTGATCTTTACTCATGATTTCATTTTAAATTTCCAGTTTAATACAGTTTTAGAGATTATCAGTGGCATCCGCTAAATTAAAAAAATTGTTATAAAGAAAATGAAGACTTAAAACAAATTAACTTATATTTATAACACCTTAAAACAAATTAACTGATATTTATGACACATTTTCAGGATTTAGCATTAGTTTAGAGGCAAATCATAGAAAAGCAATTGTTTTTATCATTATAGTAGTTATACTATACCTATTTTCCACCTATAAATAAAGAAGTATATTTTTATTTATAAATAATATTTAAGCTACTAATCTGGACCACTCTTAAAGTAGTTGTTTATTCACATGAATCTACTTCAACAAAATTGTTATTTTAATCCTGTGCATTGAGATGAAATGCAGCTCCAATTGTTCATCCAAAATTGAAAAATAGAGTTCATATAAAAAAAAAACTCAAGAAAATAAAAGTTTTAGAAACTTTGTGCAACTCCAAAAAGTCATTTGCTTTCATTTTTTATAGATGATTAATTTTTCTTCTAGCTAAATAAAGTATGACTTCCTAGCCAATATTCCAAAATATGTGTTTGAATCTTCAGTTGTTTTCCTTCCCAAGGCCACAGGTAAGGCCTGATTTTGTTACTTAGGAGACCTTCCTTTTCACTTGAATATCTTCCTACATCCAATCCTGATTCACCATGTGCAAAATGCCAACCTTTTCAGTCCTGATTTTTATTTTAGGGTATGAGCAGATGACTCATTTCTATACTTGACTCAGCCACCAATTTTAAGTGTGAGATCATTTCTTTCCCTTCAACATTCTAAAATGTGCACATACTTTCTCCCTATGTATTTCTTTTCTTTTTTTTCTCACAATTCTTACTTTATTTCAGTATTTTGTTTTTCACATTTAAATTGGAAGATGTACCAAACAAAGCATATATACATATTCCACAAGTTTAGAATTACATATTTGTGACTCTGTCCATATATATACATGTATACATACAAAGTAAGTTACAATTTACTTATCTGGGTGAAAAGCACTGATTACAGCCATAATGGTCCCTTTCCAAGAACTATGTCTTTGTAAAGATGAGATCATGATTCATGATTCATGATTCATCTAAGTCTTCACTCACTTTAGGAAAGTTAATCACCTGCTCTAGGTTTCAATCTGTAAAATAATAAATCTAAAAACTTGGTACCATCAGTAGATCTAATAAATATTATAATACTGTAGAATTGAAGCATTCTCATGTGCCTATTATGCTTCTAAACTCCTTGTAGGTATCAACTTTTAAAATCTTGCAATAACTCAAGTTAATATTAGTAACTCATTTTATAAAAGAGGATATTGACTCTTGGGGAAATTGAACAGCTCAAGGTCAAATGCCTGCAAAATGGTATGGTTAAGATATAAAGCAAAGTATACCTCACTTTGTAAGACATGTAAAATTTTATTCACTCAGCACAATAATTGATCATAATGTTAATAAAACATTTCATAGTTACTTACAACAGACATCTCAATGCCTTAAACATTGTTGTGTGTAATCTATGTCAAAGTAAACTCTACATGACTAATTTCCTTGTTGTGAAATCCCTCCAAGATGAAAAGGCTGTCTTATGCTGCACCAAAGAAACACTGAGAATGTTTACACATATTTAATTTTGAGCCTCTCCTATCACTGATCTGTGTGATTATTGTTATGTAATGATATTTCTGAGATCATAGCATTCTGATGAGTCCATTGATAATGAGTACATCTTTTTACAGCCATGAAGAGTGAATTAACTCTCAATTATTATATAAATAAATGGAGCCACCCAGTACATGATGGGGGTCTCAATAAGATTTTCTCTTATATGCAATCCTTTTATTTTATTTATGTCTAATCAAATACAGATTGTAGATTGTATTCATTTAAAGAACAGTTACTGTACTGTTTGAATGACTAAAAGAAGTAACTGCAAAGATTTCGAATAGGATTTATTATATAATTAACATCATTACTCTATATTTCCTTTTACTTTTCTTTTTTTTTTTTTTTGACCTGAGTAAGGTCTGATTAAGTCTCATTCTCTCTTCTTTCTCTCTCTCTGTCTCTCTCTCTTTCATCTCTCCAATGATGATGACAGCATATTATTTTTCCTTTGAATTAATGTCTCTTCATTTTTTTTGACCTGTGAATTACGGGTTCCTTAATACTTTATGGACCTTCCACCAAAAGCTCTTAATATTTTTTTTTTAATTTGAAAAAATTTGCTACCCAATTAAGAATCCTTCCCCTCTTATATCTACTTGTCTTCCTGAAAAGTCACATCCCACACTCATTGAAATCGTTGTCATCTTAATCTCAAAAAAAGATAGTCTACCAGTGTCAAAGTGGATGCCTATGTTAATTTTTACCTTGCAGTCCATCTGTTTTCCTCATGATGGAAGCAAAAATGGATATTACACATACATGCAGGATAACAAGAAAGTACAGGTAATTCACCATACATGTTCTCATGCTTGAATTATAAATGAATTCCTTTTATTTTCTTTCCATTGTTTTCTCTCTCTCTCTCTTCGTTGAAATTGTAGTAATTCTCCTACTGTTTTATTTTGGCTTCCTGGATGATTTACATTTTACTTTGCATAGTCTGCTGCTTGTTCACAGAAAAGAGAAAAAAAAGAATCTTGTTTCATTTTGGATACAAGTGACACTTGTCAATTTTCACACCAACTGGAGGTCATATGCTCAGAGCTACAGTTTGAAGGCATGTGAGATGAATTAGCATCCAAACAAGTCAAATCACAATGGATATTATTGATTTAGTGCTTCAACTAAAATTATTCCAAAGGGTGTCCAAAATCACAAGAGTTTTGGATATTTCCTGAGGTCAAAATCTAAAAGAGCTTTCAAAGAAATCATTAAGCATTGATTATTCCTTCCATGTTGTTTGGATTTGCCTTCCAAAATGATACAATCATCAGTTTCATTTCCTTTAGATCCAAGTTACCAGACTTTTCAGACTAGGATGGAATCAGGATTATAAATAGTTATCAAGCTGCAATTAACTTTGCTGGTGATTTAAAAATCCCTGTCATATACAGCCTCTTGGGCTGCACTGACTGAATTCCCCTGAACTTCACAGAAGAGTTTTGTGATAAAATGTACTCATCATACATGAAAATGGGAAAATGAGAACTAAACAAAAACTATTTCAGTAATGAGGGAATGAGGATAAAGGAGAATGACAGAAGGGGTGAATTCAAGTATGATATATTGTAAGAACTTGAAAATGTCATAATGTACCCCCAGTAAAATAATATGATAATTTTAAAAATGTGGAAAAAAAACTATAGTGGATTTCTTGAAGGACAAATTCCTTTCATACTCTCCATAAATTAACTGAGGAGAGAAGGATAATTCTGGCTCTCAAAGTAGATAAGGTGCTTTATTTTTTCTCAAAAAATGCATTTATTATATTCTCTGTGTTTTAATTTACTTGGAAATCTTAATTAAGGAGACATTGAGAAAAATAGAAAATCCAATAAGCCTTTCATTGTATTGTCTGGATTAAGAGCCAAAGAATTTGCCAAAAAAAAGTTGCAAACATTTAAGTTTTCTCCAAATGCCTATAACACTTCCACATCCTTCTTTCTTCTTCTTGTTCTTCGTTATCTGTAACCAAAGAGGAAGCTGACATCCACTGTGTGAAGTGAGCAGAGTAAACCACAGAAAATGCATGGTGAGCCTCACGGTGCCCCATATTATCATGGAATCTTCCCAGTGACCTGCTGGGGTGGGCATTAATTGTCCACATTATACACATGAAAAATCCCTATAACAGATAAAAAGCATTACCTCAGGTGACCAGGCAAAGAAGAGATTACCACTAATTCTCAGGAGAACTGATCTGGGAGAAGAGAAAGAATAAAGCCAGAATAGCACCTAAGGTGACTTCTGGATCATGGCAGGAGTCTACTTCAAGAAGTTGCAGAGATAGTTCCATGTAGTTCACTTTTCCTCTTCTTTTTATCTGAAAGTTTCCTTATGTACTGTATGTCATAATTTGAATATTTGAAAAAATTTCTAAAACAACCCAAAACCATATTCAAGGCACCAAATTACTTCGAGTAAGTTAAGAGGTTTGACTGACTCCAAATATTTAATTTGAAAGCAATTACATTGACTTTGTCTCACTGAAATTTCTAACAAAAAGTTCTAAGGAGACTTCTTAAGACATTGTCACTTTTAGATGCCTCCTCAAGTGTAGGCAGTGAACTGACAGTCCTCTGAGCTTCCACTAATCTGACTTTGTAGATATTCCTAAGGATCTTCTCTGGGGCTCATGCACATATAACTATCTAGATTTACTTCATCAGCCTGGAAGGACATTTGCTGTCATGGATTCTCTTTCCTTTAAAAAGAAAACATTCAGATATATCTTTTTGTTCTGCTATTATTCCAAAAGATAAATTGTTAAGTATATTTAAAGTATATTATTCCTCTAGTTAGGCACACATTTCACTAAGGTATGTGTGCTCAACTTGATAAAATAAAATTGGTTCAGGATGTATATACATTTTTCAATACGCATTTTTAATCATTTTATCAGTAACTCTTGATAAAAACAAGACAAGAAAACAACTAGTTGCTTTCATTTTGTTTTCAATAACTATATAAAATTTATGAATATTTTAGTATGATATTCAAACATTATACTTTATAGATTTGAATATGTTATATAAAGAATGTCTTCTTTCTCAATTTTTAGGAATTACAATATTATTTTTCTGTTATATAAAATTCTTAGTATAAAATATCTTGTTTGAGAAAAATCAATACCTTTTCAATGTTGAATAATTTTTAATTAATAAAGTCAGTAGCATATTGGCATCGATGCTAAGCATAATTATAAAACAAGTATCTCATTTTTCTTGTGCACATGGTAGGTGGAAGTGAAACTTAAAAGCTTCTGTGGATTCAGTTTTACTAGAAATGTTTCAAAGTTAATGTAGAATTTAGTGGATAATGAAAACTTATGTAGGATTTAACTAAAAAAATAAAAGAGGAATGAGTGAATATTAACTCATCAAACATACCATGAGCAAAAATACCATTTAAGAGAAACTTCTCTGTATGAAGGGTGCTGTGATAAATTGGTGAAAAAACTTGGCTGTGTATTCAGAAAATGTGTTTTAGATCAGCACACTCTGAGTCTGCTCAACTCTACAGGGTTAATTAGGCATACTTCTACTCAGCTGCCTGTTTTGCAATGCAAAACACAATTTTAGTAGCTTGTGAAAATCTCTTTTGAACTAATGATGTTTTGATAACTATGTCTCCTTTGTAAATTCATTCATTTAAGACAATAAAGAGGACAACAGCCAAACCCCAGTCCCACCAAAAAAAGAAAAAAAGGAAAAAATATTTAGTAAAAGTCACATCCAGAAACATATACAGAACTAATTATATAACTTTTGCTGAGAAGTTACAATGCTTTAAGGAATATTTCCATTTATCTTTTTCATTTTAATCAACATATATTCATTGTAGTAGGGACATTCATTTTGACACTTATGACTAACCTTACATTGTATGTTGGTTATATCACCGCCCCCCTCCATCTGCTCCCCATCGACTCTGTCCTTGCTCCACTTTAAATAATTGCAAGAAGCCTCCAAATTTTTTTTCCAGAGTGGTTGCACTAGTTTGCATTCCCACCAGCAGTGTATGAGGGTTCTTTTTTCTCCACATCCTCACCAACACTTATTGTTGGTGGTATTTCTAATGATGGCTATTTTAACACAAGTGAGGTGAAAACTTAGTGTGGTTTTGATTTGCATTTCCTTTATGGCTAGAGATGGTGAGAATTTTTTCATGTGCTTTTTGGCCATTTGAATTTCTTCTTTTGAGAAAGTTTTGTTTAGTTCAGTTGCCCATTTCTTCATTAATTTTGCCCATTAATTTTGGGATAGTTTAGTTTTTTGACTTCCCTGTATATTCTGGTTATCAGTCCTTTGTCTGATGTATAGCTGGTACACTCTGTGGGTGGTCTCTGCAGTTTAGAGACCATTTCTGCACACCCTTGTTTGTTGCAGCACTATTCACAATAGCCAAGTTATGGAAACAGCTGAGATGCCCCACTACTGAAGAACAGATTAAGAAAATGTGGTATTTATACACAATGGAATTTTATTCAGCCATGAAGAAGAATGAAATCTTAATCATTCACAAGTAAATGGATGGAACTGGAGAACATCATTCCGAGCGAGGTTAGCCAGGCTCAGAAGACCAAAAATTGTATGTTCTCCCTCATATGCAGACTTTCAACCTAGGGAAAGTGCAGCAATGTGTTTGGACTTGGGACACATGATAAGGTGAGAGCACATATGGGAGGTTAGGGGATAGGTAAGAAACCCAAAAAGCATGATGGTATTTGATGTCCTCAATGCAGAGGAACTAATGCAAAAACTTTAAAGTGACAGAGGTCAAAAGGACAAGGGGATCAGGAACTAGAGAAAAGGTTAGTTCAAGAAGAACCATCTTAGAATGTGACACATTTGTGCATGGATGCAATGCTAGAAATCTCCCTGTATCGCTATCCTTATCTCAACTAGCAAAAATGCTTTGTCTTCCTTATTATGCTAATGTCTTCTCTTCAACAAAATTAGAGATAAGGGCAGAACAGCTTCTACCTGGAAGTGAGGGGGTGGGGGGAGAGAGGGAGAGGGTAGGGGAAGGAGGGGGTAGGGGGTAGAGGGGGAGAAATGGCCCAAACATTGTATGCTCATATGAATAAACAAACAAAAATAAATAATTGCAAGAGGTTTCATCATTCTAATTCATTTATGTATATGAAACCCATCAAACATATTCCCTCACTTTCCTCTCCTCCATTCACCTTCCTTGCTCTCACAATTACCCCCAGTAGTTATTTTATAGTCCTGTCTTTCATTTTAACAACTCATCAGTTTTATTTCACATGCAATATAAATTTATCATTTTATGATTAAATTGTATTGGTGTTTTCTTCTCAGTTTTTTGGTATAAATAAAAATATAAAATAAGTTTATTGATCTGGTGAGACTCATACAGTGAACAAATTGTTGACTTACATTCAAACCAATGTTTAATGACCCTTGTTTCATTGCTTCCTTTCCTAACCAGTACTTTTAGATAAGACCTTTGATGATGGATAAAAAATGTATCAGTCATTTATTCTCTGGCTTTCCTCCTTAGGTTTAATGTTGATTCATTATTTTATGATATTTGAAATTTATTTCAGAAGAAACACTTTTACAATGTGTTGTTCAAAAACAACATGTGGTAGTATGTCTTATGAAACCAGATTAATGTAATGGTATTTCTTTCTAGATTCTTAAAAGCAACTGGGAATACAATTCATTATTCTCAGCCTTTTTCTCCCCAAATCTGCAGACATTACTACATTTTCTTTTTTATACTTGATTTTAGGGAAGTAGTCTAATTTTATTACTATTATAGTATTTCTCAGATTGTGTTTTTTATAATACTTTTCAGTATAAATCTATGATTTGCCTTCCTTATCATTTTTAACTGGTTTCTGAAATTTCAAAATAATTATGCTTTTTCAAATGACCCTTTTGTTAACATAATACTGCTATCTAATTTCTGTTCTTTTTCATAGGGATATTTTTTTTGCATCCTATTGAAAATATAAATTACTTTCCAATTTCCTTGGATCTTGTAGAATATTTTTAACAAAAGTCTACTCTTCATAATAGCTACAAATACTATATCTTATCCATTTATATGGTATCAAGGGTTTTTTTCTCTTTTCTTTATTCATTTATTCATATGTGCATACATTGTTTGGGCTATTTCTCTATTAGGTTTTTAATGTCACATTTATCTACTCTTTGGTAATAGTGTTTTATTCACACATAAAGGAACAGAAAAATACTTAACAAAAAGAATTGCTGTCAAGAAAAATTTATTCTGTTGAATTTTTTCATTAATCCTATGTCCTTCAACCAGGATGGTGATTGAATTTCTAGCTCATCTTTATTTATTAGGAAAAACTAAAACATGCAGATTCTTCCCAAATGTGTCCTCTTCCTCAAGTAATGAGGCTTTACTGGAAAGTAACGGGATGTGTTATTGTTCAACATTCAAACCTTTGTCTTTCTCTAGGACTCTTTGGCAAAAGGGTCAGATCTTCAGCCCTTAGAGCTCAGGTTTGGCTACCACATTGAGATCACACTTAAAAAATTATATGTGAGGTTTTTTTGCATATTTTCAGAATAACATCACACAAGATTTAGCTGAATATACTATTAGAAAGTATATTCTAATATATACCATTATAAAGCTTGATAACAAAAAATTAATTTTCATTTCTGAAAAATATGTCAATCAACTCTATAACTAAAGAATGTTGAAAAAGTTGTGTATTCTTATGTAAAATTTTTAAATGAAAATTAGTACTAAATTTACACAATCAGTATCAGCACTGATTATATATGACATACCTACCTACCATTCCATTAGCCCAGAATATTTTAATATATTTTGTTTCATACTGTAAAATTTTTATTTTACTCATAAGTCCTCAGTTCTTCACCACTGACATTTACAAATAAATAATTTTTCTCTCAGTGATTTAAGATCTAATAACCCTTATTCATGACAAGCCCAATCTCATTACTGAATGGAGTTATTTAGCATATTGAATACTACAATTCAATTATGCTTTCTTGCTGAAAATATCTTTTGACACCTAACACTTTTCCTGGCCTTTTTCCTCTCTGTATTTCTCAGGACATAGATTAGGGGGTTGAACAGGGGAACGATAATGGCGTAAAATAGAGCAAAGTTTTTGTCTTTAGGCAAAGTGGTAGGAGGTCTAAGATAGGTAAAGATAGAAGATCCAAAAAATAATATAAACACAGAGATATGAGAACCACAAGTGGATGCATCTTCCATCTGCTGAGTGATTTCTTCATGTGAATAGGATAATGACATAACACCCAAACAGAAGAGCAAAGGTTACTAAGGCAACGATTCCTGAATTGGCAACCACAAGGACACCAATGATGTAGGTATCAGTACAGGCAATTTTCAACAAAGGAAATATTTCACACTAGTAATGATCAATTTCATTGCATCCACAAAAGGGCAACCAGATGATCATATAAAACTGGGGAATGGAATGGGCAGCCCCTCCTACCCAAGAAGCAAAGATCAGGATATTGCATCTAGTTCTGTTCCTGATAGTCATACAGTGGAGAGGTTTACAGATGGCAGCATAGTGATCAAAGTCCATAAATGTAAGGATTAAGATTTCAGTCATTCCAAAGAAGTGCATAGCAATGATCTGTAGCATGCAATTAGCGTAAGAAATATTTTTTTCTTCCAATGAGATCATTAATCAGCTTGGGTGTCACACAGGAGGTATAGCAGATATCTATACATGATAAGTGACTGAGGAAATAGTACATGGGTTGGCTAGAAGGAGAACTGCATCCAACAGAGATAAGGATCAGGTTTCCCAGCAAGATGGTGATATAGCAAAATAAGAACATGAAGCAAAATATTTGTATTTTGTGGTCATAAGAAAGACCCATGAAAATGAATTCAGTTATGTTTCTCTGAATTTTCATATATCGTCTGCTATGCACAAACTATTGAGTACTTGTGGAAAAATGAGTTAAGGAGAAATATTTGAAGAGGATCACAGTCATGTAAACACTATCCACAAGTCATGCTTATTAGTTCAACAGATCACAGAAGCTAGTTCATAATTCATTAAATGTGTTTGTTCTTGGGGATTATAACTTCTTTTCACTAAAAAAAGTAGTCTTTTTTTTTAACTATCCAAAACTTTTGTCAAATTTGAGCAAGCATATATATGTCTTAATTTTAAAATTATAATGATTTATAATGACTATTTCCCCAAAGACAATAAGTTTTGCTATTGTTATTTATAACTTTCAGGTACAAGCAAAAATAATTTAAGAAATTTATCTACTTTTCATCCTCTTTATTCCTGCCAGTGTTTTTATTTTAAGTAAATTTCTCTTCTCCCAGCATGAACCAGATCAGGTCCCCAAGTTGTCTGCAGAGATATCAACCAGAGATGTTTTTGCTTTTGTTAGTTGCCTAATTTGCAATATGAGAGATTGGTGGGTATCTAAGGTAGAAGTTCATGAAACAATGTGTCTGAGATCTGGGGCTGATGAGAACTGCACATTGTACTTGTGAAAATAATCTTGTTGACTATGTTATTAGCCAAAAATAATACAATGAAAATACCGCAAGGCATAGTGTCTTCTTTCTTAATGACTGACATTTTTACAAAATAAGCAAAAATTGATTTATGCTTCCTTTAATTTTTTGGATTAAAAGGATATCTTAACATAAATTCTAGAATCACTAATATTAATGGTACAAAATATAAAACTGCCAATTGAAATTCATAGATATTTTGATGTGTGTGCTCTGCTATAATAAATTAAGGGCATCAAAATTCAATAAAGGATATTATACAATGTAGCTACCTACCCTGCTGTCAGGGAGCTCAGCTTTTATCTAATGTCAAGTCATTGATTTCCATATATAATTCTCTATATTATCATGGTAGGCCCCACACAATGGCAATGGGTGTGCTGTACAGATAGCATGCATATCCCAGTTCTGCTCTTCTACCTACTGAGGAATTACACAATAACCAATAACCACATGGCTTTTTTACTTTATGGCTACATTACATTTGGCAGCCAAATATGAACCACCAGATACCAGTTTAATTTTATCACAGAAATTTCAATACATATACAATTACAAAATAAGCAATTTTCCAGTTTGTGTAACTGTTTACTAGTGATCTTTAAAACTGCTTCAGATGGCAAAGAGATATATCTTTATTTTTTCTGTTTTTATTAACATTTATTAATTGGAAAAAGAGGTTTCATTGTGATATTTCCATATGTGCATATAATATACTTTGATGGAATTCACTCCATTACTTTTTCTCATCCCGCTTCCCCTCCCTTTAAAGTTTTTAGTTGGTTCATTGTATTGTTTTCATATGTATGAAATCATCCCATAATATTCTTATATCATTATTTTAGGTGTAAATGTAACATATGAGAGAAAACATTTTTGTCTTTCTGAAATATACCTTTAAAATACATTGTGTAAAACACATTAATATAAACTTTTAATTTTAATTATGTTTGACTACATGAATGAAGTAAAGTTTATTCACATTTTGTTAAAGCTTTTCTAAGACTGTCTAATCTTCCTTTTTAGTATGAAGACTATAGGTTTTATCCTCAAAATCATATACAAGTTATAGTAACTCCATAAAATTTATAAAAAATAGGAGTGATCTTGAAAATAAATTTTAAACAATAAAGTAAAGCTAACTTTTATAATGCTTTAAGAAATAAATACTCATTTCACCCAACCCCATTCTTTTCTATATAGAAGGAATGAAGCAAGAAAAACATTAAATTTACCAAATAAGAGAGGTAGTATAGTGTGGTGTTTGAAAAGTTCTCCTAATTCTTATTCAGCTGCTTGAAGGGGAGATGTGTCACATGGAAACTAGTGGGAGAACTACTATAATTTTTACATCATGAAAGGTGATGCACTCTGAGATTCCTGTTAAATATACTACTCTAACTGAAAGAACAAATACGTGATTTGACATTTCTGTGATCATTTATGACTTTTGAATAAAGTCAGATTAATATAAGTAGGATTGTTTTGAATTTATCTATTCGCAAGAGCTGTTCTCATGTTCACAAGATGCCAACTTCTGAGTTTGTGTTTCAACACCACGTGAGCTATAAAAATGAATATATAATTAATGAAAACTTTGAGTTGAGCATGTAGTTATGATATTCTCTGGTGAAAGTAAGAGGTACACAGCCAAGAATTATTTCTTTTCCTTACTCACTTGTTCCTTGAATACATGTATTAAGAATTGTCTAAAATGTTCTAAAATAGATATAGCCTTCCAATCAAATATTTGCACATAACAAAAACTGAAGCAAAACCACCAACATGAGAAGGTTGCTCTGAACAAACTTGCAGGTAGATATTTTTGGTCAAAAAGTAAAATCCATTTAAAGGTATTGCTTACCTGGGGAGTTTCCTAAAACTTATGTTTTAAAATTTCAAGTTAACACTTTGCATTATTGAAGAATCCTGCTCACCTCTTATTAGGTCTTGGCAGCATTGTAAAAATAGGTTAATTTGTTCCATACATATATAAAAACATACATTTTCATTGGTGGCATCAATGTGTACTTTACCTTTTACCTCTAGACCTTTAGAAGACTAAAGGTCTAGAGACCTTTAGAAGTCTATTTTAAAAAATGGGAAGTTTTCTGAAGATTCTAAACAGCTCTGTGGACATTTTACTGGAAATGTGAACATTTTGTTATTTTTAAATCCATTATCCAATACTCAATCTCTCTTTGAAATACACAGTAAAATCAAACATTACAAAAAGATTATTCACTCTTGCTCAAATTTTAATAGACTGCACCTGAATTCATACATCTAAAAATGACAGAATAAATACCAAATAGATCTAATGGTTCAAAATCAAGGAATAGAAAAGTAGTTACCAGAACATAAATTATAGGTCATCTTCAAGTTAGTGCCCTGTTACTCAGAAAAATGCCTTGGTCATGTATCTATCCTCCTCAGTTACACAGATTGATAACCCTTTCCTGGCAGTTATATGAAATAAAAAGAACAAACTTAATAAAATAATGTAACTTCTCAGAAAATGTCACCAGAATTACTTTCCTCTCATTTCCAATTGGAAGATTCTGCTACTTTGAAAGAAGAGTAAAGATTTAAATACTCCTGGAAATTCCTGAATTTATGGTGAAGCATTTATGTCTTCCACAAAAGAAATAACCTCACATTTTAATTACTGATTCAACTTCCAGACACCTTACTCAAAGGTAAACAAGAATATTAAAATATCTGCTAAAACAGCTCATATATTTATGCTCTAAGAGTCATGTCTTTTATGCCTACATCTGAGAAAAAATTAATCTGCAAGAGACAAATACAAACTGTGAAGGTATCATATCTTTTTTTTTAAAGTAATCAGAAAGAGTTTTCCCAGGAGGAGTTTAAAAAAATGTATTCACAAGGTCACATAATTCTATTTTCCCAAGTTATATTCTTGAACCTTCCTGGGAATCTTAAGGCTGCAATTTTACTTTACACTTTTGGAATAACCATTCAGTATCCCTTGGCCTCATGTCTCTAGAGGTCAATACTGTCATTTATATGTAGAGCTCAGGAATTAGTAATATTTCCAGAAAACTTTCTCTTTTGAAATACAAGAGAAAAGTCCCTAGTTGTACAAAGCACTGTATCTCCTTTGGAGAAGTTCTGCTCCTGGAAAGGAGTAAGGAAAAACATCATAAAGACAGAGAAAAAAATCCCAGAGTCATCAACAAAAGAGGTATAGATGCGTTAATCAGTCAATAAAAAAAAGGTCTACCACCTCACTATTCTAGAGAGTAACCACTCAATTGCAATGAACTATTCCTCCACCAGATGGTATGGGATGTGAGACACAAAGGAATAAAGACAATAAGCAAAACAAGTTAAAATTAAAATAAATTTGAGATTCCTTTGGGTAGACTGAGACTAGAACCAAACTTTTCATTGAAAAGTATTTGAAAGTTTAAGGAAATGACCAAAAATTTGTTATATGTATGTCTGTGCATATATACAAACAAACATATAAAATAATGATATGGCTTTAACAGTGTCATTGATGAAGGTTTTTTCCCCAACTGAAGGGAAGTTTCTGGAAATTTTAGGAGGTGGGCCTAACTGGAAGAACTAGGTCACTGGGAGCATGCCATTTGTAGGCTCTCTATCTATCTCCCTCCCAGCAACCTCCTCCCTTTGTTTTCTGTCTGGCACAAGGTGAGTGGCCTTTGCCACCTATTCCAGTAACAATGGTGTTCTGATTCATCAGGAGCCCATAATCAATGGAGCCATGCACTGTGCACTGAAACTATGATCCCAAAGAAATACTTCCTCCCTTAAGTTATTTATTTCTGATAAGTAGTTGCAGCAATAAAAATTATGACTATTACAAATACAGACATACAAATACACTCACACTTATATCCTAATCATAGTCAATTTCCCTTGCGTAGTGACAGTGTTGGTATGCTATTGTAAGGTTAGGATACATTACATAAAATGGTATGAAATCACATGAAGATAGTTGTGAAAAGTTTAATTTGTATATTGCAAACCCTAATAAACCACTAAAATAACAAAATAAAGAATGATAGCCAAGAGGAAAGGGAATAAATCATAAAACAAGATAAAGAAGAAAAGTAGAAAAATAAATAGGATAAGTAATGAATAAATTACAAGATTTTAGACCTTAAACAATCTATTCAATAACCACATTAAACTGAAAAGTTCCTGAAAGCAGTTAAAAAAGCAAAGTTTGTAAAATATGAGAACAAAAACATCCCTCAATGTGAGTATATTATGAATATATGAATGTATTTTATGTACGAAGAAAAAAACACACTAGAAGAGGATGCTTTGTGTTCTTTGAGTACAAAATAATTAAATCAAAAATCTTAAAAAGTAGTCTAGGAAATCTGCAAATAACTGGAAATTACACAACAAAATTCTAAACAGCTCCATAGACAAAGCAGAAATCAAAAGCAATTTTTTAAAAAATGTGTGAATGAAAATTAAAGTACAATATTTAGTTAATGGGATCTTACTAAAGAAGTACTAAGAACTTTATTTATTAAATAAACAATTATTTTATAAAGAATAAGTGTCAAAATTTATATCTTCTGTTGTAGTATAAGTTGCAAAAAGAA
The DNA here is from genome assembly GCF_047511655.1 of Castor canadensis. Taxonomy (NCBI): domain Eukaryota; kingdom Metazoa; phylum Chordata; class Mammalia; order Rodentia; family Castoridae; genus Castor; species Castor canadensis. The sequence goes on along the minus strand of NC_133386.1, from coordinate 185,955,106 downwards.
AAATACACTATACCAGAATGAGAAGAGTAATAAAAATAATAAAAACCAATCAATATCAAGACAAAAATGAGATAAAACAGAAAATGAAACAAAATTTTGGTTGGTTGATTGATTCAGTAACATTGATTAAAACTCTAGTCATATTGGACCAAAGCAAAGAAGATATTTCCAATATCATAGGATGAGAATGGCTATCACAATAAATTCTACAGATATTAAAAGCTAATAATGACATAGATGTAAATACAAAAATGATTCCTATTAAACTGTTCCAGGAACTGGGAGAGGAGGATGAAGGAGAGCAGCAGGAGGGGGTGAATTCAATCTGATACATTGTAAGAACCTTTGTAAGTGCTACAATGTATCTCCACCTTACACAATAATAAAATAACTTAAAAAGTGCTAATAAAGGAAATGTAAACAACCATGCAAAACATCAATTGTTTGATTAATGATGGTGTTTTTAAAAGATGGCTAAAATATACTTCATTGTAGAAGGTAGTTAAATGGTGTTTAAATATATGAGAAGTTACTCAACATAGTGTTTTATATGTTCATATCATTTAGAATGAGTAAAATTAAGTTGAAATTCCAAGTGTGGGAAAGAATAAATCTTAATGCTAACTCTCATTCACTTCTGGTGGTAATGTAGAAAAACAAAACCATTATGAAAATTTTTTTTTCAGATTCTTAGAAATTTAAATATACATATATATTTATTTAGGCATTCCACAGCTAGGTATTAACAGAAAAAAAGTCATGAATTTTATCACTTTTCTTTTATAATGACCACAAACTATAAACAATCCAAATGTCTATCAACAGGTGAATAAATAAACATATAAGAGAAGTTTCAGACCTTGCAGTACTAAATAGCTATAAACAGGAATGAATAAGCAATGCATGAAACAACATGAATTAATCTCAAAATAATTATGAATAGGTATGGCAAAACAGAGTAGAGAGTGACATCAGCAAGATAACAAAATAGAATATCCCTATTTCCTTTGGGATGCTTATCTGACATTCTTCCTCACCCATGTGGTCAAGCAGTTATCTTCAAACTCTTCTGGTTGCTGTATCTATGTAGTTATCTCAAACCCTATGACTAAGTCCCTGTTTCAGGGGAGCATTTTGGCAAATAAAATGGTAATTTTGTTTTTAGAAGACAAGTTCAAAGGTCTGGGCTATAAAAAGTCCCTTGCTGAATTGGCTGAGAGAGTCCTCATCTGTTCTTACTGGTGCTTGCTTTGATTGCAGTGCTACAGTGATGAGAGTGCACCCAGGCATCTTTTATCCCATGTATCCCTAATACTGGAGGCTAGGGAACCCTTCCACAGGGTCTAGTCATTGCTCTGTAAGGCTCACTGGGCCTTCTAACTGGTACCTTCTCTTGTTGCTATTAGATATAGTCACAGTGTACAATCCTGTGCTAATCTTAAACCATCTACGATGAGTGAAAAGTCTTACATGAATGGAAGTATTTTTCTTTACCCACAGTCAGGCCTTTCACCAATCCTCTCTGCTGGGTGGCACTGTTTGGAAGCAGGGCTGGGGACAATGCAAACATCAGCCCTGTGGGCTAGTATAAACCTTGCTGAAGTTAGGAAAGAGCAAAATGGTGATTCAATTCCCAGTCTAGGGCAAAAAGGCAATGACTGGAGTCTGTAAATGGCAGAGTGTGTCTTAAATTTCTTCAACCCTAATCCCATCATCCAGCATAGTCTTGTGGAAATTCTTGTGCCATATAATAAATAAAACACCAATCCAGTGGTCTATGTGGAAGACAGAAAAACTGTCTGTGACTGAGCTAGACCTGCCACTGTGTCCCTTTGCAGGGAAAGCACTGTTCATAGGAGTGGGCATTGTAGCAGAACACTCCTGCACCCTTACCTATGCACAGAGAATTCTCTAAACCATCAACAGCTGCTACACGTCTGGAAATGTCCCACCTCCACCAGTACCACTGTAGTGTGCCAATAGGAGCAGCTTCACTCCACAGAATTGCTGCTATTCAACAGGACCTGCCACAAGCCTCTTTATTTATTTATTTATTTTCTTTTATTATTCATATGTGCATATAAGGCTTGGGTCATTTCACAAGCCTGTTTAGACTCTGCCCCTGGCCAAGAGACTTATCTCACCACTGAAATCATACTCAGACTGCAGTAAGAGGGAAATCAAGGGAAATCCCAAGCTCAGAGTGAAACCGGAAGTGAACCTAACAGGAGAACTGCAAACAGAAATCTGAGGACCAGAAATTGAAGAAGAACAAGTGCTGCCCAGCTGCAGTCCAGCTGGTATACACTCTCCCTCAGCAAGGAAGAAGACTAAGTTTTTGTTGTTGCTGTTTTTTAGTCATTTCTACTGATATTTTCTTATTTTCTAGTCTTAATTTTTCTATCTTTTTTTCATAATCTAACTGGTTTGTCTTTCTCTACAATAATTACAATAAGTACAATAAAGTATACGTTACTATGCAACATTATTTCATATGCCTTTATCCCATATACTTCCCCCATCTGCATTTCCTTCTTCCTTTTTATTTCCTTCACCTCACTTTTTTTTATGAAATAATTTTAAATTCCTGTACTTATAATAACTTTAGGCCACTAGCATGTCCTGTAAGAACTGTAGTTACATTCACATAGAACCTAATTAGTGTTGTAAACAATGCTTCTAATTATTTTTACTTCATTTAAATATCTGAGTTGGTTTTGAATTAGGAAAGTTTTTATTGCTGAACTTCCAACCAATGACTCATTTCAAATGCACAAATCCCAATGCAGAAATAAGTGAGATGGAAAAACAAGACAACAATTCCACAGTGAAGTACTTGAATGACAGTGAAGTGGATGAAATATCAAAGAATCTCACAGAATTATAGGAAGAATGTTTAATGAAACTATAGGGCACAGATATTCACCCAAGTGAATTTCAAGAGATTACAAATACACACTGATCAAAACAAAGAAGACAATGCAAGATATAAAAAAGAAATAAAGATAAGGAAAATCTGAAAAATATCAAGTAAATTGCTGGAAATGAAAAACTATCCATGACCCAAAAGAAAAAAAAGAGTTTAAAACCTCACTAATAGACTGGATCAAGTGGAAAAATAGAATATGAGGGCTTGAAGATAAGATAGATGAGTAAGAACATTTAGATAAGAATAAGGAAAAAATAATGGAGTACAAATGGAACATGTAAGGTATCTCAGACATTGAAAAAGACCAAAACTATGAATCATGGACATAGAAGGAGATAAGGTACAATCTAACAACAATGACAATATATTCAATAAAATAATAGCAGAAAACCTCCAGAATCTTGAGAAAAAAGATCATCATCCAGGTACAGTATGCCTTTAAATCAACAAACAGACAAGAACAGAAAAGAATTTTCTCATTCTTATTATAATGAAAATATTAAGCATATAGAATAAGAAAGAATATTGAAAGTCACAGAGAGAAGCACCAAATTACATGCTAAGACAAACCCATCAGAAAAACAGAAAATTTCTTAACAGGAACTCTAAAAGTCAGTATGGCACAGAATGATATATTCCAAACCCTGAAAGAAAATAAATGTTAAATAAAATTGCTGTATCCAACAAAGCTACTCATTATAATTGAAGTAAAAATAAACCTTCAATTGTAAGCATAACTAAAGGAATTCATGACCAGTAAGCCAACAGTGCAGAAGATACTTAATGGAACCCTACATAGCAAAGAAGAACATAAATGCAACCATGAAAACACGAGGGAGAAAAATAATCTCACTAGAAGAATACTTAAGCAAATGAGGATAGAACAAAACCAAAAACAATTGATGTGTATATTTCAACAATAACCCTGAATGTGAATGGTTTCAATTCTTCAATCAAACTTCACAGACTGACATGTTGGATTAAAAAAATAAGATCTGATCAGTTTTTTCCTATAAGAAACACATCTAACTAGCAAAAAAGAACACAGGCTTAATGAGAAAGGAGAGAAAAGTACTACAAGAAAATGGAGCCTGAAAGCAAGTAGGAGTAGTTAGATTCCCATCTCCTGCTGCCAATTTCTGGTCCCAACCAGCACGAAGCAGCAGCAGCAGCAGGCGAGGAGGAAGATGGCCTGAAGGCTGCCAGCCTGTGTGGTGGACTGTGGCATGGGATACACAAATCTAGGATATGCTGGAAATACAGATCCACAGTTTATCATCCCATCTTGTATTGCTATTAAGGAGTCAGCAAAATTAGGTAATTAAGCTCAAAAGAGGGTGATGAAAGGTGTTGATGACCTATACTTCTTCATTGGTTATGAAGCAATACAAAAACCTACATATGCGTTCAAGTGGCCAATCTGCCATGGTATAGTTGAAGATTGGGACTTGATGGAAAGGTTTATGGAGCAAGTGATCTTTAAGGGCAGAACCTGTAAAGTGATCTTCAAATATTTAAAGGCAGAACCTGAAGATCATTATTTTCTTTTGACTGAACCTCCACTGAATACTCCAGAAAACAGGGACTCTACTGCTGAAATAATGTTTGAGTCTTTCAACGTTCCCGGCTTGCATATTGCTGTGCACGCTGTTCTTGCCTTAGCTGCATCCTGGACCTCAAGACAAGAAGGGGAACGGTCATTGACTGGTACAGTAATAGACAGGAGATGGTGTCACTCATGTCATTCCTGTGGCTGAAGGGTTTGTGATTGGCAGCTGTATTAAACACATTCCAATCGCAGGACGAGATATAACATATTTTATTTAGCAACTGCTGAGAGACCGAGAAGTAGAAATCCCTGTAGAACAATCCCTGGAAACTGCTAAGGCAGTAAAGGCGTGCTATAGTTACGTCTGCCCAGATTTAGTAAAAGAATTTAATAAGTATGACACTAATGAGTCAAAGTGGGTCAAACAATACACTGGAATCAATGCTATCTCAAAGAAAGAGTTTTACATTGATGTTCGTTATGAGAGATTCTTGGGACCTGAAATCTTTTTTCATCCAGAGTTTGCTAATTCAGACTTTACACAACCCATCTCAGAAGTTGTAGATGAAGTAATTAAGAACTATCCTACTGACGTCAGATGTCCTCTCTACAAGAATATTGTCCTCTCTGGAGGTTCAACCGTGTTCAGAGACTTTGGACTTCTTTTGCAAAGAGATTTGAAAACAATTGTCGGATGCCAGGCCTCCATAGGAACTAATACAGAAACCTTAAAACGACAGGTTATCAAGAGCAGGGGATCAATCAGTCAGAGTTACATTAACATGGGTGGTAATACATAAGTACATGAAAGCAATAGTAGGAATCTTTCTGTATAGCTATCCTTAACTAGCAAAAACACTTTGTCTTTCTTATTATGCATATGTCCTTTCTTCAACAAAATCAGTGATAAGGGCAGAACGGGACCTGCCTGAAACTGAGGAGGGGAGGGGGAGAAGGGTGAGGGAGGGGGGCAGGGTGGAGAAATGACCCAAACAATGTATGCACATGTAAATAAATAAACAAACAAAAAAAAGTTTAAGTGAGGAATTGAGTGGCAGTACATTGAAGCCAAAACCTATTGATGTACAAGTTATTACACACCGTATGCAGTGATATGCAGTTTGGTTTAGAAGATCCGTGCTGTCTTCCATGCCTGAGTTCTACCAAGTATGCCACACCAAAAAGGATTATGAAGAAATTGGACCTAGCATTTGTCATCACAAACCAGTGTTCGGAGTCATGTCATATAATTGACTTCATAGTTATTGGGGTTAGGGAGATGGAAAAGAGATAATCTTCCTGATTATCTGTTTTGTCTGGATGGCTGGTTTTAAGGTTTTAAACCTGACTTGAATAGTAAGACCAAACATGATTATAGAGGAATATTTTAATAAATGTGTGAACGTGCAGATGTAGAAGAGAGCCAAAATGATTAAGTGTTTTTCTTTAGATTAAATATTTGAATCTTATGTGCAACAAAAAGAAGTGGGTTTTAGTTCTTTCTGTGCCCTGATATTTTGTATATTATTGAATTAGCCAAGATTTGATGGGATTTATAGGTATGTAGATAGCTCTATAATGCTTGAATTGTACACTTCCAAGTGTGCAATGCAAGAGCTTGTTTATATTTCATACTTTTTATACTTCAAGGAAAAAATGTCAAAGAGAAACTGTAGTATTTGAGGAAAAAATGTGACCAAGTAAAGAATAAATTTTAAAAGTAGTCTCATGAGACATGGCATACACACTCATGGGATTCCAGTTATTATGAATTGCTTCCATTCCCCTCTCCCTTACTGCCCAGGAGTGGTTTTCTTTGCAAGTGCTTTGGAACTAAGAAGCTAGTGTCTTAGATTAACTGATGTCTGCTAGTGCTTTCTGATTACTCGCATTCTATTTCTTGCTTTAAAAGAAAAGTAAAGATAAGTCTGTTGGAGCAGTGTTGCATTTCTGTAGTGCATTTCTTATTTAAAAAACAAATAATAATTTGATTACCAAAATTGGTATAATTAAAGCCTAACACCATTCTAATAAAGGCACAAATTTCTTTTAAAAAAAAGTAATTCTGAAGAGAAAGGCAGAGATGAATTCTAAATTGTAATAGGAAGAGAGATGCCTAGACACTAGGAATCTAGTCATTATTTTACACTACACTACATAAATGAGTACACAAGTACCTCATTTCCATTCACAGCTTTAAATCTTTATAAAAATCACTTTATCTAACAGTGGCTCATGAATTTTGCAATAAATTTAAGAAAAATTATTTGTTTTTTACATTAACTGATGATATAGACAATATTCTTGTGAAAAAGGGAAAGTAGAAATGATAAAAGAAAGGGAAGAGGAAAGGAGGGAGATAGAAAAGAAAGGAACATGGGCAGGAATAAATGAAGGATAGATGGAAGGAAAGAAGAAAGGTAGAGAGGGTAAGAAAGGAATAAATAAATAATATGTTAATAAATAAATTTGTCTGGCTCTTCATATTCTAAAGTAGTGCCTAATTAATAACAATTTTGTGATAAATTAATTCTCCTATAACAAATCAATTTCTCATGGAAATCAAAGAGCAATTTATACATGTCATTGACTTTTATGCATGCCAGTGCTTTAACAGCAGTGTTGGTAATAAAATAGTGAGAGAAGTACTGATCTATTAGATATTTGATTATTTCCTAAATATTTTGTTCATAAAAAGTTTTTAGTAGTCTGAGTAAAAAAGAATTATAAATAATAGAAGACACTGCCATTGCTAAGCCATCATTGGAAAATCAATATAAATTATGTAATTTAATAAATGTTAAAGATAGAATCTTAAATTGGTGGAAAATATTTATTTAAGGACACATAGCAAAATTTTTATTTGAAGTAAATTATATTTCTTCCTTAATTTCATAGATGAGAGAGGTGATGGTTCACCTTGGCTTTACTTTTTCTGATGAATCATTTTAATTTTGTATTTTTCTACTGAGTGTGAATAGATATAAAAACAGGTGAGGTGAAATATTTTTAGACCCATATAAAGCCACAAACTGCTTAGTGTGACTCTTCCTGAATGGACCTAATGAACTAAGTCCATTTTTTCCTCAAACTTCTGTCTCAATGTTATGTTCTAAAAGCATAAAAAAAACTATCACAAGTTTAAAAAGGAAAAAAAAAATTCTGTAGAAATTGTATTTTTACTTCTAAAATCATGAGATTTCAAGATCAGTAGCTGAGCATAAAATACAATTTTTATTTAATTATAGATATTTGCATATCTATACATGAAATATGTTATTGTTTAATAAGCACTCCTTGGTTCTCTATTTCCTAGACAATATTTTTTGTCCTTATGGATTGAGGCTGCCTTATCACAGGATGCAACTTTCACATATAGGAAGTACACTGGCATTTGCCCCAATTCTGAAAAGAGACTCTATTTTACATTTCTGCATGCAAAGTATTCTATTACTGAATCTAAAGGGAAATTAAAGTCTCTTCAAACACTGGAGCGGTTTGAAATGATAACCCAGAGTAAAGATACCAACAAACAGAACACTATAATTTCTCAGGAACACAAAACTTTTGCAAACAATTGAGAAAGTGAAACCACAAAAAACTGGATCATGGAAAATCACTTTGTGGAAAATTACCAAACCCTAGGGGAAAGGAACTCTACATGTTTATGAACTCTCACAGAAATCTTTTAAAATTCCACTTGGAAATCAAAGAACAAACTTTCTATTTTTTCATTTCCCTGAGACCTTGTTGAAGAAAGCACTTGAGAAGCAATGGAAACCTTGTCAACATAGACTGCCAGAGATGTTCTTCCTCTTTCTCTTAAAGGAAGAAGAAAGAGTGGGATACAAAAATATCACATTTTGGCCACCACTGAATGAAACTAAGTTTAGGATACCTTCACAAGAACTTTTCTCATTTTTGCATTTTCTGAGAGAATTTCAAATTGTGACATAGTCCTTAATTATGCATTTGTTGTGGTCAGGCTGCCAAGTTCAACTGGAAGAATGAGTCTATGAATAATAACTGTATACATAGGTGAGCTTCAGAAATTTCTGGCTTCTAACATCCTCAGCTCTGTTGAGGTTAGAATATTATCTATTTGAGTGTATTAACTTTATACACTCAAAGTATCTTAAAACAAATAAAAGTTTCCTTCTGCAGCCCATAATACACATGTAAAAATGCCAAATAATGCCTATTATAAGAGAATATAAATAATTTTTGTTGTTATTAGGGGTAGCTATTACTTCAAGTCTAATGCAGTTAGAGCTATTTTCAGCTTTTTTTGTCAAGCAAGTACCTGTAATTTTGAAATGCATCAAATACATACATTTGTCTTAGTTCTTCAGTAACATTTTATTTATTGTTTGTAAAATATTCTACCATGTATCTTCTCACATTCACTCCATCCTCATGTTTTAAATTCAACTGTAAGATATTATCAAGATGTATAAAGATACAGTAGTGGCATGGTATATTCAAATGCTGCTGTACCATCTGAGTTATTGACAGAATATAAAATATGCTTCTTCCACCCCCACACTGCCATATGTCACATGATAGGAGATTAAAGGTAAGAAACAGTGATTTATATCACAGAATGGAGTCTTCTAATTTTGTCCTTTTAAATTTTTCACTGTGAATGTGGTATCATATATAAAATTACTTTCTTGATTTGGTCAAAGAATTTTAAAAGACTGAAATTCTGAAATACTTAGTTTGTAGGTCAGGGTTTATCTTCTAAAATGAGCTAAATAGTTAAAACAACAGAAAAAGAGAAGGCCAAAGCATTCGTCTGTAAATATAAAGGTAGAAAGAGAAAGAGTAATGTTTAATCTATTTTTTTAATTTCCAGAAATAGGAGACATTTTCATTATTAGAAATGATATCTTCACCATTGTGCTTTGTACAAGTTTATCGACCTTAATTCACTTTTAGAATAGATTTTTAAGTTTCAATTTATGAGTACAGAAAATATAAACAGGCTCATGATTTAAATTCTCATTAGGAAAATGTACACTTCAATAACAAATACATTATTCTTATGATTGCTTCAGTTTTTCTACCACACTGTGTAGATACTTTTAAAAATAATAATGACATCACTGTTTGACATTTTTAATTTATTATTTGCAATCCGTGCTCTTAACAGCTTTATTGGCTGTCATGAGTCGAGAAGCTTGAACAAATGTTACTATCTCTATGTGATAGGACAGGAACCTTAGGCTGATTGGCTTGTTAATGACACAGGGCAGGTATGCCAGGATTTGGAGGGTTTTTTTAGCAAACTGGACATGCTTTTCTGTTTAACTTTTTATTCTGAGCTAATTTTAGATTAATAAAAAGTCACCACCCTTCATTCAGTTACCTTTGATGTTATTATCTAATAATACCATGGGATTATTTTTCAAAACTATTTAGTAAGCATTGATAATCTTCTAACCAAAACAGCTGATTTTAATCATATACTCCCACATTTTTCACTGTTCCATATGTCATCTGGGCTTCCAATATAGAATAACACATAGTATTATGAAGAGTTACCCTTCACATGACTTAATATAGTAAAGCTTGTCACCACAAGCCACAAGGATGCTGTACCACTCATCATCAAAGATTTAAAACTAATTTTCGAAATTCTTTTTATCTGAAAATAGAGTTCTTAATAATTAAAGAACTTTTAATTCTAAAATGGTTTTAACCTTTTAATTTGCAAGGTAAAGAAAGTGCTAAGGTTAAGAATTATTTAATTATTATGTTGATATAGAACCCTGGTCTTTATCTCAACATTCAATCATTTCTTTTTTTTACAATGAAGCTATTCAAAATAATAGTGCATGGAGTTAAAGGATCTGAGGTCACAAAAATTTCTTAAGGGATAATTAAAGACATTTCAAAATGTTGCACATTTAAAAAATATCATGTCCTTGTGGTGATCAAACAAGTATTTTGCATTTATAAATAAGTAAAAATATGAGTGAAAGCATTTATGGGTACTTGTTTTCCCCACTCATCAATAACTTCCGGCATTTCTCACTGCATAAACATTTTTTGTCTGTTTCCTTACCAGATTCTTACAAGAACCCTATGGATAGAAACTCATATTATACCCATTAACCTAAGCCTCTGTCTACTCTAAGCGTTTTAATTAAACCACTATGCTAGAAATAGTAGAAGAGCCTGTTATTAAGCCCAGGTTCGTATGAGGATAGAGCTGATGTTCTTATTCATTTTCATTTATTATCTTTCTTGCTTTGGAAAATAAGCTGACCATTACTGGATTCTACATTGATTTTCTTTACCTTTTGCTAAATGGTTGTGGTTGATAGAATGGCCTCATGGACTTTGCTTTGTGTTCTTGTTTTCTTGTGATAATTTTCAATTGGATATGCTGTTTATAGTGCAGCAACTATCTAAGAATGTATAAAGCATTTGGAAAATAGTGGAAGTAGTTGTTTCAAAATAAGAAAAAGGATGAATATCATACACATAATTGTTTATATTTTTAAATTCACTAATATTTTAAATTGTTTTGGTTAACTCTCTCTTCTTCAATTCACCCATTTAACAGACACATATGTGTGTGTTTCTGTGTATATATATTCCATTTGATATATTGTTAGGCTAATAATCCATCAAAGTAATATCTACTTTACCTAGGGAAAATTCACTCCAAATTTTAAATAATTGCTAATGAAGCAAAATTCACCAACTGATCTATATTACATCTTCTGTTTCTATCACAAAATGCCTAAGGAATCAGATGCTTTAATTTTTACAGGTGAGTAGAGACTTTAAAGTCTTTCCTTGTTCTGAAGTCCTTGCCAGAAACAAACAAACAAACAAAACACCTCGTTCCCTATGGAAGATGACTTAGACAGGGCCCAGGGGTTCCATATTAAAATTCCAGATGGAGAATCTGTTGTTGACTTGAAGTGAAATATTTCAGGAGTAGACACGATTTTAAAGTGCATATTATCTGCATGTTATTTTTCTTCTCTTTAAAGATAGGGGAACCCTCTGTTTAGGTGTGATATTCAAGTCATCCTTTATCTTATTCCATAATAAAGCAGACAGGATTAATAAAATGCAGACCTGCTTGGATGTGGCTTAGAATGATTCTCAGTTATCCAACATAGGAAGCTACTATTAATTAACCAAATTTGACACTTCAGAAAAAATGTGTTTCTCATGTCTGCCACAATAGGGTACTTCCTATGGTCCATATTGAAACACTCACTATTTTAAAGTATTTAACAATTTTGCTCAATTTCATTTTTTCCTGGTTTCCTACTATAATATCCAAGAAATTTCTAATTTTGTGTTATAAATGATGACAGAAGCAATGATGATAATTTTGCATGTGAGTGCAACCAAATTATTGATATTTATAATACCATAAATTGTTCAAAAGCACACTTTTCTGTCTTACAATTGTAGATGCCATGTTTTCTCTTTTACAATTTTGACCCTTTCCTTGGAAGTTATGCAGAATCAAAGAATTATAACTAAATTTGTGCTTCTGGGACTGTCACAAAATCCAAATGTTCAAAAAATAGTATTTGTTGTATTTTTGTTTGTCTACATTGCAACTATTGGAGGCAGCATGCTAATTATAGTGACCATCATATGTAGTCCTGCACTGAGGGGAACTCCCATGTACTTCTTCTTGACTTTCCTGACTTTCCTGGATGAGTGCTTCTCCTCAGTCATTGCTCCAAAGACAATTGCAGACTCCCTCTTGGAGAGGAAGACCATCTCCTTTCAAGGGTACATGATGTAGATCTTTGCCATACACTTCCTTGCTGGGGCAAGGGTGATTGTTCTCACAGCCATGGCCTATGATTGGTATGTGGCCATTTGCAAGCCCTGCACCACTCTTCCATCACAAACTAGAGGCTCTGTATTTCTCTCAATGGGATAACCTGGACAGGAGGCTTCTTGCATTCTATTGTACAAGTTCTCATCACTTTCCAGCTGCCGTTTTGTGGCTCCAATATCATCAATCACATCATGTGTGACTTGCACCCATTACTGAGTATCGCCTGCACTGACACTCACATCTTTTGCCTTTTTGTGATTGTCAACAGTGGGTCTGTCTGCACCATAATTTTTTCCTTGTCGCTTGTCTTGTATGGTGTCATCTTGTCCTCTCTCAGAAACCATAGTTCTGAAGGACGGATGAACGATCTCTCACCTGTGGATCGCACATCGCTGTGGTGGTTTTGTTCTTTGTCTCATGCATATTTACATGCCCACCTCTCCCACTGCAATCCTCTCCCTACAACCCTGTTCCTATCATACTTAAAACAATCACAAGAGGTTTCATCATTCTATTTCATGTATGTATATGAAACCCCTCAACTGTATTCCCTCACCTTCATTTCCACTGTTTCTCCCCTTCTCCATCCCACAAGTAACCTCCTGTTATACCTATTTTTATAGTCCTGTCTTTCTTTCTTAATTCCAAAGTCAGTGTTTAAGTAGATTTTTCAAAAGTATTCCTGCTATGACTATACTTTGGTCATATCAACCCTTTCAGTTACTCTCTCTCCCTCCCCCCATTATTCAACAGCTTTCGTTACAGATGGGTTATATCATCTACCTGCACAGATGTAATGTATTTTGATCTTGTTGACTATCATTCTCTTTTCCTTTCCTTCTTTCCCTGAATTCCATACAAAAGTTCCACTCTTATAAGCATGTTCTACATATAAGTTTGTATAAGATCATGTTTATTATTGTGTATGTTTATCTTTTGATCTCCCATTTATGAGAGAAAACACTTGACCTTTGTCTTTCTGAACCTGACTTACTTCACTTACCATGATGTCCTCCAACTACATGCATTTACCTTCAAATTACATGGTTTCATTCTTCTTTATGGCTTAATTAAATAATAAAATTCCATTATGTATGAGTGGTATCACCAGATCATATGGGAGCTTTAGTTTTAGCTTTTTGAGGAAACTCTATACAGCTTTTCATAATGGTGGCACAATTCCCACCCACAGTGCATAAGTGTTCTTATTTCTCTGTATCCTCACCAATATTTGTTCTTTGTGTTCTTAAAAATAGCCTTTCTAACTGGAGTGAGAAGAAATCATAGTGTAGTTTTGATTTGCATTTTTTTCATGGCCAGGAAAGTTTATTTTTGTTCACCTGTACCTCTTTCTTTCAAAATTCCTTATTCAATTTATGTGTCCCTTTCTTTATTGGGATGTTGATTTTTTGAGGGGTTGAGGTTTTTGAGCTCCCTGTAGATGCTAGATATTAGTCTTTATCAGATGAATATCTGGAAAAGATTTTTTCCCATTCTGCATGCTGTCTCTTTAGTCTAGTAAAGTTTTCTTTTGCAGCGCAGAAGCTTTTTAGTTTGATGCAGTCCTGTTTATTAATCCTTTCTCTTAATTGCTGAGCCATTAGAATTCTATTTATGAAGTTGTTGCCTGTACCTATATATTCCAATTTTTTTTATTACTTTCTGTAGTTGTTTCAAGCTTTAAAGTCTTATATTAAGGTCTTTGATCCACTTTGAGTTGATAATTGTTAGAGGGTGCGAGACAGGTATCAATTTTCATTCTTCTACATGTGGATATCCAATTTTCCCAGCAATATTTGTTGAAGGGGCTATCTTTTCACCACCATGCCTTTAGGCCTCCTTTGTCAAAAATCAGTTAGCTATAGCTGTGTAGATTTATGTCTGGATATTCTATTCTGCGTCACTGGTCTTTTTGTCTGTTTCTGTACCTCTACATTGGATTTTTTGCTCAGTATTGCTCTGACTACAAGAAGTCTTTTGTATTTCCATGTGAACTTTAGGATTGGTTTGTCTATCATCTGTGAAGAACATTGAGGTCATTTTGATGGGGATTGCATTGAGCATCACGTAGAATGCTTTCGACAGTATTACCATTTTCACAATATTGATTCTACCAAATCAGGAGCATTGGGGATCATTCCATCTTCTGATGTCTTCTTTTATTTTTTTATTTCCAGTTACTTTAGAGGTTATTGTAAGTTGGATTGTTTCTTTCTCAATCTGTTCATCATTGATATGTAGAAAGGTTATTAATATTTGTATGTTGATTTTGTATGCTGATACTTTGCCAATGGTGTTTATGATTTCAATGAATTTCCATGGAATTTTTAGAATCTTTTAGGTAGAAAGTCATATCATCTGCAAAAAAGGGATAGTTTGACTTCTTTCTTCTAATTTGAATTCTTTTTATTTCTTATTGTCTTATTGCTCTGGGTAGAAATTACAAAGCCATATTAAATAAGAGTGGGGAAAGTCAATTTCCTTGTCTCTTTCCTAACTGTAGCTGAAATGGTTTCAATTGTTCTCTATTTATTTTGCTATAGGTTTGTCATATATTGCCTTTGTTATGTTGAGGAACATAATTTCTCTTCCCAGTTTCTTTGGTGATTTTATCATTAAAGGATGCTGAATTTTGTTAAAGGATTTTACGGCATCTATTGGGAGGATCATGTGATTTTAGTAGTTGCTCGGTTTATATGTTATATTTCCATTATTGATTTGTGTATGTTGAACCATCCTTTCATCCCTAGAATGAAACTGAGTTGGTCATGGTATATGATCTTTCTGATATGTCGTTGAGTTTGGCTTGCCAGTATTTTGTTGAGAATTTTTGAGTCTATATTTATTCTGTTGCATCCTTGTGTTTTGGAATGAGTGTAATACTGGCTACATAGAATGGGTTTGGTGTGTTCTTTACCATTCTGCTTTCTGGAAAAGTGTGAGGATCATCCTAAGTAAAAAAGGACACATAATTCCTCATTAAATCTCTTATCTAATGCAGCTATGAATCCATCAAGTTTGGGGCTCTTTGTTGGAGGCTCTATTGGTGCTCCAATATCATTGCTTATTATAGATATATTTAGGTGGTTAGTATCTTCCTGGTTCAATTTTGATGGTGAAATGCATCTGGACATTTATCCATTTCTTCTAGGATTTCCTTGGATATAAGTTTTCTAAGTATTCCCTAATGATCCTCTGGGTTTCATTAGTCTTTCTGGTTATGTCCCCCTTTTCATATGCAATTTTATTAATTTGAGTCTTTTCTCTCCTTCCTATAATCAGATTGGCTAAGTTTTTATTGACTTTTATTAATGTTTTTGAAGAACCAACATTTGGTTTCATTGACTCTTTGTGTAGTTTTTTTGGTCTCAATTGAACCAGCCTTCCAGTCCAAAAAATGATTTTACATTTTGGTGGTACTGCAGTTTGAATTCAGTGCTTCATGCTTGGTAGTTAAGTATTCTACCACTTGAGCCACTCTGCCAGCTAGTCCTGATAATTATTATTACTCTCCAACTGTTATTTTTAGGTTTGGCATATTCTTGTTTTCCGAAAAACTTAAGGAGCATAATTAGGTTGTTTATTTGAGATCTCTTTATTTGTTTAATACTGGGACTCATAGCTATAAACTTTCCCCTTACCATGGTCTTTGCTTTGTGCCTCAGGTTCTGGCAGGTTGTATTTTCATTTTCATTAGATTCTAGGAACTTTTTGACTTATCCCTTATTTCTTTGATGACCCACTGGTCATTCAACATTCAACAACATGTTGTTCAACCTACGTGTATTGGAATATTTTCTATAGTTTCTTTTGTTGTTGAGCTCTAGTTTTATTTCCATATGATACAGAGTATTAATATGATCTTTTTTGGAGAAATTTCTATGTGCTGACCTTAATTTTCAAAAATAGTCCTCCCTAAAATAAAATTATGGTAATCATCCTGAGTAAAAAAGGGCTCATATGTGTTTAATTTAAGGAATAAAATTAAAATTTTAGATTTTTAAAAAGCAGCATGTTGTTATTGGAAGGTGGGTGATATTATGGAAAAAATGATCCAAACATCCACAGGATTCAACATAAAGAGCATGAAATAATCTGTAGTTTCTGATGAGCAGCATTAATGTGTATAACAGTAACTTTGTAATAGTAATGTCGCTTACTCCATCCAGTTTCAAGTTATGGATTCTCAAATCTACTGTACACACAATATAGATAAATTTCAGTAATTTTGGAGTAATGAACAGTAGTAAAGGGATTGGATCCAAACATAAGTTCTGTTTTACAACACAGTAAGTTTCAATTTCAAAACAGCAAGAAAAATAATTATGCACTTATGCAATCGTCCAACTAGAAAAATTCATTAAAATTCAATCTCCAACTAAGCTCCTTATATCAAAGTAATTTCCAAATAGTATATACTGCAATAATATAGAATAATATCATAACAGATGAAATGACTAAAGACCTTTTAAGCAAAGTATAAAAAAATAGAGAATATTGACCATAGAAATGCAGAAATATTGCTACAAAGTCAAAAATTACTTGATAGCATAAAAAATTCAAAAGTAAATACCAGCTGGGAAAATGTAACTGAGTGTACAATGTTAAAAGAGAATTTTACTCATAATGTTATTATAAAAATTAGCCTGGAAAAGATCAGTAACCACAGAAAACTGGTCAGGCAAACTTTAAAAGTGAAATAATGCTCAAATTATGTAAAACAATGAATTTAAATTACAATAGTCAAATTGTCCCTCAAATTGTAATTATGAAGGGCAGTTTGTTTGAGAGTATGGACAAATGAATACTCGCGTAGACTTATGGAAGTAGCTCATTTTTCAACTAATACATGGATGGTATTTTGGCAGTAACTATGAATACCAGCGCTTTAAATTTCCATGGCATTTGACTCATTATACAGCTTTCAGGAACTCATACAAATAGTCAAAGTTTGTTTTAAAATTATTTATCAGAAAATAACTGCAGACCAGTTGAAGAGCACTGAATACATTAACTTTAGTACATTTTAATAAGGGGATATTATAAAGAGAAAACTGAAATGAGGTGTATTTATGTGGGCTGTCATATAAAGATCTTCAGGATGCTGAGAAGTAATTACAAACTTTTATACGCAGAAATGTCATCGCTCAGGCTCATATGAGTATGCTTGTATTGGTTGTGCTGTTATAAGTGATCACTATACTTTACATGTGCTACATTTTTACACCCTGTGGGTACCTTGGTCAAGAATAAATACTTGATGAATCTAGAAACACTGTATGATGACTGTATCTGAGATACCACTGGGAGACTGTTGTGAGGGATGTAAAGATTTTTTTCCTACAATTTTACCATTTTATATGGGTTGTGTTTTTATCAAAATACTTTTTTATTCTAGACTTTAAAGAGTATTACAATAAAAATTCATAAATAATATAACTGCAATCAAGTAAGGAGAATAGCTTACAAAGTAATACATATTTAGCTAGAATAATAAAAAAAATCACTTTTTAAAAGAATCTAATAATAAAAAGACAAAGCAATAAAAATAAATGCATTATTACAAGTAATTTAACTTAAATTTTTATGCAAATCAACTTTAAATCCATTTAACCTAAAATAAAACAATTTAAAAAGTAAAATATTTGTAAATCAATCTAAGTATAAAAATTTCATTCAATAACTTATTATGTATTATTTATTGACTCCCTACCATTCATGCACTGCACCTTTCCAGGTGTACCAATCAGCAATACGTTATAGAGCTTATATTATAGAAGAGAAACTGTGACTGACAATAGAAATATGTTTTTTTGTATTTTAATTATACTTATGCATGGGAATTGGGAGGACTTGATGCAAATGACCTGTGCCTAACAACTAAATGGCTCTCCTTTATGGTGGGTAACTCACTTATTTTCAATTGATGTGACTTTTCTTTGATAGATCTTCTTGCATTCGCAATCCCTGAATTTCTCATAGTATAGACGAGGTAGTTCAACACATGTGCTATGACTTCACTAACACACTCAATAGTAATGATTTCTCAGGGGAGAAAATAAATGGATTTTGATTGCTCCTTTGAAATGTGCTGGGTTCCTGTCATGATACTAACATACAGGTTGAGATGACTATTTTTGTGGGACACATTTTTATAGAGAAATATCACAAGCATTGCCATATAAGCTAAGAATAAATTGATGTTCTGTGTCCAGCTATTAATCGATGTTTTTCAATTTTAGCTAACACTGTAACATAATAAGTATATAGATGTCATAAAATATTAGAAAGAAATGATTACAAGCAAAACCCTTGGCTTTAGATATTATTTATTCAGCAAATCCAAAACAGTTAATTGAAAAATCTCTCACATTAAAGAGATTTAAGTTGAAAGTGAACTTAAATGTGAAAGATCTACATAATGAAAACCATACACAAAAAAATCTATTAAGGACATAAACAAATAGGAATATTTCATGTTCCCTTATAGAATGATTCGATATGATCAATATGATTTTTTTCCAAATTGATTATATGTTTATTTAATTATCATTGAAAATACGCTACTAGATTTGTGCAACATTCTGAAATTATTTCAAAAATTAAAAATATGATTTTAATAAGACTATTGAATGAGAAGCCTTTTATTGCATATGAAAATCCACTTCCTTGACCTAAAGTGATAGAGTATTGAGTTAAGAATAATGAATAAATCAAATTAAGACAGTTTAGAATAGATAAATAAATATTTGATGACAAGATACAATGAACATAGTATATCAGACTAAGGAGGAACAGTGGATTTTTTTCGTGTGTTGAAAAAATATTTTCAGAGCAATAAGAAAACAGTTTTTATCATAGTGAAAAACAAATATTCCTATATTAATTAAAAGATTAGATTGTAAGTGTTTTCACACAAAAAATTTTTATGGGAAGTAATGCATATGTAAATTCACTCAATTAACCTCTCTTTCATGTACACATATTTCAAAACAACATGTGTACATCATAATGTACATGATATTCTTGATCAATTAATAAGATATAAAAGAAAAATATTTACCTCAAAGTGACAGAGGTTAATATGAGAAGGGGATCAGGAACCAGTGTAAAGATCAGTTGTAGATGAATCAACTTGGGTTGTAACACATTTGTACATGAAAGCAATGTTAGGAATCTCTCTGTATAGCTATCCTTAACTCAACTAGCAAAAATGCTTTGTTTTCCTTATGCTTATGTCTTCTCTTCAACAAAATTAGAGATAAGGGCAGAACAGGTTCTGCCTGGAAGTGGTGGGGGGAGAGGGTGGGGGAGGAGGGCAGGGGGAAGAAATAACCCAAACAATGCACACACATGTGAATAAATGAATAACAAAAACAATTTTAAAAGAAAAATATTTTAAAACAAAGTTAATTTAAATGAGAAGTTTGTATTCATCAAAATAAATGATAATGGTGTAAAGAAGAAGCAACAGAAAAACAGAAGACTCTGTGATACAAATGAAAAACAATCAGTATATCAGATGCCTAAAGAACTTCGTGAATTCAATGGGAAGATAAGTAGAAAATCAGGGAAAGGAAATAGACAGTCCATAGATAATATAAAAACTGAATATGAAATAAACATGTAAGAATATGCACAATTTTAGCAGCAGCAAGGAATATCAAAATTTTAATAAACAAGCTCTTATCTATTACATTCACAAAAAAATGAGCATCTCAGAACACAAAGTATTGATAAGGATATAGAGCAATGGACCCACTAGTCATTGCTGAGGTACAACTTACAATACAGCACTAGGGGAAACCTAATCACCTGTACAAGTGAATGTGTGATTATACTGAAAATAATTATTTCAGGATGCCCAGAGCAAAACAATTTGCAACATAAAAACATGAACAGTATAGATGGCCTATGACTGAATGAATACATATTCTGTGGAATATTTACACAAGGAAATAATGACATTAAAATGATGTGCATCCATAAAATACATTTGTAGTGGACATTAAACTGAAAAACAAAATTTTTATTTTACCAAAGTATGACCTTTTTTACAGTACATTTTATTAGGAAAAGAATGTAATTTCAATCAATGAAGTCAGTCATCTCTACAGAAAGAGAGAATAAGAATGACCCCAATGTGCATTCTTTTTATGTCTATAAGTAAAATATTGAAGTTGAATACTACTTTTAGGGAATTCGATACTTATACTAAACTAAACATTTCTTTACTGATTTCTTCAACATCATGAATTATAAATAAAATACTTTCTTTTTTGAAAAAAGGCAAAATTTCACAAGTTAACTAATGAAGAATATGTTTACAAAATGGCTTAGAATGATTTTCCTTAAGCAAGTACATATTTAGTCAAAAAGAACTAGAATCATCATCAACCACATCTCATCTCAGAAAGATTTTCACAATAATATCTGCAATCCAAATGCTTGAACTTGAGATGCCTACTATTCATTATCCAGAAATTCTCTATTGGATGGATTGGGATATCAAAGGATGACTTTGTTCTCCATTTTTATTGCTTTGAATAATGAGAAGCATTCTTATCAAATCTGTTGAGGAGTCTACAGTACCATTTCTTAGAATTTGTAGCATGTTTGTTGCTTTAGAAGTAGTTTTCTCTTCAGTGTGGTATTCTAATTGCAGTGAGGAAATTACACCAGAGTTTTCCCATACAATTTTTCATCTCTGAATTTCTCAAGGTATATATTAAAGGATTAAACATGGGAATAACAACTGTATAAAAAATGGTCACATATTCATCAATGTGGAAGTTGTAAACTTGTCTAAAATACATGAAAATACAGGGAACAAAAAAGAGGACAACCACTGTGATGTGTGAGCTGCAGGTTGACAGGGCTTTGCGTCTCCCTTCCAGACTGTGAGTCTTAAGAGAGTTTAGGATGATTCCATAGGAGATTAGGAGAAGGATAAAGACCACTGTACAGATTGCTCCACCATTGGCAACCATAGTGAGGCCTACAAAGTGTCTGTGCATGCAAGTTCCAGCAATGGGTACATGTCACAAAAGAAGTGGTCAATGACATTGTGACCACAGTAAGGGAGATTGTACACAAAGATAATTTGAACAAAAGAGTGTGCAAAACCTCCAGCCCAGGCCACCACCAACAGAAGGACGCAAACCCTTCTATTCATAATTGTCAAATAGTGCAGTGGCTTACAGATAGCCATATAGCGATCATAGGCCATGGCCACTAGAAGGAACACCTCAGAGCCACCAAAAAAGTGTGCTATGAAGATCTGGCCCATACAAGCTGGGAAAGAAATAGTCTTTTTATTATAGAGCAAGTCGATAATCAACATGGGTGAGATTACAGTGGAATAAGCAGTATCTATGAGTGACAGATAGGCAAGGAAGAAGTACATTGGGGAGTCCAAGGAGGGGCTGACAATGACAGTCACCGCAATGAGCAGGTTGCCCACCATTGTCACAACATAGCTGAATAAAAACAGGATGAATAGTGCTTTTTGCCCATCAGGATCCTGAGTGAGGCCCAGGGGGACAAATTCTGTTACATTGTTTCTCTGTGTCATCATTTGCTCTTCTATAATCCTTTCATCATGAATGAGAACTAAGAAGAACAGGTAATGCCATAAAATTCTGAACAGGACTATGGTATCTTGTCACAAATCACATCTTCATTAAATCTTCTGCACTGTGTAACCACAGTAAATATTTAATTGACATTTACTGATTTCCTCTTCCAATAAGCCCATGGAACTTTTTGTGCATAATTCCATTTCCTATAGGATGATCTTTTTATTAGTGTATGTTAATTGCCCAAAAGGGTTTTCATCATTTTCCATATATGCATAAATATTTTTTGATCAAATTTACACCATCAGTTACTCTTTATTATTCACATTCTTTCTCCATCTTTTATAATTTCTAATTGCATGATCCTTTTAGGCTAAATATGCAAGTTTTTTTTTCTCAAGGTCTCAGTGGAACTTTATAGAGAAGAGTAACAAAGGCATCTCAGTCATTCATACATTTAAACTACTTACTTAGCATATGCTAATTCGTGGCATCAACATCAGCAAACACACATGAAAATAATTTCTCTTTTTATTAAACCAATTATGTAGTTTTGTCAATAAATCCAAAATATCTTAACTAACATAGAGCCAGTTCTTCAAGTTGGTGTATTTGTGGAGATTAACTTTACAGTATCATCTTTATAGTCACAAAAAAGCACCTGTCCAGGAACATCAATTTCAATGCTATGACCTTACATTATTAGAGATCTGTCTTCCATACCTAAATGGATTCACGGTCTTCATATGTCTTTCATGAAATCTCCAAATCCTGGATTTTGAACTGTATTAAATAATTCCAACATTATTTACCACATTTCTCACTATACCAATTACTTTATCTGACTCTGACTATCTTTTTTTCAGGTGCATTAATATTGTTCATTTCATCCTAGCCTACACCAATTTGTAGCACATTTAGATTCACTATCACAATCATTAACAAACATTTTTAACTGACCTGAACTAACCCATGACTCTCATAAACTACTGAATCAGCAGCTAATATACTTTTTGAGAGTCATGCTCCAGCTATATAGTGAGTTAGATAAAACAGGAAGAGAAAAAAAGAGAACAGTGGGATATCATTTTATATAAACAATGCTTGCTAGGTACAGGAAAGTTCAAAATCGAACTTCTGGTTCCAGATTCCAAAAACCTGTGTATTCAAGGGAGATGGCAACATTCAGCATTAGAAAGCATGAATTTGAGTCATTTTTAAGTATAATTATAAATAGTGTCAATGTACACATTGTGGATTATAGTGGCAAACCAGATTACTTCATAATCCTTTCAAATCCAACTATTTGCAACATTGTAAATGCAACCTTATCACTTTCTGTTTTGTTGACATTTAAATTTTTCATGTTTGCATAATCAAACAACACTTTTCCATTTTATTACTGGTTTTTGAAAAATGTTATCCAGTAGTAAAGGGATTGTGATAACTACTGCAACCAAATAGTGACTCTCAGTTTTTCATTCAATGTGTACCTAGAAGGATCTTAGGCAGAGTCCTTGGAGAGAACATAGTAACAGTGGTGAATGATGATGTGGACTCTGAAATGAATGACTTCTGTTGCAATTCAAGGTTCATTCACATACTAGCAGTATGACCTTGGGCAACACAATAAACTTCATGCATGGTTCCTCCATTTCATCATTTTTACCATGTTAGTCATCTATAGTTTCAACCTCCTGAGATTATTTTGTTGTTGTGGTATTCAAAGTTTATAGAGCATTGCTTGGTATCTTATGAAATCTAAATAAATGATAGGTGTTATTAATCTTCTTAAGTTCTTCACCTGAGTATTGTATCAAAATAAATCCTGAGGTTCTCTTTCAACTCAATAATAATTGGAAACATAATCCAGCATATAAGGAATAGTATGTCTTTAAGTCATGGACACCTCTTTAGACATAGCATAAAATTATACATGTTAGGAATTTTCAAGTTTATTTTATTTTATATAAGGGCTAGTAATATTTACCTGTAAAGGAATGTATTTTGACTCTGAGTAAGAAAACACCATTACACTGACTTAATAGTGGAGAAGGACATGTGCAGAGAGTCTGAGCTTTCCTGGAAAGCTAGTTGTGATAAGTCTTCTACATGTCTTCTTTGCAATATTGATTACACTTGACTCATGAGATTTGTAGTTGTCATTCTAGAAGATATAGACTGATTAAGACACAACTTTTATAGAACAGTAAGGTATAAAGTAGTTTATGTACATTTCAGTCTCTTTCATGTCTTACTTTTGCATATATGAATGTCTTTATTCTCATTAATTGTCAATGCTAGTCTTTAACATGGCAGATATTTTAGTGTCCAGTTTAATTACTTATGCAATAGAGTAAAATGGAGCACTTCTGTCATAACAAACTTATGTAAATTCTACTACGTATTATCAAAGATTTGATAGTGTAAAATCTGAATAATCATAGTGTATGTCCCACTTATACCACTAAGCAATTCTTTTTCTAGAAAAACAATCAGGTTTTAAAAACTGTCTTTTAAAAAAGTTAGTCTATACTTTCAAAATTACCCTATATAGTACATTACAATATCAAAATAATAACTCTAAGAGAGACTAGAAAATTACTTTCCTGATCAAAATTTCCCTATGTATACATACTAACATGCTTTCTGGGATAATTTTAAAAGCCCATATGAAGCTTTCAGTGTCCCCTTACACTATAGTAAACTTGGGATAATATGTAATTTTAAATTCTCTAGTTATAATATATGTAAAAAAATTATATTTCTTTGTAAACATATATAAAAGATAATATCAAATAAACCAATGGAATAAATCCATTGGCTTATTTGTTTTTATTTTATATGAATAATTTGTTATTTGAAAAAACAGGAAAAAGACTCTCAGTTTATAGTACTAAAACAAAATATAATTTGCACATTCTAATTAAATTCTGTGTTTTGCCAACAAATTTTCCTAATTCAGCTATATTTAAGACAACATATAACATTTAACATATTAGGTATATTTCAGCTTATCACAGAAAAATTCAATGAGTATGAGTTCAAACTTGTTTTAAACTCATTTCTTGGACTACGTCCTTGTTACAAAAAATTGAAGCTTTTGTTACTGAGGATGACAGTTTATAGCTCATATTTTTATAAGTCTTCGTAGAACACATGGTAGTATATGGCTGATCAGCAGACCCAGAAATTGTATCAGATGGCTACAATAAGCATATATCCACATTGGCTTCCCATTATCTCAATCTTTCTGCAAGCATTGAATGCCTAAAATATAAGGAAATTTAGATAGGGTGCCAACATCTACTATACAATGTGGTTGAATATTCTCATCTGCTGGGAGAACGTATGCATAGAAAAATAAGGAAGCTGTGTTTACATGACTGTGCAAAAATTGCCTCAATTTGTGGTAATTAACTTGGCAAAACCATCATTTTGTGGCAAAAGTGAACAAAAATATTAGCAATATTAAAACTAGTTATGTGATTTTTTGTATTTTTAATGATTTGAGGTGAGGTAATGAAAAGGGTTTTGTTTTACGTATTTATAATACACTCATATGTCTAGACAATTACCTACCTTTCTAAGCAAAAGCTGGGATTTAATTTCTCTTAAGATAAAGATGGAGGCTTCTCACAAGTATAGCATCTTCTTAAGTAAGAATTCTTCTACCCTAATGAAGAACATGTCCCTAAATTTCCCCAATCTTATTCCATGGCACTGAGACATTGAGAAAATATGACACACCAAGCAATAAATACCAGTTCAAGACATATTGAAGCTTGGGCAGAATGACCTTTTGGGTCACTTATGAGGAAAATATTTCCTCTATTTTATGTGCAGAAACTCTATGACATTTTTGCATCATTATATATTTTAATGAATTAGTTTGTTAGAATATTTGGAATAAATTCAAATGAAATAGTCTCTCTTCAACTGTTTTCTTCCCTTAATTGATCCCTAGAGGTTACAGACATGAATCTTGCCAGGAATGAAAAGCTAAGTGCCAAGTAATATGAAAAACCTATGATGTGAAAAGTAAAATTTACCAAATATAATTATTAATAAAAAATGGGTTGCAAATTACAAAGTGTTTATGAAATGCATCTAATATCTAACTGAACCTGCTGGAGGAAGCAACCCCTGTCCCCTTACCCACCCACACCATAGGAAATGTGGCCATAGTATGAGGGAGACAAAGCCCAAGAAGCTCTAAGGCAAGGAGGTTTGGACCTTGAGGGCTCTTATAGTTGATGTTCTAATATTTGAATAGACAGATAATCTTAGTTCTGCAGTTTAATTAGGAGTGAAGGATTTTCATCAAAGCATAAATCTGTGTAGAATGGAACCATAATGATCTTTCTTCATTCGCTTCCCTCGTTTGCTTAATGCATTCCCTTAATTTCAAATCAAAATTGATTCAATAACTATTTCTTCAGGAAAGAAATAGCTATTTTCCAAGAAGTTAACATTGCTGAAGAACTTCCACTGTTATTTCAGTAACTAAGCTTGCCACAGAATGCACACAGCATGTATCAACATATGTTTTGTTACTCATTGGATCTTCTGTGACACAAAGACCTGGATACAGGATCACATAACACTTACTGAGTCACCTAAAAATCTTTATCAGGTAATATGCTCCAATAAAAAGTTGGCAGTTTTCAATATTCCTAACAAATGGATTAAATCCAGCAACCTCAAATATCATATGTAAGATGAAGAACATGTCTAATCATTGGCTTCTCTTATTGGTAAGTGGTAAAAGTAGAATAAACACAGTTTTAATTTGGAAGAATCATCTAATATGATCAACATTTTGTGACTTACACCATAATTCAAACATGGAGAATTTGTACATGGCAGAGCATGTACATATGTGTGTATATGTATTCTCTCTGTCTCTTCCATCTGAGCTTAGAGAGGCACTAATGTAGTTGTACTACTGAAGCTTATGTACCACTCTTCAGGATAACTCCTTCATTTGTAGGACAATGATAGTATTGTTGACCCAACAGAAATATAAAAGATAAGGGAGGACTATAAATAAGTGTACATGATAAAGGACAAATAAGTAAAGGAGACATAGAATTGCTCAAGCAATGCAGAAAAAGAACCGATGTGACACATCATAATCTTCGAATATAGACATTATTGCTAAGGTAATGAAAAGTTGATGAATTATAACTGACTCTAACATGGCAGAATCAGAACTTCAAAATCTTAAAAGACATCATGGTTTTGATGTCGTTGTTTTATTTTTTTTGGCAGCACAGAGCAGAGTTTCAATGTTCATTTGTGCAACTTAGGAATCAACTAAACATTTGAAGGTTATAAAATTCATAGCTAATATATCTGTATCATAAGGAATGAAAAAGATGATAGATGGAAATCAGGATTCATAAAAAATATGACAAAATTAGAAATGCTTTCTGTGGATTAAACATGCTATTATTCTTACACTTTTTAATAGTCTATTAAAATCGTTTGAAGAGAAATTAATACCAATATATTTTGTGGGTTATAACATATGTAGCAGTAAAATATGTGAAACAATTTTAAAGTTCTGTTATTATTAATTACATCAATCTCCAGTAGCACAAAAAGGGATGAAAATTGAGAACATTTAGTGTAGTTTTCAAGAAGAACATAGAAAAAAATAAAGGAGCCAACATTTGCTAATTTCAAAAATAAAGCTGGTTCTCATATCTAACCTCTTCAATAAAACAATATCAAGGTTAAAATGGCATACAATAGATACAATCTCAATCTGTGGATATAACACAATTGTCAGACTTTCAAAAATATTAAAGAGTGTGTCTTACAAACCCACACAAGTAAGCAAAAATATCTCCAAGGACCTTACATGTATTTTTCCACTGCTCACAAATACTGAGCTTAAACCTGACAGTAAAAAGCATGGAAATTCTATAAAGCTTCTGTTGCTTTCACAGATACACATTGTATATATTTATGAGGCATGGTGAGGCATTTAAATAAATGTACACAATGTATAATACTCAAATCATTGTGATTGGTAGTCCATCACCTCAAATGTTTAACATGTCTTTTGGTTGTGAATACTCAAAATATAACTTACTAGTTATTTTCAAATTCACAGCAAGTTACTGTAAAATATAGCTATAATATTATGCTTTACATCTTTTAAATTTATTGTTCTTGTCTGATATCTTTGCTATTTTCATTAACTGTCCTCTCTCCAACCTCCTCTCCCCACACCTTCCCCAGGTACTGATAAGTACTCTTTTATTGTCTGTTTTTCTGAGATTGATTTTTTTTTTTACCTTCTGCATACAAGGGAGGCCATATAGTAGTATATTCTCAAATTTATTTTAATTAAAATAATAATTATCAATTCCATTTGTATAGCTACAAGCAACAGAACTGTTCTTTCTTTAAGGATGAATAGAAGTTAATAGTATGTATATACCACATATTGTCTCTCTGATATATGCAGATGATACTTAGGTTGATTCTTAGGTTGTCTTCACTGTTGTGTAAAGGGCTGCATTAGGCATGTGAGTGTATTTGACATACACTTTAAACACTCTTTAGGATGCATACCCAGCATGAAACTCTCAGATCATATGATTCATCTCTTGCTAGTTTTTGAGGAACCTCCATATATTTTCCATAGTATCTATACTAACTTACATTCCCAGCCACAGGGTATGGGGATTCCCATCTCTACATCCTCAGTAGCATTTGTTACATGTTGTTTTAATAAGAACCATTTATACAGGTTTTTAATTTGTGGTTTTCTGTCAGAGCCAACAGTAGGAACTTGCCTGTGTTAGTTGGTATCTGTCCTTGTGAGAAAGCTCCAAGGAACTGAGGCAAAAAAGTTGGAACCATACTGTGTGTGTGAGTTGGCATCTGGCCTTGTGAGAAAGCTCCAAGGAACTGAGGTAAAAGTCTCAGACCAGACCTTGCCTGTGTGAGTTGGTATCTAGTCTTGTGAGAAAGCCAGATGTCCAGAAAAACAGTATTCAAGGTTCCCAGATGGCTTTGTGTCCTTTAGATGTAAATAAGAAAGCTATGCTCACCATGTGCTTCTCCTACTTTTTTGTTCCCATTTTAAAGGAGACATAGAAAAGAGTTAATTTCAACTATGCTTCCCTGTATTAATGTAACCTTGACATGTAATACTTGGCATGCTTTTTCTGACCAAATGCTCTCTGTGTAAAAGGAGTTTATAAAAGCAATATATGCTTCATTGAAGTGGCTATTGAGCAGGACTCAATAGTCCCCCTATTCTTTTATGGCTTCGGTTACCCAGGTTCCACCTGTAAATGGCTTACAGTTGGCATCTGAACAGGGACCTGAAGGATAATTTTGAAAGTAACGGGGAGACCCTCACAGAAGGAGGTAAATGAGACAAGATGGGGCAAAATCAGTGCAGAGTCCAGCTTTTTCTTTCACTCATACATCATTTCTTATTACGAGGAGGAACTCAGGTTTCCAAACAGCAGGTAAAGGACTGCTTAGATGTAATTTGTGAGTATAATACTTGGTTTCCTGAGGAAGCTATTTTAGATGAAGAATTTTGGGAGCAAGCATGTAAAAATGTTGAAAAGGCATACAGACAGGGAGAAAAGATACCTGTTCATTTTGGATAACATGGGCTCTGGTTAAATCTGTAATTCTTACACTTGGGGGAGAGAGAAGGGAAGAAAATTTAGAAAAAGATACTGTGTCTCCCTTCATGAGTATGAATTAGATACAGGAGATAAGGAAAAAATCACTGAAGAAAGTAAATGGTGCTTTAATCATGGCTTTACTGTGCCAGAAGAAACTGAAAATAAACTGCCGCCACTTGCACTGCCAGCAATTGCAACAGCTCCTCCAAGAGAAACTGCTGATCTTTTTACTCCTCCCCCAGAGGACTTAGGCTCAGCACTAACTGCACTCTTACAAAAATTAGCACATGGAGGATGGACTTGCACTGATACATAAGATCTGGTCAGACTTGAGAGAAAAGGAATGTTACAAAAGAATTGTGAATGTAGAGAGAGGGAAATGAAGAAATGGAAACAAAATTGGGATGAGGTCTTCATGTGTAAAGTGAGGAGAGAGAGAGAGAGAGAAAAGAGAGAAAGAAAGGAGAAAGAAAAAAAGGAGAGAGAGAAAGAAAAAATAAAATATCATAAAATGTTTAGAAATAGAAAAGGATAAAAGGTTGAATACATTCCTTCAGTTGAGTTTTTATGTCTTAAACGTAAAAAGTAAATAAAAAAAATTTAGGATTATTAAAATATGCCAGAAATACTCAACCTATTCTGATTTTATAGGAAGATTGGAGGAGTCCATAGGAAAACAGGAGAGAGGAGATCAAGCACAAAAATTCTTACTGCATCAATTGGCTTTTGATAATACTAATGAGGATTGCCAAAGTCTCATTAAACCAATTCAGGAGATTGGCGATATTATGAACTATTTAAAGGCCTGTCATAATGTAGGCACTTTTAAACATAAAGCCAGAGTCGCTGCTTTAGAAACCATGACAATACAGAAACAAAAAACAGCCAAATGTTTTAATTGTGGCCCCTAAATAATGAACAATTACAGGCTTTATAACAATTAGTTCAAGAACAATTAGAGCACAAACATATAGAACCTTCCTTTTCTCCTTGGAATTCCCCAAGGTTTGTTATTAAGAAAAAATCAGGAAAATGGAGACTTCTTATAGATTTAAGAACTGTAAAAGCATCTATGGTAACTATGGGAGCTTTACAAGCTGGATTGCCTATTCCTGCATGTATTCCTAAAGAACGGCCATTGATTGTTCTAGATTTACAAGATTACTTTTATATTATATCTATACATCCCAAAGATAAAGAAAAGTTTCCATTTTTCATTCCTAGCTTAAATCAACAAGAACCTTTACAGTGATATCAACGGGTAGTGCTGCCACAGGGTATGACTAATTCCCCCACTATGTGTTAGTATTTTGTAGGAAAAATATTACAACCTATTAGAGTAACATTTCCTGATGCATATATCATCCACTGTATGGATGACATTTTAATTTCTCATGCATGTTCTAAACAATTACATAAAATTTTTGAAACCACACAATAAGTTTTACAAGTAGGAAGATTGGTAATAGCTCCTGAAAAAATACAGACTACTACTCTTTTTCAATATTTAGGTCATACAGTTGAACAACTCACCATTCATCCTCAAAAATCTGCCATATAAACAGACTCATTAAAAACCCTAAATGATTTTCAAAAGTTACTAGGAGACATTAATTGACTTCATCCTTCTTTAGGTATAACAAATTATAAACGTATTAATTTATTTTCTATCTTAGAAGGTGATACCACCCTGGACAGCCCTCGGACTTTAACACCTGCTGCTGAAAATAAATTACAATTTTTTGAGTCACAATTATGGACTGCCTTTCTAATAAGATTTGATCCATTAAAACCTATTTCCCTGTTAGTAGTTCCTTCTCCACATTCTCCTACAGAAATTTTAGCCCAAGAGAACTCTACTTTAGGGTGGTTATATTTAAAACAAAAAGAAACTAAAGTGTTAACTTCATATATTGATCTAATATCCTCTTTAATTATACAGGGAAGAACAAGATGCCTACAGATTCTGGGATTTGATTCACAACTCATTATTTTCCCCCTCACTAACAGTTTCAAACTCTGTTACCCCCTTAATAATAATTTAAGTAATAGTATAAGTAATTATTATGGATATATAGGTAATCATTACCCAGCAGGTAAGTTGTGGGATTTTTAAAAATGAACTCTATTTATTGATAACACTATAGTAAAATTAAATCCTATATCTCATGTTTCAGTTTATTATATAGGTGGATCATTATCTGGTAAAGGAAGCATACATGCACCTGATTTACATGAAACTATACAAATTTATTATTCTTCTAAACAACAGGTAGAATTAACATTTCTAATTTATTTATTCCAAAAAATTACAGATAAACCATTAAATATTGTTCAGATTCAGCTTATGTAGTAGGCCTGTTTCCTGCTTTGAAACTGCCCTTATTTCTACTACTCATAAAGTTATGAAAACATCATTATCCACATTACAACAGCTAATACAAACCCGCACTTATCCCTTATATGTTACTCATATTAGGGCTCATTCTAATCTGCCCAGCCCTCTAGTGTGAGGAAATGATGTTACAGAAAAACTTACATGTGCAGTGTTTTCATCCCCTGGAAAAGAACATCAGTATTTACATTCTAATGCCAACAGATTACAAGTGCATTATAAAATTCCTCTTCATACTGATCATGATATAATCAAATCTTGTCCTGTGTGTGCTCTTTTACACTGTAGATCTCAACTGTCTGGTGCTAATCCTTGAGGTCTACATACTAATGAATTATGGCAAATGGATTTGACTCACATAACTTTTTTTTAATCGCAGCAAGCATATTTACATGTTGTTTTGATACCTACTCTAAATTCATTTGGGCTCTTCCTCAATGCAATGAAAATGTTCACGCTGTTATTGCCTCTCTTTTATGATGCTTTACAGTTATGGGAGTACCCCCTAAACTTAAAACAGTCAATTTAAACAATTTTGTAAAGCATGGAACATTGTTCATGTCACTGGCCTGCCTTGCAATCCACAAAGACAAGCTATCATTGAAAGAGCACATAGAACTTTAAAAACACAATTGTTAAAAAATAAAAAAGGGGGAACTCCCTGAGATACTTTAGCATTAACACTTTTCATTTAAAATTTTTAAAATTTACCTCAGGGTGATATTTTGACTGTACCAGATAAATATTTTGGTGCACCTCCCTCTTTGCCACGCATACAAATCCCGAGTTGGTATAAATCTTTTAACATTTGGTGCCTGGGCTCTTACTTAAAAAGGGAAACAGTTATGCTTGTGTTTCTACAGATGTCCATGGATCCCCTGAAACATTATGGTTTCCTCTTCGGAGTGTCAGGCCCAGGAAAACCAATGAACATATCCAACAAAGTGATGACTGCCCCTCAGAGGGAGACTCCTAAAGATGAACAAGTGGAATAGGTTACATAATACAAGATGCACGCTCTTATTTTTAAGAAGAAATTTTCTCATAACTTTTGGAACTTTCAGTTTTAATTTTACTTTAAAAACTGTTGACTGCTTGGATTGTAGATTATATACCCATGTTAACAATTCTTTATTTATTAATTGGTCCTCTCAAACATTCTTTATATTAAGGGCAAGAAAAGATGTTTGGTTGCCTGTAAACTTAACCAGAGAATGGCAACACTCTCCCTTAGAAGGTTTAATGACAAAAGTAGTGTCTAAATTATTGACACAATCAAAAAGATTTATCAAACGGATTATTCTTGCTATAGTTGGTCTTGTCATTTTTTGTATAGGATACTCCTATCGCCAATGACAATTAAAGTTGTACAAAACTTCTAAAGCAATGATCATGCTGGGATTGCTACATTTAAAAAATAAAAAAGGGGAAATTGTTGGAGCCAGCAGTGGGACCTTGCCTGTGTGAATTGGTATGTGGTCTTGTGAGAAAGCTCCAAGGAACTGAGGTAAAAGTCTCAGATCAGACTTTGCCTGTGTGAGTTGGTATCTGTTCTTGTGAGAAAACCAGATGTCCAGAAAAACAGTACTCAAGGTTCCCAGATGACTTTGTGTCCTTCAGATGTAAATAAGAAAGTTATGCTGACTATGTGCTTCTCCTGCTTCTCTGTTCCCATTTTAAAGGAGACATAACAAAGAGTTAATTTTAATTGCACTTCCCTGTGCTAATGTAACCTTGACAAGTAATACTTGGCATGCTTTTTCTGACCAAATGCTCTCTGTGTAAATGGAGTTTATAAAAGCAATAGTATGTTTCATTTTAAATGGCTATTGAGCAGGACTCAGTAGTCCCCTCATCTTTTCACAGCTTCAGTCACCCAGGTTCCACTGGTAAATGGCTTACAGTTTCCAGTTTAATTTTCATGATAAGTGACATACAGGTATTTTCACATATATTTTTGGCCATCCATATATCATCTTTTGAGAAATGTCTTTTGGGGTCATTCAACAATTTTAATTATTTAGAGAATTTGTGGTGATTGTGTTGTGTTAGTTGCTTATATAGTCTATATATTAACCTCTTGTGTGATAAATAGTCTCCAAATACTTGTACTTTCTCCCATTCTATTGGTTCTTCTCCTCTGTGGAAGCTTTTTGTTTCAATAAAATCCCATTTGTCAGTTTTTACTTTTTAACCTTTTTGTTAGTATATAAGAGTTGTACAGGGGGCTTCATTGTGACATTTCCATAGATGCATGCAATGCACCTCAATAAGGGTGTGCCCTCCATCATTCTCTCTCATTCCCTGCTCCCTTTTTAACATTACTTCAACAGGCTTCAATTCTCCTTCTTCATGCACAAATAAAAAGTACATCAACAATATTCACCAGCTTTTATCCACTTCATTTATCCTCCCTTTTTCCCTTGTACCCTCCACCAACCATGACCTGTTTAAAATGCCTGTCCTTCTTTGTTTAAGCGTATGTTCATTGTTCATGAAAGGGGTTTTGCCTTGGTATTTCATCTGTAAATATATTATACTTTAATCAGTCTAACTTCATTGCTCAACTTTACACAGTGCCCCTCTTTCCCATATGTTTCAGCAGTTTTGTGTTTTTCAATATAATGTTCTTACCACTCATTTATGTCCATGAACAAGCACTTCTTCACGTTTTTTTTCCCCTTTGTATTCTTTTGAGAAAGTACTGTTAAGTTCATTTGCCAATTTATTTTCTGTCTGCTCTTCTAAATTACTTTTGATGAAGGAACAGACAGCAGAATAGATCAGGTACACAGCATAACAGGGAGGGTCTAGACAGTGAGGTAATTTCCCCTAAATCTTGAGAAAAAGAGCAACTATGAATTTCTTTATGAACACTATTTTAAAAATATGAACTTCTTCCAACATCCTCTTGGAACTAGAGTCCAAGAGACTACACTGGTGATCCATGATCCAGTGAGTGCACGTAAGATGTCTATAGGGAGGGCAGGGAGCTTCTTCACATCCAAGAGATGGTGTGACAGCTCTGGGCCTTTGCTGTGAATTGTGGGAAGTAGCAATAATAGGGGAGACAGAAGTGTTTAGCAGCTCTACAGCAATCTTCATCATAAATTTGTGTGTTATCTAGCTGGTGGCATTGGCAGTGGAAGTCAGAGAGATGATGGGAGCCTTCTCTCTGACTTCTGGGACAATTCTCCCTGTGCTTGAAGAGAAGGAGAGAGGCAGTGAAGAGGAATGAGCTAGGGAGCTCAGGATCATACACTCTGGCTGACCAGAGTGGACCTCAGCTTGACCACAGTCACAGCCTCATAAGCACATTAAATACAGCCACTTTCTGTAAGAGGATGTGGAGCCCAAACACTGACAGGTTTTGAGAGTTCAGGTTCAAAAAAAAGCTCTTTCAAAGTTTTTCTCAACCAACTTGACATCAGAGGGAACTTCTGAGCTGGGGTAAGAGGCATTTTCCTTGAAGATATCTGAACACTCAAAATCAGCTTTGTTGCTCCAGGCCATGGCACTGTTGCTCTTGGAATCTATGAACCTTATATCCAGCATAGTATTTTTTAAGATAACCAATTCAGATGCTATGCTCATTGACACACTGTCTGGAGAATCAAAATCAATGAATAGGCAGATGAAGCTGACTCTGAATTTAGAATTTCTCTGCTGGTATACAGCAGGGTCAGGATTTCAAGTATCTGCTGTTTTAGGGTATCCAGGCTGTTGTGAACATTTTTCTTTTCTGAAGCTAAGCTTCTTAGGGACAATATTAACAGTGTCTTAGTCTCAAAGCTAAATTGGCTGTTGTTCATCCACTCTCTGGTATATTCTTGCCCCTTTTTTCTTTGGGTCATTCTGTTGTTGGGAGTTTTGTTTTCTGAGCTCTCTGCATATTCTGATTATAAATCCTTTGCAGATGTATAGATGGAAAAGATTTTCCCCCATTCTATGTGCTTCCTCTTTTAAACAGCTGACTCTTTTGTTGTGCAAAAGCCTTTTAGTTTCATGTAGTCCCATTTGTCAACTCTTTCTCTGACATCCTGAGCAATTGGATTATTATTTAGGATTATATCGCCTATGTCTATGTGTTCCAGTGTATTCTGTACTCATTCCTGCACTAGTTTAAAAGTTTTAGGTCTAATATGAAGGGCTTTAATCCACTTTGAGTTGATACTTGTACAGGGTGAAAGACATGGATCTAGTTTCAGTTTGTTGCATGCAGATATCCTGTTTTCCCAGCAAATTTTTTGAAGAGGTTGTCTTTTCTCCAATGTATGTTTTGGGTGCCTTTATCAAAAATCAGATTGCTGTAGCTGCATGGATTCATATCTATCTATTTGTAGTCTTTTGTGCTTACATGTGAACTTTAAGATTAATTTTTCAATCTCTGTGATGAATGTTGCACATGGATTCTACCAAACAACAATCATGGGAGATCTAACCGTTTTCTGTTGTCTTCTTCAATTTCTTTTTGCAGTAGTTTATAGTTTTCATTGTGGAGGAATTTCACTCCCTTCATCAGGTTTAATCCTAGATATTTTGGGGGCTGTTGCAAATAGAATTGATTTTCTAAATTCTCACTCCATTCATTGCTGCTGTATTGAAAGGCTATTGGTTTTTGTAAATTGATATTTTATACTACCCCTTTGCTGACAGTGTTTATGATGTCTAGGAGTTTTTTTTGGTGGAGTTCTTCAGGTCTTTTAGGTAGAAGATCATGTCATCTGCAAATAGGGATAGTTTGACTTTTTTTTCCTATTTGAATCCCTTTTATCTCTTCTTCTTGTCTCATCACTCTGTCTGGGAATTTTAAGACTTTGTTGAGTAAGAGCAAAGACAGTGGACATCTTATTCTCATCCCAAATTAGAGGAAATGGCTTCAGTTTTTCCCCATTTAGTATAATGTTAGTTATAGTCTTGTTGTATGTAGCCTTCATTGTGTAGAGGTGCATTCTCTCTTTTCCTCCTTTCATCAAATCTTTTATCATGAAAAGATGTTGAATGTTGTTGAAGGCTTTTTCTGCATCTATTGAGATGATCATGTCATGTTTGTCTTTGCTTCTGTTAATATGCTGCATTATATTCAATGATTTGTGTATGTTGAACCTTCCATGCATCCCTGGAGTGAAACTGACTTGATCATGCTGTATGATCTTTTTGATATGTTGTTGAATTTGGTTTGCCAGTATTTCATTGAGAATTTTTGCATCTAAGTTCATTAAATGTATTTGCCTATAATTCTCTTTTCTTGTTGTGTCCTTGTCCAGTATTGGTTGAGTATAATGTTGGCTTAATAGAATGAGTTTCTCAGTGTTCCTTCCTTTTCTCCTTTTCTATTTCATTGAGAAATTTGTGAGGTGTGGTTAGTAGTTCTTCTTTAAATGTCTCATAGAATTCAGCAGTGAATCCATCAGGTCCTGGACTAGATCTATTTAGATAGTCCATATCCTCTTGCTTCACTTTTGGTTGGTGTTGTGCATCTAGAAATTTACCCATTTCTTCTAGATTTTCCAATTGGCTTGAATAGAGACTTTCAAAGTATTCCCTAATATACTCAGAATTTCATTGGTGTTTGTTGTGATATCCCATTTTTTATTTCTAATTTTGTTGTCTTTTCCCTCCTTATTTTAGTCAGGCTTCTTAATGACTTATCAATCTTATTTATCATTACAAAGAGCCAACATTTTGTTTCATTGAATCTTTGTATTTTTTTTCCTTTTGATGCTATTTCATATATTTTAGCCCTTATTTTTGATTATTGGCTGTCTTCTGCTGGTGTT
Source organism: Castor canadensis (assembly GCF_047511655.1). NCBI lineage: Eukaryota > Metazoa > Chordata > Mammalia > Rodentia > Castoridae > Castor > Castor canadensis. Next base: position 185,917,386 of record NC_133386.1, on the reverse strand, counting down.
TTGTTTAGATTGTTCTTGTTTTTCTAGGATGTTGAGATATGGTATTAGATCACTTATCTGAGATCTTTCTGTGTTTTTAATATGTCTATTCATGAGTATACACTTTCCTTTTTGCACTGTCTTTTCTAGATCTGTTGTGTTCTGATAGGTTGGGTTTTAATTTACATTGGATTCCAGGAGTTTTTTGATTTCCTCCCAGATTTGTTTCAACACCCACTGGAGATAAAGCAACATGCTGTCCAGGTTTCAGGTGTTTGGGTAGTTTCTGTTGTTTCTTTTTTTGTTGAGTTCTATTTTTATTCTCTTGTTTTCAAGAACATTTGGGGATTATTTCAGTTTCTTATACATGTTAAGACTTACATTGTGTCCTAAAATATGATCCACTTTGGAGAAAGTTCCATGAGCTGCTGAAAAAAGTGTAAAATGTGCTGTTCTTTGGTGAGCTACTCTGTAGATATTGTTCAGGTCCATTTATTCTATGGTATCATTCAATCTAACATTTACTTGCTGATTTTTTCCTTTTTTTTTTTTGGTGTGGATGACTTACCTATTGGTGACAGTGGGATAGTGAAGTCTCCCACTATCATTGTATTGGGATCTATCTATGTTTTTAAGTCCATTATTATATGTTTAATGAAGATGGGTGCACCAACATTAGGCACATATAATTAACAATTGTTATTTCCTCTTGATATTGTTTCCTTTTATTAGTATGAAGTGACTTTCTTTGTCTGTTCTGACTGATTTATGTTTGAAGTCTACTTTATCTGCTATAAGTATAGCTATTCCTGTCTGTTTTCAGGAGGCATTAGCATGGAAAATCTTTTTCCACCCTTTCACCCTAAGCCAGTGTTTGTTTCTGTTTGTCTGTTTCTTGCAGACAACAGACTGTTGTATCTTCCTATTTTAATCCAGCTTCCAATCAACATCTTTTGGTGGGGGAGTAAAGGGCATTAACACAGTGTTAATATTGAAATATATGTGGTGATTCCTTCCTTCCATTTAGTCATTTTTGTTGTGTAAGGCTTTCTCTATGTGCAATGGATTCTATGCCCCTCTGTAAATTATTGTCTGCCCATCTCATGACATTTAATATTTCCTATCTTTTCATGGCAATGTTTATTTTCATCTTCTGTGTGTATGATTCTTTTTGTGAATCTTCTGGAGTATTGGTTTAATGGTCATTTATTGTTCTAGTTTCTGTTTATCCTGAAAAGTTTTTTCCCTCCTTCAATCATGAATTATAACTTTTCTAGGCAGAGTAGTCTAGTTATAAAAAAAAATTGTTTTCTTTCAGTGTTCTAAATACCTCACACCATGCCCTTTGTGGTTTTAAGGTTTCTGTTGAGAAGTCTGCTGTTATTTTGATCGGTTTACCATTCCTTTTTCTCTATACTAATTGTTTTAACAACTCTAGATTTTGTTAATGTTTTTCTGTTGTGTTTTTATTCATGTCAGTTCATAATCTGCTTTTTAACCTTTTCTTCTTTTTTACTCTTTCTTTCTCTCTCCTTTACATTATATACTTAGGTTGTTTGTTTGGAGTAATTCTTATTTTTTTAAGACAGGTTTTTATTGCAATAAACTTCCCTCTTAATACTGTTTTCACTGTGTCCCCTTTACCTGGTAAGGGTAATCTAAAGAGTAAGGAACTCACACATATTAGCAAAAATGGGGAAAATATCTGAATAGACATTTCCAAAAGAGGATGTATTTGAAAACCTCATCAATATCACTAATCATCTGGAACATGCAAATCAAAACACAAGGATACCTAGCCAGACATAGCAGAATGTCTATTTTATCAAAAGAAAAAGGTAACAAGTTTTGAAAAGAATATGGACAAAAGGAACACTTATGTAAGGTTTGTATTAAAATCATCACAGTCATTGCAGAAAACAGCATGGAAATTTCTCAAAATATTAAGAGTGGAATTAGAATATCATTTATGAATTCCAATTCTGCATATTTATCTAAAGAAAATAAAATCAGGATCTCAAAGCCATCTATATCTCTATGTTCATTGCAGTATTACTTATAGTAATCAATGCATTATTAAAAACAATCTAAGTGTCCACTGATGTCTGCATGTATAATTAAAATATGATACATACATGGATAGAATAGAATTCTGTTATTAAGTCATAAAACAGAAAGAAATCTTATCATTTGTGCAAATAAGGATGAACTTGGTTGATATTATGCTAGCAGACATAAGGCAGACACAAAAACACAAGTTTTGCATAACACAATTCACATGTGGAATCTTTTTTATTGTTTAATAATTTATACATTTATGTATACATTGTTTGTGGCATCTCTCCCTCTTGCTCCCTTCCTACACTTCCCCCACAACACCCTTGCATCCAGGCAGAACCTGTTCTGCCCTCTTCTCCAAGTTGAAGACAAAACACAGGATACAATAAGAAAGACACGGTCCAAGCCTTGTATGCACATATGAATAACAATACAATTAAAAAAATAATAAAAAAAGAAAGACATAGAATTTTTGCTAGCTTGAGATAAAGATAGCTATACAGAAAGACTCCTAGCACTGCTTCCATGCACATGTGTATTACAAACTAAATTGATTCATCTCTACCAGACCTCTTCACTACTTCCCAGTCACCTTCCCCTAGTGGTCTTTGTCATTTTAAGATTACTTTATTAGCTCCTCTATAGTTGTCATATCAATACTTTCAAATTGTAGGGTTTTTTCCCTTTCCCTATTCCTCCTGTATGCATTCTCTCCTTAGTGTTTGACCCATGTCCAATAATATTACTGCAATTGTTTTAGGTCTATAATCTGTATATGAAGGAGAACATACAATTTTTGGCCTTCTGAGCCTGCTTAACTTTGCTTAAGATGATGTTCTTCAGTTCCATCCATTTACTTGTGAATGACAAAATTTCATTCTTCTTTGTGGCTGAGTAAAATTCCATTGTGTATAAACACCACATTTTCTTAATCCATTCATTGGTAGTGGGGCAACTTGTATGTTTCCATATCTTGGCTATTGTGAATAGTGCTGCAACAAACATGAGCATGCAGGTGCCCTTGGAATAACCTGAGCTGCATTACTTTGGGTATATCCCACATGTGGAATATTAGTCACAGTCACAGAAGCAGAAGGCAGAATGTTGGTTATGCTTGTGGAGAAAACTGGAGATGTAGGGCAAAGTGTACAAAGTTTCATTAAACAAGATAATTAGTTATGGTATCTAATGTACCACAGGATAGCTATTATTAATACTTCATTGCATACTTGAAATTTGTTAACAGGAGAACTCTTAAGAGTTTTCCCAAAGAAATTGATAATTTTAACAACATGGTAGGTGTATTAATTAGCTTAATACTGGTCACCAGTTCACAATTTGTACACATATCAAAATATTATGTTGTATAACTGAGGAATGTAAGATCCCTGTTTGTCAATTTTACATCAATAGAACTGATAAAATTTAAAAATCATAAATGGAAGACAATACTCATGGCACTGTGAAAATAACTATAGAAATGTAATTAACATTTTCTTGTAGTACTTACTGATTGTACAGTATTTCAGTAGGGACTTGAAGTTAAATTTTGTATTTCAACTTTATTTAGCTCATTAAATTTCACTTTTTAGTTATACCACCAACTTTATGAGACTTATATATTTGGTCATTTGCTTTCAATTTTAGGAATTACTTCTTTTTCTCCTTCTTGCTTTCATTTCTCCAATATATGTTTTTTGGTAACTTGTCAAGGACCAGCTGGCTGTACTAGTATGAGTGCATATCTGGGTCTTTTATTCTGTTTCCTTGGACTGTGTGTGTTTCTGTGTCAGCCTTCTGGTATTTCTGTTACTTTTTTTCTGTTGCATAATTTGAAATTATTCGTGATTCCTCCAGCATTGCTCTTTATGCTCAGGATTGCTTGGCTATTTGAGGCCATTTGTTATTCCACATAAATTTTAGGATTATTTTTATCAAAATCTGTGAAGGATATCATCAAAATGTTGATGATGATTTCATTGAATGTATACATCATTTTTCATAATATACCATTTTTGCAATATTAATTCTGGCAGTATTTGAACATGGGTGGTCTTTCCATCTTCTAGCACATTTAATTTCTATTTTTAATATTATAGGTTTATTAGCTTTATTCCTATGGGTGTTCTGAAGGTATTGTGAATGTGATTGTTTAATGGTTTTTTGGTCAACATGGTTGTTATTGATATATTGAAATGCTGCTTTTTTTTTTTCCATGTGGAATTTGTATATTGTAACTCTGTTGAAAGTGTTTATCAGATCTCAAAGTCTTTTTGTGGAGCAATCCAAGTATAGGATAATATCATCTGCACATAACAATGGATTGAATTCTTCCTTCCCTTTTCATTCCTCTGGCAGAGCATTCAAACACTATATTAATAAGAGTAGAAAGGGTGGGTTCCCTTGTCTCATTCTTGATTTTGGAGGAAATTATTTCAGCTTTTTTCCATTTACTATAATGTTTATAACTTCATCATATAGGTCCTATTTCCACTTTCTTTGGGGCTTTTATTATAAAGGGATGTTAAATTTTGTCAAGGGTTTTTATAATTCTATAGAGATGATAATTCTATTTTTCATTCTGTTTGTGTGTTGCACTATAGTTATTGGTTTCTGTTTGTGGAATCATGCTTGCATCCCTGAAATGAAAACAACTTGTTAATGGCATATAACTCTTTTTCATGTGTTATTGAATTAGACTTGAAAGTGTTTTATTGAGGACTTTTGTGCCTCTATTCATCATGGATATTGATCTACAATTTTCTTTTTTGTTGTGACCTTATCAAGTTTTAGCATTAGGGAAATACTGGTTTTATATGAAAATACAAACATTTTGGGTACACCACAGTTATTTCTGGGAGAGAATTTTATAACTATGTGTGTCTAAATTAAAAAATAAGTGAAATTTCAAATAAAAATCTAATGAAAGCCATCAATAGGAAAGAATTAGCAGATAAAAAGAAATAACAGTGATCTGCATGTCAATTAATGAAAGGGAGACTAAAAGACGAATGTAAAGAATAAATGAAATAGTTGGTTCTGAGGAAAAATAAACAAGATTGAAAAAAACCCTCAGTCAAACTAACCAAAAGAAAGAAAGGAACCACATTAATAAAATTAGACTGGAAAAGTGATATTACAATACATGCCAATGACATTCAAAGTCCCATTAGAGAATACTTTGAAGACATATCTTCCTCTAAATTGGATAATCTAGAAGAAATGTAAAAATTCTACATGCATTTGATCTTCAAATATTGAAGAAAGAGGTTATAAACAACCTTAGCAGATCCAGAATGAAGAATGAAACTGAAGTAATAATAGTCTTACAACAACAACAACAAAAGACCTGGACCAACCAGATTATCTGTTGAAATCCAGAACATTAAAGATATAGCACCAATGTTCCTAAAACCATTCAATAAAACAGAAATGGAAAGAACACTTTCAAAAATTCTATAAATTTAAATGCATCTTATAAGTCATTCCCCAAAATACATTTTCCCATGTCAGGTTTATATGTGTCCTTTGGAATAAATATGTTTAAGCATCTTATCATAGTGCATACATAGTGATAATATGTCTATTAATTGAGTATTGTGGAACACAATACTGAATTATAATCTTTTTCTTCTTTCTTTACTCATTCATGTGAGTCCCAAATTATATGATTTTGTACTAATATTAGGTTTTTTTCCCTCAGAATATGAATGCCAGATTCAGAAGAGATTTTGTTGGCCTCTTGTGGAAAATGCATGAAGGATAAAGATTGGGATCTAAAGCATCAAATGATCCAAGCATGTACACTGTAGCAAATCAACTCTTTAAGATGGGATAGACATGCAAGAGTTCTTTTCTTTGCTTCTCCAACATTTGTCTTGTTCATAGGACGGTAGCTCCTTTGGTCCCTATCACTTCATAGAGGTGTTGCTAATGTCATTGTAGCTATTTATCCCTAAAACTTATCTCAAAAAATGAGAATCTTATATCATTGCATCAGCTACTTTATGAATCTGTGAGTCCTAGATTTGAAATACTATAAAAGGAAACATTCTCACCAGATTGTGGTGACCAGTAAAATTTCGGGTCTATCATTCATTAGCTCAAATTAAAGCATATGTTATTTTTGTTATTTTAGCTTCTGACTTTCCATTTTGTACTAATATTGGATACCAAAAGCAAATTGCTAATCAACAGAGGGAAAAATGCTAAAAGACATCTGTGTAATCTTTTTCATTTCAAGTAGTTTGAAGTACAAGATTTTACAAACATTTCACAACATGATTTTAAATTTCTTTTTTATTTTCTATGTTAACGTTGCCCAAGAGTGAATTTTTTCAGATGTTTTTATCTTTTAGGCATTCTAAAGGTTTTGCACTAGTAATTTTATTCTTGTTATAGGCATTGTATTTACAGAATTTTCAGAAACATATATACTAATTTTTAAATTCGACAGCTTTGTATATGTCAAAGAAGAGTGTTGGTTTCTGACTTGAAGAATGAGGTGGTGGGAGGCTAACATTGGAAGGATAAAGCTTGCATTGTAGCCCAAGAAAAAAGTTCTTAACACCCCATTTCAACTGAAAAAACTGAGTATGGCAGCATACACATATCTTCCCTATTACTGCAAGAAGCCTAAATGGGAGAATCTCAGTCCAGACTGGCTGAGGCAAAAAGTAAGGTCCTGTTTTCAAAATATCCAATGCAAAAAGGGCTGGAGGTGTGTCTCTAGAGGTCAAGCACCTATTTAGCAAGATCAAAATTCTGAATACTGTTAAAAAAATAACAGAAGAATGAAACATTTCCACTTATTAGTGTGATGTATGATACACACATATATATTGCATATATGTACATATATAGATACACATCATTATCTTAAATAAAATAAAACAGATTAAAACAGATAAATGTTGAGTAAATCATGTAAAAAAATTTTTAAAGCTCTTAAAGATGAAAAAATAATAGCCAAAGTCCATACACAAAAGATGTGGAACATAGAAAGAGAATGAACTTAATATGAAAATTCTTGCTGTTTTCAGTGTATTATTTTGTATAAGGAGCCTACAATGTTACAGGCTTTTACTAATGTACATCATTCTGATATTGATATGTAAATGACAAAATGGGATGATAAATTAGGCTAACCTTATTTTATAAAGAGAGTATTGAATCATAGAGATATTAAGTAATTAGCCCAAGCCATATATGCAAAAAACAGTAGAGTCAAGTTATAAAATAGCATGTACTTCAATTGTCAAGACACAAATTGTATTCTGTGGCATAATTTTTGACACATAATATGTATCAAAATTTTTGATACTACTATTGAGACAGCAGTTTCAGCTCCTCAAACATTCAGTACATAATTTATGTAAAAGTAAACTTTATATGTGCTTAATTACATGATCCAGAATCCCTCAAAAACAGGTACTCTCGTACTCTCTGCCTATGTTAGGGTACCTTCGAGGCTTGCAGCCCACTCAGCCTGAAACTGGCCATGACTAACATGACCCAAGCCGCCACTTACTGGAACTAAGGGAGGTGGGACGGTTTCTGGGAACAAGGACTGTTTCTGGTTAATCCTGCTAAATGGTATGTGAGTCAATGAGTTAAGACACTTGGTGTTTACCAAATTCCTGATAAGTAATCTTCAAGTAATCTTGCCCCACCACCAGGATGTGGGTGATATCAGAAATATGTGACCCCAGGGGCCATAAAAATTGCTGTGTGACCATGACTAATGTTTAAAAAATATAAAAGCAGCCTGAACATTTCATTCGGGGTCTTCGTTGAAACCCGCTGCATCAGGCGGATACCCGGACCCCAGCTGGCTGGAAATAAACTTTGCTTTGTGGCTTACATTGTCATGAGTGTCTTTTGGTCCTCTGAGGGGTGGTCAACCTCGGACCCCAACACCTAGAAATTCTAAGCATGGTAACACAAATTTAATTTTCAGTGCTAGCCACCTCTCTTTTCATGAAATGTTATTCTCAAATGATACTACTGATGATGAGTGCATTGTTAAAGAGTAAATCTATTTCCAGCTACATTGAAAGAATCAATTCGCAGTTATTAAGAAAATAAGTGAGAGTCCAGTCCACCATAGAGCTGAAAAAATAATTATATCCAACAGTTTTGCTTCTCTTTATCACCTATAAAAAAAGCTATCATTTATTTGAACAATAATCATTAGATATTAATTGAATAATTAAAATACCTTTAAAGATTTTAAGCTGTATGCAAATGCACTATTCTATACCTGAAATTCCCAATGTGACTATCAACATTACATGTGACAAAGTATCTGTAGATATTGTTAAGTGCACACTAACTGATGCGGATGACACGCGCAGGAATTTCAGAGACTTAGTGTTCTTGAGCCTGCTCTGAGAATGAAAGCACAGACAGACTCTAACAGCAGAGGTTGGAAAGATTTTATTTGTAGAGAATTTAGTTGGAGAAAAGAGAAGAGAAAGACTGCATATTGGAGAATGCAGGGGGGACCCAGAAACCGGTGATTCCATGGGTCAGGATGGGGAGTGGGGTTTTATAGCCTATTTGCATTGCCTGATGGCAGGAGATGCCTTTCAGATGCAAACAGACATTTCCTAGGGAGAAGAAGTGTCTCCTTGACCACTTATCGCTCTTTGGGACCTCCTGCAGTCCGTCCTTCAGTCCTTCATTTCCCCCTCTCAATGGTCGCCCTAACTACTGTTAGGGATAGGGACCACAAGGTCTATTCAGTAACTGCTTCCTGCTGACAGGGGGAGATGAAGGGGCCCGCAGTGTCAGGGCTGACCACGAGAGGCATTTGTAGTTTGATGGATTCTAGGCAAGAAGAAACAAACTTGACAAGTTTAAAATGCAAGGCCCAAACACAAGCAAGAGAATAAGGGCAACTATAGGCCCCAGAAAGGGTAGGAACCAAGTCCTGGAGGAGAGCCAGGATTTTATTTGTTCCCATACCTGAGTAGAAACCTGAGTTTTAAGAGATTGCTCCTGGAGCCATTTAGCCTGTTGGAGAATGTAATCTGCACGTTCCTCTACAATGCCTGAAGTGTTTATATATGTGCAACAGGAGGTATTGGCAATGGCACATACCCCCCCTTGCTTGGCCAAAAGAAAATCTAAGGCCAGGCAGTTGTCCATTACCATGCAGGCAAGGGACAACAAAGACCTTTGCATGTCCTTAATGGCAAGTCCTGCCTGGTCTGAGGTGTCCTCTACAACTTTGGTTAGGTTTTTTGCAGTTACATGGTTGGCAATTACCCCATAGCTGATTCCAGCAAGGGCTGCAACTAATGCTGTTATCCCTAAAACTATCAAAGTAAACTCTCTTATTTCTATGGGAAGCTGGTCCTATTGTAGTTAGCATTTCCCCTTTCCTTCCAGATGGCTGCATGAGCATGCAGGATCAGGAAGGCATACTTTGAATCTGTATAGATGTTGACTCTGTTCTTTTGACAGTCTTAGGGGTTCTGTTAGGGCCACTAATTCTGCCAATTGAGCACTTGTATTAGGAGGAAGAGGACCTGATGTGAGGGTGCCAAATTCTGTCACAACTGCAAACCCTGCATGTCTGACACCATTCTTGACAAAGGAACTGCCATCACTATATAATTCTAGATCTGGGTTTTTTAAGGGCTGATCAGTTAAGTCAGGTCGGGCAGCATAATTTTCCATAAGTACCTCCTCACATGAGTGCTCAGGATTTCCCTCTGCCTCTGGTAGAAGAGATGCAGGATTTAGGCTCTGACAGTTCCTTAAAGTTATTTCTGTCCCTCCCAGAAGCTGGGCCTGATATTTAAGTAGACAGCTGTCAGATAGCCAAAGTTCTCCTTTTGAGTTTAAAATTCCCCCTAGGTCGTGTGAGGTACAAACCGTTAGGGGGTGGTTTAGGATAAGTTTCTGAGCTTCAAGAACTAGAAGGCTTACTGCAGTCATTGCTCTGAGGCATCCTGGCCATCCCTTGATGACCTGATCTAACTCTTTGCTTAAGTAACCTACTGGCTGGGGAGTGATGCCCCAGAGCTGAGTCACCACATCCAAGGCCAGTCCTCCCTTTCATAGACATATAATTGAAACTTGTCTTGTATTGGGAGACCCAGGGCAGGAGCTGTCATAAGAGCCTTCTTTAACCTGTGGAATGCATTTTTTGATTTGTCATCCCATTCATTAAAGGGCTGGGTATCCTTCTGTGCTTCCTTAAGGTTTTGATATAAAGGCCTGGCTAGATTTGTGTATCCCAGGATCCAAATTCTACAGTATCCTGTTACCCCTAAAAAGGCCCTGAATTGTTTTAGAGTTTTAGGTAGAGGAAATGTCAGGATTGGACAGATTCTGTCTTCTCCTTAGAGACCTCATTTCTTTCTCCGGGACAAGACCTAAATATGTAACCCTAGACTGACACAATTGGGCTTTTTCTTTAGAGATCTTATAACCTCTATCTGCTCAGAAGTTTAGTAAGGACTCAGTGGCTCGTGAAATGACAGGCTCATTTGGTCCACAGAGCAGGAGGTCATCTACATATTGTAGCAGAGTAGCTTGCCATTCTGCCAAGTCTTGGGTTAGAGCTAACCCAAAGAGGTGGGGGCTGTCTCTGAATTCCTGGGGGAGGACAGTCCAAGTGACCTGTCCAGACTTTCTTGTGGGGTCCTCAAAGGCAAAGATAGGTTGACTTTTAGGGTGTAAGGGAATGCAAAAGAAGGCATCTTTTAAATCCAGGACAGAGCAGTAAGTAGTACCTGGAAGTATTTGGGCTAAAAGCTCATAGGGATTTGGAACTACGGGATGGAGAGGCACTACTGGTTCATTGATCAAGTGGAGATCCTGGATTAGCCTCCATTTGTTAGGTCCCTTCCTAACACCAAGAATAGGAGTATTATATGGGCTGGAGCATTCTATAAGCAGTCTCTATCTCTTTAAGTCTTTGATTATGGGAATTAGTCCCTCTTTACTTCTGGCTTTAAAGGATATTGTTTTTGATGGGGAAACCAGGAAGGATCCTTGAGATGAATTAGGACTGGGGCAGCTGTTCATGTCCATCCCACAGTGTGTCCATCCATCCACACCGTGGGGTCTACTTGTTCCTCTATTAGTGGCAAGCAAAAGTACTCTCTTGGAGGTGAAAGAAGCTGTACCCCCAATTTGGATAGAAGGTCTCACCCTAGCAGAGGAGTAGGGGTTTCTGGGACAATTAAAAAGGAGTGACAGAAATGGAAATGTCCCCAAGAGCCGGCTTAAGACTGAGTGAAATAATGCTCTAGAGGCTAGCCTGATATGCCTCAAACAGTAAATTTTTTTGGAGGACCTGGGTCCGGGAGAGAAAGGAATAGCTGAGATGTTGGCTCCAGTATTGATAAGGAGGCTGACCTTGTGCTTAATTTGGGGTTCTTCTGCTTTATAGTGGTTACAGAAGCCTGTATGGGAGGCCCTGGGACCTGTCATTGGGTGGGAGGCTCTGACCTCATTTCCCCTGGGCACCAGGGACAGTGTGCCTTCCAATGCTTTCCCGACAAATAGGGCAGGGTCCTGGAGGTAGCTTTCTCTGGGGGCACTCCCTCCTAAAATGGCCTACCTGTCCACATTGAAAGCATGTCCTCAGGTTTGGACTTTGCCCAGGGGGAGCCTCTCAGAGCACTGCGATCAGAGCCTCCTGCTGCTCTTTTCCCTTTCCAGGTCCTTCCTTTCTTTTTCTAAGTCCCTGTTATAGCATACAGATGTGGCTACATGGGCCAGTTGGTCCAGATCTCTGCTCCCTTCAGCCTCCAATTTCTGAAGCTTTTTACAGATATCTGGTGCTGACTGTGTTAGAAATTTATCTTATAGGACGATTTCCTCTTCCTGTGACTCTGGTATAATGTTGGTATGCTTTTGTAAAGCATTCTTAAGTCTCTGAAGGAAAGCTACTGAAGTTTCTAAGGGTCCTTGCTGTACAGCTGTGACTTGGGAGTAATTAAGAGGTTTTACCTTGGCTCTCCTTAGTCCCTCAAGAATGCAGTGGATGAAGTGATTATGACTCCATTCATCCTTGTCATTTTCAGGGTCCCACTTAGGGTCATACCTAGGCACTGCCTGATCTGCTGTTGGAATTGGGAATTGAGGCTCCCTTCTAGGTATCCAATGTCTTTGTCTTTCTTCTCCCTCCCTCTCCTCCTCCTGTGAGGGCCCAGTAGGAGACAGGCCTGTAGGGCTGCTTTTATCTAAGTGATAATTGTCTCCAGCTGTGACTGCCTGATCTAGAACCTGCTGTTTCTCCAGAGAATTGAGGGTCTGTGGTAGAAACAGCATTACATCTTTCCAGCTCAGTTCACAGTTTTGGCTGACTTCTCTAAATGCCTGGATGTACTGATCTGGATTTTCTGTGTAATTTCCTAAATCCTTTTTTATTTCTTTAAGTTCACTCACTCTAAAAGGAACATGAGCTCTGTCCCCTCCAGGAATTAACTGGAGGAGGTAGAGTCCTATGAGACAGTGTCTAATGTAGCTGGGTAAGGGGGAAGAGGGGGAGCTGATGGAGCATTAGATTTTTTTTTTTTTTTTTGCTCAAGGGAGTTTGGGGGCTTTTTGCAAAGAGTTACCATGGTCTGGGTATCTAGCCTGCATTTGTTTAGCCATTCTGGGTGGTCTCTTAGGAAAAAGAACAATTGAACATATGGAACTTCAGTCTACTTTCCCTCCTTTTTACAGAACATATCTAATTGAAAAGTGGTATTATAATTAATGCTCCCTCCTTCTGGCTATCTTTCCTCATCTCCCAGAGGATACTGTGGCCAAAACTTGGTGCAGTAAAACTTGAGTTAATAAGCAGTCAAGGGGAGATCCTTTCTGGATCCTTGAGGCTTGATTTTCCCATCTAAAAAGGGAAACAAGGGAAAATTGGTCACCTTAACAGAGGTTTCTCCTTTTATCTAAGCGTCCCCAGATGAGGAAGTGGGAGAGGGCATCCCGCTCTCCCTTGCTCCTTCCACTGCCACTCATGGGTAGACTTGTGGAGGATTTACAGATAGATATCTCAGTTGCACCCACCCCCCTGGGATGATCTTTGACCAATCTCTCATCTATTTTGACTTGCTTGTTTGCCCTGTGACCCAAGTAGGCCTAGTTGTCCTCTATCAGCTGAATGCTTGTAATTAAAAAGTAACTCTATCAAAGTAACCAGGAGGGCTTGTATGGCCAGAAGGAGGACCCCTTCAGAGGCATGGATGGGGACTCTTGATGAAGTAGACTTTTGTTCCCCCTATATATCCTGTGAGGCATATATGCTTTCTATGAAAGCAGAGAGAGAGAGAGAGAGAGCATCTGGAGGCTTTTGCTCTGGTAAGGGGCAAAAACAAAGACCTGAGGATTTTGCCTTTTAACTGGTTTTTTTTTTTTTTTTCTTTTCCTGAGGGCAGGCTGCAGAATCTGTTTAACCAGTTAATCTGATGCTTGATAAAGACAGTTAAACCTAAATTGGAGACTAGCACTTTCTGATGCCTGGAGGGATTTTCCCCAAACTCCCTGAAGAAAGAAGCTCACTGCTATTTACAGCAAAGGTGGGGAGGGGACATTCATCCTGAACTGCCTGGAAAAGGGGAAGGAGAGGCTGATGGTTGAGGAAAAAGAGAATTTTCAGGCTCAACACATGAGGGATTATTGATCATCCTTGCTGTCCAGGTTGGTCCTGAAAAGACAGTACTGGAGCACTGGAAGTAAGAGGTGACCCCCACTCTCGGGCCATGGAAACCCTGAAGAAAGTATGAGAGATCTGATTGTCTGTTTGCTGTGGACATGGCTGGAGAGGACCAAGACTTAGACACCTTTGGGGCCTCAGGGCGGATCAGGAAGTTGCATCTCCAGCCTTTGGGTGACACTGGGGAGTGCCCTGGCCAGAACACCTTTTGTGGCTTGAAGACAAACTTTCCTTTCCACTGTCTGTTTTCGGACCTCCCCTTAAGCTGGTCAGATCTTGAAAGAGAGTGTTAGTGTTTAAGTAGAGGAAAAAAGAAAAAGCCTCCGTGCACTGAAGTCAAGTTCTGCCCACGTAGCATTGGCAGTGCAGTATAAACCCCTGCCCAGCCTCTGAGTTTCCTCAGATTGCCTGCCATACAGCTGTAGTGGGCTTGGACCTTTTCCTCAGTTTCCCAAGGAAGAAACCCTCCTTAACAAGTACAGCGAGAGAGGGAGAAAAGGTCGACCTGAGAGTTCCACCATAGCTAGGCTGAGGTGGGGGGTCTCTCCTGGAAAAGAGACTCCACCAGAGTGGCAGACACTCACAGTCATATTCCTAGGCAGTCTTTCCCAGTTTGGTACAACCTATACCGACCTCAGGTGAAGGCTTGTCCCTTTGTGGGTCACCAAATATGATGCACAGATGACATGAGCAGGAATTTCAGATGCTCAGGGTTCTTGAGCCTGCTCTGAGATTGAAAGCACAGACTCTAACAGCAGAGGTCGGAAAGATTTTATTTGTAGAGAACTTAGTTGGAGAAAAAAGAATAGAAAGACTGCATATTGGAAAATGCAGGGGGACCCGGAAACCCGTGATCCCGTGGGTCAGGGTGGGGAGTGGGGTTTTATGCCCTATTTGCATTGCCTGATGGCAGGAGATGCCTTTCAGATGCAAACAGGCATTTCCTAGGGAGGAGAAGGTCTCCTTGACCACTTATCACCCTTTGGGACCTCCTGCAGTCCATCCTTCAGTCCTTCATAACTATTGTGATACTTCCATTTGTTTGGTTTTTGTGTGTGTTTGTGACATGCCCAATGTCTCTGGTTAAGTTAATTTTCTTTTTATTCATGTTGCTTTTTAAATGTATAAATATATTCACAAAACTTTTATTTTAAGTATTTAAAAAATCATTCTTCAAATAAAAGTGAATGAGATTACAGTTGACCCTCATAGTCATAGGTTCCATATACAAAGTTTCAACATACAGAAAGCATTTGAGAAACAAATTATGTCTTTCTTTCCTCTTTTTTTTCCGGTGCGAAAGTAAATCTTTATTTACAGCAATGAAAGGAACCAGAGCTTACAAACTTGATATGACAAATATCATATATAACACAAAATCCAGAAAAATAGCGTATTTCTTTATTAATATCCTGACATATCTCTAAAATACTAGTGTGTGTGTGTGTGTGTGTGTGTGTGTGTGTGTGTGTGTGTGTGTCTGTATTGAGCCATGCCTCTAGCTCTTTTTGCTTTAGGTCATTTTTCAAATAGGGTCTCTCTTTTTTTTTCTTTTGGTGGGGCTGCAGTTTGAACTCTACTTTTTTTTTGTTTGTTTTGAGTAGTGGGTTAATGACTATGGTAATGGTTATCACAAGGACTTTATTATCTTTTTAATGTGTGTTTCATCATTTTTTGGTAACGTGAAACATTTTTCCTTAACCTTTGTTTGATTTTCTATTAAAAGCTCTAATATTTTTTTCCTCATTTAAAATTTACTTCCCAAGTATATATCATATGTCCATTGTCCCTCTGAAGTATCACATCACACTCTCCAAGGGGAACCCCTTGAATTTACCCTAATTTCAAGAAAAGTTAAGTTTCTCAGACTCAAACTAGTATGTTTAATGTTACTTCCAATCATCTGTTTTCTCTATAATACTGACAAATATTGATGTCACACATTCAGATGGGGTAATGAAAAGAGAGAAATAATTTCCCACACATGTTCATATGTTTGAATTATTATTAATCCATTCCTTTTATTTTCTTTACATTGTTTTCTTTCTTTTCTCATGGAAATTATGATAATCCACCTACTTTTTAGGTTATTTTATTTCAGTTGTTTGGATTTACATTTTCCTTTGCATACTCTACTAGCTATTCACAGAAAACACTTCATATCATTTTAGAAACAACTGATAAGGCAGGCTAGAATAAGGAAATGCTTGGGACTGAGACTTCTCTCTGACACACTTAAGAGCTCCATTGTAATTACAATAAGTTAGAAAGAATGGAAACTTCCTCTTCATGGGTGGGGTTATGTAAGAATTAGCATCAGTGTGTATGGGAGTCTGCCCAGCTCTTCCTGCCTCAAAGATCAAGTGAACCAGGTAATGACCAGCTCCTCCTCCTGGCTCTAAGGTCATTGGAGCCAGGTAATGGCAGGGTCTAACCTGGATCACCCATGGCCCAAGTCACTCACTGATTATTGGATGGGAATCACCTTGTTCTCAGCTCCCGGCTTCCACTGTGCCCCATGCTGTTGTAGTTCTCTTTCTTAACTTTTAATAAATTCCCTTTATACCTATGTGTCTTACCACAGATTCTTCCTGGTGAGATACAAGAACTTTGGAAGTCTGATCACAGATGACCCCACACCATTAACAAGTGATACCTGTCACTCACACAGTGTTCACTCAAGAGGGAGGTTACATGCTCATGGAAACAGTTTTAATGCAAGTGAATAATTTAAATATCCAAATGAGTTAAATTATAATCTATATTTGCCTCAAAAATTATATTTAAAGATATCAACTCACAGGGTTTCTGGGTACTTAATAAATATTCTATGTGTGCTTAAAATAGGATGATTAATTATTCCACATTATTTATATTTACCTTCCAAAATGATACACTCTTTAAATTCATTTCCCTTATATCCAAATTAGCAGACCTGAACCTGGCAGATAATTTACATTATTAATAGTTATTAA
This sequence comes from Castor canadensis, assembly GCF_047511655.1. Classification (NCBI taxonomy): domain Eukaryota; kingdom Metazoa; phylum Chordata; class Mammalia; order Rodentia; family Castoridae; genus Castor; species Castor canadensis. The sequence goes on along the minus strand of NC_133386.1, from coordinate 185,900,697 downwards.
GCCACAATTAGCTTTGCCGAGGATTTAAGAATCCCCTTCATTATACATCTTCTTATTCCCATGTGATTGAACTCCTCCATACATTATAGAGAAAGCTTGATGGAGTGTTTTGAAGGTCCTAAACCTTGCAAAATCTCCATAAATTGACTAAGGAAAGAAGGATAACTCTTGCTTTTATGGTAGATAGTGAGCTTCATCTTTCCTTAAAAAGTGCATTTATTATATTTTCTGAGAGGATTAGAATGTGTTTACATACAAATATTAGGTGGAATTCCAAAACGGAAAAAGTAATAATGACTTTCATTGTTTTGTACAAATTACGAGAACTTACCTACAAACCATAAAAAATGGAATTTGAAAACAAACTGTACTGTTTTTATTTACCCAAATGCCCATACCATTTCTGGTCTTTCCTTACTTTCTGCTTCCATATTGATGCAGGGTCATGCTGTGCTATGCCAGCCCAGGTTCTTGTTTTCTGCACTATGAATGAGTTAATGATAGAATACTCCAGCAAGGTGAAAGCAAGAAAAGGTTTATTTGTCAAAAAGAGAGAAAGTGAAAGACTGCCCTTAAACCAAGAAGTGCTTCAAGTAGCATCAGAAAACTGAATACCAGTGTGGAGGGGTGTTGGGGAGACTACTTTTATTCTTGTAGTTCTCCATCTCCTCAGGGCAACTGTTTCTGGTCTGGGCCTTGCCACTTTCAGTTGTTATCAGAAGCAGTTCAGCTCTTCCAAGGTTTTGATGGTCCTAGTCTTGAGTCTGTCATTTTAGTTTTCCTTTCAAGTCCCCCTCTCAGTGGCCACCCTAATTGCCTCTAGGGAAAAAGGATGATGATATCTGGACTCCAGCTGTTTCATGCTGAAAGGTGGCAGTGGTGGGCCCCAGGCAATAGCTTTGGCTGTGAGGGGGGCAATCCAGGAGCCTGCAGTAGTAGTATATTTTTATTTCCATCAGAATCTATAATTTGAAGTTCTCTAGACAGGAGGAAAAATTTTTATCAACAGAGCAAGAATTCAATGCCCAAAGGTAAGTAAGAGGATGATAGCAACTACAGGACCCAGAAAGGGTAGGAGGGAAGTCAGAATTTTATTTGATCCCACACCTGTGAGAATACCTGAATTTCGAGGGACTGTTGTTAGACTGTTGGAGAATGGAGTTTTCACATTCTTTTTCAATGCCAGAAGTATTTATATATGTGCAACTCAACATATTGGCAATTGCACATACTCCTCACTGTTTAGCCAAAAGAAAATCTAAGGGTAGATGGTGAGCCATGACCATGTAAGCAAGGGCTGATAAAGATCTTTGTATGTCCTTAATGGTGAGGCTGACCTGCTTTGAGGTGGCCTCTACTACTTTGGTTAGGTTTTTTGCATTTACCTGGTTAGTGATCAACTAGTAGCTTAAACCAACCAGAGTTGTGATCAGTGCAGTTACCCCTAAAACTATTAGGGTGACTCCTCACTCATTTCTATGAGAAGTCACTGTTGCTTGTTGGGAGAATTCAAACAATGGTATTATTCAAAAAAGAGATGTGTTCAGGATAAATTGAGTACCCAATTTCCTTGAGTAAGATTTGGGTGGAGACAACAAAGCCCCCAAACCCAATTTTTGTTATATGCTTTTCTCAAAGAGAGATACCTCTCCTCAAGGAAGACAAGCCCATTAATGTTTTGGGCTCCAGCCAGTGAGAGATCTCCTGGGCACAAAGTGGTAGGGGCACTAAGGTGGCTGATGACCATATGATTACCCAGAGGGGTTAAAGCTTGACTATACTACTCTTTTAGGGTCCTGTGGTCTGAATGGGAATGACAGGCATGACCATTGAGAAAAGACACCAAGAGTTTTTACTGGTGACTCTCCTGACAGTGTCTAGGTCAAGGAGGAGGGTCCCAGTACAATCTCTTTTGGTAGCTAGATTAGTTATAAGAGAGGGATGGTGGGAGTTTTTTATGCAGTATGAAATAGCAGACATATCATAGCCAAGCTCCCTTAGAGCATTGAGGTCCAGCTATCCTGATTTTCTCAGTATCACTGTTATCCCTGGTGACTTGCAGGGCAACCCAAAAGCAGAGCAACCCAAAGGCAGGGCAACAGGCATTGTGGATCTGGGTGACTATATCTGACCAGAGGAAAGACCTAGTTGCCTTGTTGTTCCATGGAACTCCTGTAAGATAGAACACAGCATGGGAGAAGTGCTTTGGCTTGGTCATTAAGGTGGGGGAAGAGACTATTAGTAAAATTTACTAAGACCCACCTGGTAAATGAGCAGCTGTTGTACTCCCATAATAAATCAAGCAATTCCATGGTGGGGTTCTTGGAAAGCAGAAAGCTTGAGAGACACTTAAAAACCTATTGGTGTTCCATGTAAAGCTATAGTTCCTCCCACATAGAGATGTTAATGTACCCAAAAGACCAAGCCCCACAACAATTAAGCTAGCAGATAAACAGAGCATGTCAATGCTGCTTTCTGAACTCTCATCCAAATCCAAAGAGGTAGTGGCTAGTCCTATTCCCAAAATAATTACAAAAAGACTGATTTGGAGGATTGTTTATTTAAGTCAAGAGGACTCACAGAGGTTATTTTTCTGTAACCACAGGTGTTTTCATCTTGAACAGCAGTTTTACTCCATCCAAAGGTTCACAGAAGAAAGAGGCAGGCTCCAGTTTGGGGTCCAGAGATGGAGAAAAGTCAGTTGCAGGAGAATTCTAGCCATTGACTTTTGAGTCCAGGCAAGTCACTCACACTGCCATGGGAGTAGACAGAATGACTGGCTAGGGACCCTCCCATGGAAGTTTATGTAGCTTCTAGTTTGGGTCTGAGCACTTTATCAAAACCAAGGCCCCTGGGAAAAACAGTGGGGTTTCCTGTATGTTTTCTCTGGGTATAACTAATCAGTGATAGTCAAATTTCTGGGATTTGGCAAACTGTGTGACATGAGAGATCAATTGAACTGTTTCTTAGTCAAGGAAAGGATCATTAGTAAGAAAGGGCCTGCCATACAGCGACTCAAAAAAGGTCAGACCCTGTTTTCCCAGGGTGTGTCTAAGCCTTATAAGAGTGATAAGGGAATAGCTTGATCCATGGAGAGTATGTATCCTGGAGTAGCTTAGTGAAATGCCTTTTAAAATGTTCATTTGTCTTTTCCACTTTTCAGAGGACTGGGGGCATGAGGCACAGTAGAAGTAGTAATTTATGCCCAGGGCTCTGGAAAGACCCTGTGTAACCTCTGTTTGAAGGCCGACCATTGTCGCTCTAGAGGCTTATAGGGAGTCCAAAGCAGGGAATTATTTCTGATTAAAACACAAACTACTTCTCTTTCATGTTCTGTATTGCAAGAGAAAGCTTCCACCCATTCTGCAAATATGTCTAATAATTCTGGTAGCAATTTGGATATGGGTCCCTCTGGTATATGATTAAAATCTAATGGCCAATTTCTCCAGGATAAGACTCCTGTCTCTGTGTCCCTGGTATTTGAAACTGTTTATTGTCAGAGTAAATTTTTTTATTTTATTTTTTTTTACATTTACTCACATATGTATACCTTGTTTGGGCCAGCTAATCCCCATTCCCCTCCCCTCCCCCCTGCATCCAGGCAAAACCTGTCCACCCTCTTGTACTCTGAATTTGTGGAAGAGAAAACACAAGAGATAATAAGAAAGACAGAGCATTTGGCTAGTTTGAGATAAGATAGTTATACAAAGAGATTCCTAGCATTGTTACCATGCACATGTGCATTATAACCAACATTGGTTCATCTCTGCCAGACCTCTTCACTACTTCCTAGTTCCCTTCCCATAGTGGCCTCTGCCAGTTTAAGATTACTATATTCACTACTATACAGTGGACACAGCAATCACATTCACATTTTAGGTTTCCTTCCCTTTCTCTATTTTTCCCTTGCATGATTCTCCTCTTAGTGTGTGACCCATACCCAATAACATTAGTGCATTTGTTTTGGTTCTATAATCCACATATGAGGGAGAACACACACTTTTTGGCCTTCTGAGCCTGGCTAACTTTGCTTAAGATGATGTTCTCCAGTTCCACCATTTACTAATGAATGACAAAATTTCATTCTTCTTTGTGGCTGAATAAAATTCCATTGTGTATGAATACCACACTTTCTTAATCCGTGTGTCAGTAGTGGGCATCTTGGCTGTTTCCATAGCTAGTGTACTGTGAGTAATGCTGCAGTAAACATGGGTGTGGAGGTGCCTTTGTAATAACCTGAGTTACATTCCTTTGGATATATCCCTAGCAGTGGTATTGCTGGATCATATGGCAGATATATGTTTTATTTTTTAAGCAGCTTCTATCATATATTTTTGACCCCTTTGTCAAAAATAAGATGGGTGTATTTGTATAAATTCATATCTGGGTTCTCTACTCTGTTCCACTGGTTTTCATGTCTGTTTTTGTGCTATCATCATGCTGTTTTTATTGCTATTGCTTTGTAATATAGTTTGAAGTTTGAAGTGAAAGCACCAGCATTGCTCTTTTTGCTGAGTATTGCCTTTGCTATTCGTGGTCTCTTGTGTTTCCAAATGAACTTTAGGGTAGAATTTTCAATCTCAGTGATGAATGCCATTGGAATTTTTATGGGAATTGCATTAAACATATAGATTGCTTTTGATAGTATAACCATTTTTTCTGTTGATTCTTCCAATCCATGACCATGAGAGATCTTTCCATCTTCTGTAGTCTTCCTCGAGCTCTTTCTTCAGGGGTTTGTAATTCTCCTTGTACAGGTCATTCACACCTTTTGTTAAGTTTACTTCTAGGTTTTTGAGGGTTTTTTTAGGATACTGTAAATGGAATTGTTTCCATGTATTCCTTCTCAGTGTGTTCATTGTTGGTGTACACAAGAGCTAATGATTTTGGAAGTTGATTTTGTATCCTGTCACTTTGCTGTACCTGTTTATGGTGTCTAAGAGTTTTTGGGTAGAGTTTTTTGGGTCTTTAAGGTACAGGATCATCTGTAAATAGGGATATTTTGACAGTTTCTTTACCTATTTGTATTCCTTTTATTTCTTCTTCTTGCTTAATTGCTCTGGCTAGAAATTCCAGTACTATGTTGAAAAGGAGTGGGGATAGTGAGCACCATTGTCTCATTCCTGATTTGAGGGGAAATGGTTTCAGTTTTTGACCATTAATTATGATGTTGTCATATATAGCCTTTACAATGTTGAAGGTACATTCCTTCTATTCCTAGTTTTCTTAGAGCTTTTATCATGAAGTAGTGTTGGATCTTATCAAAGGCTTTTTCTGCATCTATTGAGATTTCAAGTGGTTCTTGTCTTTGTTTCTATTAATGTGCTGTATTACATTTATAAATTTGCATATGTTGAACCACCCCTGCATCCTTGGGATGAAGCCAACTTGTGTATGATCTTTCTGATGTGTTGTTGGATTCAGTTTGCCATTATTTTATTGAGGATTTTTGCATTGATATTCCTTAAGGAAAAGACAACCTCTTCAACAAATGCTGCTGGGAAAAGTGGTTATCCATCTGCAAGAAACTAAAACTAGATCCATGTCTATCATCCTGTACTAGTATCAACTCAAAATGGATCAAGGACCTTAATATCAGACACAAAACTCTGAAGTTAGTACAGAAAGGAGCAGGAGACACTTTGGAAGTAATAGGTATAGGCAAGGACTTCCCCAATAGAAACCCAGCAGCCCAGCAACTAAGAGAAAGAATGAACAAATGGGACCTCATAAAATTACAAAGCTTCTTCACAACAAAAGAAATGGTCTCTAAACTGAAAAGAAAATCCACAGAGTGGGAGAATATATTTACTAGCTATAATCAGACAAAGGACTGATAACCAGACTATATAGGGAACTTAAGAAACCAAACTCTCCCAAAATCAATGAATCAATTAAGAAATGGGCAACTGAACTAAATAGAACTCTCCCCAAATCAATAAACCAATTAAGAAATGGGCCACTGAACTAAATAGAACTTTCTCAAAAGAAGAAATTCAAATGGCCAAAAAATACATGAAAAACTGCTCACCAGCGCTAGCCATAGAGGGAATGCAAATCAAAACCACACTAAGATTCCACCTCACTCTGGTTAGATGAGCCATGATCAAAAACACTACAACATGTGTTGGCAAGGATGTGGGGAAAAAGGAACCCTAGTACACTGCTGGTGGGAATGCAAGCTGGTGCAACCACTCTGGAAAAAAATGTGGAGGTTTCTTAAAAATCTAAACATAGATCTGCCATATGATCCAGCAATCCCCCTCCTGGGGATATACCCAAAGGAATGTGACACAGGTTACTCCAGAGGCACCTGCACACCCATGTTTATTGCAGCACTATTAACAATAGCTTATTGCAGCACCACCAACAATAGCCAAATTATGGAAACAACTAAGATGCCCCACTACTGACGAATGGATCAAGAAAATGTGGTTTTATACACAATGGAGTTTTACTCAGCCATGAAGAAAAAATATATCTTATCATTTGCAAGTAAATGGATAGAACAGGAGAACATCATTCTGAATGAGGTTAGCCAGACTCAGAAGACCAAAAATCATATGTTCTCCCTTATATGTGGTCTTTAGATCGAGGGCAAATACAGCAGTGTTGTAGGACTTGGATTACATGACAAGGGGAGAACATATTTGGGAGGTACGGGTTAGATAGAAAACCCAAAACATGAAAGCATTTGATTTCCCAGCCCCAGAGGAATTAATACAGAAACCTTAAAGTGACAGAGGTCAACATGAGAAGGGGATCAGGAGCCATTATAAAGATCATTTTAGAAATGAATCAACCTGGGTTGTAACACATTTGTACATGAAAGCAATACTAGGAATCTCTGTATAGGTGTCTTTATCTCAATTAGCAAAAATGCTATGTTTCCTGTTATTGCTTATTTCTAGTCTTCAACAGAACTAGAGAAAAGTGTAGAACAGATTCTGCCTGGAAGGGAGGAGGCAGAGGGGGGAAATGGTGGGGGTGGGGCAGGAGGGAGAAATGACCCAAACAATGTATGCACATGTGAATAAATGAATAATAATAATAAAAAGCCTCCATACTCTTCCAAAGTGGTTGTACTAGCTTACATTGCCACCAGCAGTGTATGATGGTTCCTTTTCCCTGCATCCTCACCAACATTTGTTTTTGGTGGTATTCTTGATGACAGGTATTCTAACGTAAGTGAGGTGGAATCTTAGTGTGGTTTTGCTTTGCATTTCCTTTATGGCCAGGATTGTAGCATTTCTTCATGTTTTTTGGCCATTTGGACTTCTTACTTTCAAAAAGTTCTGTTTTGCTCAATTGCCCACTTCTTTATTGGTTCATTGATTTGGGGGGAGTTTAGTTTTTGATCTTCCTGTATATTCTGGTTGTCAGTCCTTGTCTGATGGATAGCTAGCAAATATTTTCTCCCACTCTTTGGGAGGTCTCTTCAGTTTAAAGACCATTGTTTTCACTGTCGAAAAGATTTTTAATTTCTTTTAGTCCCTTTTGTCCATATTTTCTCATAGTTGCTGGGCTGAGGGAGTTCTACTGAGAAACTCCTTGCTTATAGCTTTTGCTTCCAGAGTATTCCCTGCTCTTGCCTGTCCTAACTGCAAGTTTCAGGTCTGATATTAAAGTCCTTAATCCACTTTGATTTGATACTAATACAGGGTGATATGCATGGATCTAGTTTCAGTTTTCTGCAGACAGATAACCACTTTTCCCAGCAACACTTGTTAAAGAGGCTGTCTTTTCTCCATAGTATGTTTTAACTGCCTTTGTTAAAAATGAGGCAGACATAGCTTTGTGGATTCATATCCAGGTCCTCTGTTCTGTTTCACTGTTCTTCATAACTGTTTTTGTGGCAGTACCATGCTCTTTTTATTACTATGGCTCCGGTAGTACAATTTGAAGTCAGGTTTTGTGATACCTCCAGCTTTGATCTTTTTGCTCAATATTTTCTTGGATATTTGTGATTTTTTGTGTTTCTAAATGAACTTTAGGGTAGATTTTCAATCTCTTCGATGAATGTTATTGGGATTTCAATGGGAATTATGTTGAACTTGTAGATTGCTATTGCTAGTATAGACATTTTTACTATGTTTATTCTGCCCATCCATGAGCATGGGTGATCTTTCCACCTTCTGTAGTCTCCTTTGATCTATTTCTTCAGTAGTTTGAAATTCTCTAATAGAGGTCATTTGCATCTTTTGTGAAGTTTACTCTTACCCATTTGATTTTTTTTGAAATTATTGTTAATGGAAATGTTTTCCTATATTCTTTCTCAATTTGTCCATTGTTTGTTATAGTAAGGCTATTGATTTTTGTAAGTTCATTTTGTATCTTGCTACAATGATGAAACTATTAATGGTGTCTAGGTGTTTTTGGGTCTTTGAGGAGTAAGATCACATCATCTAAAAATAGGGATACTTTGACTATTTCTTTACCTACTTGTACACCTTTTATTTCTTATTCTTGCCTTATTGCTCTGACAAGGATTTACAGGACTCTGATGGATAGGAAGAGGGAGAGTAGGCATGCTTTCTCTTTTTGACTTTAGGAAAATTGTTTCAGTTTTTCCCCATTAAATATAATGTTGACTATAGGTTTGTCATATATAGCCTTTGTAATGTTGGCGTACATTCTTTCTATTCCTAGCTTCCTTAGAGCTTTTATCATAAAAATGTGTTGAATCTTATCAAAGGCTTTTTCTGCATCTATTGAGAAAATCAAATAGTTTTTGTCTTTGTTTCTATTAATGTGCCATGTGACATTTATTAATTTGTGTATGTTGAACCATCCCTGCATCCCTGAGATGATTCTGACTTGGTCATAGTAAAAAAACTTTCTGATATGTTTTTGGCTTCAGTTTGCCATTATTTCATTGAGGACTTTTCCATCAATATTCATTAAAAAGATTGGTCTGTAGTTCTCCTTTTTGTTGTGTCCTTGTCCATTTTTCAGATGAGTTTAATACTGGCTTCATAGAATGAGTTAGGCAGTGTTCCTTTCCTTTCTATTTTGTGTATTAGTTTTTTTTTTAATTGTTTGGTAGAATTCAGCAGAGAATCTACCTGGTCCTGGAATTTTCTTTTTTGAAAGACTCTTTATTGCTGCTTCAATTTCATTATGTGTTATAGATTTATTTAGGTGGTTAAGATTCTCTTGGTTCAGATTTGGATGCTCATAAGTATCAAGGAGATTATCCATTTCTTAAAGAGTTTCCAATTTAATAGAATATAGGTTCTCAAAGTAGTCTCTGATGATTCCCTGCATTTCCTTGGTGTTTGCTTTTATTTCCTCTTTTTCTTTTCATATTTTACTAATGTAGGTCTTTTCCATCCTCATTTTAGTCAGATTTGCCAGGGGCTTGTCAATCTTGTGTATTTTTTCAAAGAACTAGATTTTTGTTTTGTTGATTCTTTGTAATTTTTTTTGGATCTTTATTTCATTAATTTCAGCCTTTATTTTTATTACTTCTCTCCTTATGCTTGTTTTGGGTTTTCTTTGTCTTGTTTTTCTAGGAGTTTGAGATGTAGCATTACATCATTTATTTGAGATCTTTCTGTCCTTTTATTATATGAACTCATGGCAATAAACTTCCCTCTTACATTCCCTCTTGTGTTGCTGTGTACCATAAATTCTGATAAGTGGTGGTGTTTACATTTTCTTTAACTTCCAGAAGCCTTTTTATTTGATCTCTTATTTCTTCTATGACCCACTGATCATTGAGCAATGTGTTATTCAGCCTTTACTTATTTGTATATTTTCTGCTGTTGTTTTTGTTGTTGAGTTCAAGTTTTAATGCACTGTGATCAGATAGAATGCATAGGGTTATTTCTATTTTCTTGTATTTGCTGAAACTGGCTTTGTGCCCTAAGATACGATGTATTTTGGAGAAAGTTCCGTGAGCTGCTGAGAAGAATGTATATTGTGCTGTTGTTGGATGAAATATTCTGTAGACATCTGTTAGGTCCATTTGGCCTATGTTGTCATTTAGTTCTAGGATTTCTTTGTTGATATATATATTTTTTGGGTGACCTATCTATTGTTGATAAAGGGGAATTAAAGTATTCCACTACCACTGTCTTGGAGTCTATATGTGCTTTTTAGTCCTTGGTGTCTTTTCATCTGGGAGTTGGGTTCATTAAAATTTGGTGTTAATATTGACATGTATGTGGTGATTCCTGCCATTTAGCTGTTTTTGTTTTTTAAGGATTTCCTTGGGTGCATCCTAATCAATGCTAGTCTCTGATTACTTGTCTTTTCTTCTCCTGTGGTTTGATACATCCTGTCCTGTCATGGTTTTGTTTGCTTCATCTTCTGGGTGCAGAATTCCTTGTAGAATATTCTGTAATTGTGGTTTAGTGGTCATATATTGTTTCAGTTTCTCTTTATCATGGAAGATTTTTGTTGCTACATCAATTTTGAATGATAGTTTTGCTGGGTAGAATATCCTAGGTCTGAAATTATTTTCATTCTTTTCCTAGAATACCTCACTCTGTACCCTTCTTTCTTTTAAGGTTTCTGTTGAGAAATCTGCTGTTATTTTGATGACTTTATCTCTATAAGTTATTTGTTTTTTCTCTCTTACAGCCTTTAGTGTTCTTTTTCTGTTGTCTGTTCTTGTTGTTTTAGTGATGATATGCCATCAGGCAGTTCTATTTTGGTCAATTTTGGTGTTCTGGTGGCTTCCTGTGTCTGAATGGCCAAAACTTTCTCAAGATTTGGGAAATTTTTTGTGATTATTTTATTGAATAGATTATGTATCCCTTTGGTTTGCACCTCTTCTCCTTCAATGCTCATGATTCTCAGGTTTGGTACTTTGGAGGAGTCACTGAGTTCTTCTATATTCCTTTCACAGCTCTTCAGTTGTTTGACAAAGATTTCTTTTATTTTTTTCTGTAATTTCTATTTTATCTTCATACTCTGAGATTCTGTCTTCTACATGTTCTAGACTGTTGGAGCGGCCTTCCACTGTGCTTTCTGTTTGACTAAAGGGACATTTTTTTCCAGAATTTTTGTTTGATTCTTTTTTCTGAGGTTTTCCTTATCTTTGTTCAATTCCTCTTTTATATTTTGTGTTGTCATTTTTAATTCATATGTCTCTCTTTTTATAGTGTCCTTTGTTTCCCTTTGGTGTTTGTAGAAGTCCTCTCTGCATTTATTTATTTATTTCTATGTTTTCTTATGTTATTTATTTATTATGTTTTTTTTAATGTTATTTATTTTTTTTTAATTTTTTCTCAAATGCATCTTTTACTTTCTGGTTAACCATGTCTAGTATCTTCTCCATGAGTTTGTCAAAAATTTCTTCTTGGAGGCTTTTTTTTTTTCTTTCTTTTTTTTTTTTTTGGAAACACTGGGATCCTTAGTGACATTTATCATTCCTTTGTTGGGGTCAAGAACTCAGCCATTTTCTTCATTTAACACTGAATTCTGAATTGAATTATTTTTTGAGGAGAGTGGTTTCCATCCCTTCTTCTTACCATTGCTCCAATTGATTCTGTGCAACTGTGTTCTTTATAGACTAATTGGTGGTTATGATTACCTGTTTTCTTTTCCTTGATTTAATTTTTGTGTTTGATTGACTTTGTTGCTAGATAAGTTGATGTGCTCTTTCTTTCCCTGGCCTGGAGGTGTAATTTAGCTGTAAAAAATTCACAGATTTAATAACAGAATATTTGTTTACATATTATATAGAAATCCCCTTTGTGATAATATCTATAAATAGTGTTAGTTGGGGGGGTAATGCATAGTAGGCTGGATATCAAAATTTGGGGAATTGGTAGAGGTGGCACTAATAGGGGGTGGGAAAAGGGGATATGTGGATGAGAAAAAGAGGATTGGGAACTGATGGGTTTTGGGACCCTTTACATGTTTGTGTGTATTTCTGTTGTTATAGTGGAGGGTGCTTGTGTCAGGGATTGCAGGGGGCTAGGGCTGTGTATAGTTGGTACAGTAGGATAGTAAGCATATGGTGAATGTGTAGGAGGGTGCGGTAGTGTGGTGAAAGTTTGGGGAAACAGGAGTGGGAGGTGAAGACAGAGAGAGAGAGAGTGGATGATTAGGGGCATTAAGAGAGGTTGAGAAGGAGAACATTGGATTGTAGCAGAGGAAAAGGCAAGAAAGTGAGGGGGTAAGAATAGGGATAAGAAAATAGGGATGGTGAAGTCAATAATACAGGAAAAGAAACACACACACACACACACACACACACACACACAAGAAACACAATGAAAAACATCATTCACAGGTAAATGGATGGAACTGGAGAACATAATTCTGAGTGAGGTTTAACCTGGCCCAAAAGACCAAAAATCATATGTTCTCCCTCATGTGCAGACATTAGATAAAGGGCAAACACAACAAGGGGATTGGACTTTGATCACTTGACAAAGAGAGAGCACATTTGGGTGGTATGAGGATAGGTAAGACACCCAAAAAACTAGATAGCATTTGTTGCCCTCAATGCAGAGAAACTAATGCAGATACTTTAAAGCAACAGAGGCCAATAGGAGAAGGGAACCAGGAACTAGAGAAAAGATTAGCTTAAGAAGAATTAATTTAGAAGATAACACACATGCACAGGAAAGCAATGCAAGTCAACTCCCTGTATAGCTATCTTTATCTCAACTAGCAAAAAGCCTTGGTCCTTCCTATTATTGCTTATACTCTCTCTTCAACAAAATTAGAGATAAGAGCAAAATAGTTTCTGCCTGGTAGCAAGGGAGTTGGGGGCAAAGGGAGGGGAGGAAACGGAGGGGGTGGGGGGAAGGGGGAGAAATGATGAAAGATTGTATGCACATATAAATAAAAAAAAGAATAGGATAAGAAAATAGGGATGGTGAAGTCAATAATACAGAAAAAGAAACACATACACACCCACACATACACAAGAAACACAACAAAAAATCAGGTAAAGGAATGACAAAAAGTTGATTATTTTGGTAAAAATACTGGAGTAATTCCTCCGGCATCCAATCCTGGTATTTGTGTACAAGCAGATCTCTGATGTGGTCCCACCAAGTGACTGGCTTGTGAATAGTATTTGGTTTATTTTGTCCACAGGGTTAGAAGCAATTGGGAGGTTATGTGAATCTGCCAGTTCATGCTTGGTGGACAAAGTTGTATTTTCACCAGGTAGCCCCTGCATTGCCTTATGCTGCAACTGTGGTCAGCTCCTCCCCCAGTGAGGTGGGGTAATTCAGTTTTCAATGCTGCCCTCTGTCCCACAATATCAGCTCTGGGATCCACCACCTGCTCTGCTTTGGGAGTTGGCCTGTTTCCCCACCTCTGCACTCAGCCTTTGTGTCTCTCTTGACCTTTCCTCAGTGCCAGTGCCTCCTCTGGGAGGTTGGCTTGTCACCCCATCTCCACTCTCAGCCGTTGTTGCTTTACTTTCATTTGTTCACTGGGAGTTTGACACTGAGAGTTTGGTTCTTTGTTCCACCTCCATTCTCCATGTGCAACATTCCAGCCCCACCTCTGCTGTTGATGTTAGATTACAGTTTGCTGTTTATGACGTTCAGTTTTGTTGGTGGATCCCATCTGCCCAGGGCCTGTGCTGGATTATGTTCCCAGGGAGTGAGTAGGAGAATTGTGTGTGGTGCATGATGCTCACCTGTTTTTTCTGCAGATTGATGCAAGAAGCTTTGTAGCCAGTTGGTAGGGAGAAATGGGGCCACTTTTTTCCATGTGGCAATGCATAAGGAAGCTTTTGAGTGGCTAGGGGTCCAGGATGTCATAGAGTTGATTCTGATTGATGCTCTGTCTTCTGTTTGTTGGGAGAAAGAAAGAAAGAAAGAAAGAAAGAAAGAAAGAAAGAAAGAAAGAAAGAAAGGAAGGAAGGAAGGAAGGAAGGAAGGAAGGAAGGAAGGAAGGAAGGAAGGAAGGAAGGAAGGAAGGAAGGAAGGAAGGAAGGAAGGAAGAAAGGAGAAAGAGAAATGCCCAGGGGGCTTTCCTTGATGTGAGATTTTTCATGGTAGTTAGGTGCAATTAAAGGCTGACTGAAGGGTCAGTTTTGAATTGTTTTTGTACCTAATGTGATAGCAGTTATTATTTTGTCAAAAGCAGTCAGAATTACCCAAATGAGTCTGATATCTCAGGTTAGATTCTGGAGTCACAACTTAGGATTTCTGATTCGCTACCCTAAGTACTATCTTAAAAGGAGGGGTGGATGGGTGGTGTGTTTAATCTTCTGCTATATCTCACATCCTTGAACTATTTTTTGGGCACCTTTTTTTAGTCTTTGTTCCCTGAACTCTTTTTTTTTAACCAAGATCTGGATATTTTCTAATCCCAAATGATAGAGTTGATGAAGTTTTTAACACTTTCCAGTGAAGTGACCTAAAAGTGATAGCTTTTCCTCAGGTGACACCCACCATACTCTATAATCTAGTTGGTATCTGTGACCTTAAGCTTGTTCCACTTCTTTAGGCTGATATTGGGGTTCTCTCAGGGGAAGAAAGGATCTCTTCAACATGAAGGTGCCAGCCACATACTCTCCTAAGGCCCCTTGTTTACCTACCTCATCAGGTGCCCTATTTCCCTTTGTTATCTGCTCTATCCTTTCTTATATCCTGGGCAGTGAATAAGTGATAACTCTCTGGGCCACAGGATGGCTTTTAGGAGAGTGAGTATGTCCTGGAGATACTTAATGGGACATCCTGCTGTGGTTAGCATCCCTCTTTCCTTCTGAATGGCTGTATGGGCAGGCAGAATTAAAAAGGCATACTTGGAGGCTGTATAGACATTAACCCTCTTGTCTTTAGATAATTCTACAGACTTTGTCAGAGCTATTAGTTCCACTAATTGGGCACTGGTATTGGGTTGAAGGGGGCTTTATTGAAGGGTGCCCCATTCTGTTACTACTGTGAACCCTGCATGTCTAACCTCATCCCTGACAAATGAACTGCCATTGATATATAGATCCAGATCTGGGTTATATAAAGGCTGATCTCTCAGGTTGGGTTGGACAGCATCATTCTCCATTAGTACCTCTTCACATGAATGTTCAGGTTGCTCTTTTTCCCCAAGTAGGAGGGAAGCCAGGCTTAGATTTGGACAAGTACTTAAGGTTATCTCTGCTCTTTCTAACAATTGGGCTTGATATTTGAGTAGAAAGCTGTCAGACAATCAAAGTGCCCCTATTGAGTTTAAGATTCTCCCCCACATCATGGGGGTTGTATACTGTTAGAAGTGAGCCAGAAATAAGATTTTGAGTGTCAGGTACTAGAAGACTAACTGCTGCAACTACCCATAAACAGCCAGGCCACAGTTTAATGACCAGATCTAATTCTTTGCTCAGATAGCCACTGGTTGGGGAATTGGGCCATGAAGTTGTGTTCTCACTCCCAGGGCCACTCCTCCCTTCTCATAAACATATAATTGAAATTTATCTTGTATAGGCAGGTCTAAGGCCTGGTCACTTATCAGGGCCCCTTTTAACTGCTGAAAGTCATATTCAGCTTTGTCATCTGTTCTGTGAGGGATTGGGAATGCTTTGGAACTTTTTGAAGACCTGATATAGAGTCTGGGCTGGGTTTGCATATCCTGGGATCCAAAGTTTTAATAGCCTGTTACTCCCAAGAAAGCTCTCAATGGTTTGAGAGGTTTTTTTTTTTGGGGGGGGGGGTTGGGGGTGATTTCAGGATCAGGAAAATCCTACCTTCTTCCAAAGCCTTTGTTTTTCCCTCTAGAATGGGTCCTAAAATTTGACTCTTGTTTGGTATAATTGAAGCTTTTCCCTAGATATTTTTAACCCTTGTCAGCAATGAAGTTTAACAGGGTCTCAGTAGCCAGTGAGACAGCAGGCTCAGTTGGCCCAAAAAGAAAGAGGTCAACCACATATTGTAACAAGGTAGTTTGTGGGTACTTTCATTCTGCCAGGTCTTGGGCCAAGGCCAGTCCAAATAGATGGGAACTGTTCCTAAATACCCAATGGAGGACTGTCCAGGTCACCAGTCTACCCTTTCTAGTGAAGTTCTCTAAACCAAATATATGCTGACTCTTGGGGTGTAATGGAATGAAAAAAAAAAAACATCTTTTAAATCTATGACAGAGTAGTGTATAGTGTCTGGGGGTATCTAAGCAAAGATCATATAAAGATTTGGGACTACTTGGTGAAGTGGGGCTACTGACTCACTGATCAAAGGTCCTGTACCAACCTCCATGTATTGGGTCCCTTTTTGACTCCCAAAATAGGAGTATTATATGAATTGGGACATTCAAGTAGAAGTCCCTGTTTTTCTTTAGTTCTCTGAAAATGGATATCAATCCCTCCCTAGTTTCTGGCCTCAAAGGGTATTGCCTTTGGTGGGGAAACAGGGAGTGATCCTTAAGATAGCTCAAGATGGGGACAACCATTTGTGCTTTTCCCACATTGCATCCATTTGTCTACACTGCAGGATCTATTTGTTCTTCTTATAAAGGTAAATAAAAATAGTCCCCTGAGGACAAAAAGTTCTATAACTTTAGTTTAGATAGGAGGTCCCATCCCAGTAGAGGAATTGGGGTTTCTGGTATAATTAAAAAATAGTGATAGAAGTGGAGATCTCCCCAGGAGCAGGCAAGTAGTCAAGTGAAAATATGCACTAGGGGCTGGGCCAATGTGCCCTGAACAGGGATCTTTCCAGAGGACCAGGGTCCAGGAGAGAATGGAATATCCAACAAATGGTCTCCAGTGTCCATAAGGAGGCTGACCTTATGTTTCTTGATAGTAAGCATAACCTGGGGCTACTTGGTCTTTATGGTGGTCACCAGAGCCTGGATGGGATGCCCTGGAGCCCATCATTGGTTAAAAAGGGAATCTGTTCTTGGTCCCATTGAGACTAGAGTGCAGTGCATCTTCAACTGATTCCCTTTACATCTGGGGCAGAGGCCTAGAGGTAGCCTATGACCCACCCTCTGGGGGAAATCCCATTTGAATGGCCTTCCTGTCCACATTGGAAACCAATTCTTGGATTTCATCCTGCTCTAAGGGGTGCTTCCCAGAGTGCACAAATTAAAGCCTCCTGCCATTTATCCTTCCTTCTTTCCTTTTCCAGGTCCTTTTTTTCTTTTTCTACATTTCTTTTATAGTATACTGATGTGGCTTCGTGGAATAATTGATCCAGATCTTTGCTCCCTTCAGCCACAAGTTTCTGAAATTTTTTGTGAATATCTGGAGTTAACTGTGTTAGAAATTTATCCTTTAGGATGATCTCCTCCTCCTGTGTTCCTGCATAATGTTAGTGTTTTTTCATAACACACTTTTAGGCCTTTGGAAAAAAGCCATAGGGCATTCTGTTGCCTCCTGTTGCACAGTCATAACCTGGGAATTGTTAAGAGGCATTACTTTTGTTCTCCTCATGCCTTCCAGAATGCACTAAATAAAGTGATTCCTGAACCATTTGTCTGCCTTTTTTTCTGGGTCCCACCATGGGTCACTAAAAGGTACTGCTTAGTCTCCAATAGAAATTGGGATGTTGGCCTCACGCTTATCCTAGATTGTTCTCCATCCATAAAGGCTGCTATCTGACTTCATCCAGAGGGAGATTTAACTAAATGATAATCATTATCTTCTTTGACTTCTTGGTCTAGCGTTCACTGTTTCTCTAGTGAGGTCAGGGTTTGGCTCAATAATAGAATTACATCTCTCCAAGGTAGATCAAAGTTTTGGCTTAATTCATGAAAAGCCTGAATATATTGGTCAGTGTTTTTGTTTTTTTTAAGTACAACTTTGCAATTTCCTATTTCTTCTTTAGATTACTCAATCTAAAGGGGGCATGTGCCCAATATCCTCCATATGTAACAATGGGGGAAAAATTCTAGTGGGGTTTCTGAAGGGGACGTCTCACCTGGATAGGAGGCAGAGGAGCTGTGGGGGAATGGAATGGAGTTAGCTCATTTGATTTTCTAAAGTTGGGATAGATCCCAGGAGATTTTTAAGAGGTGGTGTTCATGTTGTTTATGGGGCAGCTTGTCAGACTCATCTGTGGGCTCTGGGGTAGCAAGGGAGGCCTCCAGATATTGCATGCTTAGAAAGACCTGGGGGATATTTACAGGGGAGAGCTATAGATTTAGTGTCAAATTTACTTTTTCCTAGCCACTCATGATGATTCTTTAGATAGAAAAAGGATTAGACACAGGGAATCTGTGTCCATTTGTCCTCCTGCTTACAAAATAGATCTAATTGTAGGTTGGTATGTAATTAATGCTCCCTTCCTCAGGTTACTTTTCCTTGTATCCCAAAGGGTATTGGGGCAATGCCTGGGTGTAGTAGAAGATGAAGATCGTTTGTAGGCTCTCAGGATTAAGATCTTTCTAATTCTTCAGTAAGCACTTAAGGGGGGATCCCACAGGGATTCAGGAAATTTGAGCTTCCATTGAAAAGTGAGATAAGGGAGGCTGATTGTTTTAAAGAGGTTCTCATGTGCCTAGACATCCTGGGGACCAGAGACCTTTTTCCCCCACAGGAAAACATTCTTCTTTTAGGGAGAAGGTGTCCCTTCTGCCTGTCTCCTTCTGCCATCATCACCTGTGGTCATGGTCTTGGGGAAGATATTTGGATTTGTCTGGATTTTGACCATCCTACTGCTGTGACCATGACCAAGTCTCCTTTTGTTAATCTTATGACCCAAGAATCAGTTGCTCTTCCAGGCAGTGATGGCATCTAATTTGAATAAAACCGTCCTAAGGAAAGGATCTACAACTATCAGGAGAGTTTGTATTGAGATGGGGAGACAGCAGGCTGGGCATGGATGTGTGGATGTTGTTCCCAGATAATGTCTGCCTAGGAAATATTGCTGATGAATTCTTCCCTTGGTGGAAGGGGAAAGGCCGCATGCCAATAATGTAAAAAGGAGGAGAAGACTACAATTACAACCATCTTTTGGGTACAATAAAAGAAAAAACTTCTTTTCCTTTTTTACTGCTGCATGGAGTCATGTTCAGTTAGATTCCTAATATATGTTGCAAATTGGAAGTCTGATAATATTTGTGTCAAGAGACTCCAGTCAGAGGATGCATCACAGAAGTGACAAGGATTTTCCTGGGCTCATAGATGAGCTACATAATTCCTTACAGATGGTGGGGTCATTTTGATGCAAATTTTATGGAAAAAGGAAATCCACAGTTGTCTGGGACAGAAAGATCAGACACTCATCCTGGGGAGACAATGGGTTTAAAGTGGTCTTAGAAAAGAATGTTTCCCAGGATCATACAGTAGATCTGAACACTGCCCTCTCTTTAAGGATGGTTGACTCCTGCTTACACAGCTTTAGACAGCCCAGTATAAAATCCTGGGTGTCTCAGGCTAGCAGTTACTGGGATAGCCAAAGTGAGCTGAGAAGAAGCTTCTGTGATTCCTCAAGAGGAAAGTCCTTGAGAAAGAGAGTGGCACAAACTCAGTCAGCATGGGATTTCAGCTGCAGGTAAGCCATGGCTTATGGAAGGAAAAGTCCATTGGAGTGCTAGATGAACACAGTCACTTCCTAGGTGATTTCCCCCAGTTTGACCTGACTCATACTGACCTTGGAAAGGTGATAGAGATGATGTGACATGGAGGACTCCCTGTAAGGGCTACCAAGAAATGATGCACAGGTGCACTGTGCTTGGCTGGCACAAGTTCTTGTTTTCTACAGTGTTAACAAATTAATGATAGAAAACTCCAGTAAATAAAAACAAGGTGAGGATTACTTGCCAAAAATACAAAAGTGAAAGGCTGCCATTAAGCCAAGAAGTGCTTCAAGCAGCAGGGTCCAGAAACCAGATAAACATGGAGGGTTTGAGGCTTGGCCTCACTGCTTTCAGTCATTGTCAGAGCAGCTCTTCCAAGGTTTTAATGGTTCTAGTCTCAAGGTTGTCATTTGAACTCTCTTTCAATATTTGTGAGAAATATGCTCACCTGTCCAAACTCAATGGACTCAGAGATAAGTGGCATATAGTAAAAATGAGACTTCAATGGTGATCTTGCAAGATCACCTGTCTGAGGAGATACCCAAAGCACTTATAAAAAGTATTTTATTTCCTAGTGCAAAAGTCCCTTCCCTAATTCCTTATTTACTGAATATAATGGGCTATACATTCTTCCCATCTGTTACCTAAATTTCTTATGGGGTTATATTAAAATATGTCTCTGGAATTGGTCAAATTTTAGAAGTGGACTTGTAGTGCTATGTGCCTTCTTTTTAGCTTGGATGGTGTCCCTGTGATATATATGATTTCTGGTACGCAGTTTTTATACATTTCATCATTCTATTGTCATTTATCCCTCCCAGTTTAAGTTCCCTTATCATTTGGCCCTCCCCAACATCTATAAGCTGATATGCATTCAGGCTGCTAAAGTAAAATACCTTGCCTTGAAAATGGATCACCACTGACTTTATTTCTAACAATATCTATAATCAAATTTATAGTTGATATCCAATGCACTTTGTGGGCAGAATGAACCATAGAAAATGCATGTTGAGCATTCAGTGTGCTCCATACGTCAAGCATTCTTGTATAATATTCCCAATAGGCCAGTGAGATGGCCACTATGTGTCCTGATTTTACCTGTCAGAAAACCCTGTAATACGTAAGAATGATGTATTGTCTTTTAGCTTCCTGACAAGGAAGAGATTACCATGAAGTACAGGAAAACATTTTGTGCTGGAGGAGGAGAAAGCATGAGGCCACAACAGAACACATAGAGACTTCGGGGATCATGACAGAAGTCTACTTCTTAATTTATATGGACATAATATGAACATTTCCACTGAAATCCTTTTTTTCTCTTCTTTGTATTTGCAAATTTACTTATATTTTTAATAACGTAAATATGTGAAAAAAGGTAAGAAAATCAAGACAATCCTAAAACTGTATTCAAGGCACCCAAGCTGCCTTAGTAGGGTGTGAGTTTTTTGGCCTTCAAAAATTTTATTTGAAAGCAGTTCTAAGGATTTTGTCTTTGTGCAATTTGCTACATTCCTAAGGAAACCAGCTTCAAGACATTATTACACTTTTCTTTTAACTATCACCTCCTTTTTAGGTAGTATTTCCAAAATTATTTCTCTTCTTGACATTGGAGAAATTATCCCCTGTGAGTTCCTCTGAGCTACTTCTTCTCTGCTTTTATAGACATTCTTGAAACTAATTCTGGAGCTCATAGACTTATTGAAGGATTAACTTAGGTTTACATAATGAAGTCCATCCATGAATCTGCATACATGATCATATCTTCCAAAGAGAAAATATCTTAATATATTGTTTTAAATTGTTTATTCTTTTGGTGGTGCTGGAGTTTAAACTCAGTGCCTTATGTTTGCTAAGCAGGTGATTTACCACCTGAGCAATTCCTCCTTCAAAATATCTATGTTTTTATTCTGCAATTTTTCTAAAATTTTTTAAGTGTATACAATACAAACACTTCTAAGGTATATGTGCACAACTTGAGAAAACAAAATTGACTCAGACTATTTAAGCTACATTTTCAATCATTGTATCAATAACTCTTGAAAAATAAACAATAAATAAAAACTAATTGCTTTCCTTTTGTTTCCAATGATACTTAAGTGTAATATTTAAGAATATTTTATGATAAATAATTATCAATTTCATATATTTGAATGTTTCACATATTTTATAACCTCAAATTTCTTATTCCTTAATTTTTTATATGAAATTCTCAGTGGTTAATAATTTGTTAAAGAAAATCACTCTCTTTTAGTACCATACTTTTAAAAAAATTTAACACAAAGTCAATAACAGAATACTATAAATGATAAATGTTATTATAAAGGAAGTAATTTCTTTTTATTTGTTTTTATTGGCATATATTAAGTGTACAAGAGGTTTAATTGTAATATTTTCACACATGTATTTAATGTACTTTGACTTCCTCAAGAGCACTCCAGCAGTCCAACAACTAAGAGAATGGATGGACAAATGAGACTACATGAAATTTAAAAGCTTCTGCACAACAAAAGAAATGGTCTCTAAATTGAAGTGACCACCCACAGAGTGGGAGAAACTATTTGCTAAGTATACATCAGACAAAGGACTGATAACAAGAACATATGAGAGCTCAAAAAACTAAACATCACCCAAATCAATGAACCAATAAAGAAGTGGGCAACTGAACTAAACAGAACTTTTTCTGAGGAAAAAATCCAAATGGCCAAAAAACATGAAAAAATGTCACCATATCTGGCCATAAAGGAAATGAAAATCAAAACCATACTAAGATTCTACCTCACCCCTGTTAGAATAGCTATCATCAAAAATACCACCAACAACAAATTTTGGTGATGATGTGGGGAAAAAGGAACTTTCGTACACTGTCGGTGGGAATGGAAGCTAGTTCAACCACCCTGGAAAACAATATGGAAGCTTCTTAAAAAACTAAGAAAAAATCTGCCATATGATCCAGCAATCCCACTCCTGGGGATATACCCAAAGGAATGTAGTTCAGGTTACTTCAGAGGCCTTTGCACACCCATGTTTATTGCAGCGCTATTCACAATAGCAAAGTTATGGAACTAGCCAAGATGTCCCACTACTGATGAATGGATTAAGAAAATGTGGCATTTATAAACAATGGAATTTTACTCAGCCATAAAGAAGAATGAAATCTTGTCATTCACAAGTAAATGGATGGAACTGGAGAACTTCATCTTAAGGGAAATTAGATAGGCTCAAAAGGCCAAAAATCGTATGTTTTCCTTTCTTTGTGGACTTTAGACCTAAAACAAATGCAGTAATGTTATTGGACATGGGTCACATGATATGGGGAGAACACATACAAGAGTAATAAGGAAATGTAGGACAAAAAAAGAAAATCACTCTCTTTTAATACCATACTTTTTAAAAAATTTAACAAAATGACAATAACAATAGTATCATAAATGATAAATTTGATTATAAAAGAAGCAATTTCCTCTGCTATTGTTTTTATTGGCATGTAATAATTATACAAAAAGTGTAATTGTAATATTTTCACACATGTATCTAATGCATTTTGATCAAATTCACCTAATTAATTACTCTTTTTAATTCCCATAAGGTCCACCATGAACACTTTTAAAATAATTTTTATTTTTGTTGGTACTGGGGTTTGAACTCAGGGTTACCTGCTTGTGATGTAGGTGCTCCACAACTTGAGCCACAAGTCCAGCCCTAAACAGTTTTTAATGTGTTTCATTGTTCTATTGTCATACATGTGTGTAAAGTTCTTCAATCATGTCACACCCCCATCACCAACTCCATTCACACAACTCACTACAGCTACAGCTCTCCTCCCCAAGAAAAAAATCCCATATCATATTCTTCTCATTTTTTTTTTAGGTCTAGATTATGCATACAACAGAGGACATATGACATTTATCTTCCTCAATCTGACTGATTTTGTAATTCTCTTTTCTTGCTCACACTTTCAAAGTGGAAATTAAAAGTATGGTGGAGATTGGTTTCACTAGAATATTTAACAACCTACAGATGAATTTGAGTGGTAAGTAAAAAGTTAAGTAGACTCTGACTCAAAAACAAGCAATGAATTAATTATTCAAAAACAGCATAGTAAAGATGATTAAAGAACATCCTCTACCAAGTTGGTGTGTATATTAGGGATAGGGTATTGATGAAGTATGTTTGGGATCAGTATGATATGACATATCTGGTGAGGTCTGAAGGTTAATTACACACATTTATGTCTCAATCTCTGTCTTATATAAACCTTGTTTATAGTAGTTTGGGAGAACCTCTTGCAATTTTTTAAAGTGGTGTAGGGAGGGGTTTGGGGAAGGAGAGATAGTGGGGGCAGTCTAATCAATGTACAATGTAAGGCTATTCAGAATTGTCACAGTGAATCACCCCTGTAAAATGAATATATCTTAATAAAAGTAGAGAAAAATTAACTTGGAAGAAAAGTGAAGAAGATATAAAAAAAGAAAAAAATAAGAAACTATGTTTCACTCATGGTATGTTTTACTCTCTGTGGAACCATTACTCTTGCTTCAGACAATAGAATGTGAGCAGTTATAACATTTTTCATGTCCACTAAGAAGCTTTAACAACAGCCTTTTCATGGTTTTCTTCAGCTAGAAAGCCAAAATTGAGTTCTGACTCCAATAGATAAGAATTTCACAGATAGCGACTGCTCCATCAGTCTAAATAACAGAAAGAGACATAGTGAAGTGAGATTGAAAGGAGCCAAGTGGAGTTGGATAGAATTTTATTTTTGGACCCATTAGAAAGAAATAAATGTTTATTTGTAAATCAAAAAATGTAATAAAGGTGACAGATTATCAGTAAATAAGCCACAATTAGAAATATGTACAGAACTTGCTGTATAAATGTTATAAATTTTAATGCCTTAAGTACTAACAATTTCATTAATCTCAGCTATTAATTTTCTTTCATATGCAGTATCAATTTATCATTTCATTATGAAATGATATTGGTACATTTTCTTCTCAATTTTATAGTATAAATGACAAAGTAAGATTAAAAAATTTTATTGATTTGACTGGAGTCAGGGAGTGAATAAATGTTACATTTATATTCAAACCAAGGAATAGTGATAGGTTCATTTTCTTAGTTCCCTGGTACATTTAGATGATGCTTTTGGTGACAGATGATAAATTGCATTCACCTTTTGTGTTCTGATTTTCTCATTAAGTCTTTATGTTGATTAATCATTTATTATGTGCTGAAACTTCTTTCAGGTGAAAAAATGTTTACGTTTTCTTCAAAGAGAATGTGTGTGGTACATATAATGAAATCAAATATGAAGGTGTCATTTTTTAAACTCATAAAATACAATAGGACTATGAATGCTAAATATCATCTCTAGGATTTTTCTCCTAATAACTGTAGATATTGCCATTTTCTCTTCAGCTTCAGAGCAATATACATTTTTATCAGTAATAACCATGCTGTAATATGTACAATCCTTGTACACTATAAACCTCTAGAACTTTTCCTGCTATATCTCATTTCATTTCTATTCTTCCCTTTCATGTTGCATAGTTGATAAAATTATTTTAGAAATTTTATTGAATTTTGCGTCTCTAAATAATACTGTTTTTAAAAAAAACTCTTCTCAATTTTATAATCTTATCTACCTCTGTTCCTTTTTAGGGAGATACTATTTTATGTGTATCCAGTTGAAGATATGAATATACTTTTCCATTTTCCCAGGTTCCTTTGGAAAATATGTTTCAAAAGCCTATTCTTCATAACATTGACATACAAAATGCTTTCTTCATTTACATGGCAAATTGTTTAATGTCCCAGATTCCATTGTTTTGGTGGTGGTAATTTTCTTATACACACATATATATATTCCAAAAGAATTATACTCAAGAAAAATTACCCTTATCAATTTCCTTGAATTCACCATGATGAATTAATGATTCCAACAGGTTGGTGACTGAATTTATTTCTCATGTCAGTATATGGAGAAATTGATACCCACAGCTTCTTCCCAAATGTGTCATTTTAGAGGCACTCAAGCCATGAATCGTTGGTAGAAATAGATGAAATGTATTAATATTTTATATTTTGCTTCCACATTCTCCATCTATTTAATATAATAAACATCATAAGGGAAGCATAAATACTCACCATCCCTTTAAGACTTTATTGCATTGTTGTAGGGGTAGTAGTTCTTAGCTATCAGAGTACAGGTATGACCTCCTGTTTATCTTCATACTTTTAAAAAATTTGTGTAGATTTTTCATTTCACAGGGTCATCATACAAGACTTACCTGAATATCCATCAGAATATAAAGCTTAATAATACAAATAATAACCTTTATTTCTAAAAAATATTTTAATCTTCAATCATTCGAAAGAATACAGAAAATGCTATCATACAAATTTGAAAATAAGTAATAATTTAATTCTACATCAACATCAGAATTGATTATGAGTTGTACTGTCTGTAGTCATACAAACAAAGAATATATTTTCTATATTTTATAATTACCCAAATTGTGAACTATAAAAGTACTGGGTAATATGCCTTGTTAAACAAGGGTGAGGATCTGGTGATTTGGTCAACTACATGCTAAAATTAATTAAACAGTTTTCTTGTTGTACTACAAACAAAATAAAAGATGAAAACAGATAGGGCTGGCAGAGTGACTCAAATGATAGAACACCGGCCTACCATTAATGAGGCCTGAGTGTTCCAAAGTAAAGAAAAGAATAGAAAAACAGATAAATTTTTACAGAATGTTTTCTTTCAGATCTTGTGAAAAACAATGATAACATTTATTTACATATCTTATTTAAAATATACATTAAGATATTAATCTTAATAAAAAGACTGCAATAACTAATATTAATATTATAAATACATAAAGAAGAAGTTAACTGACATTCATATGTATTTGAATTCTGCAAAATTGATATATTTGGCTAGAATAAACTATGTCCATCAAATGTCAATAAAATATATTGCAAAACATACATGTAAAGTTTATAGTCAGGAAGCTGTCAACTGTTATCTGTTCCATGATTTACTCATAGATTTGCATGTATTATTTTCACTATAAGATTAAAGTAAGATTCACCCAAAGGGAATGAAAAAGTGCTGTACAGACAGCATCCACATCTGAGTTCTGTTCTCCATATTGGTCAGGATTTACAAAATGTCCACATGTACATTCTACTTAACTCTTAAATTAGAGACAATGGTCAAACCCATAATCACAAATACCAATTTCTTAACATTGTAGAAATTTTAATGAAAAATAAACATAAAGTAACTATGTCAGGATTTTCAAAATTGTGTAGTTATGTTACTGGTGATAGTTAAGCCTATTTTAAGTAGTAAAGTGGTAGTTTTAAAAGACATTGAGTAATACATTTCAGTTAAACTTTCAAAGGAAGCTGCAAATATTAACTACCTTAAGAAGGGAAAATCTCAAGTTGATGCTATTCTAACAATTTTTCCCTAAGATGTTCTAGTCTCCCTTTTTATTATGAAGACAACAGGTCTTATTCTCAGAATTGTGTTTCATTGATAGTATCTCCATAAAACTTAATAATTTTTCTCATTTTCTTTAAAAGTATTGTCACAATTAGTGTTAGAAATACCTCATTTGTGAAAATGCTACATCACTTTCCTCTATATAAGCATATATAAAAGCAGAGGTTATCTTGACAATAAGTTCTAAATATGAATCAGGCCAGCAAGTACAATGAGTTCATAAATAAAGTACTCATGTAACTCCATGATATTCTTTTGTGTATGGAAAATTTCTTTATTTGTCAGATCAGACAGGGGGTAAAACGTATAATTTAAAAAGTAGGACTCCTAATTTTATTTAACTACCTCCTTAAGGAAGGGGAGATGTATGACATGTACAACAGAGAATCTATAAGAATTTTCATGTCAAGAAAGATCACTGAAAGTGTGATAACATCACTTTTGTGTATATCACTGTAGCTGTAGGAATAAATGTGTGGTCTGACACTTATTAACTTTGAAATTGTTAACATGTCAGGGCTTCAATTTGACCAATAAAACTCATCATATTGCAACCTATAATGGAAATTAGTAATCATCATTCCTGAAAGTACTAATACAATACCAAAGTGAGCAATTTCAGGTGGGAGGAATTATACTCAGGAAATAAAATGTCACTTTTTGGAAACTTTCAAGTCATTAAACATATACGTGAAGAATCTGACATTGTTAAAATGTGTGTTATAAAATCAACGAAGAACAAATTAAAATGATAGGGTAAAATAAAGAAGTTGTATTCGCAGAAGCGTTACTTTACATGTTTTCCCTACTTAGTTGTCCAGGGTTATAGTTCTCAATCCTCCTGGGAATTTCCAGGCTGAAAATTCACTTTCCTTTTATGCATTAGACTCCCTCTAGGCATGGAGTCTATAGAGACCAGTACTGTTATTCAGATCCAGAGAAACTCAGAAAAATCTGTTAGTTATGACTAATATCCTCCTCTCAAGGGCAAGAAGAAAATTTGGAAAGCCCTAGAAAAAACACTGGATTTCCTTTGGAGGAGGTTTCTATCTATTTTTGTTAAAGTGAGAGAAAAGATAATCAGAGAAAGATAAACCTTGAATTACAAGAAGACCCATTAACAACAGAAATGCAAATGCATGAAACTCAATTAACAAAACATGGTTTATCTTCATCCTGGACTAGTAGTCATAGAACAGCACTGCAGGGTTTGAGTATGACACATGAAAGAAAACAGATAATAAGCAAAAATAAATTAAAATTAAAACAAATGTTCCACTTCTGTTTGATTGGAACAGGACCTAAATTTGTTTTTGATTAGTATTAGAAAGCTGGTGTCAGTAATAATATATACAGAAAGACAGACATAAATATATTATATTTGATTTCTGGCATAAGAATGTGTGTGCATATATATGTGTGTTTGTGTGTAAATCAGATCAACACACACAATAAGACAGTATTTATATCCACTTTGGAAAATTTACTATATTTCAATCACTGTTTTAAGCATTTTATGTATATAATCATATTTAAATATTAAAGACATTTGTGTTATTTCTCTCATTACTTAGTTGAAAAAAAAATGTCAAGAGATTTAACAACTTTCTCAAGATCACAGAACTTACTTTAAAATAATACAGTTATATTTGGTTTTTATAAAGTGTGCAGAAGTAAAAGGTATGATAATGACAATGATACATAAAAGTAGTGATGGGGAAAAAACGTATACACTTTTGAAAGGTTAGTATAGTATGCATAAAATGACATAATAGCACATAGATCAAATTTGTCTATTTTAAATCATAAATAACCTCTAAAATAACAAAATAAATAGTGATATCCAACAAAAAAAGAAAAGAATTTAAAACAGGAATAAAAGTGAATAGAAGTAGAAAGTCTTTGGCAAAATGATAGACTTAAACCAGATCTTATCAATAATTAAAATATACTAAAGTAGTATAAACACTGTAGTTAAAAGCCAATGTTTGTCAATTAGTAAACAAAAATATCCAAATATACTCTAGATACAAAAGACACTTTATTGTATATACACAAATACACTAGAAGTAAGAGGATGAGAAAAGATAGAAAATGATAAACTCAGTAAAAAGGAAATATAGAGGCTACCTAATGAACATACAAATAAATTTTTGGATCAAAGAACATTACAAGGCAAACAGTGATAAAAGGACCAAAATATTAAGGAGAGTTAGCTGCCTGAATATTTATGACCTTAATAACAGTGCTCCAAAATAAATGAACAAGCTGAAGAACTTTAAGAAGAAGCAGACAAATCAATAAATATAGTTTATTTCAGTACTTGTCAAAAGAACAAAGATAGACAAGTAGCAATAATGTAGCAGACTTAAGTGAACTAGTGAACTGAATTGATTTAGTTGCCTTTAAAAAATCCATATCCAATCCTAACAATGCACACAGTCTTGCCTATTGTTTTCAAACATTTACCAAAAAGACCATTCTGAATTATAAAATAAGTCCCAATAAACCTAAAAGGACTCTAGTCACAAAGTATGATCTCTGACCACAAAGTAATTAACTTGGTATATTAAAAAAAATCTAGAAAATATTCAAATACCTAGAAGTTTATTTTTTAAATTTCTAAATAACCCCCTGAGTCTAGAGGAAACCAAAAGGGAAATTTTTGTTTTTATATGAGTGAAAAGGCACACATATCATAGCTAATGGGCTGTTGTTAAAGAAGTACCTAGAGGTAAATTTGTTACATAAACATTAATATTGGAAAATAAGAAAGACTTCAGTTAATATCTTCTGTTGCCACTTTAAAATTACAAAAAGAAAACTTAGAATGATGACAGTGGAGTGACATCATTCACCATTCTTCCTCTCAGATCTGAATTATTAAATAGAAACTTTTTCACCTAACTCTGTGAAGAATGGCTAAGATAATAAGTGTGGGTGGCAAAGTAATTTTTATTCCTTCAACAAGGAATAAAACTTCACTTCACAAGTTGCCAATTATTTGGAAAATGTAGATCAATGAGACCCTGGACATATGAACCCAGGACACACCTCAAGGGAAGCACAGAAGCCTCAGAGGATCCAGTGCTCATATTCTAACTTGAGGAAAAAGAAGCAAATAAAACAAAACTGTTCAGTAGGCAGTTTCTCCTATATAGAAACCCTAAAAGACAAAAGATACAGCCCTTGGGTTGGATGGAAAATGGTTAAAGGTCATAATAATAGCTAAGAAATCATAGCAGTGTGGTGAGACGAAAGCAAGTTTGGCAGCAACCAACACAGGAAAAGACCACCACAGAAGCACACTTCATACCTTGAGTTCTTTCAGACCTGGAAGGAGTTGCTGCAAGTTTAGTTCTGATGTTGTGAGACTGGGAGATGAAGACTCAGACCTCAAAGGCCTTCAATGGAGATTGCATTTAGATCTCCAAATATTCTGCCCCTACACTGGAAATGAAAACAGACTCCAACAGTCAAGTCTCAAACAGGACTGTCATCTGTTTACCTGCCTGTCATCAGGTAAAAACTCAAATACGTAAATGTCAGCATAGAAAAACAAATTTCATGAAAATCAAACCAATATGCCTCTTCTGTTAGCCAAGATCTTCACAACAAAGGACTTCAGTGATAGTGAAGTGGAAATTCCAAACAATGAGTTAAAAAAAGATAATGAAAAAAATGATCAAAGAAATTAAAAAGGAGATGCACAAGCAAAGCCAATATAAATAAACTACTAATTAAACTCAAAGAGAATTCAAACAGCTGAATTAAAGAGCATAATGCAAGACATGAAAGAAGATTTCAATAAAAATAAGGACATACTGAAAAAAATCAAATGAAAATCTTGAATGAGAAGCTTAATATCCCAAATAAAAACTTCTATCAAAAGTCTCACTAACAGAATGTAGTAGGTTAAAAATTAAAGACTCAGGAACTGAAGATAAAGCAGAGGAATTGGCTCAGTTGAAGACTGATCAATTGAACCAAAGAATAATAAGAAAATATGCAAGACCTCTGGGACACCATCAAAAGACCAAACCTAAGGATTAGAAGAAGTAGGATTAGATGTAGAAGAAGTAGAAGAGATAAAAACTAAAAGTATAAATAAATTATTCCATAAAATAATGGCAGAGATATTCTCCAATCTCAAAAAAGGGAAGCTCATTCAGGTACAGGAAGGATCAGAAGATAAACACTCTCAGGCATATTAAAACTAAAACACTAAATATACAGAATAAAGAAAGAATACTGCAAGTTTCAAAAGGAAGCATCAGATACATAACAGTAATCCCACTGGAATAACAACAGATTTCTCAACACAAACTCTAAATGAAGGAAAGCATGGAATGATATATTTCAAGCCCTGAAAGAAGACAAGTATCAACTTACATTAGTATATCCAGAAAAACCATCCTTCATAATTTATGGAGATATAAAAAAACTTCCACAATAATCAGAAAGAGATTCATGAGCACCACACCATCACAGCATACAATACTTAAAAGACTTTTACACTCAGATGAAGAAGGCAGATGTGGCCATGAAAATACAAGGAAAAATAAACACCAGCATTATAGCAGATTACCAAAGGAGAAATTTGAATAAAGTAAAGATACAAAAAATAAAAAAAGACAGGAAATACTATTTATCTTTAAATAATAACATGGAACATTTACAATCTCAATTCTTTAAACAAAAGATGTAGAAAGGAGAGTTGTATTAAAAAAAATAAGACTCTAACATTTGTTGCTTACAGAAAAAGGCTTCTCAATGACAAAGACGGTTTATAGTGAGAGTGGAAAAAGAACTTCAAAGCAAATCGATCCCCAAAGCATAGCTATACTCGTATCTTATAAAACAGGCTTCAGAACCAAATTAGTCAGACTAGACAAAGGACATTTCATATTAATAAAGGGGACAATCCATCAAGAGAAAAGAACAATTATTAACATATATGCACCAAATTTTGGTGCACCCAACTACATCAAACACTATTGGACTCAAAAGCACAGACAGACCCCAACATATTAACAGAAGAAAGAAAGAAATACCCTACTCTCACAAATATATAGGTTATCCAGATGAAAAATAAGCTAAGACTCTTCAGAAACAATTAACATCATTGAACAAAACGGTCTTACAAACCTCTTCAGAGTTTTTAATCTGGTAGCTGTATAATACACATTCTATTCTCCAAAATAGATCATATTTTAGGACATAAAACGAGTCATAAGAAATTTAAGAAAATAACCCCCTGTACTTTGTCAGACCTCAAAAATGGATTAGAAATCAACAGCAAAAGAAGATACAGAAAATATTCAAAAATCTGGAGATGGAAGAACACATTCTTTCATACAAAGTGGCTCATTGAAAAGTAAAGGGGGATATCCAAAAGTTCCTAGAATCTAATGAAAATGAACAGAAACCCTACTGAAACTCTTAAGATGCAGCAAATGCAATTCTGAGAGGAAAATTGATGGCTTTGAGCACTCACGTTAAAAAAGGGATGACAAATAAATAACATAAGCTGCTTCTTAAACTCTTAGAACAACAAGAAAAAGCCAATCTCAAGAAAAATAAGTTGAAAGGATTAATAAAGAATAGGGCAGAAATTAATGAAACAGAAACTAAAAAATACAAAGAATTAATGAAACTAATATTTGGCTCTTTGAGGAGACTGATAAACCCTTAGCAAAACTAACTAGAATAGGAGAAAGAAGAACTAAACTAAGAAAACTGGAAATGACAAAAGGGGATGTCACAACCAACACTAATGAAATCCAGATGATCATCAGGAAGTACTTAGAAAACTTACATTCTAATAAATTGTAAAATCTAGAAGAAATGGATAAATCTCTAGACTCATGGGACCTGCTTAAATTGAGTAAAGAGGATAGCAACCACTTAAACAGATCTATAATGAGCAATGAGAATGAAGCAGAAATAAAAAGACTCCCAGCAAGGAAGAGCTCAAGAACAGATGGTTTAACAGAAAAATTTTACTAGACTGTTAAAGAAGTAAAATCACTGTTACTCACATTACTCCATGAAATAGAAACAGAAAGAATTCTTCCAAACACATTTTATGAATCTAGTGTAACTCTGATCCAAAACTAGGCAAGGATACATAACAACAACAACCAAAACAAAATTACAGACCAATTTGTTTGATGAATATAGGTGCAGTAGAATACTTGCATACCCAATTCAACAACACATTAGAAGGATTGCACACCATGATCAAGTTTGTTTCATTTTAGGGATGCAAGGAAGGTTACGCCTACACAAATCTATAGATGTAATATGTCACATAAATGGAATCAAGGAAAAATATCCATAATCATCTCCATAGATGTAGAAAAAGCCTTTGACAAAATTCAAACTCCCTTAATGATAAAGGCCCTGAAGAAACTAGGAATAGAAGGAACACTCTTCAACATAATAAAGGTCATATATGAAAAACCTATAGCCAAAATTCTACCAATAGGTGAAAACTTGAAACCATTTCCTCTAAAATCAGAAATGAGACAAGGGTGTCCACTCTCTCAATTCTGTCTACTCTCTCCACTCTTTTTTAGCATAATGCTGGAATTCCTAGTCACAGCAATAAGACAAGAAAAAGAAATAAAAAGATACAAACAGGAAAAGAAGAATAAATTATTCTTATTTGCAAAAGATATGATCCTATACTTAAAAGATCCTAAAAAATTCGATTAAAACAACCTCTTAATCTGAAAAAACCTTTTGCAAAGTAGCAGAACACAAAAGTAACCTAAACATCAGCAGCTTTTCTATACACCAAAAACAAGGAAGCAGAAAAAAAATCCAGAAAACTACTCCATTTACAATAGCTTATAAAAAATAAAATACCTAGGAATAAACTTAACCAAAGAAGCAAAAGACCTCAACAATGAAATTATAAAGTACTGAAAAAAGAAATTTAAAAAGAGCCAGAAGATGGAAAGACCTCCAATGCTCATGGGTAGGCAGAATTAATATTTTATTTTATTTTTTTAATTTATATTTGCATACAATGTTTGGGTCATTTCTCCCCCCTTCCCCCCACCCCCTCTTTTACCTCCTCACCCTCTTCCTTTCCCCCCTTACCCCTTGCTACCAGGCAGAAACTATTTTGCCCTTATCTCTAATTTTGTTGAAGAGAGAGTATAAGCAATAATAGGAAGGACCAAGGGTTTTTGCTAGTTGAGATAAGGATAACTAAACAGGGAGTTGACTTGCATTGCTTTCCTGTGCATGTGTGTTACCTTCTAAATTAACAGAATTAATATTTTAAAAAATGGCTACACTACCAAAAGCTATCTACAGGTTCAGTGATATAACCATCATGAACCCAATGTCTTTCCTCTCAGGAAATATAAAGATCCTTCCTAAAATTCATATGGAAGCTCAAAAGACCCTGAATAGCCAAATCAAACCTGAGGAACAAAAGCAAGGCTGATGTTATATTGGACTTTAAATTGTATACAGAGCCACAGTAATAAAAAGAGCATGGTACTTGCAGAAAAACAGACCAAAGACCAATGAGACATAATAGAAGACCCCAAAATAAATTCACACAGCTTTAGCTACCTGATTTTTGAGAAAAAGAGCCGAAAACGTACACTAGAGGAATGACAGTCTCTTCAACAAATGCTACTGGCACAACTGGTCATGTACATGAAAAAAAAACCCTGAAACTAGACTTCTATTATTTACCCTATACAAAAATCAATTGAAAATAGATCAACGAATTTAATGTAAGACCTAAAATTTTGTATCTACTACAGGTAAATATAGTGAAACTGTTTGAAGGTGTATAGGCGAGCAATTATTTCTTAAACAGGACTCTGATCCCCAGGAAATAAGAGCAAGAACTGACAAAAAAGGATTACCTGAAACTAAAAACCTTCTGCACATAAAGAAAACAATTACTGGTAGTAAAAGACAACTCACAGAATGGCAGAAAAATCTTTGCTAGATGTTTATCAGATAAAGGATTGATATCTACAATATACAAAGAGCTCAAAAATTTAAACAGCAAAAGAGAAAACAATCCAATTAATAGATGTGCAAATGAACAGAGAGTTCTCAGAAGAAAGAAATAAATATGTCTAATAAATACATGAAAACTTGTTCAACATTCTTTGCTATAAAGGAAATGCAAATCATAACTATACTGAGTTTCTAGTTTACCCCAGTCAGAATGACTACTATCATTAAGAAAACAGTCAATGCTGGCAAGTATGTGGGGAAAAAGGAACACTCATACACTGTTGTTGGGGATGTAAACTAGTGCGCTGTCTATGGAAACAGTATGGTTGTTCATCAAAATGCCAACAATAGATTTAAATTATGAACTAAGTATATTTTTCTTGCATATATATCCAAAGGAGTACAAATCAATAGCAAGAGAGACCATGAGCACACCCATGTTCATTGCAGCACTATATGCATTAGCCAAGCTGTGGACTCTGCATAGGTGCCCAAAAGCTGATCAATGCATAAAGCAAATGTGGTATATATAAACAATGGAGAATTATTCAGTCATAAAGAAGAATGAAATTATGTCATTTGCAGAAAAATGGATGAAACTGGAGATATCATTTTGAGTGAAATAACCCAAGCTGAAAAAGCAAAACATCATATGTTTTCACTCATATGTGGAATCTAGGTCTAAAATGGTAATAATGATAATGAAAATAAGACATGACTATAAAAGGAGGACTATGGGTAGTATGAACTCAGTGGAAGGAGAATAAGAGAAGTTATTGGGAAGTGAAGAGGTTCAAAGTTTATTTCATAGAAATGTATGAAGACAGCACGATGAAACCCATTAAATATTTTTGAAAGGGGAGGGAGACTGCTAGTAGAATATAATGAGGGGGACTGTACTTTTTTAAACCATCTATGAAATTTTCACAATGTAGCTCCCTTGTACTATTACTCATAATAGTTTTCAAAAAGAAAAGTCTACCAGACCAGAGTAAGAAGAGTCAAGGAAAATAATAAAGATCAAGATCAAAGTCAAAATCAATGAAATATGAGAAAATGAAAATGGAAAAGCAACACCAGTTCTCATCTGTTTCTAGTGCAATATAGAAAGAGAAAACCACTTTGGAAAACAGTGGCATTTCCTCACAAAATTAAATATATGTCTACATTTGACCAGGCATTCCATTCTTAGGAATTTAATTGACAGAAATAAAAGTCATATGTCTATTAAAAATTGCACATGAGTGTTTATAGCAATTTTAAATATAATAAACAAAAACTATAAACAAACAACTGTCCATTAACAGGTCTATGAATAAACATATTGTAGAAGTTGCATACAGTATAATATGACTCTGATATAAATAGCAATGAATAATGAATGCATGTAAGAACATTGATTTATCTCAATTTAATTGTGCTGAAAGAAACTCCTAAAACAAAAATAGAAAGTGATATCAGCAAGGAGGCATAATAGAAAGTCCCCATATTTCCCATGAGGTGCTTTCTGACACTAGCCCACCCATGGGGTCAACCAGATGTCTTCAAAGGTTCTAACTGGTACACCTATGAAGTTATATTGTGCAATATGGCTAAGAACCTTGTTCTAGGAGAGCACTTAAGCAAAAAAAGCTTCCACAAAATAGTCCATTATTTCTTTTATAATATTGTACTACAATTGAGGCTATAAAGGTTAATTTCAAGGTTCTGGGCTATAAAGCATATCTTACTGAAGCTTCTTTGTCATTGACTGTGAGAACCCTCATCTCTTTACCAGTCCATGCTTTGAGTGTAACGCTACTGTTTACATCACTGAAAATGGTGAAAGTGCTGGCAGGCATACTTTATCCTGTATGGCCCTCTTAGTAGCACCCAGGGAGGTCACTGCATCCCTTCTACAGTGCCAAGCAGTCTTCCAAGGGTAGACTGTACTTACTTTCTCCAAAGGCTTTCAAAATGATTACTCTGGCGTCAAACAAACTAATAACTTCTCTCTATGCTGTTAAATGTGTGATGTTGTGCATGTCGCTGTTGAACTTAAACCATGCATGGTGATGGATAAGCCTTGGTTTAATGGAATAGCTTTTCTTTATCTGCTGTCATGCTGTCATCTGAGAAAAATTAACCAATATTCCCTATGGGCACTCTTGTTTGGACTGAACAACTGTGAACAGTGACAAAAGATATCATTCCAATGATGGGCACCAGCAATATGGCAAAATAGGATGCTACAACACTCTTGCCCTATACGAACATCAATAAATCAACTTTTCATGTACAAAACCTAACTTCACAAGAGCAAAGGAAACCTATTGAACGATTTCATCTCCTCAAGGTAGTACTGAAATAAGAAAAGACTTCTTGAACTGTACAGAAGAGACAATTTCTCATTAATCACATCACATGTAGTAGAAGCCCGGCAGCACAGTGTAGAGAAGTATAACTTCAGTGTGGAAGGAGCACCATCCTTTGCATTTATGGAGCAAAACTGGGCCTCCCCAGTAAAACAATATCTGGGCAGACACTCATGGACTTAAACTCTGTTTCTAGGCAAACCCAACCACATGATGGATTCCACAGCCCCAGGCTCAAGTCTTGTGTGGAAGACTCCATGTACTATTTGTCCAACCAAGAAGAACTCCATGGCCACTGTCCCTGAACTGTCCATATTCCTGAATGACACCCATGGACACAGACTGTGGACAGCCTTCAGCACTGAGCAAACCTTAGTCACTG
This sequence comes from Castor canadensis, assembly GCF_047511655.1. NCBI lineage: Eukaryota > Metazoa > Chordata > Mammalia > Rodentia > Castoridae > Castor > Castor canadensis. Next base: position 185,863,016 of record NC_133386.1, on the reverse strand, counting down.
GCTTGGAGCTTCCAGGCAAACTACAAATAACAGAATTCAGAGAAACTGTCCTTCAGAAATAATGGAGAAATACTTTCCCAGAAAAACACAAGTTAGTCTTTCATCCCTATAAGAACAGTATCATAAAACAACAACTAAGGAAGTTCTTTAACACCAGAGAGAAACACAATGACTAGTAAAATGAAAACATGGATATGTGAAACTCACTAATAAATGTGAGCATACACAGTCAAATTCAGATGACTCTAATATTGTAATAGTGGTCTGAAAATCATGTATTTTTAGTATAAAGATTAAAAGGAAAAAGTATTAAAATAGTAAAACAAGAATTCATTAAAGGATATAATTATAAATTTATCAAGAAGTTATACAACTCTAATTATACATACAACCATATTAAATGTAAGAAAATATCAAATATTTAATATTTACATTTATCACATATTAATATTTATTTAGATAATAACATACTAAATATTATTATCTTAAGCAAATATTAACAAGAAACCATCTCACAAAATAAGCCCAACATGGAGTCACATGTCTGCAATCCCAGCTACTTGAGAAGCTGTAGGTGGAGGATTATAATCCCTGGCCATTTGTGAGCAAAACCAGGAGACCACGTCTGAAAAATAACTGAAGCAATAAAGGGCTAGGGGTATGGCTCAAGTAGTAGAACTCCTGCATATTAAGTGCAATGAACTGAGTTCAGAACCCCAGTTATCTTAATGAGGTCCTTTTGTCTAATCAATATATGTCAATAAAATGAATGTCATTAAAATTTAAATTCAATTAAATTTAATAATACTTCCTTAATTTCATAGATGTATGATGCGATGTTTCATCTGGACTTTATTTTTCTACATTTTTCTCTCAGATGTGAATAGATATAGAAAAGGTAAGGTTAAATGTTTTAAAGCCATATAAAGTCACTGACTCTTCAACATAGTCTTCTCTAAAGAGATCCTAGAAGCTAAGATTACTCTTTTCTTCGGGTTCAATGCCATATTGTAATAGAGCACTCAGACCTGCCATTCTTTACTTTTAATTTAAAAGAAGAGAAATTTCAGAAACTCTCTAGATTATTGTATTTCTGGTCTTAAAATCATGTAACAAAAAAATCAGTGGATGGAGAGAAAAATACCATTTTGATTTAATCTAAATATGTTTGTACATTTATACATGCCATGTTTTGTTTGCTACCCTAGATCGAAGACAATATTTGTCTTGTGGATAGAGTTCCCCTCATCCTAGAATTCAGCTTTTGTATTTAGTTAGTATTCAAGCATAAATGCACAGGCTTTATGCTCCAATTCTGCAGAGAATTGTGCAGTATATAAGAATTGTATAGTATATGAGTGTCTGTTTTTGAAAATAAAGGAAAACATACATCTCTTCAGTCTAGCAAAAAAGAAAACAAACAAAAAACACCAGAACAAACAAAACACTCTATTCCTTAAGGGATATGAAAGCTTTGCAAACAGTTGAGAAATCAAACCATGCAAAACTGTGTCTTGAAATATCACGTGGATGGAAAATTTCTAGACCCTGGGGGAAACAATTCTACAAGTTCATGGACTGTCATGGAAACCTTTTAAATTCTAGTTGGAACTTTTTGGTTTTAATTTTCCTTACAACATATTTAAGAAACCATTTAAGAAGCAGTGGGAACCATCTGTATCTCGACTTCCAGAGATGTTCTTTCTCACTCTCTTGGAGATAGAAGAAAGAGCTGGATGCAACCATCAGGTTTTGGCCACCATTGAATGGACTTTTCTCCACAAATAATAGGTTACTTTTCATCAGTAGAATTTAAAAGGACTTAATGAATGGTGAGATTTATAATTCACTTTTTTCACTTTCACATAGTATTTCAAATTGTTACAAAGTCCTTAGATGTGTGAGTATTGTGGCCAGGTTGTCTAGTTTAAAGAAATTCACGTGTTTATAAATAATAACTGTATACACTCGGGCTAGTTTCACAAATTTTCTGGGTTCCAAAGTTCTCATCTTCAAAGGGATTAAAATATCACCAAGCTCAACATGTATGGAACTAAATGAAAGTACACATGTGGAGCCTATTAGACAGCACTTGACAGATAAAAAGTGCTCAATAGACACGTACTATAACAAAATGAATTTTTTTAAAACTTCAATCTAATGAAGTTAAAGCTGTGTTAACCTCTTTACTATCAAGTTAATTCCAAATTACTTACAAATGCAATTGATATAAAGAATAATGTTGTACAAAATGTAAAAATATAATGTTTCCACAATCACACATTCACAAATGGAACAGATTTTTTAAAAAACAACTCTAACTGCATCCATTTTATTTTCATTGTGTAATATCATACATAACATTATTTTCCTGCTTCCACATTGTTCAAAGAATAATAAATATCTGCAATTCTGAACTACTTAGTGCTTGTTATGGCCTTCTCTCTTCCATAATTATGCTAAATGGTTATGACAGCAGAAAAAGAGAAGACTCAGGTATCCACAAGGAGGGGTACAACTGGAGAGAGAAAGGGTAAGTTTTCAAATTTATTTTTTAATTTCTAAAAAGAGAAGGACTATTTCAATTTAGCCATTCAAGGAAATCAGTAGAGACACATGGAGAGGATATAAAAAATCTGAAATTTTTAAGGCACAGAATATGCTTAGCTAGACAGACAAGGAATAAATGTCATTCTTCAAGCAATTGATAATCTCATGTAAAAATACTGTGGTCTAAAAAAGCATAAAAGGAATGCTAATGAAGATAGGATTTTAATTTATAATTTCAGAGCATAGTAACCATGTTTGTTTAGAAAATAAATGCAAATGTGACTGATAGGCACATATGTACATGCACATGCATCTAAAATTCACTGCTTTATGTGTAATTGCAAAACAGTATTTATAATGACATTCTTACTAGTGAATCCTAGTACAGCTTTAATTTTGCATATACTTCAAACTTACAGCAAGATTCTTATTTTAAGAAAAGAGAAAGATAAAGGGGATCAAACAATTTGGGTTATAATACACATATACTTGGAAATGTCACAATGAAACTCCCTGTATAGTTATCTTAAATGAACAAAAATGTTATATTTTTATTACAAAAATGGAGAACAGGAAGGCAAAACAGGTCCTGTTTCAGGGTTTGGTATAAGTGGGAGGAGGAAAGGTATAAGATAAGGGTGTAGGAAGGTGAAATATGGTAGAAATATTATGTACACATGTATGTAAAAGGAAAAATGCAAAGATGTAAGAATGTAGATTTAATATTGATACAAAAATAAATTCACATTCTTGCACAAGAAGCAGCTTATTCTGTTCACATTTCTCCTGGAATGTTCCAGGTTGAATGTTATCTCTGTGTGACATGACATGACAATGAGACATACTGGTTTTTGAATGACAGGAGAATTAAATATTGATTTAAAAATGGGTGGTTTTCGATGGTGTACTTGACTATATTTTTCTGCTTAATTAATTTACTTTTGAAGTAATTTAGGTTATGTAAGTCTCCAAGAGAGTATAAACAGTTTTGTACACTGCTCATGTAGTTATTCCTAATATTACTGCTAACATTAACATGGTTGTATTAGTCAAAACTACATAATGAGCTTGATAAACTCTTACTTATGAACTAGATTTAAATCATATTTTATCAATTTTTTCACTACTGACTTTTCCATTGCTAGGTTTCATGATAAAATCCCAGATTAAGAAGCTGGTTATTGGCTTGAACTAAATGTCTCTAAGCATGCATTTCTCATCAATAACATAGGATAAGGAGACTTGGTACAGACTTCCTACTTAGTAGATGCTGAACAATTGTTTTTTCTTCCATTATTTCATTTGGTCATCATGACAGCACTCTGAAGCTAGTATTATTTTTGTAAGCTTGTAAAATGATGAATAATATTTTAAAAATCCTAAATACCTTGTCTATACTTTTTAAGTTTTAATTTTAAAGCTAGATACTTTCCCATAAACTTTTATCTTTTATAATGAATTAGTTAATTCACTTAAATGTGCAATTCGGTTCATAATGTTAAAGAAATATATGAGAAGTCAAGATTTTCAAGTACATCTTAACTGCATGCTATTTTTTGTCTTTGTAATAAGGCAGTCTCTTGGTCAGGGGTGATAGTTAAGTCATCTTTGATCCTATTCCACAATGATAGCAGACATGATTGAGAAAATACAGTCCTCCTCTCTTGAAACCAGGATGTGGCTCAGAAAATGTCTCAGCAATTCAGTTCTGGAATCTGCTGCAAATTGATCAAGAGTGATACTTAGTTGCTTGTGGTGACACACACCTATATCCAGCACTTGGGATGCTATTACAAGTTTTAATGAATTCCAAACCAGCGAGGCATCTATATTTAAGACTGTGTCCCAAACAAAGATGGGGAGTTCATTGTGATAAAATAAAATCTCTTTGTAGGACTAATATATGCTATTAAGTGTTTTATAAGAAAGCTAGCACTTGAAATAAAACTATTTTGCATCCCTACCACAAGTGAATTCTTCCTGTTGTCAAAATTTAAACCCATTACCATCTTTAACAAATTTCCAATTTTGTGTTCTCCATGATGACAGAAGCACTTATTATAATTTTACATATGGGTGCAAATTGTTGATGACTGTTTAGAAGCAGTTTTTTTTTCTTCTAATTGCCAATTGTAAATTTCACTTGTCATTTTTACCTTTTCCTGTGGAAAATATGAAAAACCTAAGCAATGTAAATGAGTTTGTGCTTCTAGGGCTATCACAGAATCCAAATATTCAGAAAGTAGTATTTGTTGTGTTTTTGTTTGTCTACATTGCAACTATTGGAGGCAACATGCTAACTGTAGTGACCATCATCTGTAGCCCTGCATTGAGGGGATCCCCCATGTACATCTTCTTGGCATTCCTGTCCTTTTTGGATGCGTGCTTCTCCTCAGTCATTGCCCCAAAGGCTATCGCAGACTCCTTTTTTGAGAGGAAGACTATCTCCTTTGAAGGATGCATGATGCAGATCTTCGCTGAACACTTCCTCGCTGGTGTTGAGGTGATTGTCCTCACAGCCATGGCCTATGATCGGTATGTGGCCATTTGCAAACCCTTGCATTACTCTTCCATCATGAACTGGCGGATATGTGTCACTCTGATTGGGGTATCCTGGACAGGGGGCTTCTTGCATTCCATTGTACAAATTCTCTTCACTTTTCAGCTTCCCTTTTGTGGCCCCAATGTCATAGATCACATCATGTGTGACTTGTACCCATTACTGAAGCTTGCCTGCACTGACACACACGTCTTTCGCCTGTTAGTGATTGCCAACAGTGGGTCGATCTGCATTATCATCTTCTCCTTGCTGCTTATCTCATATGGTGTCATACTTTTCTCTGTGAGAACTCACAGTTCTGAAGGACAAAGGAAAGCTCTCTCTACCTGTGGATCTCATATTGCTGTAGTTGTGTTGTTCTTTGTCCCATGTATATTTATGTATGCACGGCCTCCATCGGCCTTCTTCTTTGATAAATTTGTGGCAATATTTTGCACAATGCTCACTCCCTTACTCAATCCTTTGATTTATACTCTCAGGAATAAGGACATGAAAAATGCTATGAGAAAAGTGTGGAACAGATTGGTGGCACTTTCTGATAATAAATAAAATATTAAACTTAAAAAAAAGACAGTTAAAAATGAAAATGTTAAAATTGTCTTAGATAAAACTTTATGGGGTTGCAGGATGTTTGATGGGAAATAATGTCATACAATAGTAAAAGCACTTGAGTTGAGGTCAGTAAATTACATTTTCAACCTTCTATCACTCATCAATCAGAAGTCAGCAACACATATGTAAATTTAACAAATGGAATTTTATGCTTACTTAGAACTTAATCAAAGCAAAAAACATGAAAAGATAAAGTCCCTATCAAATTCTTTGTTATTTTTTCTATGCCTTGGAAATTCTTTTAGAGGGAAGAAAAATGTATGTTAACGATTAGCAAGAGAAATTTAAAGTAATTCAAGTTAAGAAAATAAAAATGTAGATTTATTGCATTATTATCAGTGACTGATTAAAAAATGACTAAGATACAGGAAGAGTAGAGAGCAGATCATTCACAGAACCCCAAATGATATTCTTTTATCACATCACTTCATCATTTGGTGGGTACATTACTATTTGCAAAAGAATTTGAGTTAGTTTTTGAATTTTGAGAGATTCAGTCTGATCAGCACAGTTCTACCTATGGGTGAGATTATCTTAGGTCAGGTGATCAATTAACTGTGGTATAAGGAGATAAATTTCATAAATTAATTAGCAATGAGCATCTATGTGAGAATAATAAGAGGAAACTCTTATTGAGACCATATTCCTACAGAAGTTAGTACCAAACCTGAAAGTGTAGTTAGTATATCTTTCTCCTGGTAGAAGAGAAAATAAACCAAGGTCATATGAGAGTAAAATTTTTTTTTAGTAGTTATGATTTGAACAGTTTTATTGGTATTACTAGGGTTTGAACTCAGGACCTCACGCTTGTTAAGCAGTTGCTCTACCACATGAGCCATTCCACCAGCCCTTTTTTGTGTTGAATATTTTTGAGATGGAGTTTTAGATTTTGCACAATTTGGCCTTGAACTGCAATCCTTTTGATCTCTGCTTCCCAAGTAGCTAGAATTATATGCATGAACCAGGGACACAGAGATGATTTGAATTTTTAACCCAAGTGAAAACAATTTTAATTGAAGAATAACCAATACGAACATTATTCACAAATTTAGACACAGTTTGTCATTCTTATAGTTAAAATTTGTTACTCTCAGATGGGTAAATGTCTTCTGGAATAAATTTGTTTAAATTTATTTGCCCTAGAAAATCCACATAATATAATTTCCATTAATTGAGTATTGTGGAAGAAAATACAAAATAATAATCTTCTTTATTTTTTATGTGGGTCCCAAATACATGTATTTCCTTCCTCAGAATGGCTATAGCAGGAAATAGATAAGATTGTTTTGTATTTCACATATGGTAATCCATGAAGTACTAAGATCAGTGTCTAAAACATCACCTGAATCAAGTATGTGCATGGAAGCTGACAAAATGTGTAACAATGGACAGAAATAAACGTGTACTTTCCATGCTCCTTTTCCTTGTTTCTGTCTCACGACAACTGTGCTTCTTAATGTCCTTTCCTTTCATGCAGAAGTTCTTGTTGTTCATTGTTCATTAATCCCTAACATTTAATTTGAGAAATGAGGACTCAATTGGATCAACTACTTGAAAAATTTGTGAATCTATGATTTGATTTATTCAAAACAAAACATTATTCTTTCCAAATTTTGATGATCAGATTCTTGTTATCCAATTATGCACTTAAATTTAGAACAATTTTAAGTATTTTTAAATCCCAGCTTCCCATTGTGAACTTTGTTATAGCGTTCACTGAGAAAAGCAAATGTTATATTCAACAGAGGAAAACATAAAAATAAAAGAAAGCTATCTAATCTTTTTTTCATTGCAAGTAGTTTAATGAACATAATTTTGCAAAAATTCACTACAATCAATATTTTGACTTCCTGTTTTATTTCTATGCTCATTGTGCTTAAAGAAAGTGAATTTATAGCAATAAAATTCCAAAAACAGTTTTTGAGCAATACAATGGCTTTGTACTACTCAGTGGCATTATTGCAGTCATTTTATTTACTGAAAAATTTTGAGGAATATACTGCCTATTTTAAAATTAGATATTTTTAAAATAGCATCTGTGTACCTGAACAAAATCCATTAGAGTGATTTCAAACTTAAAAATTTAAATACTGTCATATATTAAGTATATGTGAAAACATATACAATGATATCATTTTGAATAAAATCTAACATTAAGCAGATATTAATATTAAAATAAAGTTTAAAAACACAAAAGTATTATTTGACAAAAAAATTTAAAAGTAAATGGATTCGGGATTGTGACTGTGATAAAACATAAGTCAGGTAAAGCTATGATTTTGCTCAAAATCTTGTAATGATTATCTATTTCACTTTTGCCCTCCAAAAGTACAAAGTTGATCGACAGTGACTTCATTGCTTGCTTCTCACTCAGTCAAACTTACTCTTCTCCGATAATACTGGGCTCCTTTTTCCTCAGTGAAAAACCAAAACATCTGCTGCCTCACAGCCTTTGCATGGCTTGCAAATTTGTTTTTTTCAACAAATTTCATGGCTCAGTCTCTTCCTTCCTTCTTGCTAAATCCTACTCTATCTATAATTCCTAGGTTTTAGTCAGCCTTCTCACATCCACATCTTTATTTGTGAACACGTGTTTGTGGGCATATTCACTGGAACTTCTCATTTTCCAGACCCAGTAATCTTAGGACATTACTACAGATGTCATTAAAATATAAGACCCTTAAACTTTTAGTTGAGAGATTTGGATTCTAGGCTCAGTTTTATTCCTAATTAACTGTATTTACACTGGGTGAATAATTTCACATCTCTGGGTCTCAATTTCTCATGTTCTTAGCAATAAGAACACAAAAGATTTCTTTGTACGTATCCAAGTCAGGTAATTTTTTTTATTATTATTTTACAACTTAGACCTTACAGGAATGTTCTGAAGGTAATGTTTTCAGATTCCCATATATTTGATGAGAAAGATGGGTCTCAAAGTATTCAAATGACACATCAAAACTTTTGTCAAAATTCCTCCTGCTCATTGGTAACAAGTACAACAAGAAAACAGGTGTGATAATTGTCTTAGAGGTTCCCCTGAGACACTTGGGCTTGCGAGTTGCCAGTAGGTACAGCAAAAGCATGCTGCAATCTATACATAGCATTTTCCTACATTAAATTCTGATTTCCATTTATATTTCCTCATATCTCCTCTGGATTTTTCACTTAATCCTCATTGTAATTCTTTAACAGGCAATGGAATACCTAGGAGGTGTGGTGGAGTGTAACATGATCTCCAAGATAGGAATGTAATTTTCCCTGATATCTAACTTTCCCTGTGAGTACAAATGCACATATCTTTAAAAGTATAATAGGTATCCATATAAATATATATGCAAATACATAAGTATGTAATAATTTCTTTCCCTTTTGTTTCTTTCTTCTCCTTACATTAATTTAAAAATATATATGAGATTAGGAATTGAATAAATTAGCATTGACAATTTGAAATCAATAACAAATAAATACATAAATAATTATTTTGCTAGGTTTTTTTTTTTTTTTTTTTTTTGCATAACAGCAAATTGAAAATTAAGGACCTTAAGATACCTGCTCAAATTCATGCACCAAAAAAGTAGTAGAGCCAGAAATTGTGCCCACCACACAAATATTGTCTTGCTGAGACTTTAACCAGTTTCAAAGACTTCCATGCATCTTGATGGATGAACAAATTATATGGTGAAGAGAAGACAGTTTCCAAACCTACAATTCTGGAGTTTTACTAATAGCATTAAAACTTGTTTTGCTTGTGCTTTGTTTCAGTTAGGTAGCTCACTGTATCTATCTTATGTTTAGATTTGGGGCTGTGGTTTTCTTGGAGCTCTTAAGGTTGAAGACCTACCACAGACATCTGCAAATTTTTGTGGGAATTGTTGTAAATATTCAATACAGTAAAATAATATTTAGCTTATGTTATTTCAAAAGAGAAATTATGAGATGATAGATGAATTTAGGGATCTTTCTCAAAGTATAAGAGTAGCTTAGTTTCTTACAAGATTTTATCATGAAATGAATATTAAAAATTATCCTACTCTTCATGAAGTTCAACTGTCTTTCAAAAATAGAACGTGCTGTTCTATTTTACCCATCTTCTGGAAGACACTTTTGAAATATGTCTACAAGCAGAATCCCTTCTCTCTATGAACTACCAGCACCTGATAAAATGCCTTTATTCTAGTTAGACCTTATTGACCAAAATTGAGACAGTTCCAGTAGGACTGAAAGTCTGAAATTGAGACAATTTCCATGACACTTCAGGTCCAAAACCAAGACAATTTTTGTGGGACTTAGACAGAGATTGAGAGGCAGTGAGTAATCCTGACAGTGGCCCTATAGGCCTTACCTGGTAGGACAGGATTATGAGAAGGCAGGAGCATTCCCACTGCCAATTGATATCTTACATGTGTGGGCACCTGGATATTTTCTAGGCATCCCCAGAAAATAGCAAGTGAATCCACCCAGTTGCTGGACAAAGGGAGTTTAGCCATCAAAGAAAGGAAACTGTAGAAGAGCAGCAAAAAAAGAGAGGAAAGATAGCAAGGATGCAAATGGAAACTCCAGCCTCTGTTCAAGGTCTGAGTGTGAACCTGGGAAGAGCTGTAGCTCTCCACTGCTTTCCAGATTTCTAGAGTGCAGAACTGGGAGTCAAACCCACCTGACCATCCTGGATTTCTGCACTATTTGTTACAAAGGAAAGAGGCATGGAAGAGGTAGGCAGATGGCTCAAATACCAGGGCAGAGTTTATTGTTCTAGAAGGAACCCTGCAGAGAGGGTCCCCAGCAAGAGAGCTGGAGCCTACAGCTTATTACAGATTTGGAGTAGATATAGGGAAGGGGGTTGGATGGGAAATTTTGCTGGGTGGAAGATTTTCCCAGAGTGGAATGCTAGGGAAAGCTAAAGGGGATAACTGGTAATTAAGTAGATAAGTTGGTCATCTCTGTGCCCTCTGGAGAAGTGACTGTCATTTCTTTCAGGCTAAGTGTTTCCAATAAACTGCTTGCAAAGGAAGGGTGTCCAGTGCTGACATGGCTTCTTTTCGTTCACCTTAACAATATCCACTGTGATAGGGCACACTGATGAGTCTCAATGAAGTTTAGTTTGCCTGTTTTGACCACAGTTGGTATGATACATCTTCCAATTAAATTAAATTTGATGCTATTTTGTTGGAAGTCATCTATTTGTTTCTAAGAAAAAAAGATGAGTTTTTCAAACTTTTTGAAACATTTTCTTCATGTTCTCTCATCAAGACTGAGTTGATGATCTTTTTTTTTTTCTTTTATTATTCATATGTGCATACAAGCCTTGGGTCATTTCTCCCCCCTGCCCCCACCCCATCCCTTACCACCCACTCTGCCCCCTGCCCCTCCCCCCACCCCCTCAATACCCAGCAGAAACTATTTTGCCCTTATTTCTAATTTTGTTGTAGAGAGTATAAGCAATAATAGGAAGGAACAAGGGTTTTTGCTGGTTGAGATAAGGATACCTATACAAGGAGTTGACTCACATTAATTTCCTGTACGAGTGTGTTGCCTTCTAGGTTAATTCTTTTTTGATTTAACCTTTTCTCTAGTTCCTGGTCCCCTTTTCCTATTGGCCTCAGTTGCTTTCAAGGTATCTGCTTTAGTTTCTCTGCGTTAAGGGCAACAAATGCTAGCTAATTTTTTAGGTGTCTTACCTATCCTCATAACTCCTTTGTGTGCTCTCAATTTATCATGTGCTCAAAGTCCAATCCCATTGTTGTGTTTCCCCTTGATCTAATGTCCACATATGAGGGAGAACATACTACTTTGGTCTTTTGGGCCAGGCTAACCTCACTCAGAATGATGTTCGCCAATTCCATCCATTTACCAGCAAATGATAACATTTTGTTCTTCTTCATGGCTGTATAAAATTCCATTGTGTATAGATACCACATTTTCTTAATCCATTCGTCAGTGTGGGGCATCTTGGCTGTTTCCATAACTTGGCTATTGTGAATAGTGCCACAATAAACATGGGTGTGCAGGTGCCTCTGGAGTAACCTGTGTCACAGTCTTTTGGGTGTATCCCCAAGAGTGGTACTGCTGGATCAAATGGTAGATCAATGTCTACCTTTTTAAGTAGCCTCCAAATTTTTTTCTGTTTAGTTCACTTGCCCATTTCTTTATTGGTTCATTAGTTTTGGGAGAATTTAGTTTTTTAAGTTCCCTATATATTCTGGTTATCAGTCCTTTGTCTGATGTATAGTTGGCAAATATTTTCTCCCACTCTGTGGGTGGTCTCTTCAGTTTAGAGACTATTTCTTTTGATGAACAGAAGCTTTTTAGCTTTATGAGGTCCCATTTATCTATGCTATCTCTTAGTTGCTGTGCTGCTGGGGTTTCGTTGAGAAAGTTCTTACCTATACTTACTAACTCCAGAGTATTTCCTACTCTTTCCTGTATCAACTTTAGAGTTTGTGGTCTGATATTAAGATCCTTGACCCATTTTGAGTTAATCTTGGTATAGGGTGATATACATGGATCTAGTTTCAGTTTTTTGCAGACTGCTAACCAGTTTTCCCAGCAGTTTTTGTTGAAGAGGCTGCTATTTCTCCATTGTATATTTTTAGCTCCTTTGTCAAAGACAAGTTGGTTATAGTTGTCTGGCTTCATATCTGGGTCCTCTATTCTGTTCCATGGGTCTTCATGTCTGTTTTTGTGCCAGTACCATGCTGTTTTTATTGTTATTGCTTTGTAATATAGTTTGAAGTCAGGTATTGTGATACCTCCTGCATTGTTCTTTTGACTGAGTATTGCCTTGGTTATTCATGGCCTCTTGTGCTTCCATATAAATTTAACAGTAGATTTTTCAATCTCTTTAATGAATGTGATTGGAATTTTGATGGGAATTGCATTAAACATGTAGATTACTTTGGGGAGTATAGACATTTTTACTATGTTGATTCTACTAATCCATGAGCACGGGAGATCTCTCCACTTTCTATAGTCTTCCTCAATCTCTTTCTTCAGAAGTTTATAGTTTTCCTTGTAGAGGTCTTTCACATCTTTTGTTAGGTTTACACCTAGGTATTTGATTTTTTTTGAGGCTATTGTAAATGGAATTGTTTTCATACATTCTTTTTCAGTTTGCTCATGGTTAGTGTATAGAAATGCTAATGATTTTTCTATGTTGATTTTATATCCTGCTACCTTGCTATAACTATTGATGATGTCTAGAAGCTTCTGAGTAGAGTGTTTTGGGTCTTTAAGGTATAGGATCATGTCATCTGCAAATAGGGATATTTTGACAGTTTCTTTACCTATTTGTATTCCTTTTATTCCTTCTTCTTGCATAATTACCCTGGTAGGAATTCCAGTACTATGTTGAATAGGAGTGGAGATAGTGGGCATCCTTGTCTAGTTCCTGATTTTAGAGGGAATGGTTTCAGTTTTTCTCTGTTAAGTATAATGCTGGATGTAGGTTTGTCATATATAGCTTTTATAATGTTGAGGTACTTTCCTTCTATTCCTAGTTTTCTTAGAGCTTTTATCATGAAACGGTGTTGGATCTTATCAAAGGCTTTTTCTGCATCTATTGAGATGATTAAGTGGTTTTTGTCTTTGCTTCTGTTAATGTGGTTTATTATGTTTATTGATTTTCGTATGTTGAACCACCCCTGCATCCCTGGGATGAAGCCCTCTTGGTCGTGGTGAATAATCTTTTTGATGTGTTATTGAATTTGGTTTGCCATTATTTTGTTGAAGATTTTTATATCAATGTTCATTAAGGAGATTGGCCTATAGTTCTCCTTTTTGGAGGTGTCTTTGCCTGGTTTTGGGATAAGTGTAATACTGGCTTCATAACATGTGTTTGACAGTTTTCCTTCCATTTCTACTTTGCAGAACAGTTTAAGGAGTGTTAGTATCAGTTCTTCTTTAAAGGTCTGATAGAATTCAGGAGAGAATCCATCAGGTCCTGGACTTTTCTTTTTGGGGAGACTCTTGATTGCTGCCTCAATTTCATTTTGTGTTATAGATCTATTCTGGTGATTAATTTCCTTTTGGTTCAGTTTTGGATGATCATATGTATCTAGAAATCTGTCCATTTCTTTAATATTTTCAAATTTATATGAATATAGGTTCTTGAAGTAGTCTCTGATGATTTCTTGGACTTCCATGGTGTTTGTTGTTATCTCCCCATTTGCATTCCTGATTCTACTAATTTGGGTTTTTTCTCTCCTCATTTTAGTCAGGTTTGCCAGGGGTCTATTGATCATGTTTATTTTTTCAAAGAACCAAGTTTTTGTTTCATTAATTCTTTGTATGGTTTTTTTGGTTTCTATTTCATTGATTTCAGCTCTTATTTTTATTATTTCTCTCCTGCTATTTGTTTTGGGATTTGTTGTTCTTGTTTTTCTAGGAGTTTGAGATGTATCATTAGGTCATTGATTTGGGATCTTTCAGTCTTTTTAATATATACACTCATGGCTATAAACTTTCCTCTCAGGAGTGCTTTAGCTGTGTCCCATATGTTCCGGTAGGTTGTGTTTTCATTTTCATTGACTTCCAGGAACTTTTTAATTTCCTCTTTTATTTCATCAAAGATCCATTCTTCATTAAGTAATGAGTTATTTAGTTTCCAGCTGTTTGCATGTTTTTTGTCTTTACTTTTGTTATTGAGTTCTACTTTTACTGCATTGTGATCAGATAGCATGAACGTTATAATTTCTATTTTCTTATATTTGCTGAGGCTTGTTTTGTGCCCTAGGATATGATCTATTTTGGAGAAGTTTCCATGGGCTGCTGAGAAGAATGTATATTGTGTAGAAGATGGATGAAATGTTCTGTAGATGTCTACTAGGTCCATTTGATCTATTGCATATTTTAGATCTTGGATTTCTTTATTGATTTTTTGTTTGGATGGCCTATCTATTGATGATAATGGGGTGTTAAATTCTCCCACAACCACTGTGTTGGAGTTAATATATGCTTTTAGGTCTTTCAGGGTATGTTTGATGAAATTGGGTGCATTGACATTGGGTGCATACAGGTTGAGAATTATTATTTTCTTTTGGCTTATTTCCCCTTTTATTATTATGGAATGTCCTTCTTTATCTCGTTTGATCAATGTAGGTTTGAAGTCTACTTTGTCAGAGATAAGTATTGCTACTCCTGCCTGTTTTCGTGGGCCATTGGCTTGGTAAATCTTCTTCCAGCCTTTCATCCTTAGCCTATGCTTATTTCTGTCAGCGAGATGGGTTTCCTGTAAGCAACAAATTCTTGGATCTTCCTTTTTAATCCATTTCGTTAAGCGGTGCCTTTAAGTCCATTAACATTAAGTGTTAGTAGTGATAGGTATGTGGTGATTCCTGTCATTTAGTTGTCTTAGTTGTTTGAAGGTTTGATTGTGCATACCTAAGTTGAGGTTACTCTCTACTTTCTTGCTTTTTCTTTTCCTGTTGTTTGGTGCTGCCTGTCTTTTCATGGTTAAGTTGGGTTTCACTTTCTGTGTGTAGAATCCCTTGCAGAATCCTTTGTAGTTGTGGCTTTGTGGTCACATATTGTTTTAGTTTCTGCTCATCATGGAATACTTTTATTGTTCCATCTATTTTGAATGATAGTTTTGCTTGGTAGAATATCCTGGGGTTGAAGTTATTTTCGTTCAGTGCCCGGAAGATCTCACCCCATGCTCTTCTTGCTTTTAATGTTTCTGTTGAGAAGTCTGCTGTGATTTTGATGGGTTTACCTTTGTATGTTACTTGTTTTTTCTCTCCTACAGCCTTCAATATTCTTACCTTAGTTTCTGAACTTGTTGTTTTAATGATGATGTGTTGTGGGGTAGTTCTATTTTGATCTGGTCTGTTTGGTGTCCTGGAGTCCTCTTGCATCTGTATGGGAATATCTTTCTCTGGATTTGGGAAACTTTCCGTTATTATTTTGTTGAATATATTACACATTCCGTTCACTTAAACCTCTTCTCCTTCTTTGATGCCCATGATTCTCAAGTTTGGTCTTTTGATGGAGTAGGTGAGTTTTTGCATTTTCTTTTCACAGGTCTTGAGTTGTTTAATTACTAGTTCTTCGGTTTTTCCTTTAATGACCATTTCATCTTCAAGTTCTGAGATTCTGTCTTCTGTTTGTTCTGTTCTGCTGGATTGGCCTTCAGTTTTGTTTTGCAGTTCTGTTTCATTCTTTTTCTGAGGTTTTCCATATCCTTAGTGGTTTCCTCATTAATGTTGTCTATTTTTGTCCTGAGTTCATTTATCTGTTTATTCATCATGTTCTCTGTTTACTTTGGTGTTTATACAGTGCTTCTATGGTTTCCTTTATTTCTTCTTTTGCTTTTTCGAATTCTCTATTTTTGTTGTCTTGGAATTTCTTGAGTGTCTCCTGTACATTTTGGTTGACCCTATCCAGTAACATCTTTATAAAATTCTCATTGAGTACCTGTAGTATGTCTTCTTTTAAATTATTCTTGTGGTCTTCATTGGGTCCTTTGGCATAGTTTATCTTCATTTTGTTGGAGTCTGGATCAGAGTACCTGTTTTCTTCATTCCCCTCTGGTTCCTGTACTAATTTTTTGCTGTGGGGAAACTGGTTTCCCTGTTTTTTCTGTCTTCCCGTCATTATCTTTGGTGTTTTTACTGTCCCTGTACTGTGTGCAATTAAGTATTTTCTAGCTTGTAATAATAACAATGGTAATATTTAGAATGGAAGGGTGAGCTGAGATGGAAAGCAAGAAGTTAAAGAAAAGGGGAAAACAAATACACAGACAAGAGGGAGAAAACAGAACAAGGTTTCAGACAAGAAAGTTTCAAAGGTATAAACAGCGAGCGTTAGTGTACTAATTGACAGTAAGCTGAACAGACATTAGAGAGACAGAGAGAGGATTGAAAATAAAAAATAGAAAAAATAAAGTTAAGAATAAAAATAAAAAATAAGTAAATGAAAGAAATATCTATATATAAATATGAATTAAAATAAAATGGAAAATAGAAAAAAAAAACCAAAAAACCTCCAAGTACAAATGCAATGAAGTTTCAGTCTTAATAATTTGGGTGTCCATCTCAGTCTCCAATCCTGGAGATCGTGCCTCAGATGTTCTTCTGTAGTTGTCTCATCAAAGGGGATGCATAAAGTAGAACAAAACTACACACACACACACACACACACACACACAAATTTTAAAAACCCACCAAGTGTCTCAAGTTCAAATGCAATACAGTTTCAGTAAGTTTTTCCACTCACAGGTGTAATTTAGTTGTTCTCTCATCAAAGGTAGGGAGAAAAAGAAAAAAAAAGAGTCTGGACTCAGTACTGAGAGTGGTATCTGTAGCTGTGGCTTGCCTGCTGGCTGCTGTCAGCCTGCTGTTGCTGGAGGCATTGTTTATGCAGATCTCTGGGGTGAGCTTAGCACTCACCTGGCCCCGCAGACTTTGTTTGTTCAGAGTTGTCCTGTGTGGGAGCCTCTGCTACAGACTTTCCCCTTTCCAAGCACTGGGAAAGGTGACACTGCACCCGCGTTGTCAGGCCTGCATGTTTATTTACAGTTCATATGGAGGTGGGTCTTCCTTCCTCTCCTGTGGAGTTTTCCTCCCACCGCCACTTTCACAAGCTTTCCTGCTCCTGATTACTGGGCGGTGCTGCTTCTCCTGCCAGCCACCATGTTTGTTTACAGTTCACATGGGAAGTGGGTCTTCCCTCCTCTCCTGTGGAGTTTTCCTCCCTCTGTCACTCTCACCAGCTTTCCTGCTCCTTGTTGCTGGGCACGTGCCCCACCCCCACTCCTGCCAGAGCTTCTCCAGCCTGCCTGGCTTGTTTATTTACAGTCCTGGGAAGGATTCCTTTCCCCCAATCTTTGGCGCTCAGTGCGCCCCACCCTCTTTCCTGTGTGTCTTTATTGTTCTTATTGCTTATTACTCAGTTTTTCTTTTTTCCCCGGGTAGAGGTCAGTCTGTCCAGGGGGCTATGCTGCCCTGCCCCGGCTTGTCTGTGGGAGTACTGTGGTACCACAAAGCTCACCTGGTCTGCATCTTCCAGAGCCATCTGAGTGTGGGCAACTGGTGGCCTGGGGGCCCTCCTGGTTTCTCTGTTTAATGTAAAGTGGAGATTCTCTGTGCTGGCTGGAGGTGTGGAGGGGTCAAAGTTATGCCTCTTCTCAGTGATTATGCCTGCAAAGTGTGTCTCTGGTGTCTCTCCAAGATTTCACTATAGGAGGCTCGCTTTGTGCTTCCTCCCTCTAGCCACCATCTTGGAATCCCCCTGAGTTGATGATCTGAGGGAATCTACTCTGAGTATGCTTTCTATGCAGTATGGAAAATGTGGGATATATTCCCATCAATGATGATAGCTTAGATTTCCTGAGACTTACCTGCCCTGTACATGTACATGTTCTACTTCTCCAAAGCCTATCTTCCTCCAGAAGGTGGAGTTAAATTAGGATATGGTGTTGAGGCCAGCCTGGCAAAATTGTCTACCTTGGATCAGGATATCCCCTCAATTGAAGACTTTATGATATATGACATTATTTCTGGGACAGAGTAGGAATTTATTCCTTATACCTGAGGATTTTTTTGAATTTTTGGAAACCACATTCCTTCTCTGTTTTGGGGTTAAATGACATTGCAGTGGATTGGAGAGAAAAAGGCAAGAATCTTGGGTGAAACTGCCTCTCTTGTTGTTCTACTTCCTTTTGCATCTTTCTGAATACTACCCAATTCTATTTCTAACTGCTACTTTTCTCCTCTTTCATGTTCTGACTTCATTGATTCTCTACCCTTTCATACGTCCACTATTATTAATTCAGTATGTCATTTTCTGCCTTAATACTTGTCTCACCAGTAGTTTGCAGAACTTGATTTTTGGGGTCTTGACAGGAAATTAAAGGATTGATTCATACCTTTCCCATAACTGAGGATTTCTCTTATCTATAATGAAATCTACATGGATGATTATGACTTGAGGTTTTATATGACATACAGAAAGTGATTTGATCAAGGTAAATGACTTTGCTTCCCTCTTTTGAACATTATTCTGATTTGAGTTTCCCTCCTCCATGTTTCTGATACAAGTTGAAAAATTAGTCCAGGTTGAAAATTTATAATCTGATTCAGTTGCTCCTTTATTTTTAGTGTAAAGTACTTATGCAAAAAGATTTCATTATATTTCCATAAATGTATGTATTTTAGTCAAATTCACCTCCTCTATTACTTTCTTATCCTCCCTGTTCCTTTAAAAACATTTTAATAGGTTTCATTGTTCTATGTTCATACATGCTTATGAAGTCCTTTAATCATATTCATCTCTCTATCATTTCATTTTGTCCTCTTGTTTTTACTGGTTCCTACCACCATGTCATACTCATGTCAATTTTTAATATATAGGTCTAAATCCTGCATAGGAGGGAGAACATGCAATAATTATCTTTCTCAGTCTTACTTATTTCACTTAATATGATTTCCACTTCTCTACACTTTCCAGAAAATGACAACTTAATTTGTATTTATGCCACAGTAATTCTCCATTGAATTTATATACCACATTTTCTTTACCCATTCATCAGTTGATGGATACGTATGTTGATTCCATGTTTTGGTTATTGTCAATAGTGCTTCTATAAACATGAGTATGCATGTATTTCTACTGTATCTTGTCTTGCATTCCTTTAAAGGGATGCCCAAGAGGCATAGAGTAGATCATATGGTAGTTCTATTTTTAGTTTTTGGAGAATCTCTGTATTGACTTTCACAGTGGCCACACTAATTTACCTTCAATGTGTGTGAACAAGAGCCAGTTCTTGAAGGAGGAGGCAATGACTTCACTTCTGGGACTTCACAGAACCAAGGCTTTTTTTCTAAAGCAGTCTAAAGAAGGAACCCTGAAGTATAACAGGTGGCCATATATGTGTTACTCAGAGTACACTGATTTGAAAACATATTTTGGAAACAAATTAAGGTAGAAAAATTTATTTTAACACAGGTTTCATTCCATCACAGTGGGGAGGACATCATAGAGTAGAGTAGGACAGCTCACATAATGGTAGTCAGGAAGCAGAGTGAAGCAGTAACAAGAAGGAGCCAGGGAAAGATGGAGCCTCCAAGAACATTCCCCATGACTTATTTCCTTCAGCCAGGTCCCTCCTTACACATTTCTACCACCTCCCAATAGTCTTTAAAATCTGAATCTATCAACGGAATAAAACATTCATTACATCAAAGCCCTCATGATCAAATCTTACATGAAATTATCTCAACTAATCTCCTCAACCAATTGGATATTTCTAATCCAATCCAATGCATGATCAAAATTAACTATCACTTCCTATAATGCCATTCTGAGAAACTGCTTGAACTTATTTCCTCGGGCATAATGCCATTGATGGACTTTGCTAGTAAAAGTTTAGAAGAGCTACCAAAAGTTCATATTCTTTATTCAAAAAACTGTAAAAGTACAAGTCCTGCAGGTGATAAGGCATTCATTTCTAAATTGTATCAGAAGGAATTAAAAACCCACTTATTCACCATCTTTACTGCAAGCTGTTATTGCTATATAAACCTAAGGAGAAAAAGAAAAATGACTAGGAAAAGTAATTAAGTTAAGTTAATGGAGGAGGAAAAGCCTTTGGCTTTGAGTTTTCCTAAAACTCAACCACTACACCAAAGAATCGGTGGAAGGTCATTGATGATGGGAAGCTGTTTTTTTTAACTATTGATATTTCTACTAAACATCTATCCAGGACCCCAAAGTTCAGTGGTACAGTTTCATTCCATATGTTATACTGGTGATTGTGGGTGAATATGATTAAAGTACATTATCTAAATAGCACAACAAGACACACTAAAATCAGGCAAAAAAAAGAGGGGTAGGAAATAAGTTAAGAAAGAGAAACAGAGTTATTTTGATTAAAATACATACTAGGCATTTATGGAAATATCACAAAGAAACCCTTTATACAATTATTGGACACTACACACAAAAAAATAAAAAATAAAACCAACATAAACATCTTAAACAGTAATCTGGTGATTCAGTCCTTCTGTAGAATTACATAATGGAACAGGTAAAATATGCCATAATATACATAAGAGTTGGTCAATTAGCAATGCATATCTTAGTATGCTTATGTATACATATGTTTTCCCATGGTCATAGGAAAAAATGAAGAATATTCAGTACCATCTAGTCTAAAAAAGATTTTAAGAATTACCAAATTATACAAGTCTGCAGCAGATAGGGTACTTTTAATCATTTGTTCAAAGATCCTATGCATCTTATAATTCATGAATAACTTGAGTATTTTTAATATCTAAGTGCTTTCCTACTTTAAAAGAATGGAACCTAAATTGCATAGCCTTAAATTGTCTTACTGGAGTTTTATGTATCTAGGTAGAAATATTACATTTAGCTATGTGTTTTCATTTTTCAGATTAAAATCAACTCCTAAAATACTTGTTTTCCTCAGAACAGACATTTCACAAAAGTACTTTATTCAAACATGTTAAAATAAGTGTTTATACATCTGTAAATATCCGTATGCTGATGTGTGTCATGTTTGTATTTCTATACTTTTTAAAAAAACTTTTATTTTATTTATGTGTGCATACAATGTTTGGGTCATTTCTCCCCCCTTCCCCCACCCCCTCCCTTATCCCCCCTACTTCTCCTTTCGCCCCCACCCCCTCGCTATCTGGCAGAAACTACTTTGCCCTTATCTCTAATTTTGTTGAAGAGAGAGTATAAGCAATAATAGGAAGGACCAAGGGTTGTTGCCAGTTGAGATAAGGATAGCTATACAGGAAATTGACCCACATTGATTTCCTGTGCATGCGTGTTACCTTGTAAGTTAATTCTTCTCGAACTAACCTTTTCTCTAGTTCCTGGTCCCTCTCTCTTATTGGTCTCAGTTGCCCCAAAGTATCTGCTTTAGTTTCTCTGCATTGAGGGCAACAAATGCCATCTAGTTTCTTAGGTGTCTTACCTATCCTCATACCTCCCTTGTGTGTCCTCGCCTCATCATGTATTTCTATGCTTGTTGTATCACTTCAATGCCATACTCATGTACTTGGACACTTTCTTTTATATATCTGTTACATGTCTTCATGTTTAATGACTGGTTTTCATTGGGTTAAACTTACTGTATCTGTAGCCTTCTCAAGAAAAATTCATCCTTTTATCTTTCTAACCAAAAAGCAGGGAGTCAAAATGTTGATGATATCACAGCTCACACATAATATATGAGAAAAAAATATTCACCTTCAAAATGCATACAAAATCTGATTTTCTCTCATTTACTCTCCTGACATCCTGGTACCTGGCATTATCGTCTGCGTAGATAATAGACATAGACTCTAAGAATTCTTTTTACTTCTACTCATGTTTTGCTGAATCTATTTTCAGTTCACCAATTAGAATCTTTTCTTATAACTACAACCCAGGGCACTTCTTTTCTTAAAACCATGCAATGATGCCATGTCATTCAGAGCTAAAAGTAAAATCTTTAGAATTGTTTATTCTTCTGTTGTCTCTGTGGCTCTTCTAGTATGTACATTTTTCCTCTTCCAATGGATCCAGCCATAGTGGCTTCCTTACTGTTCCTTGACCACATTTGACAGATTTTCACCTTGAGCTATAAGTTTCAGCTGGTTTTATGATTAAAACTCTCTTTTAGTAAGGTGCTTAAATAATACCTTCATATATTTAAAGTATTTGAAATTATATACAAAATTTTCTACCTTATCACTAAATTTGATGCAATATTCTTATCACTACCCAGATAGCCTTATGACCTTTAGGTATTTTTATCTTTTTCTTTTCTCTTGCCTTGTTTTTCTTTCAGTCTCAAGTTATAAACTAGGGTTTCAAACATGCTAGGAAAGCACTTCAACAATGAACCACATTGCTAGTCTCCTTTTTGTTTTTCTTTTTAAGAGCATTTGTTATCATATAACATATTATTTACTCACTTGCTATTTTTATTTTTTCTTGTCTGCTCCAACTTGAATATAATCCCCAAGAAAGCAAGAATCAGTGTATTAAAGAGATAAAGGATCCCTTGAGATCAGGAGTTCAAAGTAGGTCGAGAAAAATAGCAAGGAATTATCTCAAAAATAACAAATAAATAAAAATAAAACAAAATGAAGTTTAGGAAATTTGTGCTTACATCCAAAAATTCCCTTGTTGTGAGCTACTAGAAATGCCAAATATTTAGAAATCATACATATGAGGTGCTGGTGACTTGCTGAGGCAATCAAAACTAAAACAGGTGAGGATGCCAGAGAAACAAGACCATCACTACAGGATGTTGAATTCTGTGGCTGGTTTTACTCTGAGAGAACTTGCTGCTTCTGAACATGGACAGAATCAGAGCCTTCATGCAGGATCTCTTCATGTTGTAGGTCAGGGTCAGAGACACTAGTAGAGAATTTGGAGTTAATTTGGGGAGAATAATTCCTGAAGTACTTTTTTATCTCTCAATAGGTTTTATAAGTTGAGTTTATTCCTTCAGCTTTTGAAGTTCTAACCCCCACAACCTGGGAATATGATGTTATTTGGAAACAAGGTCTTTACAGGTGGACAAGTTCAGATAGGATTAATAAAGTGAGTTCTAATGCTACATAACACCATCCTTACATTAAAGATAAATGTCACCACATAAGCATACACACAGAGTGAATACCAGAGAAGATGAGGCAGAGAAATTCAGGTGATACATATGCAAACCCAGAATTCCAGAAATCTGAGAGCCAAGCACCAAAGCTAGGACAGAAGCATGAAACATACGCTCCCTCATGGCCCTTGGAAAGAGCCATACAATAAAACAATGGGAGGCAAAAAAATAGAATATAAAAAATGAAGGAAAGCTGGTGGCATGGCCCAAGTGGAGAGCACCTGCCTATGAGGCACAAGGCCCTGAGTTCAAACCCCAGTCCCACCAAAAAAATTCAGACAGGACAAGAAGGCAGAAACCTAGTTCTTTGAGTAGAAGTATAAAATTGATAGTTTTTTTTTCTATATCAGGGGCTGTCCATGGTTATATTCATTTGTCAAAACTCATCTACTGTACATTAAAAGCTTGCCTCTTATTATATGTAAATATAAGAAAGTAATCTAAAAATAAAAATATGCAAAAATATTTTTCTTTAAATTCCTTCTCTCATTTCCCTTTAATTCTCTACCAACATATTGACCACAAAAATTTTTATTAGTTAAATTTTAATTGTCATTATATATATTAAACTGTATCCTATCACTAGGATTAATGTGTAATTATTATTAATTACTAAACTAATACTAGTATATTTACTACTTTCGTGTGGAAGGGGAATGCTACTCAAGGGTTCTATTACTAAGCTATGTCACCAAACCTAACGGTAATGTTTTTCATCATATGAAACTAAAGGAAGTTTAGAAGTGTACATAAAATCTCAGAAACACAATACATACTACTAGAATTGAAATACATTGTATCTATTTGAATCTTTAACTGGGCTTACAAATCTTTCTGCTATTTAAAAATATTTGACCTGAAGAAGAAAGCCTTTGTAACTTTTAGCAGTCTACCCTTCAGTGTGATTTTGAAGGCATACTTGAATGGGGTACTTGGTAACCAAAGTGACAAGTGACACTTAGGACAGGATAAGAGGAGAGGCAGGGGACATGATCAGTCTATTGGCAGCATTGTCTGTGACATCATTCATCCTATGGTTTGGTCTGTTCCTAAACTAACCTCTTAAGGAGCTCATTGAGAAAAATCTGTCAGTCTTGTGTGGGAAGGGGGTGGTCTTTGTCCTGCTGGAACATGGGCATTTGTGGAAGTTGTAATATATCTATAAATAGTGGGTGGAGTGAAAAGAGTTGTTTAGTTCACATCTTGTTCCAAGGAATATTGTGGGGTAAGACTGCAGACTTTAGAGATGTTTGTATATAGAAGAGTGGACACATTTTTCTTATTCTGAAAAAGAAAAGTAAGAAATCTTGTCAGCTTTTCATATCCTGTGGTAGAATCTAATTTAGACTTTTTAGGAAAAACTGGCTGTCTGTGGAATATCTCTTCTCCACATCTGCTGCATACACAGCAATACTGAACAAGGCAAAAGTGCAATTTAATGTTATTCATGTACCACATATGATTTATCTTAAAATAAATTGGAATTGAGAAGAGAAAATCATGTTTGATGTACTGGATTCCATCTGTTTTGTTTCTAAGAAAAAAGCCAAGTTTCCAAGTCCAATCAACTATTTTCTTTCTCTTGACTCTCATTTAGGAATAGCTCACATTCATCTGTACTGTCTCTGAAAACGTTAGTATCTAGAGAAATATTTTCCTTATTGACAAAAAGATTCCAGTATTTTAGGGTTCCTCATCTTACACCAGCTTCTGTTTTGCCCTGCAGTATCTCAGGATAAATCCTGATAAAAAAAATGAAGGGTGCTGTGGTGTAATAACTTAAAACCTGTGTACTTATTTGCAAATTCTGAAGTGAGGACAAGCCTAGGGATCCACACGAATCATATGGAATTGGTTTGCCTTGATACTGATGACACTGAGTGTTCTGGTTCTTATGATACTAGTGTTAGTTGTCTAGGATCTATTATCACTCATATTTATGATTTCCTTTTTGGGGGGTTGGGTGAGGAATAAAATAAGGAATAGAAGAGAGAAGCAAAACTCTTTAGTTAAATCCTAAAGGGAAAAACTCTTTACCTACAGTTCTGGGCTCACCCTTGAATGATGGGGTTTTCCTTGCCTCATCTCCTGATTCTCTTTCTTCTCTTTTTCAACGGAAGATGTCTTATTCCTTTTGTATCTCACTCTTCTCAGTGCTCTCTCTAAAGTCTCTAGCTCCTCATGGCATCATTTTTCAGATATGCATATAAAATGCTGATCTCTTTCACCCATTGTTAACATTGCATCCAGTTGATGGATGGCAAGGACATGTCCTGAACATATCAACCTTTTCCTGCCTATGGTTCCCTATGTTTATTTTGCCACCACCTGGATGGGTGGAGTGTGGTGCTTTTGCATGGCAGACGAATGAAGTGCTAAAGATAACTTTCTGTTGGGCACAAAAGGTGAGTCTAGTCCTGGATCCTTTCTGCTCTCTACAGCAGTGTATCTTTTGGAATACTCTAATGTGTACAAACTGGAGTATCACAAACTTGTGTCACGTCATGAAGTCAAATTAAGGAAACACATTGAAGCAAAGATAATAGTAGGCTATGATAGGGATTATGTGATTCTATAAACACACACATTATATTAGTGGAAGGCAATTATAAGGAAATTTATTTGACTGGAAAAAATCTGGAAAGGCTTTGCAAAGGAGATGATATTTGCACTGTGTCTTCTGTCTGTGGATATAAATGGAGACTGTGGGTTGTAGAAGAAGAAAGGTCATTAGACACTGTGAGACATGGAACTTTTGGGGTATATTTATGCAGGAAATCCATTGTAACACATGACTGGGGCATAAATAATCAGAAGTGAAGGAAGGGTAAGATGAAAGTAAGATGGTGGGTCAGGGTCTCTGAAAGCCATAGAGAGTAACTCAGCCATTGTGTTCTGAAGCCACAGAGAAAATCTCAGCCATTGTGTTTTCACAATTTTATATATTTATGAATGATTCTAGTTTAAAGTGCCCACATTTCCTTTTCAACTCTTAGGAAGTAGTAGATCAAAAGAATGGGGTTTGCAAAAGTGAGGAGGAGGAATATTTGAACATGTGTCCTTCTTCTCAGTTTAAAGATGTATGAAAGCATCCCAACACAGGTCTCAGCTTGGCCATTTGTACCATAAGCATTTGTGAAATGTCAGCCTGCATTTCTTGTCTGAGCTAATAACTCTCACAATGAAAACTGACATGTTTATGTTACCCAACATGAAGTGTTATTTTTCTTGCACTAAATTTTGTGAGACATTTTAGATTAATAAGTACAAAATACAGTGTTGAAGTATTTGTATATTAAATGTTGATTTTTAGACTGACAAAAAGTTGTTTGATTTTCAGTTTGTCACAGACAATAGTTGTACATGAGCACTTCCTTTCCTTCTCTAAGAACAGAAGCGGTGAGCCCGAAGCCACTGATGAATCACAAGGAATGTCTGCAGAACTGGTGTGTGTTTTCTTGGAGCCACATTGAGTTCATATGTAGGCTTTCTTCTGAGTTTCTGAGTACAGGTACTGAAAAACAAATGGCTTCAGAGGGACTCTGGCATCTTGAATAAGGTAGGCTTTTCATTATAGATAAACACATCAAAGCTCCATTTCTCTAGAAAAAAAATAAGATGGTTGTAGTCCATAAAATAACTCAGTAATTTTTATCTCTAGATAATGGGTACATATTAATGAAAGCTGTTCTTATGTTCTATATTCAAGATTTTTTAAATTTGCTAATAGAAAGATACCCAAAATTCATCACTTGGCCTTCATGAGCTTCTGCTAAGAGGACAACTGTTTTCCAACTATTTTGCCATGTCTGTGGAGTCTGTCTAAGTACATGTTTTGTATTGATCCATTTCCCTAGAAAAACATTTCCCTTCTGATTTTAATTAAAATTGGTTTCATTTCTCAAATTTCAATTATGCTCAATTGACTGATTATTCACTGAATCTTATCTCTGGATTCCATACTTTTTCATAACAAAATATATAATTCTATTTTCTTTTTTCCATAGGCCCACTATAGTCAAAGTTTTATGTACTTTATTTTATTTTTATATTTAGTAAATGTATTTCAAACTATCACTTCTAGATTCTGACCACCATAGATCAAACGATATTTGATCTGTTTTGCTCTCAAACTTAGTCACTCAGCAAAGGAACTTTATGTGTTTTATTGGTGTTGTTGTTCTTTATTCACATGTGCATACATTGGGTCATTTCTCCACCCTGCCCCCCTCCCCCACCCCTCACGCCCTCCACCCCTCAGTTCCAGGCAGGTCCCATACTGCTCTTATTACTGATTTTGTTGAAGAAATGACATAAGCATAATAATGAAGACAAAGAGTTTTTGTTAGTTGAGTTAAGGATAGCTATACAGAGAGATTCCTAGCAATGCTTTCATGTGCAAATGTGTTACAGCCCAAGTTGATTCATCTCTAACTGAACTTTACACTGATTCCTTATCCCTTTCTCATGTTGACCTCTATCATTTTAGGTTTCTGTGTTAGTTCCTCCGGAGTGGGGAGATCAAACGCTTTCATGTTTAGGATTTTCTACCTATTCCCACATCTCCCATATGTGCTCTCCCCATGTCATGTGATCCAAGTCCAATCACATTGTTGCATTTGCCTAGATCTGAAGTCCGCATATTAGGGAGAACATATGATATTTGGTCTTCTGAGCCTGACTAACCTCACTCAGAATGCTGCTTTCCAGTTCCATTCAGTTACCTGCAAATGATAAGATTTCATTCTTCTTCATGGCTGAGTAAAATTCCATTGTGTACAAGTACATTTTCTTGATCCATTCATCAATACTGGGGCATCTTGGTTATTTCCATAACTTGGTTATTATGAATAGCACTGCAATAACCATGGGTATGCAGGTGCCTCTGGAGTAACCTATGTTGCATTCCTTTGGGTTTTTCCCCAAGATTGGGATTGATGGATCATATGGCAGGCCTATGTTTAGATTT
Source organism: Castor canadensis (assembly GCF_047511655.1). Classification (NCBI taxonomy): domain Eukaryota; kingdom Metazoa; phylum Chordata; class Mammalia; order Rodentia; family Castoridae; genus Castor; species Castor canadensis. Next base: position 185,834,696 of record NC_133386.1, on the reverse strand, counting down.
TTAAGAAGCCTTCTCATTTTTTTTCAGAGTGGTTACACCAGCTTGTATTCCTGCCAGCAGTGTACTATGGGGCCTTTTTCCCCACATCCTTGCCAACACATGTTGTTGATGGAGTTTTTGATGATGGCTATTCTAACAGGGGTGAACTGGAATCTTAGTGTGGTTTTGATGTGCATTTCCTTTATGGTCAGAGATGGTGAGCATTTTTTCATGTGTTTTTTGGCCATTTGAATTTCTTCTTTTGAAAAACTTTTCTTTAGTTCAGTTGCCCATTTCTTAAATGGTTCATTGATTTTAGGAGAGTTTAGTTTCTTAAGTTCCATGTATATTCTGGTTATCAGTCCCTTTTCTGATATATAACTGGCAAATATTTTCTCCCACTCTGTGGGTGGTCTTTTCAGTTTAGAGACCATTTATTTTGTTTTGCAGAAGTTTTTTAACTTTATGAAGTCCCATTTATTCATCCTTTCTGTTAGTTACTGGGCTTCTGGGGTTCTATTGAAGAAGTGTTTGCTTATACCTATTTGTTCCAGAGTGTTTCCTGCTCCTTCCTGTAGTAACTTCAGAGTTTCAGGTATGATATTAAGGTCCTTGATCCATTTTGAGTTGATACTAGTGCAGGGTGATGATAGACATGGTTCTAGTTTCAGTTTCTTGCAGACAGGTAAACACTTTTCCTAGCAACATTTGTCGAAGAGGCTGTCTTTTCTCCATCATATATTTTTGGAAACTTTGTCAAAAATGAGATGGGTATACTTGTGTGGATTCATAACCGGGTCCTCTATTCTGTTCCACTGGTCTTCATGTCTGTTTTTGTGCCAGTACCATGCTGTTTTTATTGCTTTTGCTTTATAATATAGTTTGAAGTCAGGTATTGTGATACCTCCAGCATTGCTTTTTTTGCTGAGAATTGCCTTGGCTATTCGTGGTCTCTTGTGTTTCCAAATGAAATTTAGAATACATTTTTCAATCTCTGTGATGAAAGTCATTGGGATTTTGATGGGAGTTGCAACAAACATGTACATTGCTTTCAGTAGTGTAGCTATTTTTACTATGTTGATTCTTCTGATCCATAAGCACAGGAGATATTTCCATCTTCTGTAATCTTCCTTGATTTCTTCCTTCAGGAGTTTCTAATTCTCCTGGTAGAGGTCATTCACATCCTTTGTTAAATCTATTCCTAGGTATTTGATTTTTTTGAGGCTATGGTGAATGGAATTGTTTCCATGTATTCCTTCTCAGTTTGTTCATTGTTGTTGTACAGAAAAGCAAATGATTTAGATAAGTTGATTTAGTATCCTGCTACCTTACTGTAGCTGTTTATGGTGTCTAAGAGTTTTTGGGTAGAGTTTTTTGGGTCTTTAAGGTATAGGACCATATCATCTGCAAATAAGGATATTTTGATATTTTCTTTACCTATTTGTATTCCTTTTATTTCTTCTTCTTGCTTAATTGTTCTGGCTAGGAATTCCAGTACTATGTTGAATAGGAGTGGGGACAGTGGGCACCCTTGTCTTGTTCCTGACTTTAGAGGGAATGGTTTCAGTTTTTCACCATTAACCATGATGTAGGTTTGTCATATATAGCCTTTACAATGTTGAAGTACATACCTTCTATTCCTAGTTTTCTTAGAGCTTTTATCATGAAGTGGTGTTGGATCTTGTCGAAGGCTTTTTCTGCATCTATTGAGATGATTGTGTGGTTTTTGGTTTTGCTTCTGTTAATGTGCTGTATTACATTTATAGATTTGCATATGTTGAACCACCTCTGCATACCTGGAATGAAGCCAACCTGGATGTATTGAATTATCTTTCTAATGTGTTGTTGGATTCTGTTTGCCATTATTTTATTAAGTATTTTTGCATCAATATTCATTAAGAAAATTGGCCTGTAGTTCTCCTTTTTGGAAGTGTCTTTGTCTGGTTTTGGGATGAGAGTAATATTGGCTTCATAAAATGAGTTAGGCAGTGTTTCTTCCCTTTCTGCTTCCTGGAACAGTTTAAGGAGAGTTGGTATTAGTACTTCTTTAAATATCTGATAGAATTCAGCAATGTATCCATCAGGTCCTGGACTTTTCTTTTTTGAGAGGGACTTGATAGCAGCTTCAATTTCTTTTTGTGTTATAGATCTATTCTGGTGATTAGTATCTTCTTGGTTCAGTTTTGTGTGGTGATAAATTTCTAGAAATCTGTCCATTTCTTTGAGATTTTCAAATTTATTAACGTATAGGCTCTTAAAGCAGTCTCTGATGATTTCCTGGATTTCTGTGGTGCTTGTTGTTATCTGTCCTTTTGAATTTCTGATTTTACTGACTTGGGCTTTTTCTCTCCTCATTTTAGTCAGGTTTGCTAGGGGTCTGTCAATCTTACTCATTTTTTCAAAGAACAGCTTTTTGTTTCATTGATTCTTTGTATGATTTTTTTTTTTTTTGGTTTTATTTCATTGCTTTAAGCACTTATCTTAATTATTTCTTTCCTTTTGCTTGTTTTGGGATTTGCTTGTTCTTGTTTTTCTAGGAGTTTGAGTTGCAGTGTTAGGTCATTGATTTGAGATCTTTCTGTCCTTTTAATATATGCACTCAGGAATTTGTAATTTCCTCTTTATTTCATCAGTGACCCATTCATCATTGGGAAATGTGTTTTTCAGCTTACAATTGTTTGTGTGCTTTTTACTGCTGTTTTTGTTGTTGATTTCTAGTTTTAATGCATTGTGGTCAGACAGAATGCATGGGATTATTTTTATTTTCTTATATTTGCTGAGGCTTGTTTTGTGCCCTACAATATAATCAATTTTGGAGGAGGTTCCATGGGCTGCTGAATGTATAATGTGCAGAAGTTGGGTGAAATATTCTGTAGACATCAGCTAGGTCCATTTGATCTGTGGTGTAATTTAGTTCTAGGATTTCTTTATTGATTTTTTTCTTAGGATGACCTAACTATTGGTGATAGCAGGGTATTAAGATCTCCTACTACCACTGTGCTGGAGTTTATATATATTTTTAGGTCCTTCAGAATATGTTTGTTGAAATTGGGTTTTGACATTGGGTGCATATATGTTGATAATTGTTATTTCCTTTTGGTGTATTTTCTATTTATTAGTGTGTAGTGTCCTTCTTTATCTTGTTTGATAAATGTACATTTGAAGTCTACTTTGTCCGAGATAAGTATTGCTACTCCTGCCTGTTTTCAGGGGCCATTGGCCTGGTGAATCTTCTTCAAGCCTTTCACTTTCAGTCAGTGCTTCTTTCTGTCGATGAGATGGTCTCCTGTAGGCAGCAGATTGTTGGCTCTTCCTTTTTAGTCCAGTTTGCCAATCGATGTCTTTTGATGGGGAAATTAAGTCCATTTACATTCAGTGTTAGTATTTATAGGTATGTGGTGATCCCTGTCATGTAGTTGTCTTTGTTGATTAAGGGTTTGATTGTGTGTAGCTGAATCAATGTTACTCTCTCTTTTCTTGCCTTTTTTGCTCCTGTGGTTTCGTACCTCCTGCCCTTTCATGGTGTTGTTTGCTTTCATTTTCTGTGTGCAAAATTCCTTGGAGAATTTTTTGTAGTGGTGTCTTGGTGGTCACATATTGTTTTAGTTTCAGCTTATCATGGAAGATTTTTATTGTTCCATCTATTTTGAATGATAGTTTTGTTGGGTAGAGTATCCTGGGGTTGAAATTATTTTCATTCAGTGCTTGGAAGACCTCACTCCATGCTCTTCTTGCTTTTAAGGTTTCCATTGAGAAATCTGCTGTGATTTTGATGGGTTTACCTTTGTATGTTCTTTGTTTTTTCTCTCTTACAGGCTACAGTATTCTTTCTCTAGTCTCTGTACTTGTTGTTTTAATGATAATATGTCATGGGATAGTTCTATTTTGGTCAGGTCTGTTTGGTGTTCTGGAGACTTCCTGTACCTGAATGGGCATAGTTTTCTCTACATATGGGAAAATTTCTGTTTTTATTTTGTTAAATATATTATGCATTCCTTTTGCTTGCACTTGTACTCCTTTTTCAATTCCCATGATTCTCAGGCTTGGTCTTTTGATGGAGTCAGTAAGTTCTTGCATTTTCTTTTCACAGGTCTTGAGTTGATTAACTAATAGTTCTTCAGTTTTTCCTTTAATTGCCATTTCATCTTCAAGTTCTGAGATTCTGTCTTCTGTTTGTTCTATTCTGCTGCAATGGCCTTCCATTTTGTTTTGTATTTCTGTTCCATTCTTTTTTCTGAGGTTTTCCATATAGTGTGTTACTTCCTCTTTAATATTGTCAATTTTCATCCTTAATTCATTTATCTCACTGTTTTGGTGATCTTTGTTTCAGCTTGGTGTTTATTTAGGGCTTAGCCACTCAGCAAAGAAACTTTGTTTTAAAAACAGTTTGCAGCTGTATTATGGGCAAATAAAGAATTTCAATTATTAGTTTTGTGAAATGTGAGCAATGAGGTGTTATATGAGTCTGGCCACTGAGCTAACACATTTTAACTTTGGTTTTGTATGTATGTTGGAGAATCTAGTAGGAAAGAGGACTCTCTCAATTAAACTTCTGCTTCAACTTTTTAAATAATTTTGAATTCTTCTCTGATCATTATATCCTTTAGGAAATTTTCCCATTTACTCTAAATTATTTCTGCTCTTCTAATAGTAATCACAGAGAGCTTTACATAATTAATAATTTTATCTATATTTGTCTTAAAATACATATAGTTTAAGAACAGGGGAACATTTGTTTCATTGCTCAAAATTATGGATTACTGTGCTTCAGTATTAAAAGGAAAAGATAATTGTGTAAGAATAGAGAATGCATATTATAATTTATTAACAGGTTGAAATGAAGGACTAAATTAAAATGAGAAAATTGGCCAACTGGAACTCACAAAATGGGAAAAGTCACAGAAATAGAAATAAAAAGAAAAATATAACAGTGTAATTCTTAGCTGAAAAATATAATTAGTATTTTGTTAGATTTATATCCATCCACATGTTATACATCAAAATTGCAAGATGATTGACAAAAGATTAAATATCAGAAGGATAATGTCTTCAATTTAAAATATATGAAAATATAAAGTGTATATGATGTTAACAAAATATGACACTATTTTACTACCCTCTTAAAATGATAATATCACAAAATAACACTGTTTGACATTTTTCTCCACTTTTCTGAAAAATCATCAACATTGAAAAAATGGGGTACTTTTGTACATGCAATACCATATAGGTAATATGAGGTATGTTCAAATATACCTAAAAATGTTTCTGGATGTACTTACAATAAACAAGAGTAGTATTTTTGGAGAGTGGGGATATAGGTTCATATAATTTAGAGACAGATTTTAAATCTTCTCACATTCATCTGTGTGCTTTGAATATTCTCTTATAAATATATAGTTAAGAGAGGAATACAAAATATTGAAAAAATCTAATAGTTATCAATAACAGTGATTATCTCTACCATATGTGAAACAATAATGCACTTTCTCAATTATGAGGAAATTGTTTAATTATTTATTAGAGCAAAGATTGAAAGAAATATAAATGTCCCAATTGAAAAAGCCAAATATTTTTATCACATTTTGAACATGATAATCTATATAAAATATAAAAACATGGTAATAGCTATTTAAACAGTTTTATGTCAAAATGATAATGCAAATCATTATCATATTATTTCAATAATATAAGCTACATTTGTTGAACAAGCACTTGTAATAATGAAAGCGTAACATTTGCATTGGTATTCTGAAATATTTTTAAAATGTTCTAAGTATTTTTAGAAAACATTCCCCATAGAATACAGGATATGTACATAAACATGAACATATATAATTTCTATTAAGGTTTTCTTATAAAAGGCATATTAGAAATTGCTGCTGGTTCATGACTATAACCCTAATCCTGTCTTCTTGCTAGGTTGAGAGGTAGATCAAGAGGATATGTTTCCAAAAAGTTTGTGAGACCCCCATCTCAACAGAATAAAAGGTAGGCATGATTGTATATGCCTGTCTTCCCAGATACTGTGGCAAACATTAAACAGAATCTGAGTCCAGGCTGTCCTGAGAAAAAAGTGAACACCTATCTCTAACATAACCAGAAGAAAGAGAGCTAGAAGTGTGGTTCCAGTGGTAAACTGCCTGCCTAGCCAGCACAAAGTTTAGAGTTAAAACCCAGAGCTGCCAAAAATTTAAATAAATAAAAAATAAAAATAACAAAGTTGATCTTTCCTTGTCCCTGATATAATAGATATCTTTTATGAATGATTGTGACATTTTCTTTAGATTTCTGAAATATATCCTTTTACTGAGTTAATTTTGACATTATTTTAACTTCTATTTTAATAATGGCATTTATTAAAATATTTTCTGCCAAATTAGTTTTTGACACCTTAAATGTGATATTTTTATCTAATTTAATTTTAGTAGTTGAAAATCTAGTAACAGAAATTGGTAAATAGATGTTCTATCACAAAGAAAAGTACATAAAAATTGCTAAACCTCACCTGTCAAAACGTATTTCATGAAAAACTGAGGTATCTCATTAAATGAGAAATAATAGTCATCATGTATAGAAAAGAAGTAAGCAAACTTACTTTTTATCCTAACTTAGAGGATAACAAAGTCAGAAAAACATTCAAGTTTATAATAAGAATTGTAAAACAAAGCTAAAATTACAGTATTTATTGGATTGACATGCACATCATGTTAATAGCATATATTACACAAAAATAATTTTAAGGATTTCATTTTAAGGTTTCTCCCAATATTTATTACATTATAAGAATAAAAACATCATCCCAAAGTTTTCACAATGATCCCAGTAGTCACACTATTAAGTATTTTTCTTCTTTACTGATGAATGCAGAAATGTAGAAATAGTTAATGTGGGTGCTATGCAATGGTACAATTTAACAAGGCATTGCTAAATGTGTTCTATATTTGAAAAATAGGGAAAAATGGAAAATAGTTATAAAATTTTTGGGGGAGTGTAAATGGAATTTATTAAAAGTTAGGAAAAGAAAATACTAAGGGGCATGTGGTGGTAGAAGCCAGAAGTTGAGAGAGTGTGTTTATGTTCTTTAGATGCTTTTAAAACTTATGATAACCTATGGGAAGGGAAGAACAAGGAGATTCCCATTCGATAATTAATGATTGGGGGAGGGCCTGGGCAATTCCCAGCCAGGTGAGGAGAGTTCCTGAGCCAAAACATGGTTAATCTAAGATGTAATGTATTTTTCTCTGAGTCCCTGATTTAGCCTGCCTTAAACTCTGCCTGAGAGGCAATATTTCAAAAAATTCTTTTTTGGGGTTGCTGAAGGGGAGTGGTCCATCTTCAGTATCTGCTTCAAGTTGACCAGGGGCAACAGACCCAGCTTACAAGGGGAGATTGTCTCTTCTATGTCTCTGCCTTGGGACTCATTTGAACACAAGGTGCCTAAATTATTATTTATTACAATTAAGGTCTGTCATGGAGATCTGGGTTGTTCATGAAGATCTTGTTCATTTGTAGAGATAGATAGCCTTGTTGCTTTGTGATTTGGGTTCTAAAAGTTTTCATTCTTTTTAACTCCTTGGCTGGCTTTGCCTAAAATGTTAATAGTGCTGGTGCAGTCTGGGATCAGAAGACTTCCAAATTCTTTCTATCCAGCAGGGAAGAATCCATCGCAGAACACATGGGTGTAAATGGACTTTATTAAAAGTTTGCAGAGGGAAATACAAGGGGAAGCATGTCAGGGCCCAGGTGGAAGCTGGAGACCAAGAGCTTACAAAATTTCTGAATACCACTTTGCCCAAATCCACTATAGAACACAAGTTAGAGTGTTCTAACTTTTGTTCTTTGCTATGAAAGAAGTTGACTTTGCATTATTTTGAAGCAATAATAATGTCATTCATTTCTTCTGGTGCTTCAGGAAGGTTATGAGAACTTAATCATACTGGAAATAAACTCTAATTCCTGATCCCTCTTCTTTCTGTTTTCTATGTGTATCTTTATATTCCATTTATTCATTTTGTATAGTGTCTTGGAAATGCCATGGTAGTTCCTATATTGGAGTTTACTTGAGAATCTTTATGCCATGAATCATATGGTTGTTTCCTTCTGAACATTTTTTGTCAATTAGTTATGTTCATCACTATTATTAAAATTATTCATAAATATATAAAAATCAGTTGAAATATTATCCACTAGACTGCTTCTCCAGTTATTCAACATGAAATGGCCTATAGAAAATAATTATATCTGTGTGTGATAACATGTCTGTCATCCAAGCACTGAGAAGAATCTGTCTGTCTCAGAGGATTGTGAGTTCTAGGCCAGCTTGGGCAACACAGTAAAAGACTTTCTCAAGCAAATTAAGCAAAAGTTGAATTGCAGTTGTCCATTTTAATGATCTTTTTCTAATGCTGTCTCTGATTTTATTATTTATTTTCTAGTTACTTATCACTTTTATTCCTTTTTCCATAAATCTATGAATTTGATTATTCATTTAAAAGACATTATAAAAAATTAGTAGGTGCCCAAAATAAACAAAATAAAGGTCCTTCCCTCACATACATTAGTCTAGAGAAAAAGGTGGAAAGTAATGAATGTTATTTGATAATTACACAAGCATGTGCACAATAGTTTTATCATAGTTACTAAGAAAATGAAGGTCTTGAGATGTGGACTAATGGCAGGAATGGAAAACTCTTTGCATATAGTCATAATAGAAAGCTTCACTCAGAAAACAAGGGTTAAGCCCTTACCCTATATTCAGAAGTAAGAGAGAAACAACTACCTGAGAAAGATGAGGGCACATTTTTTGATGGAAAAAAGCAAAGGTCTAAGCAGGAAAAAAAAATCCTAATATGGCTGATGCATAGTGAGGAAGGTGGTGAGGGGCTTAAGATGTGCTTGGAGAAGCAAGATGGATCAGAAAAGTCTAGTGCAAGGCAAAGTTACACATAGTGGTACAAAGCAGGAATGTATCAGAAACCCCATACTGAAAAGAATCTAAATCACAACACAGATTCTTTTTCAAACTTTGACAAGTTCTAGTTTTCATGCCTTTCTGAAAGGATTACTTCTTATGGGAAATGCACATTGTTTTTAGCATGAGTTACCTGTCAACTCAAGTTTACTATTTTGTCCAGAGTTTCTTCATGGCATTTTTCACCTCTGCATTCCTCAGTGTGTAGATCAAGGGATTCAACATGGGCGTGATGATTCAATCAGACACAGCCATTGCCCTGTCTATAGGGTAAGTAGACACAGATCTCACAAATAGGAAAATGCATGGCACAAAGAACAACATGACCACTGTGAGATGAGAGCCACAGGTGGAGAGGGTTTTGCGTTGTGTGTCAGTTATAGGACTTCAGTGAAGATAGAATTATGTTGTAGAAGGTAATTAGGATAAGGAAGATAGCCACACACATCACCCCACTGTTGAAGATGACTAAGAGACCCAGGGTGTAGGTGTCCATGCAGGCCAGGGTCAGTAACTGAAACAAATCACATATAAAGTGATCTATGATATTGGGACCATAGAATGGAATTTGGTACATGAAGAGAAACTGAATTGTTGCATGCATAAATCCTGCTATCCAAGCTCCTACTAATAACAGGCAACACATCCGAGGAGTCATAATGCTTGTGTAGTGAAGGGGCTTACAGATGGCCACATAGCAGTCATAGGCCATCACAATAAGAAGGATGATACCCACACCACCAAAAAAATGCTCTGCAAAGAGTTGGGTCATGCAGCTTTCAAAGGAAATAGTAGTGATGTCTGATAAGGAGTCCACAATCAATTTGGGAGCAATTATGGAAGAGAAGGTGAGGAAAAAATACATAGGGGATCTCAAACCCTGACTTGTGATCATGGTTACCACAATGAGTAGATTTCCCAATACTGTGATTAGAAACACAACTGAAAATGTATTCTACAGGTCTGGATTCTCTGTAAGACCCAAGAGAATGAATTCAGTCACATTGCTTTGCTTTCCCATTTATCTGGTGATTAAATAAACTCCATGAGAGACTTGAGAAACCTAAAGAAGCAACAATATATTATCCAGTATAATATGTTAGCAGAGAAAAGAACAGATTTGTTGGCATGTCAGGAGATTTAATCACTACAAGCCAGAGGAAAAACTATAAGAAAAACATCACTTGCATGACCATGGACTTTGTAACAACACTCAACTGACAAATTTTAGGAATTTTGCAAAGAGCATGACTTCAAATTGAAATGTACATTATATCAGTCTGTGTATACTGAGAGGTCACTGCTGATGTTCTATAACCTGTCCGGTCCTATCCCTCCCATAAGGCACAGAGCAATCACAGGAGAATGTGGAATTGCAAAAAGGACTTAGCCTCATCTCCCTCCTCACACAATAATTGAGGTCTTACTTCAACAGCCTGTGTGAATAAAAGGAGCACTGGTTCATGAAATTAGAGGATGAGAAACGAAGTTTATTTCACATTATCTCACCCACATATTTGTCATATGGACATCTTGCTGCACCTCTCTGCCTCAGTTTCTACATCTGCTACATACGGACAGCTCAGTGGATTTATAGGGGGCAGGGTGACTCTGTTTTGCTCACACAGCAGGACTCATTTATTATTTGCATTCATTGTGTAGGCCTGAGTAAGATTTCCTTAAATGGGCCATTCCTATAATGTTTAACACATTTGAAGAACAATAATTTGGCAGGTCTTGCTAAGGATTAGAATGTAGACAGAGGTATGTGCAAGTACCTACTTATTGATTCAAAAGGAAGTTGAACTTTTAGACTTGACATTACTTCCATCATGATTCCTCCTCTTTTACTTACTGGGATTCATTTCTTTGTGCTCCAGTGTTTATTCCACTGTCAGTCCCACTGCCTTACTGCCAAACCCATATGCTTTCTTTCCAGTCTTGACACTCTGTTCTCAGGGAATGTCATTGCACCCATACATAGAAAATTTAGATACTGCCAGGGTACAGTAAACTGCCTTTGTCATCTCACCTTCCCCAACTCTCAATTTCTACCACAGTGCAATTAATAAGCAAGAAATCACAGCTAACATGGTTCTGGAGCTTAGAATGTATTCAAAGAGCTTTTCCTCACTTTTCATTTTAAACTACCATATGGATTAGTATGATTATCTGGATTTTCCAAACCAGGAGCTGAGACTTAGAGAAATTTTATAACTTCCTCAGAGTTATGTGAATAAACTCAAAGCATGGACTCCTAATTCCTATACATACAGCCACCCACAATGCTTTCATGATGCTATGAGAGTAAAAAGAAGCAATATTCAAAAAAGAATGAGAAATCTGGATACACATTCATTTTTCTGCTTCTGTCATGATGTGTATATGCTCTAGACTTTCCTACTGCTTATGTCTATGACCCCTAACAACCAATTCTCCACAATCCTTGCTTTTACCTTCAGTAGTCTGAATATTTATTCTACCTCTTCTTAAAATATTTTTGTATATATCATTATTACATGATTATTGTATGTTTCTTTTTTCACAGAGGAACACTTAAGGATTGCTACTCCTTTCACATTCTTCATAGTTCTTTAAAATTAGTCATAGTAGATTCTAATATAATTCAATATATTTATCAATTCTGTGATATTAGAATAAGCTGTGAAGAACAGGTAATGCTGAATCTGGTTCATTATTCAGGTTTTAAGTAAATCTGTTGTTGGAATCTCATAGCTATTTCTTTGTCATGCAGGCTCAATGATGATTTACTATCTATTACTTTTACCAACTGTATTCATAGACAGCTTAAACCAAAACTGTTTTGTTTAACAGTGTGTTTAACTGTTTTTTGAGTGACACCATCAGCTGCCCTTGTGATATTACCTTTCACAGTGTGCATTACGTGCCTTTTTAAAAAGGCTGTTCTAATGAAGACAAGTGTAATTATAATCAATACTTTTGTTTTTCCTTGCCAGTCTACTTTTCTCAATTTCCCTCAGTATTTGAAAACACAGCTAGTGTTGGAGACAGCAGTGAGACCTTGCCTGTGTGAGTTGGCATCTGGCCTTGTGGGAAAACTCCAAGGAACTGAGGCAAAGGCCTTGGAACCAAACTGTGCCTGTGTGAGTTGGTATCTGGCTTTGTGAGAAAGCTCCAAGGAACTGGGGCAAAAGTCTCACAGTAGACCTTGCCTTTGTGAGTTGCTATCTGGCCCTGTGAGAAAGCCAGACGTCCAGAAAAACAGTATTCCCAGATGGCTTCGTGTCCTTCAGATGTAAATAAGAAAATTATGCTGACTGTGTGCTTCTGCTGCTTCTCTGTTCCCATTTTGAAGGAGACATAACAAAGAATTAATTTTAACTGTGCTTCCCTGTACTAATGTAACCTTGACATGTAAAACTTGGCATGCTTTTTCTCACCAAATGCTGTCTATGTAAAAGGCGTTTATAAAAAGCAAAGGATGCTTCATTAAAGTGGCTATTGAGCAGGACACAGTAGTCCCCTCATCTTTTATGGATTTGGTCACCCAGTTTCCACTGGTAAATGGCTTACAGCTAGTATTTCAAAAAGTTTTATTATTTTATTTTATTCTTGAATTTTTTGGTGGCACTGGGATTTGAACTCAGGGCTTCAGATTTGCTAAGTAGATGCTCTTACCACTTGAGTCACTCCACCAGCCTCAAAAACTTTTAAAATGAGGCCCATTTTCTTAGTAAGAGATTGAAATCATGAATTTACTATAGTTTCAACAAAAAGACCTATAAACTGAAGGAATGGAAGAAAAAAAAAACTAGACTGTGGCTAAGAAAAAGAAAGACTAGGAATATTCCCAGCAGAGGAGAGAACAGGAGCAGAGTCCCAGAGGTGGGTTCAAGGGACAGTGTACACCACAGATGGAAAGCAAGGGCTTTCAATCATAAATACCAGGTTCTAATGTTGACTTCTACAATAACTTTTAGCTGAATAACTTCCTAACAGTAATTTATTATTTCAAATTTGCATGTAGGTAGAAATATTGAATTTGCAATTTAATGATATAATTACATTGTAATAGGTTAAAACACTTATGTAATTATATTCTGTACCTTATAGTTTAATTCTATAGTTCATGGTTTTTTGTGAATGGTAGCATTCTCTGCCAGTAGATGAAGATTTATGTTATTTTAGTTGTTTGAAATTCCAAAAATCCTACAGTACAATTTTCATGTTCACATATAAATATATGTGTATAAGTATATATTAGTTAAATCAAGTTTTAATTTTTATAATGGAATTATACAATCAAGAAATCTTCATACATTTTACTTGTGAATAGCTATTGGTAAAACATTTATCCCCTTGATAATTTAGTAGAAAGCTTTCTTCTTTCTATATTTAATTTGATTTCTTCTTTATATTTATTATTTTTATACTTTTAATTTTATCTTTATTCTCTTATAGGTATGTACTGTATGCATCTTATAAAAAATTTGGAAAAAATTTCATCAAATCTTTAAACTAGTAGATAAAATGTTGTGACAATTATAGTTGCTCTAAGCAGATTTATCAATCTATTCTCTCTAAAGAAACTTATGAAAAATAATTACCATTTATCTGTTGTAGTAAGATGTTTATCACATCTTCAAGGTAGCAGAGTAACTGTGCAGCTTGGATTTGAATTCCAGGAAAACTGAATATATGGCTGATGTGTGTTTTTCAATTCTATTTGAATGTGTATGGATGCATGTGCAATTATTCTCAGCCAGTGAAAATTTGAGAACTTAGACTGCCACTGAAATTCTCTGATCATTTGATTAGATAACTAAATTTATAAATAAAGCTATTCAAACTTTCTCTTCATACAAATATCCTACCAGGTTTTTTCTCTTTTCATACAACTAAGAGCTTGTTAATGTAAGTACAGCTAACTGCAGAATTTTGCAGGGTGAAAGTGACAATGATATGTAATTAAAAAGAAATGTATATATAATTTAGTAGTATCTGCCCCTGATGATGCTATATTACCATTATTATTAAAATGAGAAAACCTCTAACCTCATCCCCAAGTCCACCACCAGTGTCACCACACTGTCACAGTCATTACAGCCATATTGTAGGTACAGTGACTTACAACTAAATTCAGTGGTTATGTTTTCTAGGGGCTTGGTACCAGTATGGAGGAGGATATAACAAAGGGGTATAGGACAATGAATGTAGTAGAAAGATTATGTACTCATGTATGAAAATGGAAAAATGAGAACTATTGATATTATTTCTGGAATGGGGGATAAAAGAGAATGATGGGTTTGAAATCAACTGTGATATATTGTATGAACTTTTGTAAATGTCAAAATTGTGTACCTGATACAACTATAATATGTTAATAAAAAAGAATGAGGGGAAAGGCATAAAGAAGAATGATGAAAGAGTGAATTTAAGATATATTGTAAGCACTTTTGTCAATGTCACAATGTACTCTCTAGTACAACAATAATACGATAGTAAAATTTTTTTAAAATGAAGCAAAATAAAAAAGAGGAAAGATGAATGTAAAAGGAAGAGAAAGTTTCAAGGAGCAGAGTGCTGGCCTAGTAACTGCAGGGCTTTGAGTTCAAAGTCAAGTACTGCAAACAAAAAGGAAAAAAGAAATCATCCCTCAATTAAAACCATTAATATAAAATAGTATTTGCTAAATGTTACTATGATATTCTAATCAAATCCAAGATTCATTCACATGTAGTAAAATTTTCCAGAGAGTCCATGAAATTAATTCTATTTATGGAGGCTAAATGCTGGGAATAGAAATTGCCAGTTTAAGTCATTTGATCATTCAATCTGGAAAATTTGTATAACTGGGATGTTTATTTTTTTCAAATAAACGTGTAAAGCATAAGCCTTAAAACAGTCTGAGTCTAATAAAGAAATAACCCTTAGATCACTAAGGGATTTAAGTTCAATGCAATTATGAATAGTGGTGAAATTAGTTAAGAAGAGCCTTACCAATTCATTTCACGTTCTTTTTCAAATGTTACTTGATTGTATCTTTAGATGAAAACAGAAAAAAAAATTTCAGCTTCTTAGAAGATCATCATTTTCTTCTCTGGGTTCCAGATGTGGGCTAGATGGGCATGAGTGCCCATATGAGCAGCTGTGACCCAGGGAAGACTTTTGTCACTCTAGGTGCATCCCTTATGTCTGGTTCCACACAGAATGAGGTATTAATTAGTAATCCAATACACTCACATCCTCCTCCTTTAATGAGAGTGCATTATCGGGGTATGAACATCCCTGGGGCCTGGCCAACATGCTACTCCATAGCAGATGCATAGGCTACAATATTAATCATTTAATTATTTGTTCCTCAAAAAATTGAGGTTCTCCTCAATTACGCAGTGGACAAAGTCTTAGAGCAAGTAGAATATAGGAAATGGAAAAGACTGAGTCAAATATCATCTCTAGATTCTATTTTCTACAAAGTCATATGTTAGACAGGAGGTTCCCACTGTCATCAAAAAAAATTTATTTAGGTACAAAATATATTTAAATTATTTCCAGTTTCTTAAGAATTGGCATCTTATATGAATATCTTTCCATATTTAAAATAATGTGTACAACTTTCATTCCTTCTCATTATAAATTGGGTAATAGTAGTAATTGACTCAGCATTCAGTTTTATGACTGACAGATAAATTTTAGTCTAGTAATACCCTATCCTGTTGTGCCTGTTTTTTTCTGATATACCCAGTTTGTTCCTCATCTTACTGCTCCACAACACAACACAACCATAGCTAATGACAATGACAAGACATAATGAATGTGCCAGAGAGTTTTCATTCAACTATCCTTTTACTCATGAATTTTCTCTAAACTATCTAATCCACACCCAGAATAGGAACCTTAATAAAGGTGTATTCCCATGCATTCTCCCTTTCCTGTCACAATGACTGAGCTCCCTACTGTCTCTGGACTTCCCTTCTGCCTCCAGTGCATGCTATAACCTCTCCTCGGCCTGTAATTGGTTTCTTGTGCTATAATGTATATTTTTATTTTTTCTTTGTGTCTACACACACACACACACACACACACAGAGGCACATCAACCTAATTCCTGTCTTGTCAGGATTCTGAGAGAGTAGCTATCCTGGCAGGAAGAGGGATATCTGGTCAAAAGCATAAGGTGAAGAAATAGTGTTTAAAGATGGAGTATCCATAAAAAGTACAGTATAAAAAAGTGACTCCAGATCCTTTGAATTTCTGGTAAGATCAGGACAATAGCTGTGGCTGTTTTCAGGAAAGAGTCTTCAGTTGAAAACTAGAAAGTAATCATGTACAAAAATAAAAACAAATAGCTTTCCATCTTATAAAATGACTTCATTTCCATTCACTTTTTTATGTTCAGCATGTTATTAGCTTATCTGAAACTAGGATTATTAAACCAATATGTAGAACTTAAAGTTTTCAGATTATATACAAACTTCTTCCATGGGATCTTTTTGTAAATTATCTGATGATAGTATACATGTAATACTATAAACTACAAAAAGTGGGTGAAAATGGGTCATGGAAAAATATACAGTTACATATTTACTTCATGAAATCTCTAGTCCAACTGTTAGAGTGCCATTTCATCTAAAAGTCTACTATTAGCTATTTTATTTTGTGAACTAAGTGACACCTAATAAACTGAATATTCCTTTTGTAAAATATAAACAATATTTTACAAAATATTTTTCAATTGGAAGAAAAGCATCAGATCAATTTCCCATTGAATAAGATGAACTTTGTGAGAATGGAGCATTATAAAATTAAGCCTCAATTGAGAGTTACAGAGGTTGAGAATCATTCAGGAATGATAGGGCATAGAACAAAAGATAATTTGATAACCATGTTTAGGGTGGTCTTTGCATCTTGTCATTTCAGAATCATATCCTCAATGTAGAAGAGTGGAAAGAGGATGGGCACTATTCAAAAAGATATGAAAAAATTAATTGTATACCAACTAATTTTTTTATTATTCATTTATTCACATGTGCATATATCATTTGGGTAGTTTCTCCCTCCTGCCCCCACCTCCACCTTCTTCCCTCTCCCGCCTCCCTTCCAGGCAGAACCTGTTCTGTGCTTTTCTCCAGTTCCCTTGAAGAGTAGAAATAAGCAATAATAAGAAAGACATAGCATTTTTGCTAGTTGAGATAAGGACAGCTATACAGAGAAATTTCTAGCATTGCTTTCATGTACAAATGCGTTAAAACCCAGGTTGATTCATCTCTAACTGATCTTTACACTGGTTCCTGATCCCCTTCTCATGTTGACCTCTGTCACCTTAAGGTTTCTGTATTGACTCCTCTGGAATGGGGACATCAAACTCATTTTTTCACATGTAAAATGATGTATATAGCTACTTGATAAAGTTATTGGAAGAACTAAGAGTCAAACTGTGGCAATATGTATAATTAGACAAAATATTGCAACCCATATATCTAATAAAGAATTGCTATCCAAGCTATATTAGGAATTGGTACCTGTCATTGGTATGTCAATAAATACTAAATAAATCTAAATCAAATTTAAAACATGAATAATTGAGTAAAAATGTGTAAAGAAATTAGGTATAGATTATTACATAAAAGACATAATTAGCTGCCTGGCCATGAAAACATGCTTAATATTACTATTCATTAGGGAAATGTAAATTGAAACCAGAATGAGATATTGACTAATTCTTTTTAAGATAATGAAAATCCATTAAAAAGATGGTGATGAAGATGAACTTGAAGGAAAGAAGGAAGTAGAGAGAAGGAAAGAAGTAGAAAAAAGGAAAGAAGGAAAGAAGGAAGGAAGTATTGGTGAGGATATGGAGATATTGAAACCATTGTGCAATGATTTGGGAAATTTAAATTTGATTTGCCATTACAGAAAAAGGTATTCAACAATTAAAGTATAATTCTGTTCTCATTTCACTTTTGGGCATTTAACCAAAAAGACAGAAACCAGGATGCCCCGGGCCTGTGCGGTCACCATGACCACAGTGGTGTTCTTTGGCTCTGCCTTCATTGCCTTCAGGCCTGTGCTCGCTCTCTACATCTTCACCATCACCACCAACCCATTACACATCATCTTCCTCATTGTCAGAGCATTCTTCTGGTTGGTGTCTCCACTGATCTCATCCCTTTTTTGGTTCATAGCAAGACTCACTTCTGGCAACAAAGATGAACCAGTACAGAAATATCTGCTAATCTTTGGAGTGTTGCTTTCAGTCATTATCCAAGAAATGTTCTGGTTTGCATATTATAGACTTTTTAAAAAAGACAAGGAGGGTTTCAAGAGCATAAAACCAGATGAGACAACACCTTCCATGCAATTGCTGGCCTATGTTTCTGGCTTGGGCTTTGGAATCATGAGTGGAGCATTTTCCTTTGTTAATACCCTGTCTGACTCCTTGGAGCCAGGCATGATGTGCATTCATGGAGATTCTCCTCAGTTTTTCCTTAATTCAGCTTTCATGACACTCGTTATCATATTGCTGCACGTGTTCAGGGGCATTGTTTCTTTTGATGGCCGTGAGAAAAAACAGTGCTACATCCTTCTAATAGCTCTCCCGATCCATCTGCTGGTGTCTGCCCAGACCTCCCTAAGTCCTCATTATGGAATAAATCTGGTGTCAGCATATATAATGATGGTTCTCATTGGTATCTGGGCGTTTTTTGTTGCTGGAGGCAGTTGCCAAAGACTGAAACTCTGCCTGCTCTGCCAAGACAAGGACTTTCTTCTTTACAACCAACGCTCCAGATAACCTCTGACAATCAGCACCTCCCAAATACCAGGCTACATCTTGAGAGGAAGCACACCTGTGCTTTTTATTTAAAAAAAAAAAAAACCACAGGGGACAAAAAAAATCTTCTCATGTAATTTAGAAAAAGTAAAACTATCTAGATTGGAATTCCATTCATGTGGCTTTCAAGAGCAAGTTTCTGAAAGAAGTGTAGCAGTGGTCTGCAGACTGGCTGTACACTAGAGTCACCAGGCATAAAGAATACTGACTCTGGCCTACCCTTCCAAATTTAATTGGCCTGGGTATTCAGTAATTTTTGAAAGCTTCAAGTGATTCTGATGTGTGGTGAGGCTTAGCACCATTGGGCTCCACATGGGAAGTTACTGAAAACACCCAGAATGAATGAGACTCCGGTGTTTCAACTAGCTCCTGATTTCTGCTAAACAAGTAAATTTCTGAATGTCAAATCCTGTTAGCCTTTGTTCTTTTATGTCTAGAAGTTCCAAAAGGCTAAAGAGCTATGAACTATTTTCATGTCCTGCACTACTACTGTCAGAAAAACATGATAGGCTGTACTTCTAAATTCAGTAAGTTATACTGACTTACTAGAATTTAGCCAAAGTAAAATTTGATTAATAAGCTGTATTTTCCCTAAGTTTTTCCATTGTTTGTTTTTTTCTTTTTTTAAGATAATACATTATTTTTTAACGTAACTTCAAGTTTCTCTTTTTTTGTGGGACTGGGGTTTGAACTCAGGACTTTGTGCTTACAAAGCAGGCACTCTTCCACTTGAGCCATACCTCCAGCCCTAAATTCAGTTTCTTTAAGATTGATTCTTTTCTGACTTCCTTGGAAAACTACAAAATCAAGAATTGTGCAAGGTCTATAAGTCTCTCCTCTGTTTAAAGCCGCATTGTTTACCTGAGTGCTAGCTCCTGGGATAGTTGAAGTGAAGCCTATTGTTTTATCTTTGAGCAGCTGGGCAGGGAACTGAATGATGTGCCCCTGGAAGGGCTTCACTGGGCCTGGTGGAAGTATAACCAAAAAGCACAAGGAAAATAAGCCAAAAGAGTGATGTTGACTCTTTCATTTGCTTCTGTGACACTGAACAACACTTTCACCCAATGGTATAGTTTAAAATGGAAATAGATCTTAAGATGCCAAATTTCATGCAATTACATAATCCATTTAATCTTAAGCTCTAGGAGGTGTGCCTGAGTTTGTGTAACAATGATACAGCAGTCCCTCTACAATATTATCTATAATAATAATCAAGGTGTTTGTTCAGCTTCTAAATAACCCTTTTGATTTCCTTTATAAAGGGGAAATGCCAGTGAATTATGACTTTACTAACTGGAAATTGTTCCTAGCCAATATCTTTGAGGAGCTAATAGCATGAAATGGAAATTATTCATTAAAGAGATACCTCAGATGAGTTTGACAGTACTGTGGCAGAGCCAACACCTTTTAAATCTGCTGTATCTTGAACACAAGGCCATGTGGATGGCCAGTGTTGCTCTGAAATTACAGAAACATCAGCCCCAGTATCTAGCAAAACTAGATTTAAAATAGAGCCATCTTGGGGAGGTCAGAAGTGACTAGCCATATCCAGTAAGCATGTTCAGAATGACCAAGCCCTTTTTCTCCCTGTGAGGTGTCCATGAGCATTTTTCCAACCCTTACATTGGGAAAGATTATCAACTGTGCAATCTTATGTGTGGGAGCAATAGCCACAAAAGTCTGAGGAGCTTGAGCAAGAATTTTAAGTTCTCTCGTATAACCTTGATCAGTAACTCCAGGATGTATTTGGAAACCCTTTAATGTCAAAGTACTTTTTCCTAAAATTAATCCCATTGTCCCTTCTGGTAATGGCCCATAGATTCCTTGTAGGGATTGTCTCAGTTCCCATCTCAGAAGTTAATGTGTATTGGGTGAAGGGACTGAGATCTAGCCCTGCACTTCCAGGGGTGGCACGAAGGAGGTCTGTTATGATGACCCGGCTGGTACTTCCTTGAGGGTGTTGAGTGCCCTTACTGTTTGATGGGGCCAGGGCTGGCCCCACGAAGAGTTTCCCTGCTGCCTTTGCAATGGTCACCCTTCTATATCAGATTGTGAGTGACACTCATTAGCCCAGTGACGGCCACGTTTGGAATGAGGACATACTTCCTGGGGGCTTTTGTCCTTGACCAAAAGATCCAGCAGGTGGTAAATTTGCTTTTGTGACCTTACGACATTCTTTGGTAAAATGACCTGGTTTGTTACAATTATAACACACACTTGCTTTTGAAGGGCATAAGGTTTCCTTCAGGGCAGCCGCTAATGCCATTCCCTGAACATAGTCTTCCCCTATATCTGAACAGAGCCAAATCATGTCTTGTGAGGAAATCTTTTTCCTATAAGGTCTGAGAGCTTCCTTACAATGTTTGTTAGCATTTCCAAAGGCTGTTTTACAGGGAGAGTACCCAGTTCAGGGTTCCCAACAGTCATACCCATATGGTGTAATAAGAGAGCCACAAAGTCTTGAAAATCTCTCCAGGACCCTGAAGAATTTTAGTAATATCTTGGGCCTTATCTACTTTAGTGAGTAGTTCTTTCCACGCTCTGGTGGCAGCAATACCCATTTGTCCATATGTTAATGGGGGATAATTTAATTGATTTTGTAAGCCTGTATGGTCCCCTTGACCTAGGAGCATATCTGCAGTTCATATGCTATGAACAGTATTACGGGTGGCTTGTTCTTTACCTATTTCAGTATAGCTAGTTTTCCATAGTAAACTTCCCCAGGGCCAAGGCAAGCTTTAGCAAAGCCATCCAATCCTCAGGAGGGAGAGCAGAGCCAGCAGTGATGCTATTTAACAGTTGCTATGTAAGTGGAGCTGTAGCCCTGTACATAGTACAAGCTTCCTTGAGCTCTTTTAGGGTTTTAAGTGGAATAGGTTCATAATGCCTCTGAGGCTGCCCTGTAGCTGGATCAGTTTGTTCAAAGACTGGGTATACATTAAAACCAGAAGTGTCCTCTCCTGACTTTCATGCCAGAACCAACATATGTTGTAATGGACTATTTTTAGAGGATACAGTTGAAAGTAATTTTTTGAAAGATTGAGGCAGAGCATCCTGATAATCTTCCTCATTATTGCCTTTTGCCTCAGATCCGTTTTCAGAATCCCTGTCAGTGAAGAGTGGATTCAATTTGGGAAAAGGCAGCAGGGGTTCTGCCAGAGCCATAGGGGTTGAAGGCAGTGACAGCTGAAATTGGTTAAAGCTGTGGTGACTGCCATTTCCTGATTTTTTATAGCCTCCCGGTTCTGATTCAGAGGGCCTAATTTTTATTTTATGAGTTGGAGTTGGGTCTAAACAGTCCCGAATTTGACTCCACATAGCAAAGGTAAAAACTGGCATGTCCTTAGCTCCTTCTGCCATGTAACAGTTTTTTAAATTCTCTCCTACCATTTTCCAGATTTCTAAATTAACTGTCCCTTCTCTAGGAAACCAGGGATAAGTATACTGAACAAAATCTAAAAACTGTACAAGTTGACGAGACTTAACTTTACTCCCTCTAGTTTTAAGCATAGCTTTAAGCATGTGTACATTGGGATCTCTTTTCATAGATTCAGTTTATCCCATATTTATTACTCCCAAATATATTCAATATGCCCTCTATCCTTTCCTTGTGGACGTGTCCTCCAGAGTGTTCCCTCACCTTGTCCAATGAGTTTTCTTGTAGTCAGTCCCCAAGGTTGGGCACCACTTGCCCCCGCCTGCATGGGTATGCTGCATGAGCCTAAGAGCGACCAGGAATGATAAATAAAACACACAAAAACATACAGACATACAACACAAAGCAGAATGCTGGTATCAGGAGGACTGAATGTTCCTGATGGTAAATGTGAGCACCTACCTGAGCCACAGTGTTTATTTTATTAAGTTAGTACAAGGAAAAGTCTCAGGTAAAAATCAAGCTTTAATAATTCTTGACACAAGGTGAAAGGAATGAGGTTTGGTGGGCTAATTTTCCTAAGGCTATAGAAGCTTAATTCCAGCACATCAGTTTTGGAACCATCAAGGCACACAGGACACCTTATCTAAGGTATTGATTAATTTGGCATCAAGGAGTTTCCTAACAGTTCTGGTACCTTACCTAGTTTTGCATCAGGGGGTTGGTATGCAGACACAGCAGTTGTATTCTTCAAAGAGATGTGAGAACAAAGGTCAAGACACCAAGTACTGAGGAAATTATGGTAGAAGAGGCTGTACAAACTTCTACATGGAAAGGCTGTACAAATTCCATTATTCCCAGTCCAGGGTCATGCTTGGTCCCCAACACCAGGATTGCAGTTTCATTGTGCTTTGTAATCTTATTCATGCTTGTTCTTGATTGATTTAGTGTTGCTACTAGCTATGGCTGCCAAATCTGTGTACAGTTTTGGAAGATAAGCTGAAAGCTGTGTTATAGTATTATGATTACACTACCATAATATAGTATTATAATTGTTGATAATATTGATATTATAAGAGTGAATGATGATATATTGGCAATGAGTCTGATTGCTATGAATAATTTATAATAGTGTAATTATTGAGATTGCACATGAAAGTAAACTATGTAGTCATAGTATTGATGAACAAAAATGTCAGAAATCACACTGATATAAGCATGTAGCTCTTCCCATTTTCAGAGATAAGTCTGTGTAGATAATTAATTTGGGCTGAAGGCCAATACCAAAGTTGAACTAGAAAACATTGTTTTTAAAAAGTCTTTTAAAACAAGTCAAAAGTGATAAACAATTGTCTACACATTACAGACATTCTATCAGGTGCCAAGTAAATAAAGAATTGAAACTCCTCAGGGCCATACAGGTCTTGAGTGAGGATGGAGCTGTGACAAGTTTAGAGTGAAGGAAAGAAAAGAAGAATGGTGCTTCTTCCTCTTTCTCAAGAGGAGGAAGTCAATTTTCTAAAGACAGAGAGAAGTGAGGGCTGCTCATAAGAATTTTACCAAGTTGCTCAAAGGTAGCATTCATGTATGAAGCTTCTTGCCAACTAATTGTATGTTACCACTAAGTAGTTGATAACCAACAGCATATTAGAGTGGAAATTATCTTGGCAGCAATTACTGTGAACAGCTAAAGCATTGCATCAGCCTCAGAGAAAGAGACAATGTTTGAAAGGAATATTGACTACAATTTGCCATATACCTTTGAGAATACAATTTTCCCTACCCTATTTCATGAACTAGAAACAGGAGCTAGATTTCCAATAGATCAGTAGATAGCATTGATTTAAAAAAACACTTCATGATTGTCAGTGTATCTCATGATATCTTGAAATGGATTTCTAAAGAAACACTTAGCATAAAAAATCACTATACCATTTTTAATAAATAATATTGTCTTTTAAAATAAGAAATAAGATCAAAGTCATGAGGCATATACGCTGGCCATCAATCCTGGGGATGCAGATACAACCACTGAAAGGCAGACAGAGAAGATCATCACTATGACAACCATCAGGAATAGAAGTCGAAACACTTTTCACACTGCATCTCAGCATGCAAATTATACCAATTACCTGAATCTGGTGAGTAGAATACTCACAAAGCACAGTAACCAAAGCAAACTGGTTATGTTTAGCCAACAGCAAGGATCAAAAGAAGTATAGGATTCATAGCAATATGATAGCCAAAGGCTCAGAATATCTATCCAGGGCAGATGGAAGGTAATCTGCCTGTCTCATGCTGCAGTGCACCTGAGGGACCTGAAAAGCTGTCCACTCTGGAGTTTATCCTTCACAGGGTATTTACCAGCCAGGGATAAAGTGTTGTTAGACAACATATCCTAAAAGGAACAGAAACAAAGTCTGGGTTACACGGTGAGTCTTGATTTCAAGATGCTGTATGTTCAGCACATTCAAGTTATTCTGATAACTACAAGCAACAAGGGTAATAAAGTGAGACACAGTGAGAGATTCACTTGATTGAAACCACTTCAAGGACCATTTAGAACAAAAATAAATCCATCTTTGATTGGTGGCAATTTTGAGTTCTGAATTTTAAGGACTTCAAGGATAAGTAACTACAGATGGAGGGTACTATTAGAAGCTTCCAGGTCCATTTAGGTTTCAAAGTTCTACACTTTCATCTGTTAGCTGATCTGTGAAACAAATAAATAAGAGAGTAAAGATAGCATGTTTAATCATTATTTTCCAAATAGAAATCTTATTTTACTTGGTTTCTCTTTAATTCAGCAATATTATAGGAAAGAAATCTATTTTCATAAAATATTCTAAGATTCTCCATTAGTGTGTTTCTATTTCCATGTGCAATGTATGTAAGAATAGTTGAAAATATTATATACACACAAATATATGTTATATAGTATAAAACAATCATGTGCCTCAAATATAACTTTCTAGATTACTTTTTAATACTTTTATGATACTTGTGAATTAGCATACATGAAAAAGCAATATAGTTTCATTGTGATAATTCCATATATGCATACAGTGTATATTGCAAACAGATCATCCCCTTTTCACACTCTTCATCATCATCATCAACTTATTTCTAGGTTCCAAAAATGATCAAGAACATGTGATATTTTGTTTTTTGAGCTTGGTTTATCTCACTTGACATGTTGCTGTCTAGTTTCATCCATTTTATTGCCAGTGACATAACTGACATAATTTCATTATTCTTGTTGACTGGGTCATATTCCATTACATATATAATCATATGTATTTTAAATTATATCCATATATATATATGGAGAGAGAGAGAGAGACAGAGAGAGAGAGAGAGAAAGAGAGTATTTCTAGCATCACAGAATGAGTTTGTAGCTTTTCTTTTCTTTATATTTCATGAAATAATTTGGCAAGTATTGGTGATAGATCTTCTTTAAATGTCTGGTAAAATTTGACTGTTAATTCATCTAGTCTCAGACTCTTCTTTTTTGGAGACTGCTTTAAC
The DNA here is from genome assembly GCF_047511655.1 of Castor canadensis. NCBI lineage: Eukaryota > Metazoa > Chordata > Mammalia > Rodentia > Castoridae > Castor > Castor canadensis. The sequence goes on along the minus strand of NC_133386.1, from coordinate 185,809,026 downwards.
CTCACTGTTCATTATAGATCTATTTAAATGGTTGGTATCCTTGGGTCAGTTAAGGCAGGTCATATGAGTATAAAACAATCCTACAAGAAAACTATTAAACATCAAAGAAAGAAATTGAAGGAGACACCAGATATGGAAAACTCTCCCATGTTCATGGACATACAGAAGTAAAATTATAAAAATGACTATAATATTGGAAGCAATCTACAGACTCAATTTCATTTCCATCAATTTCCCAATATTATTCTTCACAGAAATAGAAAACTTAATCTTAAATTTACTATTAAACAAAATCAAAACCATATAAAAGCAATTCTGAGCAAAAAGAGCAATGAGGGAGGTATCACAAAAGCAGACTTCAAATTATACTACAGAGTCATAGTAATAAAAACAGCCCAATTCTGGCACAAAAATAAACATGAAGAACAATTAATCTAACAGAAGGCAAAAAAAATTGTGTAGCTAAAGTCATCAGGCCTTTGACAAAAGGGTCAAAATATTCACTGGATAAAAATAGTTTCTTCAACAAAAGTGCTGGAAAAACTGGGTATCTACATGTTGAAGACTGAAACTAAACCCCTATATATCTCTCATCTTGTACAAAATTCAATTCCAAATATATCAAAGGTCTTAATGTAAGATCTGAGACTTATAAAATACCTCAGGAAAATGCAAGGAAAACTGTCGAAGATATAGTAATGGGTATATATTTTCTGAATAGGATTCTAATTGCTTAGCAAATAAGAGCAAGTATTGACAAGTGAGAATGTGTCAGATTTTTAAAATCTGTACATCAAGAGAGACAATTACCACAATCAAGAGACAAATCACAGAATGGGAAAAAAATCTTTGCTAGCTATTCAAAAAATATGGGATCAATATCCAGAATATATACGGAGCTCAGAAAACTAAACAGAAAAAGAATGAATAACCCAATTGATAAATGGAAAAAAAGATATTGAGCAGACAAGTCTCAAAAGAAGAAATTCAAACAACTATTAAATAAATGAGGAAATTTTCCACATCACTAGCCATTAATGAAAAGACAATAAAAAATGAGCAAAAATTCCAACACACATCAGTCGAATTGGCAATCATGAAGAAAACAAACTGGTGAGGATGTGGAGGGAAAAGAACTCTCATAACCAGTTAGTGGGAATGTAAACTAGTGAAACCATGATGAAATCAGTATGGAGGTTCCTCCCAGCAATGAAAGTAGACCTTCTTTTTGAAACAGGACAAGGACACACACAAACACAAAAAGAAATAAAGACCAATTTCTTTGATGAACCTATACACACAATAATTCTCAATAAAATGCTTGCAAATCAATTTCAGTAATACATTAAGATCATAGACCATGATCAAATTGGCTTCATAGCAGGGGTAAAAGAATGCTTCAATATATGTAAATCACTAAATACAACACACTACATAAACAGAATTAAAGATTAAAGTCACATAATCAGCTCAATAGAAACAGAAAAAGCCCTTGACAAAATTCAACATTTATTAATGATAAAATCCCTGAAGAAAATGTGTATAAATGAAACATACCTCAACAAAATAAAGTCCACATGGGATGAAGCTATAGCTAACATTGCACTAAATGGGGAAAACCTGAAACTATTTCCTCTCAAATTAGGAATGAGACAAAGGTGTCCACTCTCTTCACTCTTACTCAAAATAGTGCTAGTGAGAATAATCTGGCAAGAAAAAGAAGTAAAAATGGATTAAAATAGGGATGGGAAAAATCAATTTATCTCTATTTTCAGTGATATAATCCTATACTTAAAAATTATAAAGACTTCACCAAAGAACTTTTAGATGTCATAAACACATTCTGCAAATTAGCAGTATACAAAATTAACATACAAAAAGTTGGTAGCTTTCTATATACCCACAATGAAAAGGCAGAGAATGAAATCAGGAAAACTGTCCTGTTCACAATAGCATCTAAGTAAATAAAATATCTAAGAATAAGACTAACCAAACTGCCAACTATCTTTTTAACACATGAACAGAGGATACTGAAATTCCAAACTATAACAGACCTCTGTGAAGTATGTTAAAAAATGTCCACATTGAAGTATTTATTGAGTCAAATATTAGTTAAAAGGATCAGAAATTGACATAGTAGAGATAATTGCATAACATTATACAACACAGTTGTTATAGCAATGAAATGAATGTATGTAACTGTTTATCAACTAATATAAGATGTAATATCTTAATTTTGATAATAAATAATCTTAAAAATATCTAAGCATATGGATTTATTAAGTTAAATTACTTAAAATTCAAATCTGTGTAAAACTAATAAGATACACACATGTGGCAAGATATTTTCTTTCTAATGAGCAAAATAGTTGTATATGTGAAAAATCAGGTTATTTATGATTAAGATGAAGTCAGAGTGAGGATGGTGAAAATGTTAAAAGCAAGGTATAATTATTGGCAATATTTTGGTTCCTGAGATGGTTAGTATGGCAGCATGTACTTGTTACGTTATTTTTAAAAAATCTAAAGTAATATTATAAAATAAATTTTTGGAAGATGAACCAAATATTTTTGGAAATATTTGAGTACTATGTTTATGCTTTCATTATAAGTACTGCTGTCTTCTGCTGATCTATTGGCTCTACTTCCTTCCATTTTGGCTTTTCCACATATGGAAAGATTATAGGCATGAGTTCTGAGCCTATACTCTCAGAAAATCTCTTAGGATAAAAGAGTATCCCCTTTTCTCTATTGTCCAAAGAAAAATATTGACTATATTTATCTGTCAGCATATAGCTAACTCAATCATCAATATAGCCTGGACATAATTTGTGATAAAAGTAAGCCAATTACGTCCCCATCATCCCTACCATCAGTGTGTATTTTGAGTTTAAGAAACTTGCAAGAAGATGAGGAAAAAAATAAGACATTCCTCCTCATTTCTAGCCTTATGCAAAGAACTGTCTATTTAATTTCTCTAGTCATTCATTACTTTATTCATTACTTTAGTCAAGATTTGTATGTCTCATTTCCAAAGGCTAGTGCTTCGGTGGCCTTTTATATACAAAGCCTTTTTATCAAATTGTACTCCTTTGTGTTTTATATCACTATTCTTGAATAGTTTCATTCATCATTCTTTGGCATTCTTCTTGAAATCCTTTAGGAATCCTCTGGCTATAATTCTATATTTTGCTGTTAATTCACTTCTTCAATCACTATACTGTCACTTAAAAGTCAATATCCCTAAATGTAGTTATACACCACTAACTTTTAGTTCATAGTTCTAAAAAATAAATACAACTTCCAACTGCATATTTTCATTGCATATCCCATAGCTACCTGAATTTTTACTATTCCTCATTGCCCTACTGTTAATTGAAAATGCTTAATATGAAATATCATTACTTAGAAATATCTTTCACCATCATCACTTTCTAATGCCCCCAGATTCACAATTAAAGCTGGTAGAAGGAAAATGAATGGGAAGAGGAACGTCATGAAATGAAACTGTCATTAACAGTCATTAACAGATCTCATTGCTAAATTTAATAGTGTGCCTCCCTATAAAGCTGCTTAACTGAGTTTCAGTTTCTGTAAAATGAGATGTCATTTTAATAACTGCTTTTATGGGACAATTATGCCTCCAGCCATACTACCTATACTGACTTCCTTACTTTCCAATGATCATATTCAGCAGGTGTTCTGCTTGAAATAGTTGTTGCAGATGTCTATCCTTAAACCATTCTTGCAAGGAGGAGCTTAGCTAATTACTTTATCTATACATTGTATTCTTCTAGACTCCACACCATATAATCTTCCCATAAATATATTTAATTCATTATCCTCATCAGCACCTCCAAGACACTTATCATACTTTGCTTCTTTCTTTCTAGTGTTTTTTTTTTTAAGTTGAGTGTGTATGTATGCTGAAGAATAAGACAAGGACCTCAACCATGCTAAGTAAGCTCTCTACCAATGACTATATATACCACTCACCTTTTTGCCTTTTAAAAGTACTTGCTATCATCTAAAATATTATTTAACTTTCTTACTTGTTATTAGTTTCTTGTCTGTCCTAACATGAAAATAATCTCCAAAGGTAAAAGTCAGTGTTTTTTTTTTTATTTGTTGTTGGTACTGGTGTTTAAACTCATGGCTTCACACTTTTGAGACAGGCACCCTCCTGCTTTGAGCCAAAAATCCTGCTCTTTTTGTATTGATTATTTTGGCAATAGGGACTTATTTTGTGTCAAGACAGCCTGGACCGCCATCCTAGGTTATGCTTCCACCACCACCATAGCTGAGATGACAAGTATGTACCACCATTTCCTTCTTTTTTTTTTTCATTGAAATGGGACCTTGTAAACTGTTTTGCCTAAGCTGAACTCAAACTGAGCTCCTATCCATTTCAGCCTCCCAAGTAGCTTAATTGCAGGCATGAGTCACTGGTGCCCAGCTGATTCAGGGTATTGAGGTGTAAAAACTCATAAGCATGTTGGCATGTTCTTCTAACTCCAGCTTCTCAAATGGCTGAGGTAGAAGAATCAACCAATACCAATAATTTAAGACTAATCTTGGCAATATCAAGAACACATATCAAAAATAAATGAATAAATAAATAAGCTAATAAATAAATTAAAAAACTTTAGGAAGTTTATTCTTTTGACCAAAATACAATTAAAAACACCAGATATTTGAAGAAATCATCCTTGATAGGTACTGTTGATCTGCTGAGGCAATCAAAACTAAAAGGGGTGAGATGCCAAGACTATCAATACAATGAGATGAATTCTGTGATGCTTTTACCCTAGGAATATTAGTTGGTTTGGGGCATGAACAGGAGGTTGAGAATTTGTTCTGTCATTTGTAGGTAAGTGGATAGAACTGGAGAACATCATCTTAAGTGAAGTTAGCCAGACTCAGAAAGTCAAAAGTCACATGTTATCTTTCATACATGTAATACAAACCTAATACAAAGGTAGCGATTATAATGAAACACTGGCCACACTAAGGGGAAGTCATGCACAGGTGGGGCAGGGAAACTAAGAACATTAGCAGGGTTGATATACACTCTATACAAGATAGATATATAAATCTTAAACCAATTGAAACTACCATAAGAAAGGGACTAAGGTAGAATGAAGAAAATTAGAGGATATGAGCCAATTGGGGTTATAATACATATATAGATGGAAATACCTCAAGGAAACTTACTGTGTAGATACCTTTATCTCAAACAAGGTAAAATACCATGTTTTTTATTTTATCTTTTCTCTTTTTTCTTCTACAAAATCAGAGAGCAGGAGGGCAAAACAAGTCCTGCCCAGGAAGGAGGGCTGGCACCAGTGGGGAGGGGGAGAATTGGGGAAGAGAAGTACAAGGGTGAATATGGTGCAAAAAATGTGTACACAAGTATGTAAATGCAAAAATGATACCTGTTGAAACTACTCCAGGAATTGAGGATTGGGGGATAAAGAAGAAAAGTAGAGGATGTGAATTCATGTATATTTGATACATTGTAAGAACCTGTGTAAATGCCACAAAATGTACCCCCACCCAGCACAACAATAAAGGGGGAAAAAAAACAGAATTTGTGTTTGCACTGATGCAAGGTCACTTCTGGAAACAAGGAGGAGGCAGAGACATCATCAGAGCTGTTGGAAGAAATTTGAAGAGGTTCAATACTTCAGTAGTTTTTCCCTTGGGATATTTCCCCAGTTCTAGGAGCTGTTTAGGATGTATTAAGGTCAGAGTCTCTTTTCTGTAAATATGACATTAATTGGAAACAAGATCATTGCACATAATCAAGTTAAGATGAGACTGTAAGAGTGAATCTAATCCAATCTAACTGTGTCCTTACGTAAAGAGAGATGTGGAAAGAGACAGACATGCACAGAGGAAAAATGCCATGTAAATGAGAGCCAGAGAGAATGGAGTGATGAATCTGTAAATCAAGGAAGTTGAAAGACTAACAGACAAGCACCAAAGCCAAGACAGAAGCATGGAAAAAATTCTCCCTCATCAAACTCAGAAAGGACTAATGACACACAATACATAAAAGAAGGTGAAAAAATTAATATAAAAATGAAGAGAATACAAGAAGGACAAAATTTGATTCTTTTATTTGGTGAATAAAATTGATAAATGCTGGCAAACATTTGTAGAGATTGTTACATGGATGTGTATTTGTTAAAAAATCATCTGTGCATTTTAAAATGGTGCATTTTATCATATGTAAATTATACTTCAGTAGGCTAATTTAAAAATAAAAAAGATACAAAAGGTTTTGCTTTAAATCCCCTCTTTTGTTTCCCTTGCATTACTGGTTTGCTGAAAAAATATTTTAAATTATAGATTTTTAAATAAATTTAATTTCAATGACATATTGAAATGTATCTTATCATTATCATTAAAATCAATAAATCATTAGTACTTTTACATTATTTGCAATAAATTGTTGTATTAATGGTAATGTGTGGTGCATGTGTGTGTGGTGTTGGGGATTGAACTCAGGACCACACATATGCTAGACAAGTACTGTACCAATATGCTGAATACATGGCCTTGATGATAATGTTATTCTGAATATGAAAGGAGAAGTTAAGAAATGTACATGATATCCCAGAAGCAAAAATGATGGAGCTAACATTTAATTACATTATAGCTATTTGAATCTTTAAGTAGGTATAGACAGAATATGCTTACAGACAGAGATGCCTGGGATTAATTGGTCCCATGGTTTGAAATGGTCCTGAATTAACTCTCTTAAGGAGTTCATTTAGCAAATCCTTCAGGGTTGTGTGGGAAAGGGAGTGGACTTTCTTCTCCTGGAGCATGAGCAGTTGTGAAGTTTATGATATAAGTATTTGGTGAAAAAAGAGGTGTTTAATCTAAGTGCTTTACAGGGAATATTTTGAGGTATAAGAGTTGACTTAAGATGTTTCTATATAGAACAATAAAGATAATTTTTTTTTATTCTAGAAAGAGTAGTGAGAAAATTTTCTGCCAGCATTTCAGGGCCTATGGTAGAGTCTAAAACAGGACTTCAAATAGCAGACGGTCTGTTTTCCAATAGCTGACTCTCTCCATAGCTTCTGTAACACACGGCAAAAATGGACACATTCAAAATAAAGCTTATATATTACAGGCACAGAGCACATGATTCATCTTCGAAGTAAATGAGAAGTGAAAAAGAGAAAACATGAGTACTTTATTCAATGCTGTCTCTAATTCTTAGAAAAATGGTAAGTTTTCCAGCTCAATTGAACTATTCTGTTTCCTACTATTCAGGACCAGGTTGTATCCTAAGATACCGAAAGTTCCAAAGAAGTAGCTTCCCTACTCATGGTAACATTCAATATTTCAGGGTTCCTTGTCTTATACTGGCTTCTGCTTGAACCTGAAGTATCTCAGGATGAATTGTGAGGAGAAATGACCCAAACAATTTTTGCACATGTGAATAAATGAATAATAAAAAAATTGAAAAAAATGAAAAGTGCAGTGGTGTAGTATCTTGAAAATTGTGACTTCTTTGTTGGAAATCTGACTTGAGGACAAGAAGAAGGATCCACACTAATCACATGCAATCAGTTTGCCTTGATGTTGATGAAACTGAGTGTCCTGATGCTGCTACTAGTGTGGTCTAGGATCTATTGTCACCCCTGTTTATGATTTCCTCTTTGTGGAATTGGGTAAGGGATAATATAGTGGTGAAGGAGAGATAAGCAAAACTCTTTAATTCTAAAAGAAAATACTCTTTATTTATAGCTCTTGTCTTATTCCTACATAATGAGATTTTCAGTGTCTCATCTCCCGATTCTTCTTCCTTCTCTGACTCTTGTTCAAAATAGCAAGATAACTTTTGTCTTCATCCTCTGAACTTTCTGTCTCCTCATCATTATAATTTTACAGATATGCGTATAAAATGCTAATCTCTTTCACCCATCATGAAGATTGCATCCATTTGATAGTCAGGGTATGTCCTGAACATGTCAATGATCTTTGTTTACTGCTTATGGCTCCCTGGGTTTACTTTGCCCCCACCTGAATGGATGGAGTGTGATGCATTGCATGGCAGTGTGAATGAAGTGTTAGAGACAACATTCCATGGAGCACAAAGTGTTGGATTCTAGTCCTGTATCCTCTCTGCTGAAATTTATCTCCCATTATATTCTATTGTGCACAAATTAGAACATCACAAACTTGCCTTACATGGTATAATAAAATCAAATGAATGATAGATATTGAAGGAAAGATGAGAGTAGATTGTGGTAAGGATTATCTGATTCAATAAATACATTACATCAGTTGGAAATTTTTATCAAGAAAGTTATTTGATTGAAGAAATCTGAAAGGCTTTGCTAAGGAGATGATATTTGAACTGTATCCTCCATCCTTGGATATAAATGGAGACTGTAGATTAAAGACAAGAAAAATGTCATCACACACTGAGAAATGGAACATTTAGGGAATGAGACTGGCTAGGTGTATTTATACAAGGTATACTTTGCCAAACCTTGCTGGAGCTCTGATAAGAAGAAACACTGAGAGCATCAGAGAAAACCAAAATGGTTGGTCAGAGTAAAGTGCTCAAAAAGCCACAGCAAATATCTGAACCATTGTATTTTAATACTGTATAGTAATTTGATGTATTTGTGAAACACTGTGTTTTAAAGTGTTCACATTTTCTTTCCAAGTGATAGGATGGAGGCAAAAAGAGGGAGAGGATATAAAAAGTGCTGAGAAGAAGGAATATTTGAATGGGAGCTCTTTTCAGTTTAGAGACATAGAAAACAGGAGCATCTCAATATAAGTCTGTACATATTTATTTAAAGCATCCTAGCATTGGCCATTTGTTCTATTAAATTTATAAAATTTCTGGTCTATGTGAGTCAATAACTCTCACAATGAAAACTCACATGTATATGTTTCCAAAAATGAAGCATTATTTTTGTTTTCCACAAAGCTTTGTGAGACATCTCAGACTAATTAGAGTGAAATCCTGTGCCCAAATAATTAAATTCCATACCATGCAAATTATGTTTTATGAATATGTAAATGATGTTAAAGCTGACAAAAGATGTTTAATTCTATTATTCTTCACAGAGAGTAGATGAGAATTATCATCTCCAATTCTTGCCAAAATCAGAAGTGGCAAGTGTGAAGCCACTGGTGAATCTTATTTGCGATGCCTGCAGGGCCATTCTGTATTTTATTAGGGCCAAGGTCAATTCATGTGCTTGCTTTCCACTGAGTTTCTAAGAGCATGGAACAGAAACACAGATGTCTTCAGTGGGAATTTGGCATCTTGAATGAGGTAGGCCCATCACTGAAGATAAGCACATCAAAGCTCCCTTCTCCCAACAAAAAAGATTGTTACATTCCATTAAATAATTCATTGATTTTTGTTCTTACATGAAGGATAATTCTTAATAAAAGCCGCTGACATAATTTATCTCATCACATTTTACAGTTTACAAGTGACAAAATGTCCAAAAGTCATCACCTTTCCCTCATGACCTTCTTTTAGGATAACTAAGATTTTCTACGGCATCTTTGGATTCTGGCTCACTAAGGGCTTTATATTGATCCATTCTCCTGGAAAAGCATTTTTCATTTCATTTCCTTTAAAGATTGATTTCATTTAACTTGTCTGAATTACTCAAACTTCTCTGATTTTCTTATCTCTGGATTTTATTCTTTTTCATAACAAAAGATCTACTTCTATTTTCCTCTCATAATAGAGCCCTTCTAATCAAGATATTGTACACTTTATATTGATTTTATTTTTATATTTAGTAAAATTATTGGAAACTCCCTTTTCAAACTTCTGACTACCATGAAACACTACTGTGATCCAAAGAACTGATATAATTTTAGTCACTCAGAAAAGTAATTTCATGTTATGAAGCCATTTGCAACTACAGTAAGACAAATACATAATTTTATGTAATAGTTTTTGAAATAGAAGGTAGCTCTTGAACAGTCAGGAATAATAATCATGATAATAATGACAACAATTGCACATGATGCAGAGCCTCAGCTTCTATGTGCTTTGTCCCATATTGATTTATTTAACTTTCACAGAAACCCTAAAAGGGATTATTTGTGTTTTACATGTGAACATCAAAGGATTTAAGAGTGAGACAAGTAGGCAGTGAGGTGGGGTGGTGTTTTTGTCTCATACTCCTAACTTTTTTTATCTATAATTTTGAGAATCTGATTAGGAACTGCACTCTCATCTCTTCAAATAAGTTTGAATTATTTTTTGATCATTGTATCCTTCAGGAAATTCTTCCCTACTCTCTGAAAATAATTTCTGTTCTTCTAATGCTAATCATATGATCAGTAATTATTCTGTTATAAGGATGTACTCAATAAAGGAATAAAAAATACTGGAAAGGTATTTAATGCTTATATTTATCAATAACAATGATTACTTCTAACATTTCTATAACAATATCACAATGCAGAAATTATTAAAAATTGTTTTCAGAACTATTAACTTTCATAGTGAGGATTGGAAGCACTACAAATGTCTCAAGGATAAAATTCAAATAATTTTTCTAAATTCATATGTTATCACAATATCATTGATAATTATGTAACTATGTAAATTATAAAGACATGATGATAGTTGTTATAATTCCAGGTCAAAAATCGTAATATAAAATGGCATACATGAGTATGATGGAGGGTGTGAATTCAGGTGTGATAGACTTGATATATTGTAAGAACTTTTGGAAATGCCACAATCTACCACCAGCACAACAATAAAAAAAATAAATATTTGTTAAATATGAAAAATGACATAACCTGAGTATGTCAATCATATAAGTTATGTATGCTTGAACAGGCACTTTGAATAATAAAAACATAAAGTTTTATGTCAAAACTATGGAAGTTCTTCACAAATAATGTTTTCAGAAAAATCCTCTAGGATACTCAGAATATATATGCAAACATAGATATGCATAAAAGCACTTCTTTGATTATAAGTCCATTAGAAATTTTGTACCATGTCAATAACATAGGCAGAAAGGCTCCATTGTAATATAATACTGAAGTGTTATAAAAGAGGATAAAATGGAGTTTTCTCTAATTATACCAGCCTTAAATTATTACAGACTTTTTAAAGATTGACCATCACCAAACTGATATCATCAACAGAAAAAGAAAAAGGAAAGTATTGTCAAAATAGACTTTGAAAAGTGTGTTTCACTTTAGATATGAAAGAAGTCAGTGAAAATGGATACAAAACTGTGTGAACCGAACTGAGATTCTCATCTGGAAAGCATCTCCAACATTGTTAGCACTTAGTTGTATTGAAATAGTGTTTTTCAGATTTTAGAATATACAGATAGAATGAGCAATGTTTGAAACATATTTAGGCATGTGTACATATGTGTATAAAACTTTGTTCTTTCAGAAAACTCAGAATAAGGGAAGGCAAGCATTTGAGACAGAAAGGCTAAATTTCAAAACAGTGAGATCACCTGTTCAAAGAAAGACCTACTTCTATAATTCTCAATCTAAGTATGAATCAAATTATTTGAAGGATATTTGTTTTGTTCTTAAAATGTAAATGCTTTGACCCAGTTTAGAGAACATCAGATTCAACAGATAAATATTACAGAGACCTGAACACTTACAAGTTTGAAAGGTTCTTAATTTTTTCATAGCACAAAGGCAATTGGAAGTAATTGCCTGTGGGGTTTCTAATCACCTCATTCTCCAATACCTTAGATTACTGAAGGAAAAATAAACATTAAAAGACTTATTATTAATAATAGTTATTTAGCAATATAAAATAGTTCTCTAACAATAATTAAATCTTACCCCAGTTCTCTAGGGAAAAGTAGGTCCCTCTCATCTGTCTCCCTTCTCACATTCTCTCTTTTGGTGCATTTTGTAGTGGATATCTCTCATAACTTCTTGCTTTTAAAAGCTAGTATCAACCTTGGATAAGTTTTACATGGGTATTTTATGTATACTTTTGCTTTCCACTAACACTAATATTTGCCAAAATATAAACAGCTGTACTGGTTTCCAGATTTTCATTTTGCATTTTATTTTATGGGGACGTCAATTTCTTACAATATTAAAACTGAATTATCTAGCTTTATATACCTTGTCCAATCAGTATATATCTCTCCAACACCATTTTTTATTGTTTTCTGACTCAAGGTATATATTCAAAATTCCTAAATGTATAAAGATCAATAATGATAATACCTACCATTATTGAACCCTGAATCTTTTAACTATTACTCTGCCATAGATAACAATGTAATCTCAGCTACATGTGACAATACTGTCTTTTTCTTGGTTCTTCTAATTTGAATTGTGCTCACTTATGCATCTGTAGTCAACTTTTGGTTGGGTAGGTAGCTCACTATCTTGGTTCGACACCTTCACAAATTTTTAAGTTAGCTGGTAATAGACTGATATAAGATGATCTTGAAATTGACATTGGTGCACTCTTCCTGGAAGATTGTCATCCAGTATATTATCTATGATTTGTTCTCAAAGCACTGGGTGCCAAAACAGCATCAGTGCACAAAGCATGATTTTGTTTTACATTTTAAAAGCATGGAATAGTTTTACAAAGGGGTTTCATTGTGATATTTCCATATATGTATATAATATGTACAAATTAGATTTACTCCCTCTATCCTTTCTCCTCATCCTCTTTTCCCCTTCTTAAAACTACTTTAACCAGTTTCATTATTTTATCTTCATATATGTGTATAAAGTACTTTGACCATATTCCCTTCCTGCTCATCATCTTCTTTTGCTCTCCCCCCTCCCACTGGTACTTACTTCCAAACAGGAGCTGTTTTACATTCCTGTCCCTCAGTTTTAAAAACTAGATTCCACATCTGGAAAATATGTGCTATTTGTCTTTCTCAGTCTGGCTTGTTTTTCCTACAAGGCATCTTCAGGCATAGTCTTAGAAGTAGCATTCTTTTCACGTCTAGCACATCTTATCAGTCAAAGCAAGTCACAACCATCACCCACGGTCCCTACAGAAAGAGACTGAAATGCTAAAAGGAAAGTAGAAAATGGAGTAGATAGAGGGGGATGAATTTTTGTGACCACAATAGCATAAGTAAATACCAATGATTACTCTGTGCATAGAATCCCAAAATGGACACGCAGTCCAAAAATTCTATACCACACTAAAACTGTGCAAATGCCTGTGGATAAACAGAGTTAGTGCTCAGAACAAGTGTCTTCACATATTTTTTGCTTAATTTGTGTATTTCATCTTCCTGATATCTGAAGGTGAATGAGGTTGAGAACTCTACATTGGAATCCTTAGTAGAGCATACGGCAATAGTGGTAACAAAAATAGTCTTGAACATTCCCAAATGTAAAGTATGTTTTCTTTAGTAACAATTGTGACATTCTCTTAGTTTTCTGGAGTATAAACTTTTATCAAGTTAAATATTTTCATCTCTATTTCTAGTTTGCTTTGTTTTAGTCCTAATGTGTACTATTTTTTCTTCATCAAATCACATTTTAACATCTTGGATATAGTATTTTTAACCAATATAATTTAGCTCAAATCAGTAAACCAAAGATCCTAGGAGAAATAGCAGTACATGAAAAAAATGCTACATCTTACCAGTAAAATGTGCTTAGTGAGAAAAATGAGAATCCCTTTTAAAGAGAACTAATTTTAGTCATACTTTGAAAAGAAGTAAATAAACAGGGAGATGATCCTAAATTATAGGATGGCATAGAGCAAATAATTCTCAACTATCGAATAAGGGATTTAAAACTAAAGATAATGTTACATTGTTTATTGTATTAACCTTACCAAGTTATTAATCCTCACATAATATACAAATATGAAATAAGTACCTAATTCTAAGCTTCTTCCCAATATATACATAATAATAATAGGAAAATGAAAATAATCCTGTGGTTTTCATAAAGACTTAACTAACCACATTATTATGCATTTTTTCTTTTGTTGAGTAAAAAATTGAGGAAATGTAAAGTTAATATGGATACTATATAGTGAAAAATGTTAAGAAAGTATTGTGAAATTTGTTCTACAATTGAAAGTTAAAGAAAAAACAGAAACTACAAAACCTTTTCACACAATTGCTCAACTCCACCATAAAATAAAAGTCAGGATCAACTTATGTTCAGAAAGAAGTCTTAATTTTGGAACATTTTGAATAGGTAACAATGACATTCATTTTTAGGGCTTCAGAAAAGGCTTTTCTATAGAATCATCATTCCACTAATCTTCATATGGGTGTCTCTGTCTAATCCTGTTTGTCAATTATTGGTGCTAATTGTTACTAATAAATTTATTGATCAATATGCTTAATCATTTATATAGAGAAATGTCAACAGAATTATAAAATCAGCTGAAATATTGCCTGCTAATTGAACTAAGTACTTTACAAGGAATAACTGTAGCAACCCATTTCCATAAATTTTCCTTAGTGATCAGTCTGACTTTGTTTATTCTCTAGTCACTTAGTGTCTCCTATTTCCTTTAACTATATAAATTTATTCAGGAAAAATAGCTCTGGTTTTCTATAATTATTTAACAGATAGTTATTAAAAGATCAAATAGTTACCAAACTAAAGCCAAACAAGTCCTTCCTTCACAGTCAATCAGTTCAGAGGGAGACATGGAAAGTAATGAAAGTTAGATGGCTTTTATACAAAAAATATTTGCACTTTGATTGTCATTTTTACTAAGAAAATGAAGATATTTGGGGCAATAATGGATGACTCTGAACAGTCATGGAGGAAGGCATCAGTGGTAAAACCTTGCTTAGATCAGAAAATAGCAACAATCACACGAAGAAGATAAAGGGCAGCTCATTAAAAAAAAAGAAAGAGGAAAAAAATGTGTGGCTGATACATAGTGAGGTGATGGTGAGCGACTTAATATGTCTTGGAGTAGCAAGATGAATCAGAGAAATCTCATAGAAGGCAAGGTTTTTCTAAGGTGAGGGGGAAGTCCTACAAAACATAAACCGACAATTAAAATCTAAATTGAAAATTCTCTAAATCACAACATTTTTTATAATTTTATCTATAATAAACCCTGTGATTGCCAAGTGATACTGAACAGTTATAGTTCTTACATGTTTCTGAAAGAAGAACTACTTCTTACAGGAAACATACATTGTTCTTAGCATCACTGTGACCTAAAATCTTAAGTTACATATTTCATCCAGAATATTTTCATGGCATTTTCACTTCTGCATTCCTCAGTGTGTAGATCAAGGGATTCAACATGGGTGTGATAATTGAATCAGATACAACCACTGCCTTGTATATGGGGTAAGTAGACACTGGCCTCACATACAAAAAAATGCATGTCACAAAGAACAACACAACCTTTGTGAGGTGAGAGCTGCAGCTGGAAAGGGTTTTGTGTCATGCTTCAGATTTATGACTTCAGAGAACACAGGATGACAATGTATGAGGCAATTAGAATAAGGAAGCTACCCACACACATCATGCCACTGCTGAGGATGAGTAAGAGACCCAGGGTATAGGTGTCTCTGCAGGCCAGTGTCAGTAACTGAAACAAATTACATATAAAGAGATCTATGATATTGGAATTACAGAAAGGAATTTGGTACATGAAGAGAAGCTGAATTACTGCATAAATAAATCTCCCATTCCAAGCTCCTCCCAGCATTAGGCAGCACATCTGAGGACTGGTGATGGTCATGTAGTGCAAGGGCTTACATATGGCCACGTAGCAGTCATAGGCCATCACAATGAGAAGGATGATCCCCACACCACCAAAGAAATGCTCTGCAAAGATTTGGGTCATGCATCCTTCAAAGGAGATGTCAGTGTTCTCAGACAGTGAGTCAACAATCAACTTGGGGCAATGACAGAAGAATAGGTGACATTAGAAATAGACAAGAAGGTAATAAAAAAGTACATAGGTCGTCTCAAACTTGGGCTTGTGATGATTGTTACCACAATGAGTTCATTTCCCAATATTATA
The DNA here is from genome assembly GCF_047511655.1 of Castor canadensis. Lineage (NCBI taxonomy): Eukaryota > Metazoa > Chordata > Mammalia > Rodentia > Castoridae > Castor > Castor canadensis. The sequence continues at coordinate 185,793,026 of NC_133386.1, read as the reverse complement.
ATCCTATACATGATTAAAAAATGCTTATGTCTTCTCTTCAACAAAATTAGAGATAAGGGCAGAATAGGTTCTGCCTAGAAGTGAGGGGAAGAGTGGGGAAGTGGGGCAAGGGGGAGAAATGACCCAAACAATATACTCATTGAATAATAGAAAGAAAAAAGAAAAATTGTATTGCCAAAAAAGAAAAACAACAAAAAGATGTTGATACAAATGAAAAAAAAAAAAAAGAAAAACACAGCAGAAAATATTTTCCGAGTTTCTGAGTTCTCTGTAAGACCCAAAATAATTAATTCTGTGATGTTGTTTTGGTTTTCCATTTATTTGGCAATTATATGAGTGCCACCTGATAGCTGAGACACCTAAAAATGCAACATATGATAGATCTATAATTAGTGATGAATTAGTTTCCTTTATTCTGAGGACCCAAGGGAACTTGTTTGTTTTATTCGTTGAGTCACCATTCAAGTTAAATAGTTTTCCCTTCCTCCTCCCACCTTTCTGATTTTTATTATTTGTAGTAGTTAACTTTATATGAGAAACTTATTCATTCCAATCACTTGAATAATTCTGTAACTGACTTTTTTTCAGATAATGGAACTGATACTCAAAGTTTAAGAAACTTAACCAGTGTAACAGCCTGTGTAATATAAGAAGCTCTGGCTCAGGAATGAGGGAAAAGGAAAAGGATTTTATAGATGGCCTTATTAACATCATCCATCAGAAGCACATGCTCCTGCATCTCTGAGCCTTGGTTTCCATATCTGCTGAATAAAAACAGTTGACTGGATTTGAAGGAACAGGAGAGACTTTGTTCTCTTCAACCAAATACTCACTTCTAATTTACAACAATTGTTTTGGACTCTGGGTAAAATTTTCTAAAGTTGTGGTTTATTTTATTTTTATTTTTATTATTTTTTTTAATTTTATTATTCATATGTGCATACAAGGCTTGGATCATTTCTCCCCTCTGCCCCCACCCCCTCTCTTACCACCCACTCCGCCCCCTTCCTCTCCCCCCTACCCCCTCAATACCCAGCAGAAACTATTTTGCCCTTATTTCTAATTTTGTTGTAGAGAGAGTATAAGCAATAATAGGAAGGAACAAGGGTTTTTGCTGGTTGAGATAAGGATAGCTATACAGGGCATTGACTCACATTGATTTCCTGTGCATGTGTGTTACCTTCTAGGTTAATTCTTTTTGATCTAACCTTTTCTCTGGCCCAAAAGACCAAAAATCGTATGTTCTCCCTCATATGTGGACATTATTTTTAAAACATCTGTTCTGTCTCCCTAAGGCTGGGAAGTTAGAGTGATTCCATATTGACACATGAGAAAATTACTTCCACCTGATTTTCACTTCCATCATCAGTACTCTTCTCCCTTACTTATTGGACTCTACTTCTTCGTGTTACAAAGTTTATTTACTGCATTGTCAACTCGCTATCTGCTACATTCACAACCTGTTGCTTTCCACTCATGACTTTCTTTTCTCATAGAGTGACACCAGATCCAGACTACGTGAGCTGGCTTTGTAATATCAACCTCCCAGCCCTCAATTTCTGCAGCAGTTCAATTAATAAATGAGAAACCATAGCAACCATGACTGCTGAACTTAATAATTATGACTTTTTCTTATTTTTTCATCACAAACATCCATATGAAGTATTATGATTATTTTGATCTTTCAAAGGAGGAATTGAAGCTTAAAGAAATTACAAAGTTTCCTCACAGTTTTTTTTTAGTTATATGAATAATTACACACATAGGCTCCTAATTGCCATGCTTTATAGCCCACTCTCCATGATGTTTTCACCTCCTGACTCAGAAGAGCATTGCTATGAATGTTAAAAGAGGTAATACTTGTAATGGCTGGAAAAGTAGAATTTATATTGCTCTCTGATAATGTCATCAGGTTAGCATACTCTAGGCTTACCTACTGATTACTTCTATGCCTTCTGCCAATTAGTCCTCCTAACTGCTACCTTAGCCATCAGCAGTCTAAATATTTATTCCAAAAATTCATAAACATTTTTGTTTGTATCATTATTTTGTGTTTATTACATGTGCCTTTTATTTTTATTCAGGAATGCTTAAGAATTATTACTTATTTTTCATTTCTCTGTTCCTAAAAGATCAGTTAAGACATAACAGGTCCCAATAAAATCCAAGAGCTATATTTGAATTGGGAGGAAAATGGAATGAGCTGTGAACCCCAGGAAATGCTTTTACTGGCTCATCCTCCAGGTTTAAAATAAATCTGTTTTCTGAGTCTGTTTGCTATTTCACTGTCAAGCAGGTTCAATAACACCATTTATTGGCTATCATCTTTTGCTATTTATTTTGCCAGTCATGATTACACCAAGACCAATAAATTAACAGTACCTTGAACTTCCAGTTCAGTGTGAAATGGCAACATTGGCAGCCTTTGTAATATTTCCTTTCTTGCTGTGTCAGCGAAGTTTCATCTTTAAAAGGGATGTTTAGTGAAAATAAGGATAATTACAATGACTGTTCCAATTTTTCTTTGTCAGTCTACTTCCTTCACTGTCCCTAGGTACATGTATATAGATAATTAGTATTTCAAAATGTATTAGATTGTGATTCATTTACTTAGGTTAAGAAGAAGAACTCATAAATTTTAAATAATGCCAATAGAAATAACTACATTGAAGAACTGAAAGAAAAAGATTTGATTAAGCCTTGAATCTGTACTGTGACTAAATGGACTAGAGGCTATTCTCAGAAGAGGAGGCAGTATGAGCAAAGACTCAGAGGTGGGAAAAAGGGATCATTGTGCAGCACAGTTTAGATTCCAGGGCTTTACACTATTAAATAAAGGGCTAAGTAGATTCATCAATCTACTTTTCAAAATAATTGTTTTTCTCTAGTGAAATTTGAGTACCTATAAAGCCTATGAAGCTCTGTGATCACTCAATTAGAAAGCCAATTATATTACTGAAAGACTTTAAAACACTCTTTTAATACAAATATCGTCCCAGTTCCCTTATCTTTTCATACAATTAATAGCTACTTGGTGAGAGTGAAACTAATTCCAATAGACTTTTTCATGGTTGAAGTGGCCATAATATGTAATTTTAATAACGAGTGTCTACAATAGCTTGCAGGTGTCTTCTCAGAATACTGCTATATAACTGTTATCATCCATATGAGCAAACCACCAGCATCACCCCCACTGCCACCATCACCATCACTATCACTGTCAATTGAATACTGACTATATATTAAATACTTAACAAAATATAATGATCTTTCAATCATAGTTTTCATAACTGTTCAAAACTGGAGAATAAATAAAGACCCTCAGGTCTTCTGTGATATAACCTATAATCTTCTAATCACATCCAAGATACATTTGCATGAAGTAAAATTCTTCATATAGCAAAGAAATGGTGAAATGATTACAATTTGATGTTTCTAACTATGGAAGCATGCTCTCAGAGATAGATATGGGAAGAGGAGAAGGTTATTCAATAGTGTCATTTTGATCAAATTCACAGAATGTGTATTGCTGTCAAAGAAATGCTTAAAGCTGAAGCCTTAAAATTGTGAGGCTAAAAATTAACTTTTCTGGTCACCAATGAATTTATGTTCTCTCTAATTAAAAACAGTTCCTAAAGAGGGAGGCAAGAAGAGCCTTACAAATTAATTTTCTGTTCTTTTTCTAATTCCGCTTGAATGTATCTTTACGTGAAAGTGGAAAATTTTTGTTTATCTGCTTAAGAGATCATGGAAGCATGTTTTTCTCTGGGTATCAGACCTGGGCTGAAAGAACATGGAGTGCCCATATGAGCTGCTATAACTCACCACTGACTTGAATCATGCCAGGTGCATCTTTTATGGCTGGATCCATACAGACTGAAGTGTTAATTACTAATGCAATTCACTCATATCTTCTTGCTTTAATATTGGATGTTATCAAGGGTAACATCCCCAAGTAACATCCCTGGTGCCAAGCTAATGTGCTATTTCATAGCAGAAGCATAGCTCACAAGATTAACCATTTGCTCCTTTGTCTTTAATCTGAACTTCAATTGAGCAATGGCCCAAATCTTAAAGCAACTACAATATTAGAACTGGAAGAAACAGAACCAAATCTCATGTCTAGATTTGATTTCTCCAGTGTCATATGTAAGCCCAGGAAGTTTCCATTGTGATCAGAATAATTTTATCTAGGTACAACATATAATTAAATAATTACCAATTTCTTATGAACTGATTTTCTAGTAATGCTTAAATATTTAAAATAATGTATTTTCATTCCATGTAAATTTGCTTAAGGAAGTTACAGCCTCAGTATTAATTTTCAGGACCAACCAACAAAAATTTAAATCCAGAAATACCTTTGTAATTTTTGGCCTGGTCATTTCTAATATACCCAGCTCATTCCTTCCCACACTGTTCTACAAACCAATACAGTTTACACCTGGTGACCATGATAAAACATAATGACTACACCAAAATCTCGTAAATCAGATTTCCTTTTACCCATGAGTTTTCTTGAAATTTGTAAATCCACACCCTGAGCACAAAAAACAAAGAAGGAATTGTATGGCAGTAATAGTTTATTAAAGGGCCCCATAGTATTTTCCATAGAGGATGTACTAGTTTACATTCCCACCAGCATTGTATGAGTGTTTTTCCTCCACATCCTCACCAACAATTGTTGCTTTGGGTGTTCTTGATGGTAGCTATTATAAGAGGAATAAGGTGAAATCGTGGTGTGGTTTTCATTGCATTATTTTATGAATAGGTATGGTGGGCATTTTTCATGTGTTTTTGAGCCATTTGGACTTCTTCCATTGAAAGAGTCTGTTCAGTTCATTTGGCCATTTCTTTATTGTGCCATTGCTTTTTTTGTCAGTTTAGTTTGATGTGCCCCCTGTATGTTCTGATTATCAGCTAAAAAAGATTTTCTCCAATTCTGTGGGTGGCCTCTTCAATTTTGACACCATTTCTTTTGTTGTACAGTTAGCAAAGATTTTCTCCAATTCTGTAGGTGGCCTCTTCAGTTTTAACACCATTTCTTTTGTGGCACAGGAGTTTCTAATTTCGTGTAGGCCAGTTGGTCAATCCTTTCTCTTACTTGCTGAGCTGCTTGAATTCTGCTAATGAAGTCCTTGCCTATGCATATTGCTTCCAGTGATTTCCCTGTTTTTTTCTTGTAGTAGCTTCATGGTTTCAGGTCTTATATTAAAGTCTTCAATCCATTTTGAGTTGTTGCTTGTACAGGGTGACAAACATGGATCTAGTTTCAGTTTTCTGCAGGCAGATAACCAGTTTTTTCAGCAACATTTGTTGAAGAATCTTTCTCCATCGTATGTTTTTGGCAATTTTATCAAAAATTAGGTGAGTATAGCTGAGTGGATTGGCATTTGGGTTCTCTATTCTGTTCCACTTGTCTGCATATTTGTTTTTGTGCCAGTGCCATGTTGTTTGTATCACTATAGCTCTGCAGTATAGCATGAAGTCGGGCATTGTGATACCTCCTTCTATCCTAGTTTCATCAGAGCTTTTACCATGAGATACTGTTGAATTTTATCAAAAGCTTTTTCTGCGTTTATTGAAATGGTCAAGTGTTTTTCCTGTTTGCTTCTGTTAATGTGCTGTATTCCATTTAATAGTTCACATATGTTGAATCATCCCTGCATTCATGGAATAAAGCTGACTTGGTCATGGTGTATGATCATTCTGATATGTTGTTGGACTCAGTTTGCCATCATTTTATTGAGGATTTTTGCATTAATGTTCATTATGGATATTGGCCTGTAGTTCTCTTTTTTGGATGTGTCCTTTTAAAGTTTTGGGATGAGTGTAATACTGGCTTCATAAAATGAGTTAAGCAGTGTTTCTTCCTTTTTATTTCATGGAAAAACTTAATTCTTCTTTAAAGTTCTGGTAGAATTCACTGGAGAATCATCAAGTCTTGAACTTTTCTCTTTTGGGAGACTGTTTATTGCTGCTTCAATTTTATTACATGCTATACATCTGTTTAAGTGATTAATATCCTCTTGGTTCAGTTTTGGATGGTCAGACATATCTAGAAATGTGTCTATTTCTTCTAGATTTTCCAATTTATTTGAATCTAGGTTCTCAAAGTAGTCACTGATGATTCCTTGATGTTTGATGTTATCTCCCCTTTTTCATTTCTGATGTTACTAATTTGGGTCTGTTCCCTCCTCATTTTAGTCAGATTTGCCAGGGGTTTGTCAGTCTTGTTTATTTTTCAAAGAACAAGCTTTTCACGTAGATTCTTTGTGTGGTTTTTTTGTTCTCTATTTTGTTGATTTTAGCCCTTATATTAATTATTTCTTTCCTTCTGCTTGTTTTGGGTTTTGCTTGTTCTTGTTTTTCTAGGAGTTTGAGATGCAGCATTAGGTCATTTATTTGAGATCTTTCTGTCCTTTTAATATATTCACTCATGGCTATAAACTTTCCTATTAGGACTCCCTTTGCTGTGTACCATGAGTTCTGATAAGTTGTGTTTTTATTTTCATAAAATTTCAGGAACCTTTTGATTTCCTCTCTTACTTCTTCTATAACCCACTGTTCTTTGAGCAATGTATTTTTTAGCCTCCAGTTATTTGCACTTTTCTGCAGCTTATTTTGTTGTTTAGTTCTATTTTCAGTGCATTTGACCAGATAGTATGCAAGGGGTTATTTCAGTTTTCTTATATTTGTTGATACTTGTTTTGTGCCCTAAGATATGATCTATTTTGGAGAGAATTCCATCAGCTGCTAAGAAGAATATATTTTGTACTGAACAAAGATGGAATATTCTGTAGGCATCTGTCAGGTCCATAGGATTGATGGCATCATTTATTTCCAGGATTTCTTTATCCATTTTTTGTCTGGTGACAGAGTGGTAGTAGAGTCTTTCACTACCATTGTGTTCTGGTCCATATGCGATTTTAAGACATTTAGTGTATTTTTAATGAAATTGGGTGCCCTGACATTAGGTGAATATAAGTTGATAATTGTTACTTCTTCTTGATATATTGCTCCTTTTATTAGTGTGAAGTGACCTTCTGTGTCTTTTTTGAATAATATAATTTTGAAGCCTACTTTGACTGATTCCTCTGCCTGATTTTGGGGGCCATTAGCATGGTAAATTGTCTTCCAGCTTTTCACCCTAAGTCAGTGTTTGTTTCTGTTAATCAGGTGGGTCTCATGTAACAACAGATTGTCAGATCTTCCTTTTTAATGACGTTTGCCAATTGGTGTCTTTGAATGGGGAGTGGAGTCCAGTGATACTAAGTGTTACTACTGAGAGGTGTGTGGTGATATCTGCTATTTATTTATTTTTGTCACTTAAGGATTTGAGTGTGTGCAGCTGGTTTAATGCAACTCTCTGAGTACTTATCTGTTCATCTCCTGAAGTTTAATCCTTCCTGTAGGTTTTGTTTTGTTTTGTTTCATTTTGTTTTCATCTTCTGTGTGCAGAATTCCTTGCAGAATCTTCTGTAGTGGTTGCTTGGTTGTCATAGTTTTTAGTCTCTGTTTATCTTGGAAGATTTTTATTACTCAATCATTTTGAATGACAGTTTTGCTGGGTAGAGGATCCTAGGGTTGAAATTTTTGTGGGACCATTCAGTTTTATACATGACCCACAGTCCCGTGAGGTTAGCTCAGTGATCTGCCACACCTTTACTCCAGGAGGTGGTTTGTCAATCCTCCCCTGCTCACAAAGTTTGGGTTCTTGCCCCACCCCCATTCTCTGAGGTTGGTTTAGTGTCCACCTTGCCCCCTCTGCCAGTAGATTACAATTCGCTGCCTATGTTTTTCAGTTTTGTTTATGGGTGTGCATTTTGCCTATGAGATGAGCTAAATTATGTTCTTGGGGAGTGGGGTCATATGGTGCATGACACTCACCTGTTGGGTTTGCAGATTATGCAGGCAGCTTTGAAACTGGGCCAGTGGGGAGAAATGGAGGGTAACTTTTCTCAAAGCAGATACTCAGTGGGACTGGGTGCAGCCCACTGGGGCATAGGTAAGCTTCCATGGGACAGGGGTCCAGTATGTCACAGGGTTTGGTTCTGTTTGATGCTCTATCTTCTGCTTTATGCAAAAAAAAGGGCGGGGGAGGAATAAACAGCCAGGAGCTTTTCCCAGGGCAGACATGCCCTAGTTGTCATGCTGCACCAGGATTTCCCCAGCTGCTAGGTTCAATTAAAAGGTGTTTTAAACATTATTCCTTGAATTTTATGTGTACCCTATGTGTTGGTGGTTATTTAGTTGGCTAAGAAGAATAAGAATTACTAAAAATTTGCTACTATACCTTTAAGTGATTTCTGAAAAATCAGAGCTCAGTACTTCTGATTGCCCCCCCATCTGTCATCTTCCCATTGGTAATTTTTAAGACTACACTTTTGAATTCTTTATCTCACATCTTAGTCATTTCAGTAGCATTAGATTGAGCTATTGAGGAATTATGAGATTTTGGAGAAATGATATAGCTTTGCTTTTTAATACCTCTTGTGTTTCTACCTTGAAAATTGTGCATCTGTTGGGAAGGAAATGTTTTTTACTTTTTTTGTTTTTAATTTTATGTGGTTCTATTTATTGGGCATCCTTTTCTTGTGTTTATAACCTCTCATGCATCTTGGGAGAGAGAAATCAGTTGGAAATGTTAAATACAACCTAAATAAGATTAAAAAAGAAAGAAAGTATGATACTTATAGGATAAACTAGAAGTGTACAAGTTACTAAGGGTATATTTATTAATAATTGGTGTAGCAAAAGAAGGGGGATTGGGAATGAAAAAGAAGATCGAAGTAAGAGGGCACAAGTATATAGTATGAAAGTATAAGAAATAATGGGCGGAATATAATAAAATGAGTAGAGAAAAAGAAAAAAAGTCAGAATAAAAAAAAAAGCAAAAAAATCACCACAACTGCATGAATGTAAAAACATCTTCCCACCAGTCAATGTTTCTTCCTTGGTGAGTAGAAGGCTATATTCATCCCTGTTTTGTCTGTTGGATTTTTCTTTGGAACATGGCATCTCTCTCTCTCTCTTTTTCTCTCATTCAAACAGGTTGGACAATAAAAGATTGTGTGCAGTCTGATTCCCTTCAGAGTTCTGGGACTTTTCTCCAATCTCTGACCCACAGACTTCAGACTGCTGCTACCCCCTTGTGTTCATGTGAAATTTCATTCTGCACCATGGTGTATCACTTGGCTGCACTCTGTAGCAGGGCATTACCTTCAGTTCTTCTCTGTCACTCATCAGTTCCTAGTTCCCAGTTTGTACTTCCCACCTTGGGAGTTCTGTTTTTATGAATCTAAATTGATGTCACAACCAGTTTCCTGTATCTACACAGATTCTTAGGGTGATCACTAGCTTGTTTAGAGGTGAGCGAGAAGACTGAGTTTTGGATACATGAAAATGCACAGTAGTCTGCTCTTTCTGTCTCAGAGTCTCATATATAATATTTCTCTTAAGATTTCCCACCTCCACAGTATCAGGGAGGGTGTAAGAATTTTAGAAGACCCCTTTCTTCAGACTCTGCTTGCTACTCAAGATGCAGAGCTCCAACTTTAAAATTTAACACACTGCAAACTTGTCTACCTGTGGGTTCTCCACAGGAGGCTTTCCTTTTATTCTTTGCAGCTGTCTTTGGGCAATTCCCATCATTCCCTACAGCTTGACTTAGTACTCTAGGTTAGGATCCTTTCTTTCCTTTCCTTTTATTTCCAACATTTCTCTTTATTGTGTTGAGTATCAGCACACAAATATTTCAGCTTGTACCAGTTTTTCACCCATGTACCAAAAATCTAAAGCCATTTATTGGCTTTTTAAAATATTTAAAAAATATTTATGGATTTCCCCTACTCTGTAACTATCTACATAGGCTATTGCTCTCTCTTACTTTTCCACACAACCCACATCTCCTTGCAAGTATAAGGCTTATGATTTGCTTCAGATTCTTGTAGATGCAGAATAGTGCTGGGTATATCTAATACATGATTCTCTCTCTCTTTCTTTCTCTCTCTCTCTCTCTCTCTCTCTCCCTCACTCTTGCTCTTTCCCTGTTTGGAATTAATTTTAAATTCAAATTGTACTTATTCTAAACAATATGTTGTTTTGAAATCTGTACTAACATACATTTTCATCAGTCTTTCAAAATGGAGAGAAATGGAGGAAAAATTATTTTGTTTCATGGATTCTGAGGTTTCAGTACATGGTCACTTCATTCTATTGCATCTGGGCCCATGCAAAGTGAAGAAGAACATCTTGCCAGTGACCATGTGGTAGAGCAAATAATGTCTTTTTATGGGGGACAACAGGGAGAAAGGCACAGAGGAAGGACCTGGGGACAATATAGTCCCTTCATAAGCATGTCCCCCAGAGACCTACTTCCTTTATACAGGCTCCAACTCCTAATAATCCATCACAGCCTGCCTAATTCAATCAAAGCAAACCTTTAACACTTGAGAATTTGGAGGCCATTTTATATCTAAGCAATAACATTTTAACTGTGGCGCCCAAATGCAGAATGCATTTAGTCCATCACATGCAACCCCCCAAAAGTCTCAACAGTTCCAGCATTTTCAAAAGTTCAACTGCAATGTCTCCTCTGAGACTCAAAACAAACTCAAACTGTTAGTCTTTGTAAAAAAATTGTAATTCATACTTCCAAATTCACTGGAAGTTCAGGTGACATATTTCCACTTCGCAAGTGCAGAATGGGTGCAAAGAAAGGAAGAATAGAATGAAAATAAGACTAACACTCAGTAGAGTCAACATTGAATAGTGTAAGCATTAAATAGTGTAGGCACTTTCATCTCACTTTATAACAATGTGAGCTCCAAAGGGATCAAGCATCTCTGCTACTATGCTCATGTCACCCACCAGGCCTATTCCTGGGATTGATATACAAACTGTCTGTGCCTTTTCTCAGCCACATTCCTCAAATCTCTAACTTCCTGAATTCTCCATTGCACTTTAGGATTCGCTCTCACAAGTTCACACATCACATTGTCAGGGATTCTGATTCTGCTTGGTTTTCCAGGCCTTGGTTTGAAATCTGGAGGGAAGCCTTTCCACAACTTCTTTGTTTTGCTTGTTTATGAAACAAACATCGCATGGATCATGCTAAGATCTTCCAGTACCTTGATCAATAGCAGGAACCATTTGACCATAGCTTCAGCAGACTTTGAGTGCCTGGATGAAGGAAAGGATGAAACTGACTCTGGATAAATAACTTAATAGCAAGTCCTATGCGAACAGGGTGCCCTGTCAGTGCTATCTTCTCAACAGAAAGTTTTTAATTGTATTTCCATTTTTACACTATTAACCGTGCAATTGATGGTGTCTCGCTGATTCCTGATGTGCCCTCAGATCATCCTTCCTATTGTCACCATACAAAGAACATGATATATTCTTAATGATGCAAATCTCTTTAGCAGCCACATCCTGATTGGCCCCAACATTAAATGTGTTACTTTACTGGGTAAACTGCAAGGTTTGCACATCCTCTGATCTGCTTTTGGTTCCTAATTCTTCTTGTAAACCTGACTAAATCAGGCAACAACATCCCTGCCACAGTCTGAATTATTTACTGCCTTGAAATTTCCTCTGTCAGATTAATTAGCCCATCACCTTCAAATTCAGTTTCCTACAAGTCTCAGAGCATAAAAAAATTGAAAATAAGTTTAGTGTAGAATGTCACATGAATGTCTCTCGTCCAATTCCCAACAGAGTACATGTCTCCACCTGAAACCTCATGAGCACATTCCTTACTGTCTTCATTCCTATCGATATCCTGGCCTTCTGAACTCTCACCAGCATCACAAATTAAGCTTTTCTAGGATCTCTACAATTCTAGAAACAGCATTCCAGTGTTTCTGTAAGCAGTTTCACCAAGCTCTTCCAAATTCCTCCCATAAGCCAGTTCCAAACTCTTCTGAAACAAATGGTCAAATAGTCATGCAACAACTCCACTGATATGGAAGAAATTTTCCATTAGTGAGACTTGTGTTGTCATGATTAAGGACCTGAGAAAATAACTAAAGGAAGGAAATATTTTCTCTTATGATCTTAGAGGTTTCAGCCCATGGTCAAGTGGTTCCCTTGCTTCTGGGCTCATGTGTAGTGAAGCAGAACATCATGGAGGAAGTGGTAGAGCAAAGTAGCTCCCCTCATGGGTGTTCAGGTGGCAAATGTACAGAGAAGAAGCATATGGGAACAATATATAACCTTCAAAGGCATTCTAACAGTTACTGTTTGCTCTCACCAAGCTCCATCTCCTAGTAGACTCTTCACTATAAATTCATCAATGGGTTAATCCACTGATAAACTTAGAACCCTCATGGTCCAATCACGTCTGAAATTCCAAGTAACTCAAAATGAATCCTTAAAAGTTAATATGTGATAATTAATGAGGACAAAATATAATGTGATTGAAACATTAATGTAGAATTTTCTAAAAAAGAAACACCCAGAACTGGATCAATTGAAAGGAGAATTTATCAAATATTTAAAGAAGACTAACACTAAACCTGTACAAGTATTTCAAAAAATACAAAGGGAGGTAACATAACACTTCCAAAGTCATTATAGGAAGCCAGTATTACCCTGATACCAAAACCAAACAAGCATATCACATTTCCTGATAAAAACAGATACAAAAATCATCAAGAAAATACTTTAAAATTGAATTAACTAACACTTAAAAATGATCACATTAATTTCACTACAGGGATACAAGTACAGCTTAACACATTCAAATCCATATTCATAACATAGCACATAAATTGAATGAAGATAAACATCAGTTAATCATCTCAACACTTCAGAAAAAACTTTGACAAAATTCTACATCTCTTCATGACAAAAATCCCCAAAGAAATTAGAAGACTCAGACTTCAACATAATAAATGCTTCCATGGAAAATCTATGCCCAAGTTTATACTGAATGAGGAATTTTGAAGACATTCCCCATAAGTTAAAGAAGAGGTAAGAGTGTCCACTTTCATTACTCTCATGCAACATAGTGATTAAAATTTTAGCCAAAGCCATGAGGAAAGAAAAAGAAATAAAAGTAGTACAAACAGAAAAAGAACAAACCAGATTATTCCTATTTGCTGATGTTATGATATTATATTTAAAAGGACCTAAAGGCTCCATTGGAAAATTCAAGTGTAATAAATAATCTCAGTAATTTTTGAGGCTAACAATTAAGGCACAAGATATAACTTTTCTATCTACCAGTAATGATAATTCTGAGAAAATATCATGAAAACAATCCTATTCACAGTAGCCACAAAAAATATCAAGAAGGGGACAATCCTCAAAAATAGAAACTATAAAGCAAAAGCTTAAATAATTGAAAGGAAACTATAATATGGAAAAACCTTCCATGTTCATGGATTTATGGAGTTACTACTGTGAAATTCACCAAATTACTGGCTGTGTTCTATGGTTTTGTTGCAGTCTCCATTAATATTCCAATGACAATCTTCATAGAAATAGAAAACTGATCATAAAATTCATATTGAAGCACAAAAGGCCAAAAATAGCTAAAGTAATCCTAAGCAAAAATAGTAGTGGTGGAGGTATCAATATTCCAGATTTCAAATTATACTATAGAGCTATAAGAATAAAAATAAAATGGTACTGTCCCCAAAGCAAATATGAAGACCAAAGGAGAAAGGAATAGATGATCAAAATATAAGACCACCAAACTACAATCTTCTGATTCTGAGCAAATTTGGCAAACATACACATTAGAGAAAGGACAGCCTCTTCAACAAATGGTTCTGGGGAAATTGTATATACCCAGGTAGAATACTGAAACTAGATCCCTGTCTCTCACCTTGTACAAAAGTGAATTCAAAATGGATGAAAAACCTTAAGATTTGAAACTACTAGAAGAAAAAACAGGGAAACCATTTGAAAATGTAAACATATAGAACTTTCTGAATAGAACGTCAACAGATGAGGAAATAGTAGCAGGAATTGGCAAATGGGATTTTATCAAATTAAAAGCTTCTTCAAAGCAAAAGAATTTATTACTACAGTGAAGATACTGTCTACAACTACAAAACTGACAAATAATTAAGATTCAGAATGTATAAAGAATTAAAAAAACTAGACATCATAAAAACAAGCAATGCAATTAATAAATGGCCAAAAGAATTGAACACACACCCCTCAAAATAAAAAGCACAAAAAAATCTTAACATATTTAGCCATTAGAGAAATATAAAATTATATTGAAGTTCCATTTCACCTCAGAATTGTTATCATTAAAAAGAAAAAAAAAAGGAGGCAACAAATGCCAGATGCAGGGAAATGGGTATGATTATAAATTATCCCAGTTTCTGTGGAAATTGGTATGAGGGTTACTCAAAACACTTAAAAATAAAACAATCATGTGATCCTTCTGTACTGCTCTTAGGTATAGACTCAAAGGAATGCAAGCCAGTATACACTAGAAAAACCCATGTTTATCATCGTATTATTTGCAATAGCCAGAATATGTAATCAGACTAGGTGCCACCAAACAATGAATTGAGAGAAAACATGGAGAAGATACATTAAGAAGTATTGTTCATCCATTAAGATGAACTTATGTCATTTTCAGGCAAACTGGTGGAACTGGAGACCATAATGAAATAAGCCAGTCTGGAAGACAAAGATTACATGTTTTCTCAACATGTGGAATTTATATTTTAAAATATATGAAAATACAGGGGGACTACTTTGAAAAAGAAAAAGGACAAGTGAGAGGGGGTAGTATCTACAAGAGAGAGTAATGGGTGAATATGTTTAAAGTATATTTATGGATGAAAAATTACCATGATGCAACCCATTAAAATGTACAAAAACTCTTAATATCTCAAAAAGCTGACTAAATAAATACTTTAATGATACATATTAAAACACATATTTTGTACACCTTAATGTAGTTTTATGTGTGTGGATGCACAGAAATATAACATAATTCTTCTAGACCAATCAGATAATTTTATTAATTAGTTTGAAGCAAAAGAAAACATAGGATTTCATTGTTTAGTAACGATGTAAGCGTTCATAAGGGAGCAGTTAGGAGTTTCATTTTTCTTTGTGATCCTATCCTGTCTGTCTCTTCCAATCTTCCTGAGGATCTTTCTCGTAATGGTATCAAACGAACAGCTCCTAGCCAATTTTGGCCTCATGATGATTCTGGCTCTGAGGGTACTTTTGCTCCCTCCCTGCAGGCCAAGACCAAGCTATGTTGGAGGAGACCTGTTTGGTTGTGGTACCTGATGACTTCTTGTCTTTTCCCACCTGTTAAACACCCCTTCTGGCAGAGGCAGTGACCTGAGAGTGAGATTTCATGTGGAGACAGTGTTCCAGTACCACTTATTGGGAATGACCTGGAAGCACACTTATCATTAATCCCTCAGGCATGTGCCTTGCCTCCAGGCTCTGCCTTCCCCTCCCTTACTTAAGATGTCAGGACACCCCTTCTACTCCCTCCACAGTCCCACCATCCTGTCCTTCATCTCTGTCTGCCTTCCCCTCCTTGTGCTTACTGGGACCCTGGCTTTCCATGGAAAACTAACACCATTATATCTTATGACCTTCTTAAGTTACTCCCACACCTAGTTCGTCAGACCCCTCAGTCCACAGAAGCATTAAATCAGCTTCTGGGTGCAAGTGGAGACAAAGGTGCCTGTGGAAAACTGCAGCTGCACCACACATGCTCTAACTCCACCTTCACAAGGGGAGGACGGAAAACAAACAGGCATGTGTGTGAAAAGGGATGATGGCCACTAAGCACAGTGGTAATACCTGCCATAGCTAAGACAATCCATAGAAAGGGCCCAGCAGAAGTCCAAAGCCTCCAGCCATACACAGCAGGGACTGCAACCCACCATCACTCTCAAAAAGGGGATGAGAGGAAAATTAAATGTATGCAGGCATGAATACACTAGGGGAGTGGTGACAAGCCACAAGGGCAGACCTGGGGAGGCAGGGTCACTCCTCCTGGGCTTGGGGGGCGGTGCAGTGTTGCTTTGTGCAGGCCCTGTTCCCAGTCCCACCTCACGCCTGAGGCCTGACCAACTGAGCCCTTGGAGCCAATTCTTATCTCAAGGTTATGGTACCAAGAAGAACCAATATAAACTTCCAGAAACAGCAAAATGGGCATTACTATGTTTCTCATTTAAAATTTCCTATACTTTTGGCCTCAGCATAAAAAATTTTTTTCCTCCAAATATTGACACTATTCATCCCTTGTGGCACAATGATTGTCCTGGGTGACCCCTTCTGAGTACACTTATCTAACCTTACAGGCACTTCTCCAGATGATGCATACCTTTGTTAAAGAGGCTGCCTGCTTTTGGATAAAAGGCAATATCTTAGAGTTTTTCTCTCAGTACATCAGTCAGATGGCCTATTCCAATGTAGTCACTTCCTTTAGTCCTGGTCACAGATAGCAGAAGGAAATCACGAGACAGGGAAACCTGCTCTCTTTAGTTAGGTCTGATCCCCAGTTGGGATGCTGATAAAAGAGGAGTCTGACAAGTTCTTCTAGATGAGACCTGCCCCTTCCATTCTTCTGGCCTCGGTACCAAAGCAGTCTCCACTGGTCTGTCTATTGAAACATTGAAAGGACCTTGACCCTATTCATCTCAAGAACAAAAAACCCTCATCTTTTTTTGTACTGAGGCTTGAACTCAGTATCCATTGGGTGACCAAGAGATGTGGCCTTCAGAGTGTTCCTTAAATTATAATACCATACTCCAATTATACCTTTTCTGTAAAAGGGAGGAAAAGTCGACTGAGGTACCTCATATGCAGCTTTTGTTTTATCTCCAAGACTACCCAGAATGGATCTGTAATTGGTATCTAGATACTCAAACACTGGCCATTCTTTGCAAGCCACAGGATAAACATGGAAAAGGAGGACCAGAAAAGCCCCTTACCAATCACAAGGCTCCAGTCCCTACTGCATCACCTTCTGCCCTATCTTCTAAGGCACACCAATATTCAGAACCTCATAATGGATGTTTCCCACTTCAACAGGCAATGGCAGGAAGAGGGCAACTCTATGTCCCCTTGCAGTTGTCAGATCTAAGGGATATTAAACAAAAAAGATCTGGGTAGCTATACTGAAGCCACAGACCAATACATCCAAGCCTTTATCTCTGTGATCCAAACTGATTGAATTGGCAAGGAAGGACCTTATGCTTCTACTAGACATACTCTTTCCTCATTAGGAAAGCAATGGGTCTTAACACAAGTCACTCAAGTTGGAGACAATTTCTATCTACCACAAGCTCCAATACACATGGCACCTGGAAATGAGGGAATGAGTGTGCCTATACTCACAGGGGCACAGGCAGTCCCCTTGGCAGATACACATTGGAATCAAAATGGTGAGGAGGATGAATGACATGAAGCCCTTCTTCTATCTTACTGTAGAAAGGCTAAAAAGGGCCAAAGTCACATCTCTAAACTATTCCCAGGTGACTGTAGCATAACAAGGCTCTGAAGAAAACCACCTTACTGTTCTACAGCATCTTAAGGACACTATCATAAACGATACTACAGTGAACCCAGAGTCACAGGTGGGAGAGGTTCTCCTCAAAGATAAATTTCTAACTCAATCAACCCTAGATATATGCAGAAAACTCCAAAAGTCTGTCTGAAGAATCAAAATCATTGAACCAACTAATGCGATTAGCCATGTCTATATACTATAACCAGGAAGTTATTAAAAAGTAAGAAAAAGATAAAGAAACATCATGACCTCATTGCAGCTTTCAGGGAGTGCCCTTCCCAACTGGGGCCTATACCTCGAGCTTGCTACCATTGTGAACAAGAGGGGTACTTCCACAGAGAATGCCAAAAAGGGGGACAGCCTGGGAGACAGCCCTAGCCCCTACTGGGACCCTGTCCTCTCTGCAAAGGTAACCACTCTAAGTGTCCATGTCTCCAGATGGAAGGTGGGAGGCCACCTCCTATGGATTGATGGGCCCTGGGGCCTCCTGTTCAGCTTCCACTTCTTAGTATTGATGTTGAAGAGCCTCGGTAGCCATAATGGTAGAAAAGGAAAAGGTCATTTTCCTCCTAGACAGTGGAGCCTGTTTCTCTGTCTTACCATTCTCTCCTGGTTCCACGTCCAATAACAAGGTTAGCATTCAGGGCATATCTGGCCAGCACCTAGAGTGCTATTTTTCTCGGCCTCTGGCCTGCTCTTGGAAAGAACTCCACTTCTGTCTGTCACACTTTTCTCTTAGTCCCTGAAACTCCAGTGCCCCTGCTGGGATGGAATTTACCATCTCAACTAAATGCTCAAATTCTGTTCCCCCCAGGTGACTAACTCTGATGCTCCCTTCTTCAGGAACAAGTGCCACCTCTCCTACCCTCCTGTCACCCCACTGTCAGCATGAAGCACCTACATGAGTTATTGCCCTTCTCCCCAACAGCAGTTTGGTACTTGTCTCAGAGCAGGAAGTTGTTTGGTCTGGAGACCTAAGGTAGATGAGTGAGTATCCCATCACCCCTTGGAGAGAAGTATGATTCCTTCATCCTAAGAAGGAATTATAAACCTGAATTCCTGCATCCTGAGGAGTTGTGAACCTGCATTCCTGCACCCTGAAAAAGAGTTGTAATTCTGCATTCCTGCATCCTGAGGAGTTGTGAACCTGCATTCTTGCACCCTGAGAAAGAGTTGTAATTCTGCATTCCTGCATCCTTAGAAGGAGTTGTAAATCTGCATTCTAACTCCTGAAGAGGAGATCCAGGGCCTGATAGATCTGCCACAGGGCGATGAGCAAAATGCTCTCAATACTGTTTCCCCTCCCCCAATAAGGGGCAAATAGACCAGTTCATCTAAGAAAGCCCGCAAATCCATGACCAGTGAAAAGAGTTCACCTAACCCAGAGTTAAAACACCCATAAAAGCCCCACCCTTCACCTGAGCAGCGAGCTACAGGTTTTCAGGCTCTGCTGCACTGTTCTAGTTGTAGCCTTTCCTTTCTCTCTAATAAACATTACTGCATATACCAGCTTTGTCTCATCAGTCAGCTGCTTCACAAGCCAGTTCTCTGTCCTATGAAGGCAAGGAAGCTTGACACCAGCCTACAACACTTCAAACTGGCACAGTGCACCACCATGGGAATAACCTTTTTTAAGTTCTTTTAACAAGAACTTTAGAGGACTTGTATGATCTAAACTGTAACAGACCTGTTGTGAAATATGTTCAAAACTATCCATGTTGCAATACTCATTGGAATCAAATATAAATTAAAAAGACACGAAGTAAAAAAGTTTTTGAAATAATTTCAAGGTAATATAGCAATTGCAGCAGTGACATGAATCTATAATTATACTCCTCTTTCATTATAAAATGTAACAATTTTATTTTAAATAAAAAAATAAAAGCAATTCTTAATGTTAAATTATTCAAAATTCAAAACCATGAAAAGCTAAAAAGTATATACAGATATGGTAAAGGTATTTTATTTTTCAGCAGTAACATAATTATATATTGAAAAAATCAGGATAGTTATCACCTTTAAAATGAGGCAGGGATCAGCATGGGAGGAAATTGTTAAAAATAGATTTAATTATTGGTAATATTTTAGCACTTGAGATGACTTGTGTGACTGCATGTATTTGTTATATTATTGAAATAAATTTAAAAGGTAGTAACAGAATAAATTTTAAACAATCAAATTGCTTGAAAATGGGTGAATAGTACAGTTGAAATCTTATTGTAAGAACTGTCATTTTCTGCATGTCTGTTGGTTTTCTCTACTCACAGTAAGATAATAGGCAGGATTCCTGAGTAGGTTACTCTTAGAAATCTCTTAGGGAACAAATAGTATCCTTCTTCTCAATAGTCCAAAGAAGAATATTGACTTTATGTTCATGTGTCAGTAGGTACCTAATTCAATCAGTAACACCTTAGGAGCATGTTTTCTAATTAAACCCAGCAAGTTATTGTCCATGTTCACTTCTGGGAAATAATACTGCCTACAACTTGAATACTGTAAATAGAAGAGCTATGGTTACTCAGAAGAAAATCAGGATTCAGTTACTCTAAGAAAGGAAATGGTCTCATGTGAGTCACATGTTATGAGTCAGATATGATAGAGCCTACAAAAACATTTTAAAACTTGATTTTAGTATTCTTAGGAGACAAATAGAATGAAAATTGTTTAGATATTGTAAAGAAAACAAGTGTCCCCCAAAGATTGCTCTGTCTCCATTATTGATATTACATGTCACCTTAGATAGTGAAAACTATTGTATTCTAATATGCATGCAACCTGATATCTTCAAGATTTACTTTGATATTTCCTAGAGCATCAAATATATATAAATGCAAAGACAGAAATGAATGGGTCCTCTAGAGATTTCAAGAACCAACCTCACTTTGATGTATTGTTTTTCTATAGGAGCATTATTGGTATAGTTCAGGAAGAATATTTTACTTATTTCATATTTTTTTTTGAGCAAAGACAAATTCTGAATTATTCCTAACGGTCTTTCCCCCTAATGTCTTTTGTTTTATTAATCATTGGCATAGTTAAGAATTGGATATTTAATGTATGCTAAATATGATTGTTTATAATTTTAATTATGGTAGATGAGAAGGAAGATAGTCACCGTCCCTTCCATCAGTGCTTATAGTTCACAGAACTTGCTAAATGTTTGAGAAAATAATAGAATATATTTTCTCAGTGTAGTATTTTTGCAAAATATTACCATATTTTATTTCTTTAGTCATTGATGTATTGATCAATTCAGTCAAGATTTACACATGTCTGAGTTTAAGATGATAGTACTTATGTGGCCTATTTAGTACAGGGAAATTGTGGAAAGAGAAAGATCATGAAATGAAAGTCATTAGTAGAGATATCAGTTTTAATCTTGTCCAATATATATCCATGACAAACTGCTTAACTTCTGTGAATTTTAACTTCTCTAATATGAAAATGTCATTTTAACATCTGCTTCATGGGTAATTACATGAATTAAAAGTCAAATATATTAAGTGATTAACACAGAGCCTGTTATATGAATGGCATTGAATAACTATTTGGAAGAACAAAATTATTTTAATAAAAGTACATTCATTATAAGTCTATTTTTGCAAACAGGAGTTAGTAAAACAAATAGAAACGTAAATTAAAAATATGAGATTCAGTGCTCAGTCATATATTAATCCTAAATTTACTTGTTAAAAATTTGAGGGTTTAAAAGGAAATATCTATAACTCAGTAACAGAACTTCTGGCTTTAGGGCACCACATTGTATTCCATGGACTGTACTTGCATAAAATTACAAGTGTCATTGAAGGAGGAAAAATTTAGGGCACTGTTTAGAAGCTATTATTTGAAAATCCAATTCCTTTTTGGTATACCAGCGAGATTTTTGGGTTTGTTTTGTTTGTTTGTTTTCTGTCATCGTCTCTACTATCTCTACTATCAATTTCCTCTTTTTTCCAAAGTATCTTTGGTATGGCTGAAGACATACTCACTGGATGGTTCCTGAGTATGAGGAGGGTTATTTGATATTCTTATAGTCAAAGGAGACAAATGACAATTTAAATTTGATACGTATAGATATTTCTAATTAGCAGAGGAAGAGAAACTATGGGGAATAATAATGTCTTAAATACTAATATCTTATATCATTATGGGTCAAAAAATTGCCTCCAGAGGATGGAAATAATTTTTCCCTCATCCTATGGGAATGGCTCTATCAAAATGGCATAAGTAGATAAAGCTAAGAGATGGAGTCCTCTAACAGATAAGTGACAAATTATTTCCATTTGTGAGTTCAGATGTGAATCATTACAGATTATTCCAGCATCATTTTAATGTACTTTATATACTATGTGATGATACCTCTCCAATATCCTCTTAAAAAGGAGCAGAAAAAAATAATAAATCAATAATTTTAAAGGTTTATAATTATTAGAGGAAATAAACAAAATAATGTAATCTTTGGAATTAAATAAATCTTTGAATTCAACAAATAAATTATGAGAGTCAGTTATTTGAAATGTGGTCACTGTTGTTTAGGAAGAGAAAGATACCTTCAACATGTTAAGGTGTATTCCAATTTATTGAGATGGCATAGTATGAGAAACTTTCTGAATGCTTTTCATGCAAGCTCATTTGACAAGATAAATCTCATTAAGAGCTATGGGTAAAAGAAAATTAGGATAGTTCTTGTCTGATGGAAGATTAGAGATTTGAAGCTGGTGTGGTGTTGCTGCCTGTAATCCAGCACTTTGGAGGCTGAGCCAAAAGATCAAGGCTTAAGGGCATGGGTGATATGACATCTTCCTATCTCAAAAACAAACTAGGGAAGTGCTAATAGACAATAATGATCTTGACAAGGATTCTTTCTAGGTGATGTCAGTGTTTCCATCTCCAAGTGACATATTTGAGTGCAATACTGTATAATTCAGCATAATGGTTCTTTGCATGTTTCTAAAATAATATAAAATGTAAAGAATTGTAATTGGCATGTGCCTGAGATTTAGTTTGAGTAACTGACAAATGCTTCGTTCATAAATTTCAGTTCAAAAATGACAATGGTTGGGAAGGATTAAAACAACATAATGAACATGAAAGATCAGCTGGGTGGAAATTTTGCTGTAATATTATGGATTAAAATCATCGCTTTTGTTAAATATGCCTTCCTCCCTATGTAACCCTATGTAACCAACATTGAAATCATATGATAAAGTTTTGGTTCTCAGTCCAGGCTGTTTTGCATAGAAACTCTTGACCAGATGGTAGGAATCAGAGACTCAGTTACACACATAGAGATGTTCCAGGAGTGTCGATTTTATCAATCTTAAATTTAAGCTTTTATAGGTTAAGGAGATTGAGAAAGCCAGGCATATGGCAAATTCTACGCAGAAACAAACTGTTATGTCCAAAGGGAAAAGTTAATGTAACTGACATAGAAAGGCATGGGTCCTTTAAGTGAGTGTCCATCATTAAGAAAAGCACTGCTTCTAACTGTCACCTCTGCAACACAGCACAGAAGCACAGAAGGAGCCACCTGACAGTCTATTCCACTCTCGCCTATTGTCTACCTTCTCGGTTTCTTTTCTTTCAACTCTTCTCCATCACCTCCAATACCAATACATTATATTTTATTACTGTTTTGACCAGTGTAGCAGTCCTAAAGTTGTCTCATCTTGTCTGGAAAGTGAAGGTAATTACAGTACTTACTAGAAGATATGCTATATTAATGTGCTGTTATGTTTCTCAACCAGTGTAACTTATTGTTGTTTTTGATTCTTTTGAGAATGTGGTGAAATATATCCTTCCTTGCAGGCAAAAAAAAAAAAATAGTTATGGATCATAGCCAAAGACATGAACAAAATCAAGCACCCACAGCAAGAGTGTACAAAAAAAGTCAAGGATCTCCTTTCATTCCTTGCATCATTTAAAGGCCAAGGATTCATTAATTAAATAAACAGAACATTTACCTGCTTATTGTACTCCTTATGTCTTTCATAAAGTGTGGCCTGTGCAGAGCATATCTAGTCTAGGTCATGGAGCTGATTCATTAAGTTCTTTCCAATCAATCTCAATTTCATTTTTGTTTTTCCTGCCTTTTAAAATTAAGAACAAAATTGTTGTTTTACTAGCCATGATAGAAACAAGTCCCATACAAACTGATCATGGGAATGAGTTTTAGAACCAGAATAGCACTAAGGTAAGTAAATAAGTATTATATTTTAAGACGTAATAAGAAAATGCTCCATTTTAAACACTCACTGAACTTCTACAATGCATTTGCTTCTATGGAAAAGCGAGATTTATAACACATAGATTTCCAGAAAAGAATATTCTTATTATAGGAAGGAAGCTAAAATAAGTGCACACAAAGATGCATTTAAATACTATGATGCAAAATTATGTGAAAAATGTAAAGAAAGGGTTTAGAAACAAACAAAGTAACTTTTGTTTTTCAGAAGGGAATTATATATATTCATGATACCTAGAGGAAGTTTCTTGGCAGCTGGATCCTCAAATTTTGAGACAGTTAAAGTAGCTAAAAATGGGAGAACATTCTTAGAAGTAAATAAAACACTGGTTAACTATTCCTTATTTTTTTGATGAGGACCCACATTTGTTATCATGTTAATGAAGTATGTGTCTGTGACTCTTAATTTATATTAAAATGTATGTTTTACCATATGAAGAAAATAACCTTGTTCTAAATATGGACAGTGTATTGGGATTGAGGACAAACAAAACAAAAGTTAAAAATGGAAAAGAGGTGATAGATTCTTTAACATCATCTTGATTTCAGATACTACCACATTATTAACTACACATCTTTGATGATGGGTCATGCTTTCAAACGAATAAAGAAGAAAATGGCCATAATACAATGATTAAGATATCAAGAGTCTGTTTGCTAATACTGGTTGGGGACCAGTGGGGGAGGGGGGAGGAAAGAGGAAAGTGGGAAGGACAGTATGATTGAAGCATTTTATTCATATGTATGAAAACAGAATAATGAAATCCATTAAAATTGTTTTATAAGGGAGAAGGGGAGATAAGGAGAAGTAACAGAAGATGAATGAACTATTTACTATTATAATATACCTCGTTCATTTTAACACAATCTCAGGAAATTGGGATAATCTAAAATATGCTTTCAACAAATTAGAAAAAAATGCACATACATAAGATGTTTCCTCAAAAGAGCTGTCTTTTTTTATTAATAAATGCCAGGTACAAAACATCATAATTGTTTCAAAGTATCAGCGTATTAGTTTCTGATCCTTCTTTTCAAGGTATAATATCTAGAAAAGAATACAGAATATTGAGTATAATAAACCTTTATATATATATATGTATAATGAGTAGGTAATATTTAAATATGAAAACAGATATTTTAGTCCATCAAGGTAATGTATGATTTTACAACTGCATTATAAATCTTTAACGACAATCGACTATATCTTAAAAGTGGATATATGTATTGTGAAAATCATGAGTCCTCAACATTTATTAGATAAAAAAAGGTAAAATAATAGAGGTAGCTACATCTCCTAATTTCTAATTCTTTTAATAAACAAAATTAAAATTAGCACATTCAGAAGCTTAGTTGAGACTGGGATTGACCTTATGAAGTGCTCATTAAAATTATAAGAACAAAGTATTGAAGTGATATATTAGTAAACCACAACCACACACAGTGAGTTAGTTAATTTCTTTTTTTTTTTTTTTTTTTGGAGCTAAAACATTTTACATCTGCTTATTCTTCTTGCCCATGAAGCCATGCAGCTGAAAATTAATGTGACTGAGTTCATTCTACTTGGATTGACACAGGACCCTGTTCAAAAGAAAATAGTATTTATAACTTTCTTGTTTTTCTATTTGGGGACATTGTTTGGTAACTTGCTGATTATTGTTACCATCATGACTAGTTGGGCACTTAGGAGTGCAATCCTTTTTTATTTATCCTTATCTGATACCTATTTGTCTACTTCCATAGCCCCTAGAATGAGAGTGGATGCACATTTGATTAAAAAAAATACTATTTCTTTCAATGAGTAAATAATCCAAGTATTTTCATTACATTTCTTTGGCTGCCTATAGATCTTTATCTTCATCCTCATGGTGGTTGACCACTATGGGGCCATCTGTAAGTATCTGCACTACACGACTATCATGAGCCCACACAGCTATAGACATCTGATATTTTACAAAGCAGCCAAAGAGCTACTCATGACCATCATGAGCCAATGAGTCTGTGGTGTGCTGGTGGTTGCAGCCTGGGTGGGATCCTGTGTGCATTCCTTAACTCAGATTTTTTTAGCCTTGAGTTTGCCTTTCTGTAGTCTTAATGTGATTGATCACTATTTCTGTTACTTGGAGCCTGCTCAGACACCTATGTGGTCAACCTACCTCTGATGTCTAATAGTGAGGCCATTTGCACATTGAGTTTTGTCATGCTGATGTTCTCCTATGTTGTCATCCTGCATTCTCTACAAAACCACAGTGCTGAAGGCCCGAGAAAAACCCTCTCCACTTGTATCTCCCACATCATCCTGGTCTTGTTCTTTGGACCTTGCAAACATGTTCCCATGGATAAGATGATAGCTGTATTTTATACAATTGGAACACCTATTGTATAAAACAGTTGCATTTTATACAATTGGAACAACCCTCTGATTTATACTCTGAGGAATGCAGAAGTGAAAAATGCCATAAGGAAATTATGGAAAAAGAAATCAATCTTCAGTGATGAAATGGAAATGGAAATTTAAAATCCTTCTTCATGGTTTGTATTGACTTATGAGTACACAGAAATTATTTTCTTTTCATTTTGTATTCACTATGATCCTGTACATGAGGGTAAGTTCCTTTGGGAAAATAGGAAATGCAAACACAGATTCTGATCAATGTTGACTTATTTTTTGTAGCAGAAAAGATAGCAGGATGTACAAACATTTATGTAAGAACCATTGACTTCACTGTTTTTTGCTCCTATGTACCTAGTATCATTTTTGTTCCTGTTCTAATGTTTTGGCTCCCTTCAGGTTGACTTCTGGTATTCTCTGTTAATAGTTATCCTACCTCTAAGCATTTAGCTTTTATCCACAGCTGACATGTTTTCCATCTTCCAGATGTTTTCTTTTACTAGTTGTTTCTTCATGTAGCTAGCCAGTTTTTCCAACACCATTTGTCAGAGAGGCTGTTTTTCTCCAGTATGTCTTTGGCTGTTACGTAAAATATCAAATGTCTGTATCTGTGTGGGCTGATTTCAGGTCTTCTGTTCCACTGCTCTGCTTGTTTGTTTTTCTGCCAGTACATTGCTGTTTTTGTTACCATGGTTCTGTAGTAGAATTTGAAGTCTGGTACTCTGATACCTCCAGTTTTGCTGTTTATTGCTCAAAATTGCATTTGATATTCTGGATCTTTTATTTTTCTATATAAATGTTAGAATTTATTTTTATAGTTCTGTAAAGAATGACATTGGGATTGAATTGAATCTGTAGATTGCTTTCAGAAACTGGCTGGGAATCCTAGAACTCCCTTAGCTGAAACCCTTCAAATCCCTAGGGTTGCTCAGTATCAACAGTTTGCAAGTATCTTTTATAACTTTAGCTATCTGCTAGGGAAAGTTAGTTGCTTTGTTTTTGAAATTGTCCTTAGGCAATAGGCTAGATTTACTAGGTAGGACACCTTTACCTTCCTGTGTGTCAGCACATCTCTTACAGATGAGATTAAACTCTAAGTCAGGTTCAAAATTTTAAACTGAATATGCAAGGAAGACTGAATGTGCAACCTCACTGGATCCTTTGGCTGGAGTCAGTGTTCTGGTAGACAATATTGGGAATGTGAGAA
This sequence comes from Castor canadensis, assembly GCF_047511655.1. Lineage (NCBI taxonomy): Eukaryota > Metazoa > Chordata > Mammalia > Rodentia > Castoridae > Castor > Castor canadensis. The sequence goes on along the minus strand of NC_133386.1, from coordinate 185,765,668 downwards.
CTAAAATACATATACTGTAGGTAAGGATTTGTACCATGAATTCCTAAATTGCCTTATATAGTATGGGTTGTCACAAGTAGCTCACTCTCCCTTAAAAAAGAAAAATCTTTCCTTCTTAACAACTGTGCTGTTATGTTTTCATGCTATGGTATTTTTTCTAATCAGGAGCCTCCTCTATACTCATTCTTTGTAAGCAGATAACCAGGGTATGTCCCAGGAAAGTCCAAGAAGGAAAATGTAATCTTCTTGGAGGAACAAAATGTACAAGTGAGTAGGTTGTAAGATTTGCTTATATGTGGATGTGTGATCCAGAGGAAAACTTCACTGTGGAAACAGGTCTTGCTGGTGTTAACAGTGGATGGTATAATATATGTTAGGAATTTATTTAACATAAAACACTGTTCTATGACATGAAATTTGACATTTCTGTGAGTTGAATTGTGTTCCACAAACATAGGGTATATTGGAATTCTAACACCAAGTACTTCAGAACCTGGCATTGTTTAGAGACACATCTTTAGGAAGGTAATCAATTTAAATGAGGTAATTATAACAAGATTTAAATTTTTATTAGTGGTGTCTTCATAAAGACAGTAACTGAAACACACAGGGAAGTGTGAAAATGAAGGTAGAGTTTAGGTCCAAGGAATTACAAGCTAAGTAACTGCTACAAATATTGTCAGCAAACAACCAGAAGTCAGGAGATAGACATAGAGTGGATCAATCTCATATATCATGCTCCAAACTGTGGGATGATAATTATTTTATTTAGGTGACCCAGTGTGATATTTTACTATGGCAGTCTTAGGAATCTTTATATAGCCATTTGGATCTGGATCTTTGAAGAATATACAAGATGGTAGATCTATTAATGCTATATTGCCACTTTAACAGATTAACACAAATTTAATGATTTTAGGCATCAAATATTTAAAATCTTACAGTTATGTAGGTTTAGAAGGCTGACAGGTATCCCACCAAGACAAAATTAAAGTGAGCAGACTAGTGTTAATTTCTAGAGGTTCTTGGAGAGAATGCATTTCTTCAGATTGGATGAGTTTGGGTACACAATCTGCTCACAATTGGCTAATGCTACACTTGGAATCTGGGGGTGCTGTATGCAGTAATTTTGGCATGAAAATGGGGCTCAGTGAACAAGAACCTGGAACTGAAGCAGCTACGATGGTGACACACTTTCATAGAATGACTGTTTCTCTCACAGTTCCCCCCCCAATTTTTATTTTCTGTTCTTTTCTTCAAAATCATTTAACATTATCTGACTCTCTATTTCAGGTATACTTGACCATAATTAATATGATACTGGAATTTATTTAGTTAAGACAGTTTCTATGAGTCTAATGATTACTCCCTGTATACAGGGTATAACACAACACCCAATTAAACCCATTGTTTCAAAGACAACAAGGAAAGATATTAAAATTGAGGTCTCCTCCCCCTTCCATTTCACAAACAATTTCTCTAGTCAATTAGTAAGGGGGTCATTTATCCCTGAGTTATTAGCCAGTTCATTTGTCAGGGCTGGCAGGCCTTGGAGAGCCTTAGTTATGGTCACATCAGAAGCTGTGTTGAATGTGATGAATGCTGTATATTCATCCCCAATAAGGACACATAACTCCATTTTTTCTGCCATAATCATGTCTAGAGTCATTTGGTTTTCCCATGCCAACTTACTGGTCCGGCCTTGTTCTGCAGTTCCCCTCATACCATCCCTAGTAGACTTGACAAGTCTCTGCTGGTTACAATAAATGTAGTTAATCCAGCCTACATTTTTATTAATAGTGGACCACCAGAATAGTGTTGATTCTAATCCTGCTGCTATGTGTCTCCTTGCTTTGAATTCATCAGGGACTCCTCATGGGATCCCAATGGCATCTATATAAACTTGGGAGTCAAATGACCCTCCAGAGGAAACAAGGTTTCCTCTGTCTTTCTAGGTTAGAGAAGATTTCTGTTTTTCCTAGGTTAGAGAAGATTTGACTTTCAGGAATGCCAGGATGAAAGGGTGCCATGACCTGCTTGACTAAACTGCTGAACCTGACTTGGAGTGACAGGAATGAGAAACAAAGGCACACAGACATAAAGAGACAAAGCTGGGAATGGGAGGACCACACATTCCTGGTGGGATATGTGAGGTGCTTACTTGAACAAGAGTGTTTATTTTATAGGTCAGTACAAGGAAATGCATCAGGTAAAATCAAGTTTACATACATCAGTGATTTTATTGATCAAAGGTAAGAGGAATGTGGTTTGGTGAGCTAAATTTCCACAGGCTATTGAAGCTTAATTACAACACATCTGATCTGGAAATCAAAGCATACAGGACATTGCATCTAAAACTATTGATTAGTCTAGCATCAAGAAGTTTCCTAACAGTTCCAGTAATTTATCTAGTTCTGCATCAGGGATCTGGAATGTGAATACAGTAAGTTATTTTCTTCACAGGAGATGCAGGAACACAGATCACAGCACCAGGTGCTGGGAAGAATGACAGTAGGAGAGTTTTGCAAGCTCCTACTTTGGAAAGACTTTGCAGCCTCCAATATTTCCCAGTCCAGTGTCCATGCCTAGTCCCTCAAAACTCCTCCTTTTTTATTTCTTAAATGCTCCCAATGCATTTTTCATCTAATCTGAAGAGTCGTTTTCTGATCTTTTGAGCTCCAACTGAAAATAAGCAAAAACAACAAATTATTAATAATATAATGCCAATGAAATACCAGAAGGGATGTTTTAAAGTATTTAAAGGGTTAAATCCTTGTAATTCATCTAAGATAGATTTTGCTATATCCGCAGAAGTGACCACCTGATCATGCTCTCACTGCATGGCTAAAATTTGCTGTCTTAAGACTTGTAAGTTAAGGGAATTATTTTTATTTTCCCAGGATCCCATGACATTTGCTTTAATGAGTTTCCATGGGAAGTCTGTTGCACTGTAAGGTAACACATATATGTTGGAAGGCTGCCTGGTACAGTAAGTCCTGTTGGAATTTCAGCATTTGAACTTCATCTCCCATAGTCACCAAGGCAGTTTCTAGAGAATTTAAGCAGATATCAATTTCTTCATCTATAGAAACTTGTTGTTGGAAGGCATAACTAACATTTTGTTTTACAGTATTAACATAATGAGCATTTTGAATGCTTTGGGAGAGGGTTACTGCACCATTGTCATGGTGGCAATACAAGTGATAGTCACTACAATGCCTGGTATAAAAAGCCCTACAAATCTTTTTTCCCTTACTAGTAATGTTTTTATTTCTTTGACTACCTGTAATCCCCTTTCATGATACCATGCTCCTGTGAACTTTGAAGGTACCAGGATATAAGGGCTTTGTTTAACATATGTAAACTGTCATTTATGTAGTTGTCTAGACATGAAGTTAAATTGCAATTAGAACAAGAGATATCAAAAACAGTTCCATTTTTAAAAATGTTAATTGATCCAGCCAATAAAGGAAAAGGCTGTTTAACACAAGTTTGTAAGCCTTTAACAAAAGGGCTGCCTGAATGGCTAGTTAGATTAATAGTAGCAGTACTGGCTCCTAATTTCCATATGTCTGACTGAAGGGTCCTTCCATTTGGTCCCATGAGAGGGGTTGTCCAGTACCCTGCAATATTGGTTTCAGAAGTGCTATTATAAGACCAATACACAAGCTTATAACCTGTAACATTAATAACCATTGGAGAAGCAAATATACATTGTTCCCATGAGGCTCCCTTATGGGGGTGCCAGGGATTGTGTTTGTCATGACATCAGAGAATGTAAGGCCAATGTGTAGCATTATGTGGCTCAGTGGCATTAAAGCCAAAAAAATTCTAGTTTTTCATCAAGAAACTGAGTACCATTCCATAATAGAGCACTTTCCAAATAGGCGTGAGAGGGAGACAATAAGGCAGATTTCCCAGACATGTGGGTAAAGCAACAGCTTTCCCTGTAAAACTATAATTAGTGAAAGTAGAAACCAGGTATCTATTGGAGTGGACCCCTACAAACTGAGAGTCATTAGTTAAAAGTGATATAGACTGATTTTCCAGGCTGACTGCATGAAACAGACATGGATGAGACTCAAAATTCCAAAGTACTAAGCTTTAGTCTCCTGCAACAAAATAACAATGTTGACATTGTTGATGTGTTGTCTGCCTCTCAAAACTAGAAATGTGTAAAGAAAATCTAAAAACTATAAATGATTTTCAAAAATCATTAGGTGATATAAATTGGCTGTGTCCTGCCTTAAAACTTACCACTTGTGAACTATCTCTTCTCTTTAAAATTTTACAGGGAGACACTCAACCATCATCTCCTAGATATCTCACACCAGAGGGTCGTATGGCTCTTCCTAAGTTGAACTAGCTATCCATAACTCTCCAAGAACTTGTGTTGACTATTTTCAACCAATACAACTTTTTATTTTACCTACTGCAAGTCTATCCACAGGAGTTCTTTGGCAGTCTCAGGGAGTGCTAGAGTAGTCACATTTACCTCACTCCCTTGCTAGGGTCATGACCCCTTACCATAGTATGGTAACAAAATTAATATCTAAGGGAGGTTTTCACACTGTGCAACTGCTAGGACTAGAACCATCACTTATTGTTGTCCCATTCACCAAGAAACAACAGGCCTGCCTATGATGTACTGATACTATGTGGCAAAATGAATTAGCTAACTTTACAGGACAGCTTAGAAAACATTTGCCTTCCTCTACACTTCTTAATTTTGCTTCTCAACATGCTTTTATATTTCACCACATCTGAGAGGATCCTATACCTCAGGCTTTTGTGATGTTTCAGGTTCTGGAACTGCTGCTTACTTTTCCTCTCAGGGACAAAATGTACAAACAGGTTTTTCCACTGCTTAGCATGTTGAGCTTCAGGCAGTTTTACTGGCTTGTCAAAATTTTGCTCATGTTCCTTTAAATTTGTATACAGATAGTGCCTATGTATGTGGTGTTATCAAAGCTATTGAAACCTCCTATATAGGACACACCAGCAATGACCAGCTTTTTCATATTTTTACAAGTTATTGGTATTACTTCAACACTGTCAACATTTTTATTTTGTGGGCCATCTCTGGTCCTTTTCTGGCCTTCCTGGGCCATTGGTAGAAGGCCACTGCCAGGCCGATGCCTTGGTTTCTCCATTAATTTTACAGGTGGATACCTCTTCACCAGTAAACCAGGCCATACAAAGTCATTCTCAATTCCACCAAAATTCGAGAGTTCTTCATAAACATTTCAATATTACCACAAGAACAAACTCATCAAATTGTTAAATCATGTTCAAATTGTGCTCCTCATTTGCCCATGCCCACTGAGGGAGTTAACCTTCGTGGTCTTTGCCATCTAACATTATAGCAGATGGATTTTACTCACATTCCCTCCTTTGGATAACAGTGTTATGCCCATGTTAATATTGACACTTACTCTGGTTTCATTTTTTCCTCTCCAAGATCAAGGGTGGCAACATGCCATGTCATAGATCATTGTTAGGCTGCCTTTGCAGTGATAGGCAAGCCACTACATATTAAAATTAATTATTACCCAGGCTATAAATCTACTGCCTTCAAGACTTTTTGTTCCTCCTACCAAATTCTTCATACCACAGGAATACCCTACAATCCACAAGGCCAAGCTATAGTGGAACATGCTCACCAAACTATAAAACTTCAATTACAAAGACAAAAAGAGAAAGATAGCTTCCTGGCTACTCAAATTAATAAAGTTTTTTTTACTTTATATTTTTTTTAAATTGCTCTGAATCTGGCCTTACTCCAGCTGAAAAGCAGTGGGAACAGAATAACAAAAAACATTTGCCACAGGTATTATACAAAGATGTAATGACTGGGGCCTGGCAATGCCCCAGCCCAGTCTTGTTATCGGGCCAAGGCCATGCTTGTGTTTTTCCTGAATGTGCAGAAAACCCAGTTTGGGTACCCTCATGGGTCATGAAGACCCTTGGAACCCATCAGCCATCAGATGCCAAAGGTCCCCCTGATAGAGGAGGAGAGGAGCCCAAACCCACCAAGAACCAACCTTATGGAGGTCCTGCCACTGAAAGCAATAATGAACCACCCTTACCAGTCCTACAAGAAGAAACATCATCACATTGACAAACACGGTAAAACAATCCAGAGATCTACCCTCCTCCCCCACTTGGAGTCAAATAAAGTGCTTGGTAGATATAGCCAAGAATGCTGTTAAGGGGACAGGAAGAAACTCCTGCTATTCTGCTAGCTATGATTATCATCATTAATCAACAGGTAAATGTAGTACCTTTTTGGGGGTTGCGATAAGACCCCATTTCAGCAATTGTTCAAGCACATGAGCTTATAGGTTTTGAAGAATATCTAAATCAGGGTGGCTAAGTGATATCATCCATATAATGAACAATGTAAGCTTGATTAAATTTTTGTCTTAAAGGCTGTAAGGCTGAAGCAACAAACTCTTGACACATAGTAGGGCTGTTTGCCATATCCCGAGGCAAAACTTTCCATTGATAATGTTTACATGGAGCCTAATGATTAGGCATGGATATAGAAAAGGCAAATTTTTCTCTATCTTCCTCATATAATGGAATAGTAAAAAGGCAATCTTTTAAATCAATAATATAAAGATAATTTTGTAGGGGAATGGTGGTGGGCAAAGTCAGTCCAGGTTGTAAAGATCCCATTGGCTACATAACCTTATTGATGGCCCTTAAATCCTGTAGCAGATGCTATTTGCCTGATTTTTCTTAATAACAAAAATGGGCATATTCCATGGACTATCAGATATTTCTATATGTCCTGCTTGTAATTATTCCTGTATTAAGGCCTGTGTTGCTGCTGATTTCTCCCCTGTTTGGAGCCACTGATTTATCCATACTGGCTCACTAGTGAGCCAAGTGATCTGAGTTATTGATCAGGGCCCCTTCTAAAAATGTTTAGGAGATGTCTCATATCCCAATCCCATTAGAGGAGGACAGGGTATGGAAGAGATGGCTTCCCTCCTTCCCTGTTGACTCTTTCTGAGGCCTTTACAAGGGTCAAAACCCTATTGTAACATCATATGTGAAATCTTAGTAATGGGGCTATATAACATAGCCCCCATTTCTTGTAAAACATCTCTTCCCCATAAATTTACAGGCAAATCATCTAGCACATATGGCAGAAAAGTGCGAGAATGTCCTTCCTCATCATGCCAAGAGATGGTGCAAACACTCTGTAAAGGAGCTGTGGCAAGGCCAACACCTTTCAGATCAGCTGTAGCTTGGACACAAGGTCATGTGGATGCCCAGTCACTCTGCAATTACAGAAACATCCACTCCTGTGTCTAATAACCCCATAAACTGCTTGCCACTTAAAAATAGACCCATCTCAGGGCTGTCAGAAGTGACCCATTGTGCCCAGTAAGCATGATTGGAGTGTCCAAACCCTTTTTCTCCCTGTGGGGCACTTGTAAGCATTTTTCCTACCTTTTCATTGGGAAAGATTATTAACTGTGCAATCTTGTCTGAGGGGCAATGGCTACAAATGTCTGAGGAGCTTGAGCAAGAATTTTAAGTTCTCCTGTATAGTCTTGGTCAACAACTCCAGGATGTATTTGAATACTTTTTAATGTTATATTATTTCTTCCCTGAATTAATCCTATTGTCCCTTCTGGAAATGGACCATTAGGGATGACCTGAGTTCCCATGTCAGGAGTTAATATGTATTGGGTAAAGGGACTGAGATCCAGTCTTGCGCTTCCGGGGGTGGCACGAAAGAGGTCCATAATAGTGACCCGGCTGTCACTATTATGTCACTGCTTGATGGGGCCAAGGCCAGCACCATGAGGAGTTTCCCTGCTGCCCCTGTGATGATTTCCCTTCCACATCAGTTTGTGAGTGACACTTATTAGTCCAATGGTGGCCACATTTGTAGTGAGGACATATTCTGGGGGGCTTTAGTTCTTGACCAAAAGATCCAGTAGGTGGTTCATTTGCCTTGGTGCCTTTATGACGTTCTTTAGCAAAATGAGCTGGTTTTTTACAAGTATAACAGACACTACTTTCTGAAGAGCTTAAGTTTTCCTTTAAGGCAGTTGCTAGGGCCTCCACTTACATCTGAACAAAGCCAAATCGTGTCTTGTAAGGAAGCCTTTTTTCTATAAGGTCTGAGAGCCTCTTTACAATGTTTCTTAGCATTTTCAAAGGCTAACTGTTTTACAAGGAGAGTACCCACTTCCGGGTCCCCAACTGTCCTACCCATATGGTGTAATAGGTGTGCCACAAAATCTTGAAAAGGCTCTTTAGGACCTTGAAGTATTTTAGTAATTTCTTGGGTCTTATCTCCTTTAGTGAGTAGCTCTCTCCATGCTCAGCAGGTGTCAATAGCCAATTGTTCATATGTTAGTAGGGGATAATTTCATTGATTTTGCAAGCCTGTATTGTCTCCTTGACCTAAGAGCATATCTGCAGTAATTGGTATGCCATGAGCAGCATTGTGAGTGGCTTGTTCTTTACATAATTCAGTATAGCTAGTTTTCCATAATAAATAATCTCCAGAGCCAAGACAAGCTTTAGCAATAGCCATCCAATCATCAGGAGGGAAAGCAAAACCAATAGTGATGTTGTTTATTAATTGTGTAAATGAAGCTGTAGCCCCATACATAGTACAAGCTTGTTTGAGTTCTTCTAAAGTTTTAAATGGAATTCCTTCATAATGCCTCCAAGGCTGTCCTGTAGCTGTGTCAGTCTGCTCAAAACCAAGGCATATATTAAAACCAGAATTCTCCTCTCTTAACTTTCATGCCAGAGCCAAAGTATACTGTAATAGATTCTTTTTAGAAGATATAGATGAAAATGATTTTTAGAATGGTTGAGGCAAAGCATCCTGATAATCTTCCTCATTGTCACTGTCTTCTGATTTGGATCCACTTTTGGAGTCCATGTCACTAGGGGGTGGATTAGGTTTAAAGAAAGGCAGCTGGGGATCTGCTAGAGGACCTGTAGGGACTAGAGGCAGTGACAGCTGAAACTGGTTAAAACTGAGATGACTGCCATCTCCTGATTTTTTGTAGCCTCCTGATTTTGACTCAAAGGACTTAATTTTTATTTTATGAATTGCAGTTGGGTCTAAACAGTCTTGAATTTGATTCCACATACCAAAGGTAAAATTTGCATGCTTTGAGCTCCTGCCATGTAGCAGCTTTTTAATTTTTCTCCTGCCTTTTACCAGGTTTCTAAATTGACTGTCCCTTCTTCAGGAAACCAAGGACAAGTATATTGAACAAAATCTAGAAATTGTATATGTTGAAGAGACTTACATTTATTACCTGTAGCTTTAAGCATAGCTTTAAGTATCTGTACAAAGATATCTCTTTCCTTAGATCCAGTTTGTCAGATATTTATTACACCCTACTGTATTCAGTATTGCGCTCTCCCCTTACCTTATCTTCCTTGTGGATGTGTCCCTTGGAGAGTACTCCCTCACCTTATCTGTTGAGGTCCCACACAGTCAGGCCCCACATTGGGCACCAGCTCCAACAACCTTCATGGTTAAACTGCTGAACCTGATTGGGAGAGATGGGGAATGAGAACCAAAGACATACAGACATAAAGACGCAAAGCTGGGAATGGGAGGACCACATGTTCCTGGTGGGATATGTGAGGTGCTTACCTGAACCAGAGTGTTTATTTTATAGGTCAGTACAAGGAAATGCATCATACAAAATCAAGTTTACATATATCAGTTATTCTTTTGATCTAAGGTAAAAGGAATGTGGTTTGGTGGGCTAAATTTCTGCAGGCTATTGAATCTTAATGACAACACATCTGGTCTGGAAATCATCAAAGCACACAGGACATCACACCTAAAACTATTGATTAATCTAGTGTCAAGGAGTTTCCTAACAGTTTCCTTACAGCTCTGGTAATTTATCTAGTTCTCCCTCAGGGAGCTGGTATGCGAATATTGTCAGTTATTGTCTTCAAAGGAGATGTGGGGACATAGATCACAGCACCAGGTGCCAGAAAGAATGACAGTAGGAGAGCTTTGCAAGTTCCTACTTTGAAGAGACTTTGAAACTTCCAGTATTTCCCAGTCCATGCCTAGTCCCCACAAAAAGGGATAGCCAACTAAACTAGAGTGCAAGTCCACTCCATTTGACTGGAAGAGTCTCAAGAAAAATTCCACCACAATATCACCAGACATCTGCCATGGTGACAGAGCAGCCATTTTGCTCATTTCTTCAAAGGATCAGCCATCACTGCATCTGGATGCATATCCCAGAAACTCTAACCCCCTCCCCTCACTTATTAGAGGCAAAAGGCAAAGTTAGAGTTTTGCTTGGGGGTCTGATTGACCAAGGTGGCTTTAGCCTCTCATGGTCACTTATCCTGGGAAACAGTGGTGACAAGGTCCTGCAAGAGCTGCCGCAGGCTGTCCTTTCCTGGGAGAGGGCAACCATGCATGCAATACCAGCAGGTCAGTGGTCTAGCCAAGGGGAAAGAGACAACCTGGGGTTCCATTTTTCCAATTCCACATGTGTAGCAATTGATTATATTTAAAGTGCAAACAGAATATTTAATCCATTCCAGCCAGGCATTTACTTCCCCATAGCTAGCTTCAATAGCTATAGTCTGTCTTAGGTGTTTGACCTCCACTACAGTTATCTCAGTCTGATTTTGATGAAACTGGGTGTGCAGTGTTGCATACATGGCACTAGGGGACACTGTGGGAGCAGGAAACAATTCTAAGAGAAATGAACCAATAGGACCTGTGGACCCATTATGGCTAGCTCCAAATCCATAGTTCCTTAAAACAGATGACTCTGTGGTCATAGATAATTTATGATCAGCCTAAGAAGGTTGCACTGAAAAGACTGACAACAGGAAGAGGGAGTAACTTTCTTAAACTGGATTTTATCCTTTCATTTATTTCCCCAATTATCCTTTCCCCAATTCTTTGGAGTAGTAGTAGATGGGTGAGATATATTTCCCAGGTGTCATCCATACTACCATGTCCCATGAATAACATGGACAGTAACCACCTTCATAACTACTATTTTCACCGGAGGTGAAGTCTGCACACATGCATATAGTCTCAGACCTAGTCTGGATATAACACTGATTCTCAGATCCCTACAAGTTATTACAACACATGCATGTAATTCAATGGATACAAGGAAAGAGGTCTGAGTGATACCAATACTAGTTATTTTCCCAAATGGAAAATGAATAATAGCCCTATTACATTCTCTTTAAGGTTACTTTTGTGTCCCCAGGACTTAAAGACACAGCCCATCATTCCTCCATGGGAACTCATTTTGATCAGGTGTAGTTGCTCCATCCTTTCTCAGTCATATGTATTAATCTCTGTAGTGAGTAGCACCTGATAAGGTCCCTCCCAGGATGCTTGAGCTTCTCTCCACACCAAGCATGAATCAAGATGTAATCTTCCAGTTGGTGTGGGTGCATTGGAAACTTGAATGATGGAGTCAGGGCCAGCAGTCCCTGTTGCCTAAGGGATGATGGAACTGAAGAGATGGAGCACATAATTTTAGAGAAACTGATCTTTGGTTTCAAAAGAGGGGTAGACAGATGGCTGGCTTAAATAAGGTAAACTATATAACATTTCATAAGGAGAGATTCCTATATCCTTCTGGGGGGGCATCCTAATTCTGAGTAAGACTAGTCCCAGGGTAACCTGATCTCAGAACTAGCTAAGTCAGTTGCCTTTTTAAAGTCTGATTCATTTTGTCAACTTTTTCCAAAGAGGGTAGGTACCATGGAGTATGATGTTCCCACCTGATATCTAATGACTCACCAATTCTCTGATTGTGTTAGGTGTAAAGTGACTCAGCAAATCTGAATCTATATTTTCAGTAAGTCTAAACCCAGGATTTATGTTGTCTAAAAGCATTTTAACTACCCCATTGGTGGTGGCACTAGTTAGAGGTATAGCCTGTAACCAATTATAATTCAATGGTCTACCATAACCAGTAAATACTTCAGATGCCACACCTGGTGTAATTCAACGTAATTCCCCTGAACACTTTGAAAAGGCCTCAGGCCTGGATTTCTGCCCCGTAAGTATTGCCTCCAGTAATCTGTTTTACTAGAGTATAGATTCCTGGACACACATAAACTCGGGATGACATCACACATAGCATATACAAACCAATGACTTCCTTGGTGTAATTGGGTTAATATCTCCATCATGATAGGTTTGGAGAGTACTTCCATCCCATCTGGGAGGAGCCCCTTCCTTTCCAAGGTCTGGGAGGAAACCAGCTTAATAAGTTGAGCTTTCTCCTGGGGAGTGAAAACAGAGGTAAAGGATGGAGTCTCGACAACAGGTGTGAGGTGAAGTATTGGTATCTCTGGGTGAAGGGTAGCCTCCTTTGCAGCTTCCTCAGCTAGGTTGTTTCCTGTGCCTCAAGGGAGTTGCCTAGTTAATGTCCTGGGACACAGACTATTGCAATCTCTTCAGTAAGCGTAAGATTCTCCAGCAATCTCATAATTAGCTCCTTGTCTACCAAGTCCTGTCCTTTACTATTAACCAACCCTCTTTTAATCTATATTTTTCCAAAAGTATGTGCCACCCTGAATGGATATTTAGAACTAGTATAGTTCATTCCTTCATTGTCTTTTAAGAATTTTAGTGATTGATTATGAATAGTTCACAGGTCTGAGCTGACCAGTTATTGGGTAACCTCCATGAGTCAGTAACTTTTAATTTGACTCCATTTACTACCAAGTATTCATTATGTCTTTTTCCTTGACTAACTGTAGAGGAACCATCCCCAAACGACATAAGTCCACCCAGGAAGGGAGTTTCCCTGAGATCAGTTCTGATTTTAATCTGTTAATTGAATAAGATCCAGACAGCAATATCCCATGGGGTTCTTAGACTTTTCCCCAGCAGAAATTCTTCTGAGTTTAAATAGTTTTTAGTGTTGAAGATCAAGACATCCCTTTCCAAAAAGATGGCTTCATATTTTAATATTCTGGAGTCATTCATCCACCTTCCTACTTTTTGCTGAAGATTAGTTTTGACCTGGTGGTGTATACTATCTATCAGTGACCCTCCAAAAGTTAGTTTCTGACTTTCTTCCATCAATAGGGCTGTAGCTGCAACTTCTTGCATACATTCTGCCCATCCCCAAGGTACAGGGTCAAGGAATTTGGATAACTAAGCCACAGGTGGTATCTTTCCTCCATACTTCTGAGTGAGGAGGACCTCAAAGGCTGCTCCCTTATCTACATTAACAAATAAATGGAAAGGCTTATCTAGGGAAGGTAAGGCCAATACTGGAGCTGTGACTAAGGACTGTTGTTTAAGGCTTTCTATTATTGGAATGTCCTCTGGCACCCAACATATAGGATCAGATTCCTCTTCCAAAAGTTTAGAATAAAGGGTTTTAGTCCTGAGTGCATAGGATCTATCCACAGTCTGCAATATCCAATTAAACCCAGAAATTTTCAGAGTTCATTTTTGGTCTCTGGTAGAGGCATACTAGCAATCCCTTTTATGATATCTGGACCTAATCTGCATTTTCCCTTCCTACTCATATATTCCAAATATTTGACCTCTTCTTCAACAAATTGTAACCTAGCTTTTGAGATTCTTAATCCTTGGCAGCTCAAGAAGATTAGGAGACTGGTTGTAGTATCTGTCACCTCTTTCTCAGTAAGTCCAGATTATAGAAGATCATCACATATTGTAATAAATTCATCTGTGAAGGAATGGTAAATTCCTCCAGAACATGTTCTAAGACCTGGCCAAATGGGTTAAGGGAGACAGTGAAACCTTGTGGATGGACTTTCCATCTTTATTATTGCTTTATCCCTGTCTGAGGGTCCTTCCATTCAAAAGCAAAGATGTCTATGCTACCCTCCACCAGGAGGCATGCCCAGAATGCATCCTTTAAATTTTAAAAACTAAACCATTGATGATCTGGAGGAATTTTACTGAGGAGGGTATAGGGGTTTGGGATGAGTGGGTCCTTGCTGTGAATCATGTGGTTAATGGCCCAGAGATACTGTACCAGCCAATTAGATCTATCTGACTTCCTAACTGGCAGGATCAGGGTATTGAAAGGGGACATGCAGGGTTCCAAAAGGTTGTCCTTTAATAACCCCTCTTTTATGGGTTTTAGACCTTTCATGAGTTATAGGATATTGCTTCCTTCATATTGTTCCACTGCAAGTTTTCAGGTGAACATGAATTGGGAGAATCTGTAACCCTCCTCTGTTCTCATCCCTGGTCCAGACCTCAGGGAGAATTTGGTCCTTAATTTGTGCTGTCATCAAATTTAATGAAATCTTAAAATTCTTTTCCGTAACTTTTATTGCTATGCCCAGCTTAGACATTAAGTCTCTTCCGATAAGATTTATCCCACTCTCAGGTACAAAATGAAGACTAACCTCTGCCACCTGATGTTGGAATTTCACTGGGGTGCATTTGAAGAGAGGGACAGGAAATTTGTCTTCTTTTATTCCAGAAGTTGGGAGTCATCTGGAGGAGAGGGATAGGCCTGGGGGACCATGGTAAGAGATGATAGTCCTGCTCCAGAGTGAACCAAAACAAACTTTTTTTCCTTTGGGTCCTACTTTTAAAATTTTCAAAGGCTGCTTCTTCTGAGTAATCTGCCTGATTGTGGACAACATGAACTTAGGTTTTTGTTTTTGTTTTTCCTCATTATGTCTCACATAAACATTTTGGGCCTCTCTTAATAATTCATCCAAGCTTTGTCCTTCCAGTTTTCTATTTTCTATAATTTCTTTGTGATATCTGGCCAACTATTTGTCACAATGTGAAGTTTTAGCATTCCCTGTCCCAGGGGTAATCTAAATTTAAACCTCAATATTTTCTCCTTGGTCTTTTAGCCTGTGAAGAAAGTCAACAGGTCCCTTATCCTTTCCTGGTTGTACATCAACGGTTTTGACTAGGTTTGGGGATTGGGGAGCAGATTCCCTGATTCCTTTAATGATATATTTCTCAAATCTCCCATCTCCCTTCTGTTAGCAGGGTCATTATTATTCTAATGGGGGTCCATAAGGGGAAATTTCCTATCTGTGTGTTGAACCTCAGGGCCTAGTGGGTATGCTCTTTCCCATGTGTCCATGGCAGCCCTCCTGATCATAGCTCTCTCCTCCCAAGAAAATAAAATCCCCCAAATAGACATGAGTTTAACCTAGGTGTAAATTTTTGGGCCTAGGAACTGGTCAAGTTGATCAGCAACTCCGTGGGTTTTCTAAAACGAGCTTTCATTCTCTCTTTAAATTTTGAATTTCTGTGCTAGTCAGTGGGCATTCAACAAAAGCAAAGTTTTCACCTCCTGTTGGGACCTCTCTGAGTGGGTAGAGGATCTGTGACTTCATTTTGGGTGACAGGGGAAAGGGGAGATTCTGAATATCACTTTGACACTGTTGGACTTCCCTCTGAGCCTCAAAAAGATTAACTCTTACCTGAAGTTGAGGTTGAAGCCAATGGAGGGTCACTTAGGGGCTCAGAAAGGAGCTCAGGCTAGGCCTCCAGAAGCCCTGATTGGAGTTCCCATCCCAATCTTGGGGGTCCACCTGAGAAGCCTAGGCCTCTGGATTTTAAGGTGGAGATAAACAGAAAAAAGGGTCCCACTGGAAGGGGTTTCCTTAGGCTTAGTTTTGTCCCCCTTTCCTAATTTTAAGGGAAAGAGAACCATGTGTTCCTGTCTCCAATAAATGGTATACTCAGCCTCTTCCTGACACCTGGAACTCTTGTCATTAGCATATTCAATAAATAATTGGTAGATCCAGTCCTCCTCTGATCCAAATTTTGGCCAGAAAATGGCCAGTTTGATAATGGGACCCTGTGTCCAGATAAATGCAATATATGATCATTTACTGCACCTTTTTGCCTTTGGTCTGAGGGTTATCAGGGCACTATTTTAACATCTGTCCTAGTGGATTGTCTGATGGAATTTTATTTTTGGTTCCATCTTTTTTAGAGCTCTTTTCATTTGTAGCACTCCCCATCCCAGTCTACCTGGTTTGTGAGAATCCCTGGTAGAAGCTCAACCTCTCTAACTTCTTAGAGGTGTCTTGCACACTACCCCACCCACTTTGTTTGTTTCTGACCAATTCCTTCATAGGATGATATCCAGTTGGTGGCAACACTTGGCAATAAGCAGGTCAGTATAAGTCCTCATTAGGCCCTATGAACTGCCATTAAGCCATGTGTATTCACTTGGATATCTATGGAACCACAGACTTGGACTCCACACTCACTCTGTGTCTAAAACATGTTTCATTCACTCTCACACAAACTCCAAGATTCTCCCAGACTACCAAAGAATATTTGCCAGTCAGTGGCATTTCTTACCTTCCTTGGTCTGTGCACAGAATTGCTTGGTTGCTGTGGTGCTTATGAAGACAGTTTCTCCCTGCACTGCTGAGATAATTCAGGCCAAGAATGAATTTCCGGTCTAAGAGCACCAGTTGCCCAATAACTCAGAACCATGGCAATGAGGCAGAGGGATGTGTCTCCCTCAGGAGAAGGGGCTTCCAAGCACCTTTTCTGGATGGAATTATCCAAGGCAAGCCTCCACATTGTTAGAAATATGACCCAGAAAACCATGAGAGTCACAATTGAAGACACAGAAACAGAGAATTTTCTCAGCAAAGCTAAATTTACTTCTGTAGGAGGGTGTGCAAGCACATGGGCACAGCAAGGACACAGAGTAGACCATAAGCCTGCCTTTAATCTCTGATACAGAGAGGCCCCTGCTTCCCCTACTTGGATTGGTCAAGTTTTCATACACAATCTGTTCACTATTGGCTAATGCTACACTTTGAATTTGGAGGTGGGGTAGGTAGTAATTTTGGCACAAAAATGGAGCTCAGTGAACAAGAACCTGGAACTGCAAACAGCTAAGATGGTGACACACTTTCATAAAAAGGACCATTTCTTTCACGCTAGCACAATATAAAACACCTGTTTTAAAGTCAGCAGATTAGAAAACTTAATTCTCCTTTTGCCATGTAAATTAACATATTCACAGTTTCCAGAATTATGTCAACATTGTTATATTTGCTAAGACTTTCTTTGTTTCCTAAAATGTGGTCTACTTTGTTGAAAGTTCCATGGTCTTCTGAGAATAATGTGAGTTGTAAAGTGGTTGATGAAATAACCTGTCAAGTCCATTTGTTCTATTTTGTCCAATAATTTTCAGATATCTTTACTGATTTTTTGCCTTGATGACCTATCTTGGTGAGAATGGTGTTTTGAAGTCTCCTACAATTATTGAAACTGAGTTTTGAACCCCAGACCCAAACTCTTGGGCTTCCACATGTTAGGTCCAGCCATTCATCTCTATATGCTGAATAAAGAGCTATTGTAAAGTGCAGAGAAAGGAGATATATTAAACGGCCCAGTACATGCTATGGGAAGAGGCAGAATAAGCCTTTAGTGCCTATTCAATGATCTTTAGAGTACAGTTATGAGCTTTAGCTTTAAATAGACAAAGAATTTGGGCAGAGGAAAAAAAAAAGTTTGCATAGTTAAGCAATCTCAGTCACAGGTATAACTGAGTTGATCATTATCCCAGTCCTTATTTTGGGAAGGGTTCTGGAGAACCTCTCACACAGTCATTATTGCCTGACAGGTGACCTATCCTCAGGAGACTCTACTGTTCTTTAGGAATAGTTTCTATCTCTTGTCAGAAAAAATACTACCTTTTCTGTGCTTCTTGGAACCCAACGTGATTGGCAAGTGATTGCAAAGAGAATAGTTCAGAGCAAAGAGTAATACAAAACTGAGGTGAGAATGTCAAGCATTTTTCCAGCTTTTACTTAATTCATGGACCCAAGTAAGAATTCATTCCTTTTCAGCAAAAGCAGTTTATGCACCTTTTACATTATTATGTTTGACCCTATCTGTGTTTTTACACACAGAGCCTTTTTAAAAATTTTATCACTTTTACATTTACACATGTATAGGTTTTGTTTTCTTTTAAACAAAAGAAAACAACTGTTGGTACAGTTGCATGTACCAACATTTCCTGCACAGGTGTTAAGAACTGTTATTCTCTCTTAAAGGATTCTTCTCTTTATTAATATGAAGTGAACTTCATTGTTTCTGCTGACTAATTTGTTGTGAAGTCTCCTTTATCAGATATGAATATTACTTCTACTGTCTGTTTTCAGGGTCCATTTACTTCATAGATCTTTTTCCACCCTTTCACTCTAAGGCAACATTTGTCAGTGAAGTGAATTTCTTACAACAAATTGTTGGGTCTGGCTTCATAATCCAACTCACCATTCTATGTGTTTTGATTGGTGAATTTAGGCCACTAATATTCAGTTTTAATATTGAAAGGAATGTAGTATTTTTGATACCAGAGTCTTGGACCCAAGGCCCAAACTCCTAAGATTCCATATGCCAGGTCCAGCCACCCACCCTGAAATGCCAAATAAAGAGGCATGGTGAAGGCAGAGAAAGGAGATTTATTACAGCACTCCTGACAAGCTGTGGGAAGAGGCAGATTAAGCTCTCAGCTCATCCTCAGCCATCTTTTGGGTACAGACATGGGCTATGGGGTGAAGTAGTCAGAAGAACTGTGAGTGGGGGACAAAAGTATGCATAGTTAAACAGTCCATGTCACAGGTATGTTCTGAACATGAGATAATGGTTGACCATTATCTCAGTTCAAGTGTTCACACAAGGGTTCCAGTAAAGATGTTATTACTCTCATCACTTGAGGGGAGCAATCTGGTTCCCATGAGGTGAATACACCTGCTCCAGGGTTTAGTCTCATTGTTACAGCTAATTGTCTTCATTTGGAGGGATGGTCTGTCCTGTAAGTTTCACTGTTTCTTCCAAGGGAAGTTTTAGTCCCTTGTCATAAAGATGTTTTCAGTTGCCCTTACTAGAATCCAAGGTGACCATAAAGTGACTGTAAAGAAAATGGCTTAGAGCAAAGACAGATACAAAATGGAGGCAGGGACTGCAAGCTTTTGTTTTTTTTTAGTTAATTTGTGGGCCCATGCAAGGAGTCAGTGCTTTTCAGCAAAAGCAGTTTGAGCACCTCTTACATTTTCAGTAATTTTGTTGTTTTTCTGATGTTTACCTTTTCCCTTTTCCTTCACTGCTAACCTACTTGGCTAGTGGGGTTTATTTTTTCCTGCATTTTCCTGACTGTGTCACTCTTCCACATAATTGTACACAATTCTGTTAATTGTCTTCTGCAGTGCTGGTTTGGTGGTCATGAATTCCTTTAGTTTTTTTTTTTTTATTGTGAAAGTTTTTAATTTCTGATTTAATTATGAAGAATGGTTTCATTAGATAGAATAGTCAAGGTTGACAGTGGTTCTCTTTCAGGGTTTGAAATATATCATTTCATGCCCTGCTTGCATTTAGTGTTTGTGTTGAAATTTTGATAGATTTGTCTTTAAATGTGACCTGCTGTTTCTGTTTTGCCACTTTCAGTATTTTTTCTTTGTGTAATATATTTAACATTTTAATTATAATTTGTCCCTTTTTTTTTAATCCTACCTATTTGGTGTTCTGAAAGCCTGCTGTATATGAATATCCCTCTCTTTCTCAAGATTGGAGCAGTTTTCTGGTATTAGGTTATTAACTTATCTATGCCCTTAGCTTGGATCTTCTCTTCTGTATCTTTGATCCATAGGTTTGGTGTTATTGTGGTGACCTAGAAGTCTTCCATGTTTCATTCTTATTTTTATGGTATATTTTCATTGTGTTTTACAGATGGATCTAATTCTTCTACTTAATCTTCAATTCCCATTACTCTGTTTTCCACATGCTCTACTCTATTATCAAGATGTTTTTTTGTGGGGCCTGAGGTTTGAACTCAGGGCTCTGTGCTTGCGAAGCAGACTTTCTACTGCTTGAGTGGCAGCCCCAGTATATTTTGCTCTGATTATTTGGAGATAGGGTCTCATGACATATTTGTCCTTGAACCACAATTCTCCTGATCTCAGCCTCCCAAGTAGCTAGATTACAGGTTTAAGCCACTTGTGCCCAGTTTAACCACTTTTTAAAAAAGATTTTATAAGCATATAATATTTGTTCAAGGGGATATCTTGTGGTACTCACATATGTGTTTAAAATATATCATAGTATTTACCCTCTCCATCATTCTCTCTCTTCTCCCCTTCCTTCTTAGAACAATTTCAAAAGATTTTATTTTTCTATTTCTATGCATGGATACAAAATACATCCACCATATACTACCTCACCCACCTTTTCTTTGGGCCAACCCTTTTCCAGTGGTACCAACTCCCAGAAATGATTTACTTTTCCCTCCTGGCCTTCATTTTTTAAAAAGAAATAATAAATTGGTAATTCAAGGGTGTTTCACCTGGGTACTTCAAGTCCATATATTTTGAGATTTTATCAAATTAAGATCCTCCCCTCTGTTACTTACTCATTCTCTATCACCATACTCCCTTAATATTCAACATTTGACTATACAGTGCAGTATGCTATATTCATATATAGATGGGTTGTTTCAATATTTTTTATTCCTTATCATTTTTATTTTCTTTCTTACCTCCCATAGCCCAAATAGATGAATTCACTAATAAAATTTTGTTCTCTTTCTCATATATATGAGAAAGAGAACAAAAATGTTATATATATATATATATAAAATGTTTTATATATATATATAAAACATTATATATATATATAACGTTATAACTTTATATATATATATATATATATAACTTATAGGTCTAGCTTCTACTTATGAGAGAAAACATGAAACCTTTGATTTTTTTGAGCCTGGCTTACTGTGTTTAACATGAAGTTCTCCAGTTCCATCCATTTGCTTGCAAACAGCATAATTTCATTCTTCTATATGGATGAATAGAATTCCAGCACATTTTCTCAATGCATCTGGGCTGTTTTGAAAGCTTGGCTGTTGTGAATAATGTTGCAATAAACATGGGTGTGCTGGTAGCTCTATCATATGCTACAGTACATTCTTTTGGATAAATAACTAGGTTTGATATAGCTGGATTGTATAGAATTCTATTTTTAGTTTTCCAGGGACCTCTATATTGCTTTCCATAGTGTTTTATTAATTTACTTTCCCACCAACAATGTAGAAGTGTTCATTTATCCTCTCAACCTTGCCAGAAATTGCTGTTGTTTGTGTTATTAATGATAACCATTTTGACTGGGATGAGGAAGAATCTCAAATTTTGATTTACATTTTCTTCATGCCCAAGGATGTTGAGCATTTCTTCATATGTTTATAGGCCATTTTTGATTCTTCTTTTGAGAATTGTATAGTCAATTCTCCCATTCTGTAGGCTGTTTCTTCAGTCTGATGAATGTTTGCTTTGCTGTACAAAACCTTTTTAGTTTCATGCAGTACCATTTTTCAATGTTTTCTCTTATTTGCAGAGCTATTAGCATTCCTTTCATAAAATTATTACCTATGCCTATGTGGTCCAATGTGTTCCCCATTTTTTCGTGGATTAATTTTACTTTTTCACAACTTGGATTAAGATCTTTAATCCATTTTGAATTGATTTAACAAAACTTTTACTGAGTTTTTATTTCCAACATGAAGCTTTACATTTCCAATATTTCAATTTTTTTCAAGATTTCAATGTCTTTATTGAATTCCTGTTACATATCCTGTATTGTATTCATTACACTTCTGTGAATTTTCTTTGAGTTCAATTGTTTATTTGTGTATTCTTTGAATTCATTCACTCAATTATGCATCTCTTGTTTTATTTCATTGATCATTATTGTTTTGAGTTTGTTCTTTGAGATTATTTCCTCTTCATTATCAACTTGAATTCTTTACTGTGGAGTTTTTGGCTTTTGGAGAAGGCATTTTTGATTGTTTTATCATGGAATTTTTTATGCTGGATTTTCACATTTGTGGCTGAGTTTTAGGTTGAGGGTTTCAATCTTCTCCATCCTCTTTCTTTTAGGGATTTCATATAATTTTTCAAGGCTATGTAGCTACTGGGTTGTGTTATATTTTCTTGGCACTAGACTGGTGATATGTGACTTAATAGTCAAACATTTGGCTTTAATGTTCAAGATGATGAGTGCAGCTCCCTCCTCCACTATGGGGGAAGCTTAGGTGCAAGAGCTATCAAAAATGATTAAATCACTGTCTTGATGATGCACGATGACATGCCCAAGAATATCAGGTGCTCAGGGTTCTTGAGCCTGCTCTGAGGATGAAAGCACAGGCAGACTCCAACAGCAGAGGTCAGAAAGATCTTATTTGTAGAGAAGAGAAGAGAAAGACTGCATATTACAGAATGCAGGGGGACCCAGAAAACAGTGATCCTGTGGGTCAGGTTGGGGATTGGGTTTTATAGCCTTTTATTTGCATTGCTTGGAGGCAGAGATGTCTCTCAGGTGCAGACAGGTTTCCTGGGAAGGAGAGCTGTCTTCTTGATCACTTATCACCTTTTGGGACATCCTGCAGTCTGTCCTTTAGTCCTTCATTCCACCCCCCCCCCAATGGTCGCCCTAACTGCTGTTAGGGATAGGGACTATGAGGTCTATTCAGTAATTGCTTCCTGCTGACAGGGGGCCATGAAGGGGCCTGCAGCATCAGGGCTGACCACGAGAGGGGTCATCAAGGAGACTGAGGTAGTAGGTCATTTTCATCTCCAGCAGAAGCATTTGTAGTGTAATGGATTCCAGGTGAGAAGAAACAAACTTGACAAGTAAGTTTAAAATGCAAGGCCCAAACACAAGCAAGAGAATAATGGCAACTATAGACCCCAGAAGGGGTAGGAACCAAGTTCTAGAGGGAAACCAGGATTTTATTTGGTCCCACACCTGTGTCGAAACCTGAGTCTCAAGAGATTTTTCCCAGAGCACTTTAGCCTGTTGGAGAATGTAATCTGCACATTCCTTTACAGTGCCTGAAGTGTTTATATATGTGCAACAGGAGGTATTGGCAATGGCACATACCCCGCCTTATTTGGCCAAAAGAAAATCTAGGGCCAGGCGGTGGTCCACTACCATACAGACAAGAGATGACAAAGACCTTTGCATGTCCTTAATAGCAAGGCCTACCTGGTCTGAGTTGTCCTCTACCACTGTGGTTAGGTTTTTTGCAGTTACATGATTGGCAATCACCACATAACTGATTCCAGCAAGGGCTGCAACTAATGCTGTTTTCCCTAAAATTATTAAAGTAACCACTGTTTTATCCCTATGAGAAGCTGTTCCTGTTCATTGGGAAAATTCAGTTTGTTGTATTATAGTATTTTTCCAAAAAGATATATGTTTAGGATTTGGTATAAGTTGGGCAATTGTCCAATTTCCTCTAGTATGATTTGGGTGCAGATATGGCAGCCCCCATACCTGGTCCCTTTCCCATGACCTCCCTACAAAGAGATATCCTTCCTCAAGGCATAAAATACCTTGGGTGTTGTTAACCTGGGCCTGGGGGTGTCTCCTGGAAACAAGTAGTCAGAGACATTAAGGCTGATGGTAAAAGATGGAGACACAGGGGGTGAAAAGGTAGAGTTATACAGTTCTCCTAATCCTGTCGTATATTTTGTTAAGATGCATTTGTGATGGCCAGTCATAAGTATGCAATAAGAGTTTTTACCAGTGAGGTTTGAGGGCTCATTTAGCTTGGAGACAAGGCTCCTATTACAAGCTTTAGCCCTAAGCATACTGGGACCATAAAAGTGGGGCTCTTAGAGTTATTCATACAGCACCAACTGGTTGTGAGATGATAATCGCCTTTAAGGGTGGTGAAGTCAAAAATGTCTTTTTGGGATGTAGGCCCTAGGTCTTTTATTGACAGATGACAAACTGGTATATAGTTATCTGGGACAGAAATGTTAAACATCTGAATTTTTGTCTGAGAAATGAACCCAAGCCAAGAGTAAGACATATTAGGTTGGTTCTTCCATGGGACCCCTGTAAGAGGAACCATGGCATAAGAGAAATTATCTGGCCAGAATATCAACAAAGGGAAGGGACCCTGAGTGAAATTTAATAGGACCAATGTCGGCAGGTGAGCAGCTGTCGGTCTCTCATAGCAAACCCAGGAGTCCTTTTGTGGAGATCTTGGAAGGGTAAATGCTCTAGAGAGATTTAAGAACCCATTGGTTTTCCATGAAGGGCTATAGCTCTTCCCATATGGGCGTGCTAATGTTCCTAGAAGACCAAACCCTATAGCAATATAGTTAGCAAATGAAAGGAACATGCTGATGCTGTCTTTTGGGGTTCTATTTTAACTAGAGGGGGCTGTAGCAGCTAGCCTTATTTTTAAAGTGATTACAAGCAGAATGAATAGACTGATTAGGGGGTTTGGATAAAGAAGACATATGAAGATGAATTATTTGTATCTTGTAGGTGTTTTCTTTTCGAACAGCACTTTTAATCCATCCAAAGGTTCACATGAGAAGGAGGCAGGCTCCAATTCTGGGTCTGGAGGTGGAGATGTGATGTTTGCAGAGGAATTCCAGCTCTTAACTGTTGAGTGATGGATCCAGGAATCCAGGCCAGCCACTCACACTGCTGTTGGAGTAGACAGAATGACTGGATATGACCCCTCCCAGAGTGGGATGTTTAAAACCTGGGTTGGATTTAGAGACTTTATTAGGACTAGGTCACCAGGGCAAAAGAGAGGGGGTCCCCTTATGTCCTCTCTGGGGGTGGCTTGTTTGATCTCCCAGAGTGCTTGTTGGAATTTAGCAAGTTGAGTGACATGGGAAATTAACTGAGCTGTCACTTGGTCAAGGAGGTCATTGGTTAGGAAGGGCCTGCCATATACAGATTCAAAAGGGGTCAGTCCCTGTTTGCCTGGAGTGTTTCTGAGCCTGATGAGAACATAGGGAAGAGCTTGGTCCCGGGGGAGTGGGTTTCTTGGGCCAATTTAGCTAGGTGTCCTTTTAAAAGTTCATTTGTTTTTTCTACCTTTCCAGATGACTGGGGACGCCAGTCACAGTGGAGGTGGTACTCTATGCCTAGTGCTCTAGAGAGTCCCTGAGTTACTTCTGCCTTAAATGCAGGCCCATTATCACTTTGAAGGCTTTTGGGAAGGCCAAAGTGAGGGATTATTTCTGTGATTAGAACTAGGACCACCTCCCTAGCAGGGAGGCAAGGAAAAGCCTCCACCAATCCATGAATGTATCCACAAATACTAACAGTAGTTTTGACTTTGGTCCCCCTGGCATATGGATAAAATCTAGTTGCCAGTCATCCCCAGGATAGTATCCCTGTTTCTGTGTTCCTGGCACCTGGAGTCTTTTATTATTGGAATTATTTCTTTGACATGTTTCACATCCCTGTACAACTTGTTGGGCAGTGTCCCTTAATTTAGTTCCCCCAAACATTTTGTTGACCAAAACCAAAGTATTGTCTAAGCCCAAATGGTAGAGTTGATAGAGAGTCTTATGAATTTTCCATTGGAGTGTCTCAGGGAACCATAACTTTCCTCCAGTGACACCCACCAGCCACAATGATCTAATTGGTACCCTTGGTCTGAGGCTTGCTTATTTTCCTCTGACCGATAATGTGGTCTCTCTGGGAGAAGGAGAGTCCTCTCCCAGAGGAGAGGACCAGCTATATATTCCTGCATGGCTGCCCATTTAGCTGCCTCATCAGCAGCTTTGTTTCCCTTTGCTATCTTATCTTCCCCTTTTTGGTGACCTTTACAATGAATCACCGAGACCTCTTTAGGCAATAGAACAGTACCTAGGAGGGCTAGTATGTCACAAGCATGCTTAATGGGAGGCCATGTTGTAGTTAGCATTACCCTTTCCCTCCAGTTGGCTGCATGAGTATGCAGGATCAGGAAGGCATACTTAGAATCTGCAGAGATGTTTACTTTCTGTTCTTTTGAGAGTCTTAGGTCTTTTGTCAGGACCACTAATTCTGCCAATTAAGCACTTGTATTAGGAAGAAGAGGACCTGATTTGAAGGTGCCAAATTCTGTCTCAACTGCAAATCCTGCATGTCTGACACCATTCTTGACAAAGGAACTGCCATTAGTGTATAATTCTAGGTCTGGGTTTTTTAAGGGCTGATCAGTTAAGTCAAGTCAGGCAGCATAATTTTCCATAAGTACCTCACACATGAGTGCTCAGGATTTCCCTCTGCCTCTGGTAGAAGGGATGCAGGATTTAGGCTCAGGCAGGTCATTAAAGTTATTTCTGTCCCTCCCAGAAGCTGGGCCTGATATTTAAGTAGACAGCTGTCAGATAGCCAAAGTTCTCCTTTTGAGTTTAAAATTCCCCCTAGGTCATGTGGGGTACAAACCGTTAGGGGGTGGTTTAGGATAAGTTTCTGAGCTTCAAGAACTAGAAGGCTTACTGCAGTCATTGCTCTGAGGCATCCTGGCCATCCCTTGATGACCTGATCTAACTCTTTGCTTAAGTAACCTACTGGCTGGGGAGTGATGCCCCAGAGCTGAGTCACCACATCCAAGTCCAGTCCTCCCTTTCATAGACATATAATTGAAACTTGTCTTGTATTGGGAGACCCAGGGCAGGAACTGTCATAAGAGCCTTCTTTAACCTGTGGAATGCATTTTTTGATTTGTCATCCCATTCATTAAAGGGCTGGGTATCCTTCTGTGCTTCCTTAAGGTTTTGATATAAAGGCCTGGCTAGATTTGCGTACCCCAGGATCCAAATTCTACAGTATCCTGTTACCCCCAAAAAGGCCCTGAATTGTTTTAGAGTTTTAGGTAGAGGAAATGTCAGGATTGGACAGATTCTGTCTTCTCCTTAGAGACCTCATTTCTTTCTCCAGGACAAGACCTAAATATGTAACCCTAGACTGACACAATTGGGCTTTTTCTTTAGAGATCTTATAACATCTATCTGCTCAGAAGTTTAGTAAGGACTCAGTGGCTCGTGAAATGACAGGCTCATTTGGTCCACAGAGCAGGAGGTCATCTACATATTGTAGCAGAGTAGCTTGCCATTCTGCCAAGTCTTGGGTTAGAGCTAACCCAAAGAGGTGGGGGCTGTCTCTGAATTCCTGGGGGAGGACAGTCCAAGTGACCTGTCCAGACTTTCTTATGGGGTCCTCAAAGGCAAAGATAGTTTGACTTTTAGGGTGTAAAGGGAATGCAAAAGAAGGCATCTTTTAAATCCAGGAGATAGTAAACAGTACCTGGAGGTATTTGGGCTAAAAAACTATAGGGATTTGGAGCTACAGGGTGGAGAGGCACTGCATTGATCAGGCAGAGATCCTAGACTAGCCTCCATTTGTTAGGTCCCTTCTTGACACCAAGAATAGTATTATACGGGCTGGAGCATTCTATAAGCAGTCCCTGTCTCTTTAAGTCTTTGATTATGGGAATTAGTCCCTCCTTAACTTCTGGGTTTAAAGGATATTGTTTTTGATGGGGAAACCAGGAGGGGTCCTTGAGATGAATTAGAACTGGGGCAGCTGTTTGTGCCTGTCCCACAGTGTGTCCATCCTTCCACATTGTGGGGTCTACTTTTTCCTCTATTAGGGGCAAGCAAAAGTACTTTCCTGGTGGTAAAAGTAGCTGTGCCCCCAATTTAGATAGAAGGTTTCACCCTAGTAGCGATGTAGGGGTTTCTGTGACAATTAAAACAGAGTGACAGAAATGGAAATGTCTCCAGGAGCAGGCTAAAGGCTGAGTGAAATAATGCTCTAGAGGCTAGCCTGATATGCCTCGAACAGTAATTTTCCTTGAGGACCTGGGTCCAGGAGAGAAAGGAATAACTGAGATACTGGCTCCAGTATCAATAAGGAGGCTGACCTTGTGCTTTTCAATGGTGAGTAAAACCTGGGGCTCCCGTGTTTTATGGCGGTCACAGAAACCTGTTTGGGAGGCTCCAGGACCCTTCATTGGGTGGGAGGCTCTGATCTCAGTTCCCCTGAGAACCAGGGACAGTGTGCCTTCCAATGTTTTCCCCAAGAAATAGGGCAGTGTCTTGGAGATAGCTTTCTCTGTGGGCACTCCCTCCTAAAATGGCCTGCCTGTCCAAATTGAAAGCATGTCCTTGGGTTTCAACTTTGCCCCAGGGGAGCCTCTCTGAGCACCGCAGTCAGGGCCTCCTGCCACTTATCCTTTCTCTTTCCCTTTTCCAGGTCCTTCTTTTCTTTTTCTAAGTCCCTGTTACAGTATACAGATGTGACTACACAGAACAATTGGTCCAGATCTCTGCTCCCTTCAGCCACCAATTTTTGAAGCTTTTTACAGATATCTGGTGCTGACTGTGTTAGAAATTTATCTTTTAGGATGATTTCCTTTTCCTGCGACTCTGGTATAATGTTGGTATGCTTTTGTGAAGCATCCTTAAGTCTCTGTAGGAAAGCTACTGGAATTTCTAAGGGTGCTTGCTGTACAGCTGTGACTTGGGAGTAATTAAGAGGTCTTACCTTGGCTCTCCTTAGACCCTCAAGAATGCAGTGGATGAAATGGTTACGACTCCATTCATCCTTGTCATTTTCAGGGTCCCATTTAGGGTCATACTTAGTCAAGGCCTGATCTCCTGTTGGAATTGGGAATTGAGGCTCCCTTCTAAGTATCCAATGTGTTTGTCTTTCTTTTCCCTCCCTCTCCTCCTCCTGTGAGGGCCCATACAGGGCTGCAGTAGGGCCACTTTTATTGAAGTATAATTGTCTCCATCTGTGACTGCCTGATCTAGTACCTGCTGTTTCTCTAGAGAAGTGAGGGTCTGAGATAGCAATAACATTACATCTTTCCAGCTCAGTTCAAAGTTTTGGCTGACTTCTCTAAATGCCTGGATGTACTGATCTGGGTTTTCTGTGTAATTTCCTAAATCTTTTTTATTTAAGTTCACTCACTCTAAAAGGAACATGAGCTCTGTCCCCTCCAGGAATTAACTGGAGGGGGTAGAGTCCTGTGGGACAGCGTCCAGTGTGTGAAGTAGCTGGATAAGGGCGAAGAGGGGGAGCTGATGGAGCATTAGATGGGTACTTTGGTTCAAGAGAGTTTGGGGGCTTTTTGCAAAGAGTTACCATGGTCTGTGTATGTAACCTGCATTTGTTCAGCCATTCTAGGTGATCTCTTAGGAAAAAGAACAATTGAACATATGGAACTTCGGTCCATTTTCCCTCCTTTTTACAGAATATATCTAATTGAAAAATGGTATTATAATTAATGCTCCCTCCTTCTGGCCATCTTTCCTCATCTCCCAGAGGATACTGTGGCCAAGCCTGAATGCAGTAAAACTTTAGTCGCTTTTGCTGAAGACTTTCTGGATCAAGATCTTTCCAATGTTTTAATAAGCAGGCAAGGGGGTATCCTTCCTGGATCCTTGAGGCTTGATTTCCCATCTAAAAAGGGAAAATTGGTCACTTTAACAGAGGTTTCTCCTTTTATCTAAGTACCACTAGATGAGGAGAAACTCTTGTTGGAGAGGGCATCCCGCTCTCCCTTGCTCCTTCCACTACCACTCATGGGTAGAGTCCTGGAGGATTTACAGATAGATATCTCAGTTGCACCCACCCCTCTGAGATGATCTTTGACCAATCTCTCATCTATTTTGACTTGCCTGTTTGCCCTGTGACCCACGTAGGCCTAGTTCTCTTCTACCAGCTGAACGCTTGTAATTAAAAAATAACTCTATCAAAGTAACAAAGAGGACTTGCATGGCCAGTAGGAGGACCCCTTTAGAGGCATGGATGGAGACTCCTGATGAAGTAGTCTTTTTTCCCCCTACATATCCTATGAGGCATATATGCTTTCTATGAAAGGAGAGAGAGAGAGCACCTGGAAGCTTTTGCTCTGGTAAGGGGCAAGAATGGAGACCTGAGGTTTTAGCCTTTTAAATGTTTTTTCTTTTTTTTTTAATTTCCCTGAAGGCAGGCTGCAGAAACTGTTTAACCAGTTAACCTGATGTTTGACAAAGACAGTTAAGCCTAAATTGGAGACTAGCACTTTCTGGTGCCTGTAAGGATTTTTCCCAAACTCCCTAAAGAAAGAAGCTCTCTGCTATTACAGCAAAGGCAGGGAGGGGGACACTCATCCTGAACTGCCTAGGAAAGGGGAAGGAGAGGCTGAGGGTTGGGGAAAAAGAGAGTTTCCAAGCTCCTTGCATGAGGGATTATTGATCATCCTTGCTGTCCAGGTCAATCCTGACCAAAGGCAGTACTGGAGAACTGGAAGCAAGAGGTGACTTCCATTTTTGGGACACGAAGACCATGAAAAAAGTGTAAGAGATCTGATTGTCTGTTTGCTGCAGACATGGCTGGAGGGGTCCAAGACTTAGCTACTTTTGGAGCCTCAGGGTGGGTCAGGAAATTGCATCTCCAGCCTTTGGGTGACACCAGGGAGTGCCCTGGCCAGAACACCTTTTGTGGCTTGAAGACAAACTTTCCTTTCCCCTGGCTGTTTTTGGACCTCCCCTTAAGCTGGTCAGATCTTGAAAGAGGGAGTTAGAATTTAAGGAGAGGAAAAAAGAAAAAGCTTTTGATAGAACAATAATGTCACCATTTTGTGAATCAGTCAAAATGGCAGTCCTGCCTGCCCTTAAACAAATTTCAGTGCTCTGAGACAGCCCCACCCCTACCAGAGACTACTGCAGCTGTACTAACTTCCTTACATTCCCCCTTCTATAAAAGCCACTGCTCGCCCAGGATCGGGGCTGCGCCATCTTTTCCCTGGCCAGCCTGGCAGTTTGGGCTTTCCATTAAACTTTGCTCTATGGATGTGAGTTTTCTCGTGAGCTCTCTTTGAGAGTGGAATTTTTCCTAACATTTGGTGCTGAAACCCAGGATCGGGTTGCGTTCCTAACACTGACCTTGCTCTCCCGGCTTTCCTCTGGGATCTGAGCTGCTTTACTGGAGCCCCTGATCCTAGAAAGCATCACTCTCTCACTAGCTCACAGGGAAATTCCTCCTCCCCAACGTGCCTCCAACCACCATCCACCACGGGCCAATCTTCCCTTAAGGTCCTCTCTCCCTCGGTGAGTCCTCCTCGCACACAGAGCTGTGGTCTCTCTCTCATTTCCTCGAAAACCCTAGTGCTAGGTCGCAGCTCGCTCTCGTCCCAGGAACTGAGTACGTCACTTCAGACTGTGGATGCCCTGGTAGTGAAGACGTTCCTTCTAGGGGTTGTTTTCCACATTTCTCTCTCTTTCTCCTGAGGACCTAATATTTCGGGGACGCCTGTCATATCTCTCCTCAGGTCAGGCCTTCACCATGGGAGTTGGACCATCCCAAATTCTCAGACTCCCCAATTGGATGTCTCCTGGCCAACCTTGGGCCCCTCTGCCTAATCCCTGATCTTAAGCCACGAAAGCTCATTTTTCTCTGTAATCAGGCCTGGCCCCAATATCCATTGGACAATACCTCCAAATGGCCACTTAATGGCACTTTCAATCCCAATATTTTAAGGGATTTATACAATCTCTGTGAGCATGCTGGTAAATGGAAGGAACTTTCCTACATCCAATCCCTTCCCTATCTCTACATCAAACCCTCCCTCTGTACTTTCTGTTCCCCTGCGCAGATTCTGTTAGCCTGTAAACCAGTTTCTAAATCAGCCAATTCCTCTCCCAAACCTCCTCCTTCCCCATGTAAGCAGACTTCTTGCACTACTTACCATACCTATCTCCTCCTATCTTCCTGAAAAACTTTCCACTTCATGGAGTTAAGCAAGCCACTCCTTGCCAATTCTGGCCTCAATGCAGTTCCAGTTCTGGAGAGCTCATGCTCCCTTCCTGTTTCCTAAGATAAAGCCCCAGATTTATTTGGCAACTGGGGAGTGGAGGTTTCATTTTGCTGAAAGCCTGCCAGTACCAATCAATGGGAGAAACCTAGAGACACAGGTGATGGCTAATCCCTTAAGCATGTGTCATGCCTCCAGGCTCTGCCTTCCCCTCCCTTACCTAAGATGTCAGCACACCTTTCTGCCTCCTCCATGGTCCCACCACGTATCCTTTGTCTCTGTCTGCCTTCCCCTCCCTGGGCTTACTGGGACCCTGCCTCCCATGAAAAACCTGTAGCATGGTACCTTATGACTTAAGTTATTCCAACTAGTTTGCCAGGCCTCTCAGTCTAAAGTAACTTTAAATCAGCCACTTCACAAAAGTGCTTACAAAAAACTGCTGCTGCCATGCTTACACTCTAACTCCACCCCCACAAGGGGAGGAGGGGAAGCAAACAGGTGCACCTGTGCACAGGATGCCAGCTCCTGGACACAGCAAAAATGCCTGCCATAGCTAGAAAAATCCATAGAGAGGACCCAGTACACCCTGGGCTGCCAGCCACATGTGGCGATGACTGCAGCCTGCCACCACTTCCCCTAGAATAAACACATGGAGAGTACACAGGAAGGGAGGATGGGCAACAAGCCACAGAATCAGGCCTAGGCTGTCAGGGTCAATTGTACCAGGTGTGTGTAGAGGGAGTGGCACCTTGCACAAGTCCTGCTCCTAGCCCCACCTCACACCTCAGGGCATCAGATCCAGCCCTTGTAAGCCAATTGTTAGCTCGAGGTTATAGATCCAGAAATAACAAAATAGACATTACTGTGGTCTCCAAATTTCTCATTTAGAATTTTCTATACCTTTGGCCTCAGCATAAATTTTTCTCTCCAAATATTAACACTAGTTGTCCTGTATGGCACTGTTATTGGCCTGAAATGCCCTCTGAATGCCCTTCTCTAACTTTACAAATGATTTCTTTGTTAAAAAGGTAGCCTTTATTAAAGAGGCTGCCTGCTGTTAGCTAAAAAACAGGGTCCTAATGTTTTGTTCTTTCTAGATGGGACCTGCATCCCTGCACCTTCCAGTCTTCTGGCTGGTAGATGTTGGAAGCTTTGTACTGAGGCCTGGCCTCAGTATGCCTTGGGTGACCAAGAGAAGTGGCCTTCACAGGGTTCCTTAAATTACAATACCATACACCAATTAGACCTTTTCTATAAAAGTAAAAAAAAAAAAAAAGTAAACTGAGGTCCCCTATACAAATTTCTCTATTTAGAAAAGCAATGGGCTCGGGCCCAGGCCACTCCGGTTGGAAAGGATTATGTGGCTCAAGCAGTAGAGTGCCACTTTACAAGCAGAAAGTCCTGAGTTCAAGCCCAGTACAGCCAAAGTAAAAAAAAAAAAAACTAATAATAATATTTGGGGCTGAGGAAGTAGCTCAATGGAAGAATGTCTGCCCAGCATGTGCAAAGCCCTGGGTTCAATTCCCCAGCATTACTAAAAAAAATAAAAAATGGTAAAGAAGATAAGTGGCCAGCGTTACTAAAAAAATAAAAAATGGTAAAGAAGATAAGTGGCATTAATGTCACTTCAGCCATCTCAGAGTAGAAAAACATAGTTTAACTTAAACCGGATCCCTCATTCTTCAAGCGAGGAAACTGAGGCCCAGAACAGTTCAGAGGTTTGCTCTCCAGAGTGTCAGGTGTCAATGTAAAATAACAACTTTACTTTACAGCAACAACTTAAAGAGAAAAAATCCTCTTACCTTTCTACAGCATCTTAAGGATGCTATTAGAAAGCATGCCATGGTGAACTCAGAGTCACAGGTGAGAGAGGTTCTCCTCAAAGATAAATTTCTAACAGTCAGCCCCAGATATTCGTAAAAACTCAGACAGTGGCTGAAGGGAAAAGTCATTGAACCAAGTAATATAGCTAGCCATGTCTGTATTTATGGCTATGTCTGTATGTCCGGGACCTTACTAACAGGAGAGAAAAAGTTAAGAGACACCATGGCCTCATTGCTGCTCTCAGAGAGGGCCTCACCTGACTGGGGCCTGTATCCTGAACTTGCTACCATGGTGGACAGGAGGGGCACTTCTGCAGAGAATGCTTAAGGGGGGACAGCCCGGGAGACAGTCCTGCCCCCAACCAGGACCCTGCCCTCTGCAAGGGTAAGCATTGGAAGTCTAAGTGCCCCCGTCACCAGATGGAAGACGAGGTGCCACCTTCCTATGGATTGATGGGTCCAAGCCTCCGGGCCACACTCCACTTCTTGGCATCAATGTTGAGGAGCCATACTGGCAGAAAACAAAAGGCCATTTTCCTCCTAGACAGTGGAGCCTGTTTCTCTGTTTTACCTTTTTCTCCTGGTTCCCGGTCCAATGACAGAAGTTATCGTTCGGGGCAAATCTGGCTAGCTCCTAGAGCAATAGTTTACCTGGCCTCTGGCCTGCTCTTGGGGAGACCTCCTTTTCTGTCACTTTTTCCCCATAGTACCAGTGTCC
Source organism: Castor canadensis (assembly GCF_047511655.1). Lineage (NCBI taxonomy): Eukaryota > Metazoa > Chordata > Mammalia > Rodentia > Castoridae > Castor > Castor canadensis. The sequence continues at coordinate 185,731,526 of NC_133386.1, read as the reverse complement.
CTTCTGGGATGGGATTTACTATCTCAATTAAAGGCTCAAATTCTCTTCCCCCCAGGCAGCTATCTCTGCTGCCCCCTCCTTCAGGAACAAAGAGATTCCACAGTGTGGACTGATGAGATGAGTGTAGGGTGAGCTAGGATGGCCCTCTCTATTCAAATAAAACTCAAAAATCCCTCACAGTTTCCACACCTAAAACAATGTCCCCTCAAGCCTGAGGGACATGAGGCCTTATGCCTATTTCTAAAAACAATAAGGGCTACTAGTTAGTTACTCCAGCCCCTATAATAAATTAAAAATTCTTATAAAAGTTAGTTTTAAAATACAAGTTACAAAGTAAACAACTGGAAAGGATATAGATAGGTAATAAATGTATTTTTTGGAAATTAAAGGAAAAAAGGAAAGTTTTTTAGGATGAGAAGGGATTTTTTAAAAAAGGGTTTATCCTAAAGATTTTTTCAAATAGGAGGGATAAAAACAAGCCATCAAAATGTTTAGTATGTTATATACAGATCTAAGTAAGTTTTAAAAGTGCATAATAAGAAACTTCAGTGTGTGATAAAGTTAAACTTGAATATAATCTAAGAGTTGCCTAAATGATTTTTAGGGTCATGTCAAACTAAAATCAAATCCTCTATGTCTATAAAATAACAAGGTTGTCCTAATATTGTTCTGCTCTAAGTAACATCTACAAAAAACCATTACAGAGAAAGATTTTATCAAAGAAATTTTTTGTGTTTTCTGCTGATCTTGTCAAGCTTTTAAGTACTACTAAGTCAGAGCTTATTTACATATTTGCTTATGTGTCTTAAATGACCACCTTGTAACATTTATATTATATATTATACTTTATCTAAATATGGTACAAACATTTGAAAGGTTAAAAGTTTCAATTATATCAAATAATGAGCTAAAGCTCTATTTTATCCAAGAGTGTTACATTTAAATCTGACAGCCCCTGCCTCCCACAGGTCACCTACCTAGGTGTGGCCTTAAAGGGACAGACTCACTCCCTGAGTCATAAATGCATCAACCCAATCTTCTTTTCCCAACCCCCATACCATAAGACAGCTTACAGCTTTCCTGGCAGTTACAGGATTTTGCAGAATTTAGATCCCTAGATATGTAGTCCCTGAACAGACCCCTTTTTAATGCTCCTCCTAATATTCCTATTTGGGTCTTAGATAGTGTATGGCCACCCATTTCTCTCTCTGTAGCTGGAGGACTCTTAAAATTGTCCAGGGAAGAACATTTCACAGTGATTCTTCTGGCCAATGCCCATCCTAATGCCTATGTTCTGCTCTCCTATTCTTAAGCTTCTTCCCTTGTATCATACTGCATTTCTGTTATTGCTAATCAAAAATTTAACCAGTTGTACTTCCAGGGATACCAACCTCTCCAAAACCACCCTGAAAACTACTGTGAAGGCCCCATTCAGGACACCACAGGAGCCTGAGGATCCTGCTCCATACAACGCCCCCTGCCAGCAGGAATCAGTTAAAGAGATCGATGCTTCACCCCAATTCCTGATCCTCAGCCCCTACCCTCATCATTATTAAAGAAAAAATGGGGGAATGATAGAACAATAATGTCACCATTTTGTGAATCAGCCAAAATGGCAACCTCGCCCTTAAACAAATTCCTGTGCTCTAAGACAGCCCCACCCCTACCAGAGACTACTGCACCTGTAATAACTTCCTTACCCTCCCCCTTCTATAAAAGCTACTGCTCGCCCGGGCTCGGGGCTGCACCATCTTTACCCTGGCCAGCGTGGCAGTTTAGGCCTGCCATTAAACTTTGCTCTATGGACGTGAGTTTTCTCGTGAGCTTTCTTTGAGAGCAGTGTTTTTCCTAATAGCTTTGGTGCACTGAACTCGAGTTCCGCCCACGTAGCATTGGCAGTTCAATATAAACCTCTGCCTGGCATCTGAGTTTCCTCAGATTGCCTGCCATACAGCTGGAGTGGGCTTGGAGCTTTTCCTCAGTTTCCCAAGGAAGAAACCCTCCTTAACAAGCCAGAGAGAGAGGGAGAAAATGTTGACCTGAGAGTTCCACCATAGCTAGGCCATGAGGGCTACCATTGGGGGCGGGGGGGAATGAAGGAATAAAGAACAGACTGCAGGAGGTCCCAAAAGGTGATAAGTGATCAAGGAGACACCTCTCCTTCGCAGGAAATCTGTCTGACCTGAGAGACATCTCTGCATTCAGGCAATGCGAAAAAGGCTATAAAACCCAATCCCCAAAGTGACCCATGGGATCACTGGTTTCCAGGTCCTCCTGCATTCTCCAATATGCAGTCTTTCTCTTCTCTTCTCTACAAATAAAATTTTTCTGACCTCTGCTATTGGAGTCTGCCTGTGCATTCATTCTCAGAGTGGGCTCAATAACCCTGAGCACCTGAAATACCTGCGTGTGTCATCCATCATTGATATTATGTAAACCCTGATGCAGTGTAATCATTGTTTCTGCTCTAGTATATTTAGAGAAGTATAGGGGTAAAGAAGAATGTTCATGATCAAAGAAGACTTAAATTAATAGAAATGTTAATGGGAATTAGATGGGTGAGGTAACACTAATGAATAATACAGTTTGTTTACTTTTATAAGTTTAGCTTACTAATAGGGGTTTATGAGAAATTGAGGTGATGTAGGTAGGAAAGCTCTAGTTAATGTTGTGAAGTGGAAAAGGAGGAAGAGAAGTAAAGGAAATTAAACAAAGCAACAAGCAGCAATAATTTGGAAAAAAAAAGATGATCTACAGACTAAATTAAAAATGTAGGTAGTAAAGAAAGATTATGGATGGAGAAAGAGATAGAGATAGGCCAAAATATGAGTGAGAAAGAAGTTCTAATTGAAGACAGAATAAAAATATAAGTGGGAAAGGGCAATAGAGATGATGGAGAGGATATGATTTCTAAGTAGGGGTCATGGTTAATATATCATGACTGCATAGGAAAGGAAAAGAGGAAAAGCAGAGCTAATGGGAAAATAAGAAATAGAATATAAAGATACTTTAATCAGATATACAGAATATCAATAGAAACAATGAAAAAAATCAAAACTATCAAAGCCCAACAAGCAAACAAAGCAAACTTAATTTTAAAGCTAGATTTCATAGTAAATTCTGTAAGAGGGAGAAAGTTCTCTAACAGCAATTCTGGGAGTTGCTGCAATAATAAAGAATAAATCTTACTTCTAACTACTTCATTTAGTATGTCCCAGGTTTAAGTAAAATCTCACTGTGAATTGTACTATTTCTTCTTTCTGCTTCCCAGATGTCACCCACCAATTACACATCATGATTGTGTTTTCCACTGTGTGCCATTCAGTTTTATCATTGCTGTGACCAAGTACCTGATATATAAAACTTAAAGGAAAGAAAAGTCTTTTAATTTATGGTTCCAGAGTGTTCAGTCGATGGTCACTTGGCCACATGTGCTTGTAGAGAATATTTCTGTTGACATTCTGTGCTTCAAAGCTCTCACCAGAACCACTCTCTAGCTCACTTTGCCTAACTTTTCCAGATTTTTCCTGCAAACCAGTTTCAAAGACTTCTATACCATATGGTCAGGTAGTCACATCAATGATCCTACATCTCTGATACAGATTTTTAGTTTCAGTAAGACTTCATTGTAGTGAGTCAGTGGGAGACATTTCATATTCAAAGCAATACATACTGCTACGCATATATAAAAAGTAGCAGTTTGTAGGACTTTTCTCAAAACACAATAGAAATATACTGCCTAACTACTCACATATTAAACACCAAATTAATATATATGTTTAGAGAGTCCAAATAACTTTTTCTCATCAGCTTCAAAAATCTAAGACTTTCTGTATTCTGGTTAAGATAGCAGACTAATGAATACAGAGACATATCAATAGAAACTTGTCTTCAACTGAAGGAAAGAGGAATACACAGTCTCCACATTTGGATGAATCAGCTAGTCTATATTCCATAAAAATTCAATTCTGCCCCCAAATTTATAGAATTAATCCCTCATAATTGACCAGATTCACTATCCTGTGTCTTTCTAAGGCCATCTATTGTTATAAATCTATTAATAACTATTAAGCCTAAAGGTTCTCATCTATCACATGATAAAGTATATTTGAAATATAGCTTCACCACAGAATTAGAGAATGAATAGCTCATTATTTCTGAAATGAAGACAGGTTTTACTCTTTCTACTAAATGTGCCCAAAATGGCCAAAACTGTCACCTATGAAAAGATGACATTTCCATAAATATGAAAAAGAATATTTGGAAAAATTTAAGTATTTATATCCACTTAAATGACTATGTATTCCAACTGAATATATGATATTTATCATATAACTTGAGTCAGTTAAAATAAATTATCTGTACAGATGAATAAGCAAAATCCATGGATGAAGACCTACAACAAGGATCAGAAATTTCAGTTTCACCTAGTTTTGCATAATGAATTACTCTTGTATTTGGCTCTTGTTTTCAATGTTTTGTCTTTCAAACATTTTCAAATGCTTTATGCTATGTTTCTACTGACAAACTGCTTCAGAAGGTTTTTAAAATTATCATGGTGTATGGTGTATATAATGCATCCCTTTTTGTATATTATAAAGTATAAGTTCTTATTGTAAAAATAAAGAATCTGAATTCTAGTGAGATAAGCATTGAACCCAAATTCACACAGCTCGTTAACAGTAGACCAGAGATTCTAACTTAGGTATGCTAGCTGCACAGTCTGATGTGGTAAGCAACAGTGCATCACTGGACTGGCTTTGTAGCTCGTATAAAACTTGTCTTTCACATACTTTAAATGTGTTTCTAATTAGGTTTTGATCCTGTTTCTATTCCTATTGATACACAAACATATCTTAAGACAGGAACTCCTGCTTAAGCCTCCCAAGTATATGGGCCTACTGGCATACACATGCCAACATTCCTAAATTTGATATTCAAAAAAATAATTTCTCCTTGCAATATTTCTGACATACAAAGGATAATGATAGAATCATGTAAAGAGTAAAACACTAGTATAATTGTAGTTCAGGAAAAACTTAAGAATTAATAACTTGTATTGTTTATTATCATTATGGTATAATTAGTATAACAAAGATTTTCTTATTAATTTATTCTGTTGCTGTTGCAGTTCTTAGAGGAATGCACTAAAACACTACATATAATATAAATCTTTAATTCTGGATTAATTTGAGTCTGAATTGTACTTGAATCTTAGCTATATAATATAAAATGTAGAAATGATTTTGAAATATTTAATATATTATTTTATTTTGTTTATTAATTTGAAAATCCAGCAATATTTCTTATGTGCCTTCTATGTATAAAGTGTGCTAATACTCTTCAGTTATAAGAAGATTGGCAGAAGTCAAGTTTGAATAAGCTAGTTATTTGCTGCCGAGGTTTATGAAATTATCTTCTGTGCCTCTGTAGAAACATTAGTAATACAAAAATATGGGAATATTATATAAACTAAACTTGAACACTATTTTAAATTCCTGACCATAATTACTAGCACATTATAGTGAATGCTTAAAATACCACTGTTATTTTTGCCATATTGAATGCAGGTGAGAAAGAGTAGATTCTGTTTTAATTTAACTAATAGTTTATTGAGAAGGCAAATGAGCACTGTAATTCAAACAGAACATTATTTGTCTCTTTTCTAGAGAGATTCTCTCTACAGGAAAGGGAAATCAAATAGTATGGCAAAATTAGTATTGGAAGTGCAATGAAAGAACTTGGGTTAAGGAATGGATTAAGGGAAGAAAATAAATTGAGGATAACATTTTTGAAAACAAGAAAATTTAAGTTTGACCCTAATACTGTTAGCAAAAAAAATGACTTTAATGTTAATAAATAAGCAACCCTTGTAATAAAACTGGAAGAAAAATAGTACAAAATATACTGATTGTATAAGTGTTTATTCCCCATATAGAAATCAGCAATATTATTTGATAATTTTTTAGTAACTGAACTATCTTAGATATTTGTCATCATATATTTGAAATAACCTAATTTTTAAAAACATACTTAAATAGTCAATGTAATTGCAAATTAAAGCCACCAGACTGGTCCAAGAATTACCATAAGTATTGCCATTGGAATTGTACCAACATCTTTCCAAAACGTTTGAGTACTCTTCCTGACTGTACACAAAGGTTCTTCCTCCAGAAGCAACAGACCCTTAATGATCATTTTCAGGTGGAAGGAAGAAAGATAAGAGAAAAAGGCCAGGACAGATCGGATATTTTCTTGCATTTTTGTGATATAGTTTTCATTCACATTGTTAATATACATAAACCTAATTTTTAAGAAATGTTGATTTTAAAAATAATTTGTGAGTTGTATATCAAATGTGATATTTTTTAGTTTAAGTTAGCAAAGATTTGTTGTATCTGTTGAAATGAGTTTAATAAGTCAGCATATCATTTCAAATTTAGATTGATATTGATTAATGTAAAATACACAAGTTCTTTCTTACTTCCTTTTTCATTTCAGTCTTTGAAAAATATTCTCTTCGAATAGTAATACAGCTATCTTTTTTGTTTTATAAAGAAATATTTTTCATCAATATGTATCCCAAAATATATCTAGTTGGTATTTCTTTTAGATTTTTCTAATTAAAATTATAGTTCGACATTTTAATGGATTACTAGTCAACTCTAAGAGACTTGTTTTAGTTGGGCACCAATGGCTCATGCCTATAATCCTAGTAACTTGAGAGGTTGAAATGGGGAAGAGCACTCTTTCAGAGCAGTTAGAGCAAAAAAAAAAAAATCCAAATTCTCAAGACCCAATTTTAACAAATGGCTGGGTTTAGTGGTCAAAAGGTACAAAGCTTCAATTAAACAACAGGAATCAGATTGGTAATATATAATATAACACTATAAATGTAGTTAACAATAATGTATTGAATACTTCAAAACTTCTAAATAAGTGAATTGAAAAACACATTAGTATGTATTACCTATATAAAAATGATAGATTTTTATGACATCTTCATACACATATAAAACATTTTTATATTTATACCCATCTTTTATTCCTATTTTTAACTTTTTATTCCTGCCTTTTGTCCCCTCTTACCCCTTCCTCTTCTCTAATAATCTATCTTCTATTTCCATGTCTTTTTTTAAAATCTAAATTCCACATATGAGAGAATACATGGCATATTTGTCTTTCTGAGTGGCTTATTTTGCTTAACATGATGATCTCCAATTCTATACTTTTTTTTTTACCACAAAGAAATGATAACTATTTGAGATGACAGGCACTTCACAATGTATACATAAATCAAACTACTGCATTTTTCCCCATAATATGTATAACCAAAGGGTAAAGATGGAGACATCAAACTACCAGAATACAAAATATATTGCAAAATCGTAATTATCAAAATAGAATGTTACTATCATAAAAAACAGGCATACAGATCAGTGGAAAAAAAGAGAAGCCTATGAATAAATACTTACCTGTGCTCAATTGAGTTTTGACAAAGACTACAAGAACATGTAATGGAGAAAATACATAAAGTTTATTTTAGTAAATGAGACTAAGAAAACTGGATATTCATGTGAAGAAAAAAGAAACTAGACCATATACAAAAAAATCATCTGAAAATACCTCCAAGACAAATGCAATATCTGAATATTAAAATTAAGAGGATGTAACCTTTAGGAAAAGTTCTATGGTATTTGTCTGGCCAATACATTTTTGAATATGATTCCAAAACCACAGTCAACAAAAATGAAAAGAGCAAAATAAGATTATATCAAACTACAAAGCTTCTGTACAGAAAGGTTATAATCTGGCTGGTAGAGTGCCTGAAGTGGTAGAGTGTCTACTCAGCAAGTAAGAAGCCCTGAGTTCAAACCCCAGTACTACAAAAAAGAAAGATATACAAAGTTGATGGTCAGCAGAGTGAAGAGACTAGCTAAACAAAGAAAATGTCTGCAAACAAAACATTTGATAAGTTGTTAATATACAAAGTATATAAACAACTCAATAGCAAGAAAGGAGTAACCCATTAAAAATAGACTATTGAACTGAATATACAAATTATAACAATGAGGTATCAGTGTATACCACCATACCTATATTGTTAGAATTGTTACAATCAGAAAGATGATAGATACCTTGAACTTATGAGTAAGGAAAAATAACAAGTGATGTGACACCTGAATTCTCACCGCTAATGTGAAATGAATTTTTGAGCAGATAAAGTTTGCCCCTAAGGTGACTCACCTACTTTGTGGGATGGCTGGGTGTAGCAGTCTGCCCATTTAAAAAAAAAGATGAAAGAAAAATTTGGGGGTATATGGGAAGAATAGGAACATCTGCATGTTATTTTTGGGACTATAAATTAGTGTATTCATTGTTGAAAACAGTACAGAGTTTCCTCAAAAAAACAGAAAATAGAATTATGATACATCCATAAATTTCAGCTAGAAAGAATTACCTCAAGATTTTTTATACAACATATTGATTGTAATTGATAGAAGTGTACCCATTTTTGAAACTGCTATGAAAGTATGTTTAAGTGCTGTGATCCCAAAATTGCTAAGTATGTAAAGTGATAACTATGGTAAATAACTCAATTTTCTGTTTCTCAATGTAACTTATTTCAAAATATCATTCCATACATGACTTTATATACATAGCACTATTTGTTGATCATAATTTTTGGTATAAAATCATGTCATATAACAATGATATGTATGCTCCATACATTATATATGTTTTATATATATGTATAGTATTACATATAGGTTCTTCTTGAATCAGCAAGCACATTGGCACTGTGCAAATGTCAATTCTAAAGCTTGTAGTTGATATTAAGAATATTTAACTCTCTTTCCTGTGTATTTGATAAGCTTGGGTTCTGCTGATCTAGGCTATGTTTGGGTGAGGAAATCACACTTCACAGTGGGCCCAGGGACACTCAAGATAGCATATTTCCCACATGCATAAAATATCAATGTTATGTTACTCTGCTGGTAAGAACACATTCAAAACTGTTCATTATACAAGAACTGGACACACTAGAAAACTGAAAAAAATCAGGCATTCACTTCCAGTTATGAAGCACAACCTTCAATTCTAGAGATTCTGATATGTGATAAATGTTTCAGTTCCCTCAGTTTGTGCAAATGAAAAAATCAATAGGATATGAAGGGATATGAAAAAGTACTTATATACTCAATTGAGCATTGCATAAAAATACAATTACGTTAGTTTATATTGTTCCAGAGAGAACACTAAAACCGTTTGTGAGAAGAAATAGAATTTTCAGTATTGAATAAAATATTTTGTTCAATTTGGAAATGAAAAGGGGTGCCATCTTTTTTAACAATGAAGGTTCAACAAGAGTTGTGTCTGTCATCTTTCTATAGAAATTCTATAACACTGCAGGACTGCAAGAGAATCATACATCTATTAATTGAAATGTTCTTGCTGATCAGATTTACTCTCAGTAAAACTGGAGAGACTTGAGTTCTTCTAATTCTTGTTCAAGTCTTCCCAAGATATCAGAAGGAGGCTTTCTGAGGTCCTCCAATAGAGATTGCCTCAGAGTAACTTTTGTGAAATGAGTTAAGTTGATCAAATCACTTGTGGAAAGTTCAATACCCTTTCGTATGTTCTGCTTCCTCATCTTTAAAAATCATAAATAGGACAATGGTTGCTTATCAGGGACATCAGAGCTTCAATACCATGAACACCTATAAAAGTCCAGGCTTTCAGGCAAAGAATTGGGGAGAAAATGAATAAAATGGATAACATTTATTGTTATACATTTTTCTACAGTTCCTCAATTTTAACACCCTTTGTGTTGGCCAGCAGAACTGTTTGAGTATGTATTCAAAGGACAGTTTATATTTCTTGAACTCAAAGAACTCTTGTATTTAGAGATCTGGGTTATTTAGACAGTTTCTGCAAATCCAAACACATTACTCCTCAGATTCTTGCTCTTCTAGGTCTTCTTTTTTGTAGTTATTTTCTTTGCTGAACCCAGATAGATAGGAATAAAGTTATAAGAACAGGAGAGAAAAAAAAAAAAGCAAGACTATTAATGGTCAAGAGTTAACTTCTGTGATTTACACTTGAACACTAAAAATACAAACAAACAAACAAAAACACTATGGTCCAACCACAGGTCATTCCAAAGTATAGGTAAGAAATGAAGCTCTTCTCAACTTTTTCTCCTGAAATAAATATATACAATTATGAAGAAAAGTATTGAATCCCAGTAGAATAATTAAAACAAACTGTTCCTTTTCAAATGGAAGTTTCAAAAGAGAAGAAGAATTTCATTTCCATAAGTGAAAAAGAGAGACATATAAATGTTATGTTAAGTATATACTATCGAATATCTATGTTGGAGGTCATTAATAAAAGGAACAAAGTATACAACCATAAAATTACTTTGCTTGCTAATTGTTGTTTATTATGGTTATGGCCCTAAATTTAATAATTAAAGCAATTTAAAATGAAGCAAACTATGTTTGTTTAAAAAAATTAAAAAGCATCTAGAACATTAAGCCTCATAGTTAAATATATGATTTGGTTGTTATTGTGGAAGACTGTGAAAGAAGCTTTCCCTAAGGTCATTATATATTACATCATTCCTCTTAAATATACTTTACAAGCAGAGAAAAGAACATTTATTGCCAAAGGTACTGTGAAATGGCAGATTTCAGTACATCAGAGAACCAGGAACGAGGACAACTATGTCTGCTAGCCTTTGAGTTTAGGAGTCAGATATAGTGTGATATTAATTTTTCACAAGTTCACTAACCATTAGTTTTCCTCTACTTCTGATAGCTACAGTCAAATTACTTTAGGAAGACAGGGAAGTAAAGGAAGAGTCAAGCCTTTGAAAGCACTGGTGAGATTATTTTCTTCTATAACGAAGACAGACTGGTGAAATAGGAACTTCAATGCAACTGGTATATTTCCAATATTTGCAATATGATTTCAAAATGCTATAGAGTATAAAATTAAGATGATAATAAGATTAAGAATGTATTTATATGAGACTATGATTTGTGCTACCCAAGTGTGAGTAAGAAAATGCCAATCATTTCAAAGGAAAGTGAGAGGTTATAGTCAGATGATCAGGAGGGCCAGAAATATCCCTTTGAAATGGGTCTCCTAGGTCTCTTTGGTGGGGATACTACAGGAACACATCCTAGGCTTGGGATTGTATAGATATCACTTTCTTGTAGAAGAGAGTTAAAAAACAAAATTCCTCATTTTCCATGATTTCTGTATGAGTTTGATTAAAGTGAAGGGCTCTCACAGTGGAGAAATTTATTTTGTTTTGGAAAACCAAAACGGGACAGTAAGCATAAAAATAGGAGATATAACAGATTCTGAATCTGATGTATGTTATTGCTATTATGATCATTACCATTATTAATTTTGTTATTATCATTTTGTATTACACAAAAAAAAAGTGCCATATGACTACTGTCTAAGAACAATTACATATAAATCTTATGAAAATGGTGAGTTTTTTAAGCTAGAAATGCCTGGCACAATATTTTTGAAATAGGCAACCTGGAACACAGAGTTCAAATAGTAATAGGAAGCTCCAATGTAACTGGATCTTGAAGATATGTGGTTTCAGTGGGACAACCTATCACCAGAGAAATTATTTAGATTAATGGCTAAATTTAGGAAAAATCTGGAAGTCCTTTTTAGTCAAAATTCCTCCATTTGCCCTTTCCTCTCAAATGAAAAAGAGACTCTATTTGTGTATATAAAACTACAACACTAATTATTAACCCATTTAAATTAAATAGAAATATTTTCCTGAGCCCATAAAAACTGTAATTAAATGGCAGTCTCTTCCTGAAATAATACATTTCCCCCAAATATGGAGACCTGATAAATATTAGCATGAGGATGTTAACATTAGATGACAGAGTTCTTCCTTTTCCTTTTCCTCTTTTTTGTTTGCTTGTTGGATATTTTTTTTAAGGTCTGAGAAAAATGTTCAAAATACCAAGACATATTAAGTCCTGGTGCATCCTCAAACACTGTGTTTCAAAATGGAAAAATTACCTGACACCTTATTTCCCCTACTTGCAGATCAAATAGGACTTCCTTGTATTCGTTAATTCCTTTTATTTCCTTTACTTTTCATATCTCTGCTGTCTTGGTAGGGTTTTATAATATTCTTATCTAATATAACAACTAAAAATTATGCTAGGAAGTAATATTAGCATGATAATTTGTGGTGAAATTAAAACCTGTCACTTCACAAATGTGATAAAAGCAGTTCCATGAAGTAAATGATTCACTCAAGTTCAATAACATTATTTCAGAATTTGGTTTGTGTAACTATGCTTGTCTTTGTACTGCACCAAATCACCTATTGACTTTAGGATCTATGGATCAATCAAGTGGCCATAAATTCACTTATACAAACATCTGGAGGAAAATTCTTAGGAATCACTCAGTCTCTGATTTATAAAGACTCATGAGTGAATATAACTAATGATTTTGAAGGGCTATATTCAGAAGAGATAATATGGGCCTATGTGTTAATTCTCTGAACATAATATGCACACTTTATCAGATATAAATGTGGTAACAAATTTCAAATCAAAGAGTTGCTCTAAAATTCAAGTGAGTGAATTTTACAATAAGGAAACTAAATTTTTATCCAAAGGAGATATGTAAAACTTAAAAAAGGTTAGGAATATGAAACTTTGGTCAGATGTATGACTTACAATATATTTTTTTGTCTCTAGACTGTTTATCATCATTCAAAGTGAACAAGCGACCAATCATTTTTGGGTAAGGTGGTCAGAATAGATGGATTTAAATTACTTTCAGCATGTATGCCAATCAGCAGTAGATAATCATTGTTTTAATTTTAAACTACTAAAATTATCATGTATTCTGAGATAAAAATAAATGCCAACAGTCTATCTGATTTTTTTTCAGATTATTTAATTGCCTTTTAGGCCTGAAACACCCATTCCATGGAAAAAATAAACAATGTAACTGAATTCATTTTCTGGGATCTTACTCAAAACCCAGTGGTGGAAGAAGTTTGTTTTGTGGTGTTTTCTTTCTTCTACACAGTCATTCTTCTGGGAAACCTCCTCATCATGTGGACAATTTGCATGGCAATCTTTTGAAGTCCCCTATGTATTTCCTTCTAAATTCGTTTTCTTTCATAGACATTTGTTTCTCTTCATCCACTGCACCCAAGCTGATTTTTGACTTACTAGCAAAGAATAAAACCATCTCTTATGCAGGATGCATATTGCAACTCTTTGGGGTTCATTTCTTTGGATGCACTGAGATCTTCATCCTCATTGCAATGGCCTGTGATTGCCATGTAGCCATCTGTAAACTGCTACACTATATGACCATCATGGACAGGTAGAGCTGTAATAAAATGTTGATGGGTACATGGGTAGGTGGGTTCTTACATACTGTTATCCCAGTGTCTCTGGAAGTACAACTCCCCTTTTGTGGACCCAATAAGATTGACCACCACTTTTGTGATGTCCACCCTGTGCTGAAACTTGCCTGCACAGACAAACATATCATTGGTGGTGTTGTGATGGCCAACAGTGGTACTATCACACTGGGCAATTTTGTCATCTTACTGGTCTCCTACACTGTTATACTGGTGTCTCTGAGAAAGCAGTCAGCAGAAGGTAGGTGCAAAGCTCTCTCCACCTGTGGGGCCCACATTGCTGTGATCATCATATTTTTTGGTCCCTGTACTTTCACATACATGTGCCCTGATATTACCTTTACAGAGGATAAGATGGTGGCTGTATTTTACACTATTATTACACCCATGTTAAATCTTATGATTTATATCCTAAGAAATGCAGAAGTAAAGAATGAAATGAAGAAACTGGATCAGGAAGGTTTTCTGGGACTCTAATATGAAATAGCTAGAAGTAATAATTTAAATTAATTGATTTTAAATTTTCTCAGCCTTGTCAAACACAGTATAATGAATAAAATAATAACATCACTGGACTTTCCAGAGAAACATTTGTGTGAGCAACAAATCCTATAGAAGTAAGGCATTATTTATCATTGTTATTATGCTACAGAATCTCAAGATTATATAATTTATACAATTAAGCCTGCAAGAATATTACTAAGCTCAGAATCTCATTGTGATAATGGTCAGCAGCATCATTTTCTTCTAATTTTTTCCCTTTGTCATTAGCTTAAAATGATAAAAAATTCTTATGTAATCCTTATGTAAATTTTCAGGGTGTAGAAATGTGATTCATATACATAAAGAAATAAATGTTTATATAATGTGTGAATGATAAAGTACATGGAAAAGGTCACATCTGAACTTATGCATTTTGATATGTCTTTGAAAAAATGTGAACCCTCAGTCTAGCAATATTGGAGTGTCTGACCCATATGTAGGTTATCAGAGAGATAAAGCACAAACTTAAGAAAAAGAAAATTATTCTCATCTACTAGTAGTGAGGAAATTTTCTTCTGTTCTTAGGATTAAAATTGTTACCTACGTAGTAAGCACATTCATGTTTACTCTAGGACCCACCATCAATTTTGACATATTATTTATATCCTTTTCTACTTGAGTCTACAGACTTTTGGTCTGTAGTCACAGTCCCTTTTAATATAATTTAAGCTATTAGGAAAACTTACAAAAAAATGAATGAAAACAAATTCACCTATGAAGGCTAGGTTACCATGACTCAATTGTCAAAATGTCAGGTTGGAAAAAAATCACAATTCCTACAATGTTTGAACCAAACATCTTTACTAAATAGTGTGAGTAATTTATCATCGACTGGACTTACATAACCCCATTTCCATGTGTAAACTTCCAATGAACTCACATGAACAATATTCTTTTCTTGTGTTAAATTTGCCATGGTGTTGCAGTTCTCGTTCACCATGAATCTCAAACTGAGACTTATTTTACATAATTGAATATATCACCTTTTGTCTTTCGATCCTTACTTCATTCTTAATATCCATAAATCTAATAGTTCCTTCAGCTGCTGCACCTCTCAATGTTCATGCTTAATGTTTGAGGTAGCATGAAAGTTTATTCATGGAAAGGACTATAATACTTTAAATGGATATTTGATATTGGTGTATCCAAGGGATTATAGAAAGAAAGATTAAAAAGCTGCAGGCACTGTGGATGAGAAGTTATAATAAAGTATAAGTATTTCCTGAACACTGTGATAAATGGTTACTGTGTAGGCTTAGACATTCATAAATGCTTCTTTATGTGCCTGGATTAGTTCAATTTTAAAATGAGCACTTGACCAATTCTTTTCAATATAAACTCATCATTAAAGTCTCTAAGAGAGCTTTCTAGAAATATAACAGAAAATATTTTGAGACTCTGTTTCATTAAACAGGGTGATGGTTTAAAGAAATAGTTTTTGAAAGTTTGCCCTGGATTTTTTTAACAAAAACAATGGACCATCTGAACACTTAGGCTTGAAAAGTTAGAAATAGGTGACTCTTGATGTCCTTTGACTAAAAGGACTTTGAGTGAATGGAATTCAAACAATCCCATGTGTTCCAAAATTGAAATGAATTTAGAAATTTCAGAGATACATAAATATATGTTTAGTAATTTTTCTCCACAAAATTCCTTTTATGACTTAGAATTTCAAGATTAATTATTGGATAATATATGTGGCAAAGAATGCTTGATGTCCTTGTCCAAGTAGCAGCTGCTTGATTCATAATTCTCAAAGACAATGTATTGCAAGATATGAAAGGATATTTGAGCTTTCACAGGTGAATTGATAAACTTACACCTCTTCACAAAAGTTACTCTGAGTCATTTTAGGAGCTTGAGGGTCTCCTCTTGATTTCTTGGAAGGACATGACCAAGAGACATGGGAACATTCCATAGCACTAGTGAGAGTAAGTCTGATGAACAACAGCATTTCATTCCATGGATGTATGATCACAGCACTGACTCAGCCTTGCATTGTTCTAGAATGGCTATAAGATGACAGAAATGACTTTGACTAAAAACTTCATTGTTGAAAGATAGTAATTCTTCCTATATTCAAGTTGACAATAATTAGTTTATTTAGTAATGAAAAACTGAAAATATTTCTTCCTTTACCTTACATACAGTGATCATACCACTCTCACTGTAGTAATATAAACTATTTTAAGTGCATGTCAATCAATTCAAGTGTATATTCCTTGATTTCAAGCTCTTATAGTCCTCCATATGTCCTGCTTTTTATTCATTTGCAGATACTCAAGAAATTAAAACATTTATCTCATGTATGGATCTCCAGAATTAAAGTTCTTTGTAATTTATGTATGGTTATGCAACACTTGTTCAGTTTTCTTATTTATGCTCAATTCTTCTTTGATGACCAGCTATGAATGTGAACTGATGAGTCTAATATGTCTACTTTTGCACAGTAGAAAAATAAGCACTATATGGAACATACCTGGGTCAACACTGATGGCTAGAATTTAGTCCAGCTTGTATTATCTGAACCAAATCTTACCTAAAGACACATAAAAAATAATATTTTTGTAAACCATGCATTTTAGAATGTATTTTTGTACAGTTTGATGATTCAAGATCACATGGTTAAACTTTCTTCCAATAAATTCAATGTAAGGTATCTTGAAAGGAGGAGTGAAAAAGGTCAAAAGAGAGTGAGTGGGGATATTTGGAACAGAGTATGGAGAAGGTATGTTCACATGGAAAAATGCTACATACTTAAAGATGTAGCTGTCAAATTTTCTCTAACTACTCCAACCATTGATCTTATAGAGGTAATACTATTATGTATGTCTATAGACAGCCTTTTTATACTTATTTCTTCATAAATTGTTGAATAAGGATCAATAAAAGATGAAACTAAAGACCAGTCTTCTCTTGAGAAAAAATAAATTAAAATAAATTGCAAAAAATAAAAAGTTTATAATGGACTATTAAACTAAATATGTATTAACAACAAGCATGCTAAAAATAAACAACCAAGCTGGACCAGTTGGCTAATGCCTATATTTTCAGATACTTAGAAGGAGGAGAGAGCTGGTAAAAAGGTTCAAGAGGTAAGAGTGCCTTCCCTAGCAAGCATGAGGTCCTGAGTTCAAAACTCTGTTCTGCCAAAAATAATGATGATGATGATAATAATAATAATGTAACTTTAAAGCAGAAATGGACAGGGGCTTAAATGGTAGAGTTCTTAACTGGTATTGAGTTCAAAGACTTTGGGTTCAAACCCCAGTACCACCCAAACAAGAAAAAAAATGAGAAGGTGAAGATACGAAGATGATGGTTCAACGTTGGCCTGGGCAAAAAGCATGAGATATAATCTGAAAATATGGCTCAAGTGGTAGAGTCCTTGACCAGCAAACACAAATTCCTGAGATCAAATCACAGTTCCCACTCCATGCCCCCCCCAAAATAAAATATGTAGCCAAATGAGACACCTGTCCATAAAGCTAATTTCTCTGTTCACATTGACCTTCCTGAATTGGATAACCCCCCCAGAAGTTAACCTTCACTATGCCTTCTTCAAACTAGAAATTAACATTATCTGTTAGGCTCTTACTTTCTTTTCAGTATAATTCATTTTGTAACCTCTTATCATAGCTCTGAGTTCCTCAATTTTTCAAGAAGGACAAATCTCAAGGTGTTGTGGAAGGAAAAACTGTGACTAAAATCTTTGTCACCTTTTGGCAGTTTTCTACAAATGTACTCGTTACCATCTCCTGTGTTCCTGTTGCAAATAGGTAATAATACTTTGAGTGTGTAGCATTCAGTAGTTTAGTGGGGACTGTGGTGTAAATAATAGAGCAGCAGAAAATATCAATTCTGACTCTGTCATATTTTAAAATTTGGAGAACTTTGATCTACTCTCCAGCCTTAGTTCCTCAGATATGTGCTGTAGAAGTGGATGATACAGAGGATCATTAAGACTCTGAAGTCCCATTCAATTCACAAAGAATGGGGATTTTTGTATGAATGCAACAGAATCAATATGTTAAAGACATAGCTCATTTTCTAATTTCTAGTTTATTTGAGCTATTATTTTTTTCTGTTTTTCTGGGTATAATTGACAAATAAAAATTGTATACATTCAAAACATACAATTTGATGATTTGATATGTACATATATTGTGAAATAGCTACCTCAATCAAATTAACTTACAGATCTCTCACCACGTGCATTGAACTTTTGTGTTTGTGAGTGTGGGTGTGGTCAAACTACACCTTATTCCTTATTATGGTGGGAATTTTCATGTGTGGTGAGCAAAGAGCTTTGCTTATTTTGAAATGTGAAGCAGATGTCTTAGTGCTATTTCTTATTCCTTGTAATGTGAGGATTAACCTCACATCAGGACCTCACAACTGTCCATTTCTTTCTCTATGTTCCCACCTAATCCAAGGCTTTACAAAGGGTAAAGAATTGTGCATACTCCACATTTATAAAGAGATGATCTGGAGACTTATGAAGATTTTTTTAAATGAAGATAAACATGCAGTCACAGAAATTCATTTTAATGTTTGAAAGGGAAAAGATGTTCCTCTCCTGATAGGAGATAGTGGAATGGTGATTACCATGGGATGGGCCAGTTGAGGAGAAGGTGTTCAGGAGGTGATGGTCAAGGGATCTAGAATTCCAGCTGAAAAAGAGCAGTGAGCTGAGAAAATCTGTTGTACAACTTAGAAACTATATTTAATAAAAATGTATTTTAAAACATGTTAAGAAAGTGAACTTACATGTTCTCACCAAAAAATGATGACTATGTGAGATGATGCGTGTGTTGGGTGTATGGATTTATTCATCCTACATGATATACTTGCTTCAGAGTGCCATGTCTAACATTATAAATGTATCATTTTATTGGTCAAGTAAAATGAAATTAGAAAAAGAGCTGTTCATCATATCTAATCTGGGAAACTTTTAATTATTAGAATTCAACACAAATAAGGTACTAAAAGTTGATTACAGTGATTTTGATAAGATAAAAGTAGTAATATCACATTGCCCTGTTTAATTTCAGAAGCATGTTTTACTACATTGCTGCATTATATTTATCTCTATGGAAATCTCATAATGGAAGTGCTTAGGCCTCTATATCTAAGTGATCTCAAGAAGATATGTTTCCTAAAAATGGGGTATAACTCCAAACACTACACATTTTATAATTACCATGATAAAATACTATAATGCCTAATAGTTCTAAGTTTAAGAAACACAGAACACATTTCATAATTTAAGATCTGGAAGGAACCTACGTATAATTTAATACAGTTTACAGAACATCACATAAACTGGCTGTGTTTGTAAAGATCAGACCAATTAATTGAATAAAAAGAGAAAGTGAACCTTGGATCTTTTAAATTTTTGTGGTACCTTTTCTCTCTGAAATTTCTTGCATGGTTTTGCTTGTAATTTCCTATGTCATTTATGAGGTGGGGGATCCTAAAAATTTAATTTGACATTTCCTCCAGATGCTACGTAAACGTTATTTTCATTGTGGAGGACCACAAAAAAAAGGATTTTCCTAAGTCATTAACATATTACATCATTCCTCTTAAATATACTTTATAAGCAGAGAAAAGAATATTTAAGCCAAAGGTAATAAGAAATGGGAGGTTTGAGTTGGTGAGAGAACCAGAAACAAGTTAGACTAAGTCTACCAGCCTTTGAGATTAAAAGTCAGAGATTGCCGGGTACTAATTTTCAACAAATTCATCAATCATCACTCTTCTTTCACTTTGGAAATCTGCAGCCAAATAATCTTAGGAAGACCGGAAAGCAAAGCAAGATTGATACCTTGGAAATGTTAGTGAGTTTTTTCTACTATAATTTATATAAAAAGTTTGGTAGAATAGGAAATTTGATGCATCTGGTATATTTTCAACATCTATATAATATTTTCATGGCACTAATCTCTGAAGATATTAAAAAATAAAATTAAGAAGCAAAAAATAGCAACATATCTATACATGACTGTGATAAGAAAATGCCAACCATGTCAAAGGCAAGTGAGAGGTTATAATTTTCAACTGATCAGAAAAGGGAAAAAGGATTCATTTGATAATGTTCTAGAAGATAGAAGAGTTTTCCAATTCTTTGTGGTGGACACTAGAGATCCCAGGCTTGTGTGAAGATGCCGGTTTGTTCTAAAGAGTCAAGCAGCAAATCAGTTTCCAAGATTTCTATGACATGGGTTTTCTTAAAGTAAAGGGCGCTGTCAATGGAGAATAGCTTTTTTTAGTTTTTTAATCAGAAAAATCAAAGGGGAGGAATATGTAAAAGCAGGAGAATATTCACGAATCTAAATATGAAGTGTATCATTACCATTAATATTATTGTTATCATGTTGTATTGAAGAAGGAAAATAGACTGGTAATTCTGACTCTACCAAGTCTGATATAGCAACATACGGGAAGACATAGATTTTCTAATCTGGATGTGACTGGCACAGTAATTGTTGGAAAAGACTAGCTAAGAGCACAGAATTCAATTGCTCCATCTTAACAGGAAGGTCCAAAGTAGATGAATCTTAAAGGAATGTAGTTTCAGTGTGACAAATTAAAACTAGGAGAATCATTGACATTCATGGATAATTTTAGGAAAGATATACAAACCTTCATTAAATAAAATTCCTCCACATGCATTTGCCACCCAAACTTAAAATGACTCAGTTAATCCATCTGAAATTACAGCACTAATTATTCAACCATTAAAGTTAAATAAAATTCTCTTCCTAAACCCATGATATTTATCACTAAATGACAATCTTCCCTGAAATAATGTGATTACTCAAGCTTGGAAAATTAATAAATGCCAGCATGAGACTTAAAAATTAGAAGGATATGAAGGAATGTTAACATTATAAGACAGGGTCCTTTCTTTCCTTCATTGTATTATTTTGTTTGTTTAATTTTGGATTTTTTTACAGTTATATGAAAAATGTCTAAATAGCAAGACCTAGTAACTCTTGGAGCATTCTCCAACCTCTGAGGTTGAAAATGGAGAAGATACTTGATACTATATTTCCTCGACTTTCAAATCAAGCAGAACTTTCTGGTATCTACAAATTCCTTTTATTTCCTTTCCTTGTCTTACCTCCACTGCCTTGGCAGAATTTTTGTTACTTTAGGTTGAGATAGTAATGAAAGACCATGGAAAAAATTACTGATAGCATGGTAGATAGTAGAGAAATTAAAAGGCTGTCACTTCACAAATGGCATAAAAGAAGCTCCATAAAGGTAAATGATTGACTCAGGTTATCACGACATTACTTCAGAATCATTCCTTTATAATTATGCTCCTCTTTCTATTGCCTCTCATTATCTTTTGACTTTAGGAGCTTGGGATCAATTATGTAGCCATGAATTTTCATACAAACATGTAAAGGAAAACCTGCAGGCGTCACCGGACTTCTCCTTCTTGAAGACTGGTGAGTGACGGCAATGACTGGGCATTACAGAGTCCAGGAGGGATTAATTGGGCATATATTTTAATTGTCTGTCTGAAATAAGGCAAACTTCATCAGTTGTGTGGGGGATATCATATTCCAAATCAAAGAATTATTCCTCCATTTAGATGAATGTCTTTTACAGACAGAAACTAATCTGTCAACCTTAAATTTACAAACATTAAAAAAAGGTTAGATATGTGAGAATTTGTTGTCTCTTATTATTGCTTCATCATCTGAAGTGAGCAGGTAGACTGTCGCTTGGAGGTAAAATGACCAAAATAGGTGAATTTTACATGCATTTCCAATTCATACCAATCAGAAGAGAGTATCTTCTTTGCTATTTTCACCTACTTAAATTGCTTATTTGCTCTAAAGTTAAAATAAATGTTGATTTTCCCTCTATTGTATTTCTTCCAGGTAATTTAAGTTTCTTTTTGGCCCACTAGACATATTCCATGGAGAAAATAAACAATTTAATTGAATTTATTTTCGGAGGCCTTACTCATAACCCAAAGGTTGAAGAATTTTGTTTTGTGTTATTTTCATTCTTCTACACAGTCACTCTTCTTGGAAACATCCTCATAATTCTGACAATTCTCATGGGCAACATTTTGAAGTCCCTTATGTATTTTTTTCTTAATTCCTTGTGTTCTGTAGACATTTGTTACTCTTCATTCACAGCACCAAAGTTGATTTGGGGCCTGTTAGTGAAGAACAAAATCATTTCCTATGAGGGGTACATACTGCAAATCTCTGGAGTACATTTCTTTGGCTGTGCTGAGATATTCATTCTTAGTGTTATGGCCTATGATCGCTACATGGCTATCGTAAACCTCTGCACTATATGAGCATTATGGTCCCTGAGAGATGCCGTAAAATGCTACTGGGGATATGGGTAGGTGCATTTGTACATGGCATTATGCCAGTGTCCTTAGTAGTGAAACTCCCCTTTGATGGACCCAATAAAATTGACCACTAATTTTGTGATGTCCACCCCATGTTGAAACTTGCCTGCACAGACACACATATCATTGGTGATGTTGTGACAGTCAACAGTGGTAGTGTTTCTCTGGGGAATTTTGTCATTTTACTAATCTCCTATATGGTTATTCTGGTGTCTCTGAGAAAGCAGTCAGCAGAAGACAGACGCAAGGCTCTCTACACCTGTGGTGCCTACATTGCTGTGATCATCATTTTCTTTGGTCCCTGTACGTTCACATACATGTGTACAGATACTACTTTTACAGAGGATAAGATGGAGGCTGTATTTTGCACTATTATTGTACCCATGTAGAATCCTATATTTTATATCCTGTGAAATGCAGAAGTAAAGAATACAATGAAGAGATTGTGGGTGACAATTTTTCTGGTATACTAATGGGAAATACCTGGAAGTAGAAATATAAGTTAGATGATGTAAATTTTTTTTAGCCTAGATAAATTCATCTGAAAAAATGAACAAAATGATACCATTGAATTTTCAAAAGGAACAAATGATTGAATAACATCTTCTACAGAAATAAGTTACTGATAGTAATCATATTTTACACTATTTTATTTCATAAACAGATCATTTTCTTCAATATTAAGACTAAAATAATCTTATTAAGCCCAGAATGTCATCATGTTTATACTCAGTGTCATTTCTTCTTCCATTTTTGCCTTTTGGATGTGAGGGCGATCTGGCTGCGACATCTGTCACCCCATTGATCATCAGGGTTGATTCGGCTGATCTGGCTGGCTAGGTGGGTGTCCCCTTCCTTCCTCACCGCTCCATGTGCGTCCCTCCCGAAGCTGCGCGCTCTGTCGAAGAGGATGACCATCCCTGATAGAGGAGGACCGTTCTTCGGTCAAGAGTATACGAGTAGCTGCACTCTCCTGCTAGAACCTCCAAACAAGTTCTCAAGGTCCATTTTTGCCTTTTGCCATTTTGTCTAAATGATGACAAAAGTTTCCATGAAATACTTAAGGTTGTTTTCACGGTTGAGAGCTGTGGCTGGTACATATTAAGCAGTCAATGTGTATCTATTGTATGAATGATTCCACATAAGAACACAGCAATATCTCAGGTAATGCATTTTGATATAATTCCTCCAAAACACAGTGAACTTGAAGCCAGATTATGTGCAGAAAGTCAGATATAACATAAACCAAAACAAAAGGGATTTATTTTCATCCACTGGTCTTCAAAAGAACCCTTTTCAATTCTTAGAATTCAATTATTTTACTTAAATGTTAAGAAGATTGACAGAATTTCTTTTTACCCATTCAGTAATTTGTACCATTTCATTAATACCCTTCTACATAAATGTACTTAACTTTTTGTCTGCAGCCAGAGGTTCCTAATAGTGTAAAGTGACTGTCTGGAAACCTAAGGAAACTAAATGAAAATGAAGCCACCCATGGGAACAAGGTTACCATGACTCAACTCACAGAATTGGAAACAATGTTGAAATGCATGACTGGAAAACCATAGTTTCTAGAATGTTTGAACTAAACATTTTTACTAAATACCATGAGCAATTTATCATTGACTAGAATTGCATAACCCTATTTCTACCTGTGTATTCCAGAGATATTCATACCTGACAAGTACTCTTTGTGTTACGTTTCATTTCCCCCTTGATTTAGATTTCTCCCTTACCATGAGCCTCACACTGAGCCTTATTTTTATGTAAATGAACATTGTCTCTCAGCTACTGTTTGAATATCACATCCACAAATCTAATAGTGCCAGTGCTGCTTCTGTCTACGTTTGTTTTAATGGTTGGATGTGGCATATAAACATTACATATGGATATACTTAATGTTTAATACTAAAATTTCACATTGGTGCATCCACAGAATTAAAGACAGAATAATTAAAGGTCTGCAAGACATGCAGATTAGTAATTATGATGAAGCTATAAGCATTACCTGAAAACTAAAGGTAAGTAATTTGGGTACATAATGCCTATAATGAAATAAAGAGGATATGATTTAATACAGAAGAACTCTGCTCAACCAAAATGTTCAAATGAGCATTCCAACTTTTTGGAATTTTATAGAAAATATAGTTAAAGCAAAATTATTTTTTTATCAACACAATAGAAAAAGTTTTCTGTGATGTGTATATTCACTCTTCTGCCTTACCAAGAACTCCCTCATCTTAGTCAAAATGTTCAAAAGGAAATTCCAACTTTACAGAATTCCTAGAAATAATCGTTAAAGCAAAAATGATTTTTTTCATTTTGATACAATAGAAAAAGTTTTCTTTGGTGTATGTGTTCACATTTCTGCCTTACTAACTAGAGAATGGTAAGCATTAATAAATAGTTTTTGAAAAGAAAAAAAAATTCATGGCTAGTTTCCTGGCTTATATATGCATGCAACAAGTTTCTAATGTCTTCTGAGATCAATTTTTTTTTAAGTGGGGATGTTACCTTCCCATTTTACACTTTTATTTTATTTATTTGTTTATTTTTGTTTTTTATTATTCATATGTGCATACAATGCTTGGGTCATTTCTCCCCCCCACCCCCACCACCTCCTTCTCCCCACTACCCCCACCACCTCCTTCTCCCCCCACCTCCTCGATACCCGGCAGAAATTATTTTGCCCTTATCTCCAATTTTGTTGAAGAAAGAGTATAAGCAATAATAAGAAAGGAACAAGTGTTTTTGCTGGTTGAGATAAGGATAGCTATAAATTGACTCAAATTAGTTTCCTGTGCATGTGTGTTACCTTCTAAGTTAACTCTTTTTGATCTAACCTTTTCTCTAGTTCCTGGTCCTCTTCTCCTATGGGCCTCAGTTGCTTTTAAGGTATCTGCTTTAGTTTCTCTGTGTTGAGGTCAACAAATGCTAGCTAATTTTTTAGGTGTCTTACCTATCCTCATACCTCTCTTGTGGGCTCTCGTTTTTATCTTGTGATCAAAGTTCAATCCCCTTGTTGTGTTTGCCCTTGATCTAATGTCCGCATATGAGGGAGAATATACTATTTTTGGTCTTTTGGGCCAGGCTAACCTCACTCAGAATGATGATCTCCAATTCCATCCATTTACCAGCGAATGATAACATTTCGTTCTTCTTCATGGCTGCATAAAATTCCATTGTGTATAGATAACACATTTTCTTAATCCATTTGCTCTGAGCTCAATTTTAAAATGAATTATTGATTAGTGTTTTGCAAAAAAGCATAGCATTAAAATTACCTGTGAATTGTTCTGGAAATATAACAGAAAATATAAAAATGGAATCTCTTCATTTAACAGAGTGACTGATTTTGTAAATATCTCTATGCTTTTATACTAGCATCTGGTTATTTTTATAAAATCAATGGAACATTGGAACCCTAAAATTTGAAAAGCAGAGAAAATGATTCTTGTTGCTATTAGACCATAAGAACTCTATGAATCCATATAATATATATTGGCCCATGAGTTCTATTAAAACTGAAATGAAGTTTGGAATTTGTGGTTGGTATTTTTCTCCAAAATATTTTTTTCTTAATGGTTTTGGACTGCAGGGTTAGCTGTTTATGAATATTTGTGACATTTAAAATATGATGTCCTTCACAACATAGCACTTGCCTAATTCATAATTTTCAAAAACAAGTAAGCAAACATATGTAACATGAAAGAATCCTCAATTTTTTACCCATAACTTTATAAACTCATACCTCTTCAAAGAAGTTGCTCAGATTCAATCCCCACTGGAGGAGCACTGAGAGTTTTCTTTTAATTACTTGAAAAACATGATCAAGAATCAAGAAATCTCATAATATCTGAAGTTCTAGTGACAGGAAGTTTAACTAACAACAGCATTCATTCCATTGATGTATAATCACAACACAGACTTTCAGAATTGCAGAGTTCTAGAATTGCTACAAGATGACAGAAATGACTTAGGTTGGAAATTTCATTGTTGAAAGGATAGCAATTCTTCCCATTTTCAAATTTAAGACAATTAGTTTAGTAGTGAACAAAATGAAAATATTTTTTCCTTTATGTTCTCTACAGTAGTCATAGTATGCTCCCCTGAATAAAAAAAAATATTAGGAATATGTTTTTATACAATGGGTCAACTGTGTATGTAAACATAACTTTCTGATTTCTCCATATGTCATATCTTTCTCATTTGTAGACACTCAAGAATCTAAAACTTTCAGTCTCCAGAATTAAAGTACATTGTGGTCTATGAGAAGGAAACCTCATTTTTTTCAGTTTTCTTGTATGTTCAATTATTGTATGATAACCAATTATAAAGGTGATCTCATCA
The DNA here is from genome assembly GCF_047511655.1 of Castor canadensis. Classification (NCBI taxonomy): domain Eukaryota; kingdom Metazoa; phylum Chordata; class Mammalia; order Rodentia; family Castoridae; genus Castor; species Castor canadensis. The sequence continues at coordinate 185,704,800 of NC_133386.1, read as the reverse complement.
GTAACATTACAAAACACTGCTATTTTATATATTAGAAAAATAAACACTAGGGAATATTGGTTCCATCTCTGTAATTTATCACAAACCATGGATAAAGGAGAATTGGCCTAGGTACATATAATATGTTCAACTCTTACATTTGAACCATAGAATTAATAGTGAGTGGAAAAATTGCAACTTTATATTTAGGATTTAGTAATTGCTCATTATAGACATAATCTATGCCACATCAGCACTAAGGAATATACATTGGTTCACCCTGAAGTCTGGAAAGAATCCCAGACTAGGTCAGCTGAATCTGCTTACCTCGAGACACATACAAGATAATTAAATAATTTTTTATTAATTGTGGGTAAAGAATGGATTTTTGTGCTGCATTATTGAGTTTCCTGATCCAAGAACTCCATGGTTAAAGTATAGAAATGTAGAAGATGAGGAATGTTCTTTCATTACCAAAACCTCTGATAAATTTAGAGTAATTTCCTTTGGTAGGAGAGTGTACAATGTCAACATAGATGGAACAGACATGTAGGAAATCATATGCTATAGGTTACATCTAAAATGAGCAAATACTAAATCCTAAGTACAAACCAAGATGTTCCACTACTGATGAATGGATCAAGAAAATGTGGTGTTTATACACAATGGAATTTTATTCAGCCATGAAGAAGAATGAAATGTTATCATTTACAAGTAAATGGATGGAACTGGAGAACATCATTCTGAGTGAGGTCAGCCAGGCTCAGAAGACCAAAAATCATATGTTCTCCCTCAAATGCGGACTTTAGATCTAGGACAAATGCAGCAATGTGGTTGGACTTGGATCACATGACAAGGGGAGCGCACATGCAGGAGATATGGGAATAGGTAGAAAACCCCAAACATGAACGCATTTGATGTCCCCATTCCAGAGAAACTAATACAGAAACCTTAAAGCAACAGAAGTCAACATGAGAAGTGGATCAGGAACCAGTGTAAAGATCAGTTCGAAATGAATCAACTTGAGTTGTAACACACTTGTACATGAAAGCGATGCTAGGAATCTCTCTGCCTAGCTATCCTTAACTCAACTAGCAAAAATGCTTTGTCTTCCTTATTATGCTTATGCCTTCTCTTCAACAAAATTAGAGATAAAGTCAGAACAGGTTCTACCTGGAAGCAAGTGGGGAGCAGGGGGGAGAAATGACTCCAACAATGTATGCACATTTGAATAAATTAATAAAAAAAAAGCTGCCATTTTCTCTCCCAGTATTACTTTCATGGTTCACGCATAAGAGTTGAGCATAATATTATATATACTTAAGCCAGTTCTCATCCCTGCTTTGTAAAAAATTATCGAATGAGAATTAACCAAAAATAAATATAAGCTATGCTCAAATGGAAACCTAAAAGATGTTTCATCTCTTGGGAGAAGCCAAATAGCAAATTTTCCTTAAAATCAGTTTTAGTGGATGTAGAGGATGTGTATATAACACATCCACAGCAAGCTCATTGAAAATAATAGGAGAAGTAGATATCTGTCCATGCACCTATATTTACCTCTCTCCTTTCATGAGAAAGTAATTTTCACCAGACCAAGATCAAAACTAATACTTGATTCAATCTCATGTTTCTTTTATTTTGTTTTCTTTGTCATTCTTTTTTTTTTCCTTTGTTCAAACCAGTGTTGTTCTTTGAACTCAGTCTTCTGCCTGGCAAGCAAGTGTTCTACCATTTGAGTCATGCCTCTATCCCTTTTTGCTTTGGATTGTTTCTTGAGATAGTGTCTCACTTTATTCCCTAGCTGGCCTGTAGGCCAGTTACCAAGCAGTTGGGATGGAAGCATGCTATCATGCCCAGCTATTATTAATAAAGGAGGGGTCTCACAAAATTTTTGGCCAACCTGACCTTGAACCAAAATCCTCCTGCAATCTGCCTACCAAGTAGCCAGGATTCCAGGGTAGAGGTACCATGTCCACCTTTCATTATAATTTATTTCTAACTTCCAACCATGGTTCTGCACTCCCTTTTTTTCCAGTAAGTCTCATGTCTGTGTCTTTTTTGGGAGGGAGACATAGTTGCTAAGATCGTTGTCACCATCTGGCTGATGTCTTCAAATGCAGTCATTACCAGCACTTTTGTTCCTATTTTACAGAGACAATTATACTTCGAGTGCAGTGAATTCAATTCAGTAATGTAGTGGGAACATAATTACAGCATAGATTTGCAACACCTAGAACTTACTGTGAAGAAGTATTGCAACAAAACTCAATTCATAATATGGCCTTCACAAGGATGCATTTTATCTGGGGAATTATGTCACAATTTTAGATTTATTCATATCAATTACAGGTTAAATGTTTTATGCTAATGTCCTCCAGGTATCTAGGTATTTCTGTTGCCTACCAACATCCTGCTAAGTGATCCCTTCTCAAACTTTTACTTTCTCCTAGGAAGCCCTGCATCTCAAATCATTTGCTATAAACCAGAATCCTGTCCAAGATCTCAAAGGATGGATACCCACGGAGGGTCCAAAAATACTGAAATTCAAGGCCTACTTGACAGTGTCTCTTATTAGGGATTAAAATCATTCTTAAAAAATGGCCTCCCACTGGCCACTGGTGGCTCACAACTAAAAATCTAGCTACATGGAAAGCTAAGATCAAGAGAATGATGGTTTGAGGTCAGCCTGGACAGTTTCCTTGACCCCCATCTCCAAAATAACCAGATCAAAATGGACTGAAGCAGTTGCTCAAGTAATAGAATGCCTGCTTTGCAAGTACAAAGCTCTGAATTCAAGCCCCAGCAAAGTAAAAAAAAATGTGTTCTCCCAACTTGCACAGTTTACATTAGTGAAGTTCAGCACATAAGCTGCGGTTAGGGTATTTCACTCCACTGTAGAAGCTTTACTCCTGTTGTGCTGATATTTTACTCTAACTGTTATTGTGCAACCATCAACACAATCTAAATTTAGAATATCATCCACGCCCCTCAAAGACAAATCTATACCCATTCTTTTTACCTCCATCACTTCCCACCTTTGACAAACCCTAAGCTCCCTATCATTCCACATTTGCATCTTTCATGTTTCCTACACAAAGAATCATACATAGTTTCATATTCACAATGGAGTTTTACTCAACCATTAAGAATTAGGCTAGGCATGGAATCTCATGTCAGTGGCCCCAAGCACATGGTAGGCATAGGTAGGAAGATCGTGGTCCCCGGTTGGCCGCAGCCAAAAGGCGTGAGACCCTTTCTAAGGATCCTATCTGAAAAGTAACCCATAGCAAAAAAGGCTGCAGGCATGGCACAAGTGGCAGAGGGATTGCGGAGTAAACACAAGTACCTCTGTTCAAACCCCAGTACCAGAAAGAAGAAGATTCCACTCACATTCATCAGTTGGCTGGCATGTGATTTAGTTCTAGAACTGTTAGTTCTAGAGCTGTTAGGAAGAACATTGATTTGTCAGTTTTTGTGCAAACATGTTTTATCTCCCTTGTGCATATACCTAAGTGTGAAAATACTGGGTCAATATGGTAGTTGTGCATATGACCTTTGGAGGAACTGTTTTCCACCATTTCAAATTCTCACCAGCAATGTATGGGACCTGCAATTCCTCCACATCATTGCTTCAATTGTTATTTTCTCTCTTTTATGACTCTAGAATGTATGTATTATCACACTGTGGTTTGGTTTACATTTCCTAATAGTGAAAGGTACTGGATATCTTTTCATGTGCTTTCGGTCATTTGTATGTCTTCGATAGAAAAATATTCACATATTTTATATAGTTTTAAATTGTGATAAATTTTAATTGAGTTTTCTTCTTTATTTTATTAAGTGGTCAGTTTTCTTTGCATATTTTCAAACTAGTCCCTTATCAGACACTTTTTGCCAATATTCTCTCCTAATCTGTGGATATGGTTTACAACTTGTTAGTTACATAGTTTTTAGAACAGAAGATTTTAATTTTAATGAAGTCTAATTTATGTATTCAAAATTACTTTTTACCTAAGTTTATTATAAAGTTATATTATGTACTTTATTATAAAGGATTTCTACTTCCAATCATGGAAATCAATTTCTTAATGACAGTTGCTGTTTTATATTTTTCTATAAAAATAATTTTTAGGTACTGCAGACACCTTCACTTGGACTTAGAGCAATACATTTTTTGTAAAGCAGTGTTTTTTCACTAAGATGCAATTTATATATAATGAAGCGCAGATTTTAAGTATAGGCTTAGATGAGTTGTGATAAAAGTATATATCCATGTAATTTTTTTTATTAATCATTTATTCACATGTGTGTATATTGTTTGGGTCATTTCTCCCCCCACCCCCCCACCCCCTTCATCCTCTTCCCCTTTCCCTCCTCTCCCCCTCAGAGAGGAGGGAAAGAACCTGTTCTGCCCTTATCTCTAATTTTGTCGAAGAGAGAAGACAAGCATAACAAGGAAGATAAAGTGTTTTTGCTAGTTGAGTTAAGGATAGCTATACAGAGATTCCTAGCATTGCTTTCAAGTACAAATGTGTTACAACTCAAGTTGATTCATCTCTAACTGATCTTTACACTGGTTCCTGATACTCTTCTCACATTGACCTCTTTATTAGTTCCTCTGTAGTAAAGATATCAAACGCTTTCAAATTTTGGGTTTTCTACCTATTCTCGTATCTCCCGTATGTGCTCTCCCCTTGTCATGTGATCCAAGTCCAACCACATTGCTGTATTTGCCAAGGATCTAAAGTCCACATATGAGGGAGAACATACGATTTTTGGTCTTCTGAGCCTGGCTGACCTTGCTCAGAATGATGTTCTCCAGTTCCATCCATTTACTTGCAAATGATAAGATTTCAGTCTTCTTCATGGCTGAGTAAAATTCCATTGTGTATAAATACCACATTTTCTCATTCCATTCATCAGTAGTGGGGCATCTTGATTGTTTCCATAACTTGGCTATTGTGAATAGCGCTACAATAAACATGAGTGTGCAGATGCCTTTGGAGTACCCTGTGCTGCATTCCTTTGGGTATATCCCCAAGATATGGTAGGTTTATGTTTTGATTTTTAAGAAGCCTCCAAATTTTTTTCCAGAGTGATTACACTGGCTTGCATTCCCACCAGCAGTATGCGAGGGTTCCTTTTTCCCCTCATTCTTACCAACACATGTTGTTGGTGGTATTTGTTTTTACTTTTTTTGCCTAATAGTATTTTATAATGCCTATTCTGACAATGCGTATCTTTTAAATGCTATATATCTATATTTAATGTAAATAAGATTTTTGGTTGTTCATCTTACTATAGTGTCCTTGTCCCTTCTATTATGATGTTTCTTCCTTTCTTGTCTTATTTTGATATCTTTAGTTTTTTTTTGTTTATTACTCAATTCCATTTTGTCTCTTGGCTTAATAATAGACTTATTTTTTAAGCAGTTTTATGATTCATGGCAAAACTGAGCACAAGACATAGAGATTTCACATATACCACTTCCCTACATATGAATTTTCTACCCTATAACTGACATTCTCCACAATTTTTAGTGCAATTTAATATTTATGAAACTGCATTAATATATTATTATCATCCAAAGTGCATAGTATAGAATAGGGGCATACTTTGATGTTCTCCATTTTTTGTTTTTTGACTATTTTATAACAGCATGAATACATCTTTATAATAGTATATATATTTCTAACAGCATTGATTTAAATTCCCTGTGCTCTATTTATTCATTCCCTAACTCCTGAGAACCATTGAAGTTTTACTGTCTCCATAGTTTTCCTTTTTCCAGAATATGTTACACTTGGAATAGTAAAGTATTAATCTCTTCAATTTGGCTTGATTCCCTTATTGATGTGCATTTAAGTTTCCTCCATGTTTATTTTTGCATAGCTTGATAACTCATTTCTTTTTAGCATTGAACAATATTCCACTTTTATGTGGAATCTGGATGAACCACAGTTTATCTATTTAGTAACCTACTGAGAAAAACTTTACATCTAGTTTAGGCATCTGTGAGAAAGCTTACCTGAACACTTGTGTACAGGGTTTTGTGTAAGCATAACTCTTCAACTTCTTTTTGTAAATATCAAGGAATGTAATTGCTGGATCTCACAGTAAGTGTGTTGTTAGTTTTTAAAGAAACTGTCAAACTCTGATCCAAAATGGCTATGACATTTTTATTTCCAGTAGCATGGATGAGTGTCCTTGTCACTCTAGTCTCACTAGCATTTAGTGTTACCGTATTCTGAATTTGGTCATTGTATTAGTGTGCAGTTACTTTTCACTCTTTCTTTAATATGCAATCCCCTGATAACATTTTGTGGAACACCTTTCATCTGCTTACATACCTTCTGTACGTCTTCATTGGTGAGGTATCTATTAAGGACTTTGGCTCATATTTATTAAGGTTGTTTGATTTCCTATTATTAAGTGTTAAGGGTTCATTTTGTATTTCTGGAAAGGCAGTCCATTACAAAAAATATTTTGTAAATATTTTCTCAGTCTTTTCATTCTCTTTTATTGTCATTCCCCCCCCAAATTTAATTTTATGAAAACTTTTTGTCTTCTTGGATATCTACTTTAGCCACAATTTAGACCCAAACTAATAATAGACTTACTGCACTAGCAGAATACCCTCTTGTACAATGGCTTCATGGCCCACATTTTGTATGGCCTCCCTTTTGGTGTCACTGATATCCTGGTTGTGGTCATGGCTTTTGATCACTATGTAGCCATGCCTACACTTCACTAAACAGTCATTATCAGGAGACAGGTGTGCTGTTGATATCCTGGTTGTGGTCATGGCTTTTGATCACTATGTAGCCATGCCTACACTTCACTAAACAGTCATTATCAGGAGACAGGTGTGCTGTGTCCTTATGATGGTCTGTGTGTTTGGAGTCTAACCCATACACTTCTGCCTGTATTGATTATTATTGAATTAACACTTTGGGGCCCTAGTCAGATAGACCACTATTTCAATGATATATTCTCCTTTTTATACTGTCCTGAACTGACATGGGATCTATTCACTAAATATTTTATTTACTATTTATGTAAATTGTAAATTTATTACTATTACTGTATTTATAACCTCATTTAAAAGGTCTTCATGAGTACACAAATTGTTTGTAAATTCCAAGTATGGATTATCTCCCATCCTACATAAAACTCTAAATTAGGAAAGCCATGTTAAAGAAGTGGATATTCATGGGGTGCAATTTGTTAATCTTACTGCACATGGAGTATGCAAAACTAATTTTAATTCACCTTTCAATCTATGCAACTCTGTGTCTTCTTCACACAAGGATGCTTTCATCCTGATGAGGAATAAAGATTATTGAATGAAGAAGCAAGATATCTGCTTGTATATGCATATACACACACTCAATAGCTAAGTGTGGTCATGGATATGTTAATAAATTTGATTATGATGATAAATCATAATTTGATCATCATTTAGACATACTGAGAGTCAATCTTTGTTTGTTTAGGGTTTTTGAGGCAGGATTTCCATATATAGTCCTGGATGGCCTCAACTCATGATTTTCCTGTCACATGTGTCTTCTTGAGTGCTGTAGTCACAAGCATCTTCCTCCATACCTGTTGAAGTTTTATTAATTAGTTTTACTACAAACAAGCTAGAAAAGAAAATGGAAACTGGTAAAACCAATGAAATTGAAACATAGGCTAATATTATGTTTAGCTCACTGAGGCATTTCCTTTACTTATAGAAGAATCTTCAATTTTGGTGAATTAGAAAGGACATCAAGAGGCTCTTGTGGCACAAACTACTGCAACACTCACCAGAAAAACTGGGCTTAGAGAATGGGTAAAAATCATCAGGTTTTTATATAGAAAAGATACATTACTAATATATTTTCTATTACATACTATGCAGCAAGATCTCTATTACATAACAACTATACACATTTAAACAATAGTCCCCTGTGCAACAGGAGAATGACTGTAACCATAAGGAATCAAATTTTAATTTTCACCAGGTTGAAAAGATTTTAGAAGAGCTTTCCCTTCCCAAACTTTCTAAACATATGTCTTGCTTTAAAAAAATTAGGGAATTTAGAATCATAAAAAGAAGAAACTGATTAAACACATTGAAGAGAAGATAAGATGATAGAAGTCAGGTTTGATATTTATGGTGATCTCAAGGGGGCAGAGTGGATGCTAAGGGAGGGGGTGGGGGCAAGGGGGAGAAATGACCCAAGCCTTGTATGCACATATGAATGATAAAAAAAGAGTAAATAATACAAACAAAAAAAAAAAGGAGATTTTCTCCTTGTGTGATTGTGTGTATCAAGAAAGTGAAGATGAAGAGAAATGTCCATTGATGCATGGGATCCACATAGGTGATGCATGGGATCCACATAGGCAGGTGTGTTATTCTGTATTTTATTTTTAATTTGCCTGCTATTGATGTATATGTATCATACATGTTTCCATTCCCAGACTAAATTTAATTATTGTGAGAGATTTGATACCTGTTTCTCTTAAAAGATAGACTTTCCACCACTCAGCTTTAATATGTCACATTTATCTTTTATTTACCTTCATCTAACAAGTAATCAACAAAGGAGGGGTGAAATGCAATCTACCCTGTAATGAGTAATAGTATGCCTATTTTTTCCTATGTGTTGTCCAGGAAATGAGTAGTTGAAAAGAGAAGGCTGCTTCACATGTATGTATTTAGTGATGGTCCATTACGTATATAATCTCTGTGGCTTGACTTTTTACAATGCTCCTCTCAAGGAACTTTACAGTGAGTATTTTGAAGGTTTTATTATTGTAAGAAAATGCCTCACAATCTCCACTTGCACAGTTTGATCATGTTGTTGTACAATCAAAAAGCTCAATAATTCTGTTACCAAGTCATACTTAACCTCATGGTTTATATAACAAACATTTAATTCTAGTTCATGAGTCCATGGGGAAAGAAACTTGGGTTCAACTGATCTAGGATCACTTTGAGTGGACTTAATTTTAGACTTTAGGATGAGATAAAAAAATCCTTTTAACACTTATTTTTTCAGGCATAAAACAGATGCATCATCTCACTCTTTCCAAGTCAGATTATATTAATTAACTGTCACTATGCAAGAACTAGACATAACAGAACACTTCAAAATGAATCATTGCTGTTATGGCATCTCAAATCAGGTTTAATTTTGGAGCCCTCAGTACACAATAAATGCTTTAGTCTCACATGTATACTTAAATGGAGGAATATGAAAAGCATGTGTACACAATCAATTTAACATTGCCTAGAAATATGTTTACAATAAATTATGTTCACCTTGGAGAGAGCAGAATAATCAGTAGTTAGAAGGTTATTCAGGGAGAAATATTTTCATTTTTTCCAATATTAAATAAACTATTCTTTTCAACTTTAAAAGAAGAAGGACTGTTATTTTTTTATCAATGAATTTTCCAATCACAATTACATTTGCAATTCTTAAACAGTGCAAGGTTGGCAGACAGTATATATCCATGAAATAAAATGTTTTTGTTGATCAAACTTCTACTAGAAATGGGGAAAGTTTGAGGTTCTCATGATGTAGTCTTTTCTCTGTAACTAATCAGAAGGCTTTCTAAGCTCCTTCAGTGGGGAATGACTCAGAGCAACTTTTGTGAATAGTTGTCAGTCTGTAGATCCATTCCTGGAAACTTGAATATGCATCCACATTTTCTACTTATGGTTCTTTTAAATCATGAAGCTGGCATTTGCTTAATTCCGAGACCATTAATATCCCCTGAGAGTCAATTCCCCAGTACAAAGCATAAAGCAAAGAGCATTGAGGAGAAATGTTATCTAATGGATCACACATGTTATGCATTTCTAAAATTTTGTCAATTTTTGCATCCTGTGTATTGGTAAGCAGGACAGCTGGTAGTGCATACTCAAAAATTCTGCTTGTATTCCATATTCACATAGAGCTATCATGATCTAAAAACATCAAGGGTCACTAGTCTCAGCTTTTCAAATTTATATACATAGACATGCTGTTGACTGTATACAAGTTAACAGAGGAGCTTTTTAAAAATACAGTTTTTTTTTAATACTCCCCAACCTTGGCCTAATTGATAAGACTTTCATAGACTATGTCTTGTTTTCTGTCAAAGATTAATAAAAACCTTCTCAGTATGAGTCTAAGGATTTGCCAAGTTAGTAAAACATTAACTGGAGTCTTGTTTTAAAATTAATCAAATAGAAATAGATGGTGAATGAGCTGGGAAAGTCATCCTGAAATTCTTTGACTCCAAGGCAAGACTTAAAACAGGATTATAATTTTTAATGCATGTATTCTGTGACTTTTTGATTTTTAGCTTTTAATAATATGGCTGCATCAATATGAAATGTCATTTTTTGCAGTACAGTTATTTCCAGTAATATTATTGCTACTCCACTCTCAATCATGAATATAATACCAAGTATAGGCAGTAGCACATACAAATTGCAAGAAATGACAATAAAACCATGGCAGAGATAATCAGTGATATGTACAGTTACTATAAAAATAAATCTTTGGTTGTGGCTTAACCAACATAAGTATCAGGTCATACACAAAAGAAATATTTATCCATAATATGAATATTAATGGAATGCTATCATGGAAAAGAAGAAACTTACAGATCTGTCAGTCCAATATCATTATTTTGGGAAAGAAAAAAGGATGAAAGCGAATCTTTTTTTTTTACACTTATGTTGTTATCACATTTACATGTTAGGCACGTCTCCACTTCCATTCCAAGCTTACTAGGCTTAGTTTCCCATTTGTTCGGCAGAACTTATATAAGAGAAGATTAATGCAGACATGTTGCTTTTCATGTCTGCATGCAATATATGCATGCAAAGTACTCAATATATTCCACCCACTTTTTTAATCCTTGTAAACAGTCTTATGTATTTATAGCACACTTTTTATTTATTCCCTTTTTTGAAGTTCTAGGTTTTGAACTAAGGGCCTCATGCTTGTTAGGAAGGCACTGTACCACTGGAATCACAACCCGAGCTGTTTTTATGCTTTATTTATTATTCAGGTAATGTCTAATGTTTACTCTAGAGCCAGACTCAGATGTGGTCTCCTGAGTATCTGAGATCACATATGTATATCATCATGACCAGCAAATTGATTGACATGGAGTTAAGGCCTGGGTTGGCCTTGAATCAAAATCCTTTTTTCTCTGCCTTCCATTTAGCTGGGATTATAAGTGTGAGACACTGCACCCAGTTACAAACTCTCATTTTTAAATAAATAACAAAAAAGTAAACAGGAGAAGAACATAATTATTTTGAGCATGATCATGACTATGATTCTGAGTCATAGGGTTTCTTCAGTCAGATATATTTCAGGAAATCATATGATGATGAAATAGTATAATGATAATAGTGGTCATAGCTTACTTATGTGGAATATTCCACTTGTTTCTCCTCAAATCCTGTGTGGTTGCAATTATTACCTTCTCTGTACACCAGAGTTAGCAAAGGTTAAAAAATATAAGATCATACAATTTCAGTGATAACTTATAGATATTTCCCATTAGCATCCTAGAAAAGCTTCCTACCCCACAGTTTCTTCATTGTATTCTTTACTTCTGCATTTCTGAGTGTAAGTCAGAGGATTTAACATGGGAGTGATAATGATATAAAATACAGCCACCATCTTATCTTCTGAGAAAGTAGTGTCAGGCCTCATGTACATGAAGGTACAGGGACGAAAAAAGATAATGACCACAGTGATGTGGGAGTCACAGGTAGAGAGAGCTTTGCGCCTACCTTCTACGGACTGCTTTCTCAGAAACGCCAGTATGATAGTATAGGAGATTAGCAGGATGACAAAACTTCCCAGTGCAATGGTACCACTGTTAGCTGTCACAACAACACCCACAACATAGGTGTCTGTGCAGGCAAGTTTCAGCACAGAGTGGACATCAAAAAAGTAGTGATCAATCTCATTGGGTCCACAAAATGGGAGCTGGATAACCAGAGCCACTTGGATAATAGAGTGAAAGAACCCACCCACCCATGTCTCCAGCAACATTTTATTGCATTTCTCCTGGTCCATGATGGCCATATAATGTAGAGGTTTACAGATGGCCACAAAGCGATCATAGGTCATGACAGTAAGAATGAAGATCTCAGTGTAACCAAAGAAATGCATCCCCAAAAGCTGCAACATGTTACTCAAATAGGAGATGGTTTTATTTTTCACTAATAGATCAACAATCATCTTGGGTGCTGTAATTGTAGAATAACAGATGTCCACAAAAGACAAGAAGTTAAGAAAGAAATACTTGGGAGACTTGAATAGGTTAGCCATGCCAACTGTCATTATGATGAAAAGGTTTCTGAGAAGAACGACTGTGTAGAAGAATGAAAATACCATGAAACAGACATTTTCAACTTCTGGGTTCTGAGAAAGGCCCCAGAAAATAATTTCCATGGAATGAGTTAGTGAGGTTATGTTCCCAAGAGAAAATTAAATTACCTGGAGAACACATAAAAAGGATAATAAGCAATTATTTCTAACTTAGAACAATTGAATAATTCTGGTAGCTGAAATTTGAAAAATATTTCTTGCTGTTGATTGGTGTGCAAGTTTAAAAGTGTGGGGTATGTCTATTTTGGTTATCTTGCCTCAGTATTATACCCCATTTATTCACTTCAGATAAGGAAGTAAAGGACAGAGAGATAAAGCAAATCACCTGAATCTCACATTTTGCCAAGTTTTTCTCTATATTTGCTTAGCTTTTGTTTAGCATAAAGCAGTATATTTAATTTTGAAATAACTGTGTTTGGGATTTGGTTGTTTTTATATATCGGGAAATGTTTGCTTTTCCTTAATGCAGAAGTAAAAACATATGCCCACATTTTCCCTGCCAAATACTGCCATGTCTGATTATCCGATGTACACAGGTTCTTTTTCTCTGATCCTTTCTGTATTGAGATATCTATCTATTATCTATCTATCTATCTATCTATCTATCATCTATCTTACCTTTCTTATTTTTCATACAGCATTTAAAATGTCAGTAATCTTCTTCATACCCCCACTCTTCAGGGCTGTCAGAGGAAACAAGTGAAACAGAAAAATCATGAAGTGAAGGAGCAGTCTCCTCAGGTTTGTGGAACTACTCAAAATGATTTAGTTACTGTATCAGTTTCCTGTTGCTGCTACAACCAAGTACCACAAACATGGAGTCTCAAATCAGTACAAATGCAATGTTCTATAGTTATGTAAGCCTTCAATCTAAATTTGGTCTCAATGGGCTAAGCTCAAGGCACTGATACAGTGGAGCCTCTGAAAGCTCTAGGGAAAAACTTGTTTCACTGATGTTTTCCACTCTTTTCTCATCATCAAACCTGGAAGTGGATCATCTTCATATCTTTCTTTGATCCTGACATCCTCTTTTGTCTCCCTATTCCAATTATAATAAACTTATGAATACACTAGGCACTGGAAAACCTGGAAAACACCCTTGATTAAAGGTCAAATGATTAGTACACTTGATTCTATCCATAATATGAATCTCTCTTTTCATTTTACAAAACACACTCACAGGTATTATCTAGGTGTCCCTCTTCTGCTTATCACAGTTAATCCATTAGTTGAGTAGCTGAGAAAGTTAGTTAACCTTCAGTTTTCCTACTTCGCAAAATGCACTTTAAGATCTAAGAGATGTTGATGTTCAATTACTTTTAGAAGGTGAATACTATGTAAGTCCCATGTCAAGCAGCACAACATTTCAGCATCCAGACACATAGTTTTTGAAACTTCCTTGCCATTATCATCATTCCCACCTATGAACTACATTTGTTTCTGGAGACATATTTTTTATATTGTGATGTAAAAACCAAGGAAATATTTTTTAATGAAATATAAATTAGGCTCTTGAATTAAGTGAGAGAACTTTATGATATTATTAAGTAGAAAGCTGGATCCTTCCTCAAGGGTGACTCCATATATGTGAAAAATAAGAAAAAAATCAAGAAAGTTGCAAGTCAGGGTTTATATAATGTTGGTCATGAGGACAGTTGAGCAATTTTAAAATGAAATCCTTTCTGTCCTTTGATGACCTGACTCTTGCTTTATGTCCTGAATCTCAATAAGTTTGTAGGCAGTCTGTCATGTGTGGAAATCTATTTGAACAGCTTAGCATAATATAATATTTCTTGAGACAACCCAGGCTGGTCTCAAACTTGCAATCTATCTGCCCTAGTTACCAGAGTGCTCAGATTATAGGTATGAGGCATGTACCACCACACCTGGTTCTAAGGTATGGCTTTTCATAATATTTATCATTGTTTTAAGGGTAAACAGTTTCTGATCTTTGAAATGAGCAATGTAAAAAGTATGAAACTGATGTGAACTGAGGAGATGGAAAATCACATTGTATATTTGAGGGAAAGCAAAAGCAAATAGAGCAGGATGAATTTGAAGAAGTATAAGAGAGGTAGGCAGGACACATGTAACTTAAGATCTTGTAGGCAAAGGAAAGGAACTTTGGATATAAGATGGTAATACACTCTTCAGAGGATATTGAACACAAAAGAAATAGAATTTAAAGATCATTTAAAAAGACTGGAATATTTCATGTTAGTATGTTGTCACAGACAAAAGTGAAAGCAGACAAAAGTGAAAGCAAAGAGGTAGTGAGAATGATAAAATAATATTTTGGAAGTAGAGTTAAAAATTATTTAAATATATTGATAAATAATGTGTGAAGGACAGAGCAATGAAAGACCTAAGACTTAGTAGACAGTATAATTTAATGAGATAAAGAACACTTAGGAAAGAAGAAATTTATTGAAGAAAATGAAAAATTTAGTTTTATAAATACAAAATTGATCTAATTTTAGAGATGTAAATTACCTACATACATAAGATCCCTTAATTATTTTTCTACTAATTTCAAACACATGAATTATCTTCAGTTTTTTCTGAAGTATTACATTTTTGTAATGCATAATGCATATTTTTGTAGATTTCTTTTCCACCCTTTTTTGTTCTATACAATTTTCAGTTTATTCACTTTAAAGTTCAGCTAAGGCATTTTTTTAAATTTTATTATTCATATGTGTACACAAGGCTTGGGTCATTTCTCCTCCCTGCCCCCACCCCTTCCCTTACCACCCACTCCGCCCCCTCCCTCTTCCCCCCCACCCCCTCAATACCCAACAGAAACTATTTTGCCCTTATTTCTAATTTTGTTAGAGAGAGTATAAGCAATAATAGGAAGGAACAAGGGTTTTTGCTGGTTGAGATAAGAATAGCTATACAGGGAGTTGACTCACATTAATTTCCTGTGCCTGTGTGTTACCTTCTAGGTTAATTCTTTTTGATCTCACCTTTTCTCTAGTTCCTGGTCCCCTTTTCCTATTGGCCTTAGTTGCTTTTAAGGTATCTGCTTTAGTTTCTCTGTGTTAAGGGCAACAAATGCTAGCGAATTTTTTAGGTGTCTTACCTATCCTCACCCCTTCCTTGTGTGCTCTCGCTTTTATCATGTGCTCAAAGTCCAATCCCATTGTTGTGTTTGCCCTTGATCTACTGTCCACATATGAGGGAGAACATACGATTTTTGGTCTTTTGGGCCAGGCTAACCTCACTCAGAATGATGTTCTCCAGTTCCATCCATTTACCAGCGAATGATAACATTTCGTTCTTCTTCATGGCTGCATAAAATTCCATTGTGTATAGATACCACATTTTCTTAATCCATTCGTCGGTGCTGGGGCATCTGGCTGTTTCCATAACTGGGCTATTGTGAATAGTTTCCTTTGAAAAATATTCAGCGATCAGCATTTCATGAATATTTTCCAGTGCTGTAACATTTAGCACACCGTGAATACATTTATAGTGACACTCATTAAATAGGTTTCCAATTTTCTGAGTCCATCTATATGTATCAAAGCACCAAAGGTAGAGAGCAATTTTATTATTCAATTTGGTAATCCCAACATCTATATCAAGTAGTTAGACCCAAAAGATGATCCATACACACTTTTGATTGAGTGAAGACACTTAAATAATAAATTAAACTAAGGAGCAATGTAACTTACTTTGCCTTCTTGAACCTCATACAGAATCTGAAGAAGAAAGAACTTTTTGTTATATTCTTCATTGTCTATATTTCTACCATGGTGTACAACTGCATGCCATGACTGAAACTATCCATTAACACATGGGCTTGCTGATGTTCTTTATTCTTGCTTGTTTATCACTTATGGATTTATTTCTCTGCTATTTTCTGCAAATTGATTTCAAAATTGTTCTTTAGGAAAAATTCCATGCTATACCAATCTTATATAATCTGCTTTATTGCAGAGCACATTTTTAGTGGATGAGAGGCTATGGCTTATGGACAGTATCTTTCTCTCCCCTTCCCCCACCCCCTCCTTTTCCCTCATTAAGACAACATTGTTGATGACTGATATATGATGATTTTGCAATTCAATTTCTGAAACATTAGGAGAAAACAATATTTCCAGTCCTTGAGCTAAGAAATAATCTCTATCAGATCCCACACAGCAGTTCTCTGGGAAAGAAATGAGCGTTCATGGGTATGTTCTTTAATTTCTTTTTACACTTATTGGAAGGAACCCAGGACCTAGTGCATGGTAGACAAATTCTGAAACACCAAACTACTCTCTCAGATAATTTTGTATACTTTAATGAGTATCCATTCAATAGAACTTTCTGGAAAATTAGACACATAGGATTTTCTTGTCATTTTGAGTTTGCAAAATATTCACTCAAATGCTTATCATCAGTACAGTCTAACATTTTGCAATTTTCCACAATCTTATATTATTTTAAATAAATTTTTGAACATCTAAACTCAAACCTAGCTTTTGCTTATGATTTGGTCTGTGACCCTATACTTACAAATAGCAAATATTTAGTGAACAGTAAACATACTCTTTATCAGACATGAGAAATTGATGATTTTTACATTATTTATCTTTATAACAACATGATGAATAAACACATAAGGATACTTAGGCCTGTGTAGAAAGTTGATCCTTTTATCATTATATAGTGTTCCTGTTTACAACTGATAGCTGTCTTTTTCCAAAGTCTACTTTATCAGAAATTAATATTTCTTCAGATTTCTTTATTGCTTTGTGGTGTATCTGTCTCCATTCTTTACCTTCTTTCATGTAGTCCATCACTGTCTTTATTTAGTATATTTCTATCACTCACAGTAAAGATAATTAGCTATATATTTGGTTACATATATATAAGCATCCTGAGTTTTAGTTGATTTATCTTCTCTGTTATGTTTTTCATTTTATCTTAATCTGCTTCAGTGATTTTACTTTCGTCAATTTTCAAATTTTATTTTTCTCTTCTTTATTTACTGATTATTTTTGCATCTTTAAAAAATCTTCCTTAGTGGCTATACTAGAGCTTTTAATATTCTTTCAAATCATATGGCAATAGATTAAAATAATGTCTGGGGCTGGTAGAGTGACTCATGTGATAGAGCAACAGTTTAGCAATCCTGAAGCCCTGAGTTTAAACCACAGTTCAACAGAAATAAATGCATCCTTTCCTTATAATAAAATGATCTTAGAAAAGAATATCTCAGTGACTTCCTGTCAATGAAGAGGCTATGACATGTTATTGCTGTCCTTTCATTCCATTTACCATAAGCTGTCAAAGGGGGTAAGAGGTGATATGATGAAACTAGAAAGGCTTTTTACTTCTAGAGTATTATATAAAAATAAATGAGTAAATGAAATGAGGGGCATTATTCAGGATATTAGGTCAACACTCTGCAAGACTATTAAGAGCCTGAGAAAAAGGAAGGATTGAGAAGTCATCACAATTGAAGGAAATCAACCAATAGGTTGATCAGATAAATGTATCTAATCTGATGCCCTGGAATTGAGAGATACTGTTAATGAAACTACTGGTGAGATCTAAAGAACAACTAGAGTTCAGTAAATAGGAATATATTAATGTTGGTTTCTGAATACAGACAAATTAACCTTGGTAATGTAAGTTATTAGCAATGAGGAAACTGAGCGAGGGTTATACAGAAAAGGTATATTCTTTTTTATCTAATTATTTTTTATTATTGTGCTGGGTGGGGTACATTGTGACTTTTACAAAGTTCTTCCAATCTATCAAATATATCATACTTCAGTTCATCCTCTACATTATTCTCCTTTATCTGTTCCTCCCCAGATTCCTGGAATAGTTTCAACAGGTATCATTTTTTCATGTGTTCACAGTAGTTGTGCTATATTCTTCCAACATTTTTGTGAGTCTAAAATTATTCCAAAAGAGGTGCTTTTTAAAATTATTCATAATTTTTTCCTAAAAATAACCACATTTGATACATGATATAATTATAATAATGTGAATATTATAATTGATTTTACAATAAAAATAAGTTTTATCAAACTACTTTGCATATAATATTAACATTTTTATAATACAGTAAAATAAAGAACATTACAGTGATCAACATAAAATCAGAGCAAATGCAATTTACACTTGAACTCTGAGTATTTTTCTCGTCTTTATTCCTTGTACTTTCACATATTTGAAGTGATACTGACTTTGTGACAATTTATCTTCTATATCATATTTATTGTGGTACATTAATATTTTGTTAGATCAATAAAATTCATGATGTACAGTATTTTTCCCAAAGAAATATCAACATATTTTGAGATACATTAAAAAGACACAGTGAATATCTTTTTTCTAAACAATTTATTATAAAGAATATGAAATATGTTTGCATAATAAATAATAGCATGTTTCTATGCTCAATCAATTTAAAACAGAGAAAAATCAAGGTTTTTTGTATTATGAAATAAAAATTGCAAAAAAATTGTCATTTACAGAACTTTCACCTCTAACATTGTAACTTGTGACTTTTCAGAAAATAATTTTTCATCATATACCCTTTATTATACTTTTCAAAGTAATAATTTGCCAAGTTATTCTCGTCTGTAAAACTATTTAAACCTTTCATTATTTTTCTGCTATTCATCTTTTATATATGTTATCACAAGAATGATTATGACTCTTTATTTGCAAATTCTAACATTTTCTCTGCATTTCAATGTTAATTCTATCAATATTGTCCTATTACTTAGTTCTTTCTTTCTGGTGACATCTGCTCTATTTTTTGAGTTTATTTAGTAATTCATCTTATCACATTTCCTTCTGGTTAGTCTAGGATGTCTTTTCGAAAGACCTTTTTTTCAAGATACTTCCCAGATGGTTTGCCATTGGTAATCATTGCCATAATTTGTGTTACAGTGTTTTTTATATTGTAATTAAAATTTTTTATTATAATACCATTTGGCATTCTAAATGTTTTTCTCCTGTAAGCAGTAAGATTTATAGGTGCTCAATCGAATGACTAATTATTGCCCTACTATCTCTGGCATTTTTTGGTTTATTTTCTTTAGGGTTGTTTTTAATTTTCAGCAGTAGGTTAGCAATGAGTATGCTCCCAAATGTCTGAGTAACTCGTTTCACACTCCATGTATGATTAATGTATTTCCAGTGGGAAGGCAGGAAAGCTGGTACTTAGGAACCACACTGAACCAGATTTATTATTATAACACTGACTTCTTATTGCACAATGAATTTCTAAACACTACTGTAGTTCTTTTAGGTAAAGACACTACCATAGATTAAAACTCATTTAATTTATAGACTACAATTTCTCTTCCATGGAGAATATTTCTTAATGTAGTCTGGACATTAATCCTGAAATCTATGTTAAAAATATAATTAAAAACCCTTTTAAATATTATGTTTCATTACTCTATCCGCATTGTCTTAATTGCTACAGTGTGAATTATTCTTATGAATAGAATTATTATTCTATTCACACTATCTAAATGAACCATATGTAATCTACATTTTGGATTCATTTTTGTACTACATAGTTAGTATATGATAAGTTGTTACTTTTAACCCCTAGGTCCAATTTCTTTCATTCATATAATAACACCAATGGAATAACTAATGTGTGAGATAAATTTCGAGCTCTGCGATTCTACATATAACTTTCTTCCTTTTATTTTAGCTATTATGTTGGACAACACACTTTTCACCTGGCATTTTTCATCTCCCTGTTTCTGTGTGGAGAGTAAG
This sequence comes from Castor canadensis, assembly GCF_047511655.1. Lineage (NCBI taxonomy): Eukaryota > Metazoa > Chordata > Mammalia > Rodentia > Castoridae > Castor > Castor canadensis. Next base: position 185,684,671 of record NC_133386.1, on the reverse strand, counting down.
GGATTGAACAAAGGAAGAATGATGATGTGGAACAGTGAGATTTCTTTATCTTCAGGAAACATGGTAGACGATCTAAATTAAACAAAGATGAAGGTCCAAAAAATAAAAGTGATAGGATAGCCACGCTTAGAAAAGGATTTGTGTCTTCCTTCAGCTGAGTGATTCCTTAAATAGAAAAATATACTGATACATAAAACAAGTAAAAGCACATTACCATTCCTGAACTAGCAGCCACAAGTACAGCAGCAATGTTGGTATCAGTACAGGTGCTATAATAATTTACATTCCATCATTGTATTCAAGAATTCCCTTTTCTCTATTTCCTCACTAGCACTTGTGTCAACTTTTGTATTTTTGATATCATCCATTCTTACTGCGGTAAGGTTGTAGTTCATTGTGGTTTTTTTGATTTCCATTTCCCTGATTTTTAGTCATTTTCAGCATTTTTCAAGTATCTGTTGTCCATTTGTATATGTATTTTTTAGAACTGTCTATTTAGACCTAGTTTCCAGTTTAAATCAGGTTATATTTGTTTTAACTTATTTTTGAAAGTCCCCTCTTTATTCTTGATATCAATCATTTTACATATGTATGCATAGCAAATATTTTCTCTCAAGTCTATAAGCTGTCATTGCACTGTACACTTTGCTTTGCAAAGGCTTCTTACTTAGATACAATCCCATTTGTCTATTTCTGCTTTCATTCCACATGCTTTTGAAGTCCTCTTGAAAAAACCCTGACCCATTGCAATGTCCTGAAGCATTTGTCCAGTTTTCTCCTAGTAATTTCATATTTGAAAGTTGATTTGAATTGAGTTTCATAAGTGACACATGTATGTCAAGCTTCATTCTTCTACATGAGGATACACTATCCTTTCTTGAAGAAACACTGTCCTTTCTTCAATTGATGTTAATACCTTTGTGGAAAATCAGTTGGGTGTATATGTGTAGACTTACTTCCAGTCCCATTATTCTCTGTTTTTGGTCTATGTGTCTGCCTTTAGGTCAGTAATATGCTGTTTTGAAGATTATGTCACCTTTAAACTTTATCAATTTTACTTTCTTTTCCAATTTGGTTGCCCTTTATTTCTTTTTCTTTCCTAATTCCTCTAGCTGGAACTTCTAGAACTATGGTAAATAAAAATGTTGAAAGTAGGCATCCTTTTCTTATTCCAGATCTTAGATGGAAAGCATTCAGCTTTTCTCCATTCAACACAATGTTAATTGTCAGATCATTATAAATGGTTTGTATTATGTTGTGGTGTAGTCCTTGTATGAATAATTTGTTCAGTGTTTTTAACATGAAGGGATGCTCAATTTTTGTCAAATATCTTTTCTGCATTTACTGAAATGACCATATAGTTTTTATTCTCTACCTATTGATATAATGAATTGATATGATTATTGACTTGCGTATATTTACTTAATGTATTTGAGTCTTTGTTCTTTTTTTCTAAGTTAGCTAAGGATTTGTCCATTTTGTATACCTTTTCAAAGCACCAGTTCTTTGATTCTTTGAAATTTTATATCATTTTTCAGTAGCCCTTTTACTCATTTCTGCTTGATCTTTACTTCTGCTCTGATCTTTATGATTTCTCTCCTTTTACTAATTTTCAGTTGAATTCATTGTTGTTTATTATTACCCTGAGATTAAGTGATAGGTTGTCGTCTGAGGTCTTTCTACTTTTTTGATTCTGCCATTGATTGATAAAAACTCCTTTCTTAGTACTGCTTTTGTTATATACTATTAATTGAGTATTTTGTGTCTCCATTTTCTTTGTTTTAAGATTTTTTAAAATTTCTTTCTCAGTTATTTTCTTGATCCACTGGTTATTCAAACTAAACTGTTTAACTTCCATGTGTTTGCATAATTTCCCATTTTTTTGTTATTGAATTTCAGCTTTGTTGCATTAAGGTCAGTAAAGATATATAATATGATTTCAATGTTTTACTTTTTTAAGTATTGTTCAGAAAGAAAACATGGAATACCCAGGAAGATTAGTCTGTTCTCACAAGCCTCTCCCTGGGCTAGAGGTATTACCAGATACTTGTCCTTAATTATTGGCTTGTCATCTGACTTTGCAGGGTTCTGCTTACTTCTGGATAGTCACCATAGATGGACCATTCTCAGGCTTCTATGTTATATCTGTTGACTAAAGTTGCCAAGTTTATCACACCCTGAGCCCACAAAACACCAACACCAACACCACAACACTTAGGTAGAACTAAAGCCTACACTTCTTTGGGATGGCAAATTGCTAAAGTGGACTTTTGGCCAAAGACAAGTGGAGGTCACATGTCTTCCTCTGGCACTGTAGCTGATCTGGTGTATTGGTTTCCAGGAAGACCTTGAGAAGGACTCTGTTAGGGTCTTTTCAGTGTTATGTTTTATCAGCTCATCACTAAGTTCCAGAGATAAGTCTTTTCTTTACTATCCTGTCCTACCCACAGTGAAACATGATCTTGCAACAACACTATGCTTCCTGATGTTAAGGGAGACTTGGTGAAGGCAGACCTTGGCCATCTGAATTGCTGTTAAGTTGAGTCAAACTTGAGTCTCACAAATGCCTGGCCTTCACAGTCTCAGTGATACATTGAGGCCCATACCACAGTTACAGGTGGTGCTATCAAAAATATGAGTCTGTCCTACTGGGGCATAAGTTTCTGCATGATGCCAGAATAGTCTAAAGCCTCATTTCTCAATGATGACTTGATGATAGTTGTGTTGCCTGAAGTGGGGAAAAGGTAATGGAAACAGTCCTTTGCCTGCAAAACTAGTGCTAAGCTGGGCTATGTCTGAGTCTTGTAGCTTTAGGGACCTACAAAGTGTTGGGAAAAGGCAGGTGTTCTCTAGGTCCACTCAAAGCTACAAATGATAAGGGTATGAAGAAATGCAAGTCTGTCTGTAGGTTTACAGGTTTCTGCCTGATGGGGGAGTCAGTTTAGAGGCTCTGTGACTGAAAGCTTGCTTTTACAGAAGATAGCCTACAATTAGGCTCTGAGATATAATCTTGAGCTAGTTGCCCAAATGGTAAAGGCAGATTGATTGCTGTCTGACCTAATGCATTTCTCAAAGCTCAGATATTGGCCTGTCAGTAAGAATATGTGGCTTTGCCCAACACTGAATTTCACCATGGCAAGAATTCTGGGTTTCAATTCTAAGAACTAGATGTAATTCATTCTCCCTCTCCCAAGTAGGAGGTGACTTTCTGCATGCTGGGCTGCATGCTTGGGTTGATGTAGGAAACTCATTACTCCCTTCTTTGTTGGAATCTCAGGACCTACACATGAGAGCTTATTTGAAAATAACTAAAGCAAAATGACTGGGGACATGACTCGAATAGTAGAGCTCCGACCTAGTAAGTGCAAGGTCCTAAATTCAATCCTTGGTGCAGAAAAAAAAATGTCCCTTGCACCTACTTTTGTACCCAAACTATCTTTGAGTTCCACAGAAACTTCTAAACTACTTCCAGGCTGATATTCTTGATAGCCCTGAAGCATAAGTAATGTGCTTCTATCATATGAGTAGACTTCAGATGAGTTGTTATTCTTAAAATTTAGCAATGAATAGTATCTTAAATTACTAATAAATTCTTATGCAATTGGATAGGACTTATAAAATCATCCATTTATAACAATTTTTTAAATACACTGTTTACACTATATGCAGAATAAAATAATGTATCAAGTTTTCCTATAAATTTGCTTGATATATTTTGTATATATTAAGCATTCTGAGTAGCTCACAAAGAGAATCCTACAAAGATCATCAAGCAAGTAGAATGTCATCTAGATCAATGTATTTTGTGATTGCCTAACTATACAATATCATACTTTCCCCTTTACATTTATGATTGTTGCTGTTTGCTCTGTTACATTGCATTATTTCTGATGCAATAGACACTATCCCTGACCTATTCTAAAAACCCACAATGACCACATGCTATAATTACATGGCTACACTCTTCCACTACACAAGAAAATGTCTACATTTCTACACTTAAAGAAAAATTCAAACATTCAATGGAGAAAATAGTACATAAAGTCAAGTAAGATAAATTGTGAATTAATAACTATCCAGAGCTAATTTTCTTTTGGAATTGTAGTATCTAGAGATTTGGACAGCTCTACAAAAAAAAAAAATCAGTTAAATGTGTGAAAAGCCCTAAGACTTGAAATATGTAAGAAGAAGTTCCTGGCACTAATGAAAAATAGTACGTCTTTTCCTTAATATTAACATGATTATGAAAAAGAAATAAGTGAATCCAGGATAATCTACATGAAATTAATGTAGTCATTCTTCTGAGAAAAGACAAGAAAGAAATATCTAGCAAAGGGAATTGAGGCACCGAGCTAAGATTGAATCATGTTGCTGACAAATATAGGAGGAAGCTGTAACTGGAGTAGTAGTGCCTCTCTAAAACAGGAAGCAAATGATGGAAAGGTGTTTTAAGGGACCTAGAGTAGGTTTGATATCATTCTATCACTTTTGGGAACATACAGACTTTTGTCTTTTTTTGTATTTTATATACTGTCTATTTTATTATTAATGCTATATTGTTATTAATATAAGATATTTTAGACACTTGAAAGAAGTAAATACAGTCAAAAAAAAGAAAAAAATACTACCTTCGAGTTTAGTTGTGTAATAATTCATTTACTTATTTGTTGTATGTATGTCATTGCTAGGAAAAAGAAACATAAGGAAAAAATAATGTATCGCATAATTTTTTCCTGAAAAAGCATAAACACATAGGGCAATAGTAATATAAGAAGAGGAAAGGATTTTGAAATACTTTTGTTCTGTTTAATGTTCAAAATCTTCCTGAATAAGACTCCATTCACTATGTGATTAGTTACCAGCATGTGGTTAGCATCAGAGCAGGGACATTCTAAGCAGAGAAGAGAAGAAGAATACAGCTCCAGAAGTGGGAGAGACTTTAGAATGTATCCTCACAAAGAGAAACAGGGAGAATGGTAGAAAAGAAGAAAAATTCCTTACATTAGTAACAACATTCCCTGTTAAAAAGTTTCATGTGTTAACCAAGATAATCTTCCATCTTTAAGAAACGTTAATACCTAGCCAGGCATGGTGGCCTGTATCTGTAATCCAGCACTCAGGAAGCAGAGGCAGTATGATCCTAAATTGGAGGCCTACCTGGGTGAAAATGAGAACCTGTCTTGAAAAAAAACAAAATAAATCAAAAGGAATATAATACCTTAATAGTACCTCATTTCACAGACAGTATGAAAATGAGGCTTTTATAATTACTAGAAATTGCCAACACTCAAAGATAAAAAACCAACAGAGGCAATCAGTGCCAAGGTCCCCTTTTATCTCAAAGCCTGTCATCATCACATTATAATTTCTTCCAGCATAGGGAGTTCTGAGATCACAAATCAGCTATGGGGCAATTTCAGAAGATTTCTGATTACAAGTGAGAAGGGTGGTTCGTACTGCATAGAAAACAGACTAATGTAATTTTTCAGTGAGAGGATTTATGTGATTAAAGATAGGTATTTTTTTTCACATTTTTTGTGTGCTGGGAATTGAAACCAGATCCTTCCATGTCTTAACCATGATTTCTACTACTGAACTGAAGTCCAAGCAGAAAAACGTGCTTCAGAGGGAAATTTCTTGCAGTCTTCAAACCTATTTAGTCAAATGTGAAGTATTTCAGCCATCTGCCATTGGGACAGATTCCAGTCCCAATAACAGTACCATGTTTCTTTGACTCAGGTAACATGAGAGATCAAGTAATCCAATTCCCTAAGCAAAGCTTATCTTGTTTTCGTGACTTTTTAAATAACTGTTCTGGGGACACAGGCAAAAAGCAAAACGTATCTCTCTTTATTTACTTCAACTCTGAATGTGACATTCCCAAACATACCTTCCTCATAGCAATTTTCATTTCCATGTTTCTCAGTGTATAGATGAGAGGATTTAGCATGGGGGTGATTACAGTGTAGAACACAGAGATTCCCTTATCCTTATTCTCACTATCGGTCGGTAGGATATATGTATAAATACAGGGCACAAAAAATAAAGCTACTATCATTATGTGAGAACTACAGGTTGAAAGAGCTTTGCGACGCCCTGCAGATGATCTTTTCTTGAGATTATATAAAATGAGAATATAAGAAGCTACTAGCATAGTAAAAATTATGACTAATCTTAGCAATCGCTAAGATACTAACAGCATGAATATCTTTGCAAACAAGTTTCAAAAGAGGCTTGACATCACACATGTAGTGATTTATCTGACTAGTACCACAGAAAGGCAAATTGAGTACTACTAGCAGCAAAGCAACAGAATGCCAAAAACCAAGTACCCAGGCCATGACAATCAGCAAGTTACACCTCTTCCGGTTCACGATACTCATGTAGTGCAGCGGCTTCACAATGGCCACATAACGGTCGAAAGCCATGGACACCAAGATGAATATTTCCACACCTGCCAACCAATGAACAGTGAAGAGCTGGGTCATGCAGTCATTATAAGAAATCTTTCTACTTGCTCCAGCGAAGTCTCTGATTAGCCGGGGAACCTCAGTGGAGGTGCAGCAAAGATCCATGAGGGAAAGGTGGCATAGAAAGTAGTACATTGGCTGTTCCATTAGATGGCTGAAGGTGACTGTGAATAAAATGATGAAGTTCCCCATTAAGACTGCCAGGTAACAAAGCAGGAAGAAGAAAAAGAACAGTAGCTCAATTTGCTTGTTTCCAAAAAGTCCCATGAAAACAAATTCTGTGACATTTTTCTGTTTTTCCATGAAGTCCAGGTAAGCCTACAATACAGCAAAAATTTAACTCATCTGAAATTATCCAGCACTTAATAAATCTTTAAAAGTCTTTCTTTAAGTTTTGTAGAGATTTTTAAATTGGAAAAAAGTAGTTGTAGCGGATTTATTACAAGGTTAATCTTTGAAGCCCTTTATATATATGTATATGCACATACATGGCATCTTTATATTTGTAATGATATGCAATGAAATCACACTTATGCCTGGAACTTTCATAAATATTTTACATACATTTGACTTTCATATAACCCAATAGGTTCTGCTTTCATTTCATGGGGACAAAGAAATGGGAGGGGTCACTTAATTATACCAAATTATGAAGATATTATATATCAGACTTAAGATATTCACCTATATCTGTTTTCTGATTCCACACTCCTAATAGCTATGTCACATTGCCCAGAGCAAGTGGAATTACAACTGTTTTTCAGCCTGAGTATATACAGGGAGTAGAGCACATTGCACACGCATAATCTAATTCTATAATACTAAGGAATTTCCTCTGATCTATTTTACATGTGATTCATTTATAAAATTCTAATTTCACAGCTAACATTTCATGCATTCAGTGGAACTGATATTTATTTTTCAAAAAACTATAATGCTCTTAATCATACCAAATAAATAGCCTGGATACATTAACCAGAGTTCCAGTGCTTCTCCATGGCATGCTTGATCAGGTTCAGGAAATGGAGAGGCTGAAATTACAGAATTTGAGGCAGCTATAGCAGACATCTAAGAGGAATACAATTTATTATTGTATAAAGCTTCACCTTAATCCTAAAATTACAAAAGCATATTTTAGCGATAACTGATGACACATTAGAAACATTTTAAAGAGCTATTCATTTTGTGGTGTCACATTGAGAGACCTAATAAGATTCTTAAGAAATGATCTGCTTATTTAATCAGACAATCAGAACACTGAAGCCATTCCTATGCTGGGCATCTGGGACAGAGTGTTATTATGTTGAAACTTTCACCATTTGCCAACATGTAAATATCCTCCTGAGCAAAACCATGCTTTATCTAAAATAGTGTTCATTTCTATGAATTTATGTTCTTTCAATGGAGCCAGACAGGGAGCAATATGATGTTCTAACCAGATCCCTGTTGAAAAAGCATAAAGATGAACTCCCATCTCAGATGCTCTCAGAATCTCTGTTTTTAGAGCTGAGAAATTCATTCTCTCTAAGCCTATTCCTTCAACTGGTAAGTGGAAGTAATGCTGCTCAGGGTACCTGCCTTATCCCCAGAGCAAAATGAGTTCATATACATATGTATGAGAAAAGGGGCTTGCCAAGTCCACAGGACAGCCCTACTCTCTGAAAATGTTTTGGAGAAGAACACACTCTGCCAGCATTTTCATCTCTTAAAGTTTTCAGTTGCTATGGATTTTGTGTTCTGCCACAAGAAGAAGAAGTAAATAACACATATTAAACAAATATTAAATATACGTAAGGACCCATGGATATGAGTACAAGTTTCTTCTGGATTGAAGTGTTGTGGAATGATCTGTGAGTTGAATAAAGAAAAGGAATCTATGGACAGCTACTCATAGAAATTGTAGAAAAGCTAGAAAATTAAAACCATAGTAATTGTGAATCTTAGTTCAAAACATTTCCATGATGTTGACATAAACTCAGAATCTCTTCAACTATAGATTAAGTACTATCTTACTTACAATGATCAAATATTATCTACAAAAGCACGGAACTATGTGGACAAAGATGTTTCAAAGCAGTGTCCATAGAGTCTGTATTCGTGATTCTTAAATTCCTTCTATTTTGTAATCCTGAAATTCTACTCTCCCTCTATCCCCTCTTCCTTCCTCCCCCATGCCCCACACCCCATATGCACATATTCATAAATACACAGGCCAATAGAAGTGAAGAATATTTAGTCCATTTGGTTACATACCTTTCACTTAAAGTCTCTAGCAGGAATTCTTCCAAAATTTAAGATATCAGTGAGGAACTGTTTCCACAGATATCTTGACTGCTGTCAGATAGAAAGAAAAGAAAAGCATTGACATATAATTCTTGGGAAGTTGATATTTAACTAAGTTCATGAGAGTGTATGGATAGTATGAAACTCCATCAAAGAGAATTGTATCATGTTCTATTTCTTTCAATATTTATTATATATGTAATAATGAAATGGAGTGATATATGCTTATTTGATGCATTTGGGGTAAAATATATAAGTCAAATATTAAGCAATATTGTTTTCTGGTCTTGGTATAAAGCACTTTTCATTATTTACACAGTTCATACTCACCATGACCCACTGAGGTAACATTTTTGCTTACATTTCAAATAAGGATATTACAGTTTAATCTTGCACAAGCTCTAAGACGAAGAACTTTATCTAATCTATGTATGTATGTTTCCAAAGTTCATACATTTTTTACAATGCTCAATTGCAATTTCACAATTCTTCAAACCAAAAATAGCTCTATGGATGCATTAATGGGAATATATTGAATTAAAAGACATAAGAAGACTCAAAGGAAAATCTCCCATGGGCATTTTTTGCAACAAATGCATGTGTAGCTATAATTGTGAAAGTAAAGCAAAGATTACTAAAGTGGTCATAAAGATGAATTTGAGACATTCATTAATCTCTTTCAGGTATAAGTAATAAAAGATTTCCCTAATATCACAGTACTGATGAAATATTATGAATGCTTTCTTTTTCCTCTGGAGAACAATTTCATTAAACACTGAATACACTGATACACTGATATTTATATAATCTATTTAATAAATGAATTATTTATCTTCCAATTATATGTGTTAAGAAGGTATTATAAGGTAATTATCAATGTATTTATCAACATTATCATCAGAATTATTGCCTTTATAATAGTGGATTAAAGCTATTTAAGTATGATCACTAGAAATTTATATGTCATGACTACTAATTTCTCTTATAGGTATTAGTTAGTGTTAGAGTAATGGCTTAAAATTGGAAAATACTATAATATAAAATCTATTTTTTACTTATTTTCATGTTTTTTTTTTTATCCTGTCTTTCTTTTTGAGTAAGAAAAAGAAGTGTCACCAGAACGTAAATGGCAAAGGTCATCTAAATCATAGCTCGTAATTCATAACAGGTATTCCTCACTTGTCTTTGCAAGTTGACTCTACAGGTTTATTTTTATTTTGTATTGTACAAAATGATGAGCTTCATTATTGCATTTCCTCACATGTATACAATGTACTTTGATCCTATTAATTCCCCATCACTCTCCCTTATCTCTATTCTTCCTCCTCTGACCCCTTAACCCAAAATAGTTTCCAATTTGAGTTCATGTCATTTTGTTTGTATATACATTTGATTATATTTATGGATCTACATTCTCCATGTGATGGAAACCATGAAATATTTGTCTTCCTGAGTCTGGATTATTTTGGTTAATCTGATGATCTCCAGTTAGATCCATTGTATAACTTGCTATGTGAATTATGGTGTAATAAACATGGTGTGCAGATATTATTATTGTATGCTGAACTTACATTCCTTCAGGTTTTGCCACAAAAGTCATATACCAGAATCATACAGTTCTATTTTTAGTTTTGCGAAGACATCCATAGTGATTTCCAAAGTTTTGCACTAATTACATTTCTACCAATGGTTCATTAGGTTTCCTTTTTCCCTACACTTCGGTCAACATTTTCTGTTCTTTGATTTCTGGATGATAGCCATTCTGACTTGCTAAATTGGAATCTCAATGTTACTTTGATTTACATTTCCTTTATCACTGAAGATGTTGAATATTTTTTCATGTGTTGATTGGACATGTGTAATTTTTCTTTTGACAACTCTCTATTCAATTAATTTGTTTATTTATTAATTGGATTATTTATTCTTTTTGGCATTTAATTTTCTGAACTCTTTACATATTCCTAATATTAATAATTTGTCAGATGAATACTTTTCAAAGATTTTTGTCTCTTTTTTTAAACTAGCACTTCACTCATGTAATTGTTTCTTGCTCTCATATCCTGAGTTATTCGAGTCCTTTTAAGGAAAGGATGCTTGTGCCTTTATCATGAAATGCTGTCCCTATATTTTCCTCTGGTAGTTTCAGTTTTTCAGATCTTACATTAAAGTATTTGATCTAATTTGAGTTTGGTTTTTACAGGGTGAGATATGAGGATATATTTTCTGTCTTCTACAAATTGATATCTGATTTTTGTACACATCATTTGTTTAAGAGGCTGACTTTTCTAGAACATATACTTTTGGCACCTTTTCAAGAATCAGATGGTAGTAGATGCATGAGCTTATTTCTGTGTCTCCTATAATGCTCTATTGGTTAAAAGACATGTTTATTTTTATGCCAGTGGCATCTGTTGTTGCTAATATAGTACTGTAGCATAAGTTGAAGTTGGGTATTATGATATCTCCAGCATTGAACTTTTTTTCAGGATTTCTTGAGCTCTCCAGGATGTTTTGTGCTTCCATATGTATTGTAAGAATGTGTTATTTCTTTCTGTGAAAAATGTTATTGGAATTTTGATGAGTGTGGTATTGAATCTGTACATTATTCTTGACAGTATGGATATTTTTACAATGTTAATTCTCCCAGGTAAAAATAAGGAATGTTTGTCCATCTTCTAATGCCTTCTTCACTTTCTTTCCACAATGTGATAGTTTTCATTGTATTGGTCTTTCACCTCCTTGGAGAGGTTTATTCCTGAATGGATTTTAAAGCTACTGTGAATGGAATTGTTTTGTTGAATACTTTCTTAGCCTATTCAGTGTTGGTATTTTTATTTTATAATTCTTTCTCATTCATTTCCACTTTCCTTACCCATTCTGAATACTCACTGTATCCTACTTAGCATATTCATCTCAGTAAGCCCAGGGTGTCACACATTCCTGTGCTTTTCCTATAGCTGTTCACATCCTCAAAATAATCTGATACTACACCATCATTAAATTATAGAATTTGACATGGTGGTCACTGTTCAGTGAAATTGTGGAACTTGTCTGATACATTTCCTTTATAATATAGCCTCAATCAGTATGAAACATTAGAAAATCCTACATGAAGAAACAAATAAATTAATCTTCACAATGTAAGATTTCAGTATTCCAGTCTGTATGATGAGTCAAGTTGTCATTAAATTTGGAAGATTATAAAATATCTCAACAATATAATTTAAAATTTTCATGAAGCATACATAAAATTATGCTTCTAACAATTAATAACACACTAGTAAATATTTGGAAAAATGTTGTAATTAAACCATTAAAATATCCTCAAAATATTTATGGAAGTGACATTTTTAAGACTTTACTATAACAAATGCTACATGTAGATCTAGATTTAATATATGGAGTTAGAGAAATAGAGACAACAATAAATGTATATGCAGTATGTGGGAATTACACTGTGCTCTACTAAATATAAATTTATTGAGAAATAAATCATAGGGCTGGGGTGTAGTTCATTGTTAGAGACTTGGCTAGCATGTCAAAAGGCTGGGATTCAATCTCAAGCACCACACACAAAAAAGAAAGAAATCAAGATGGAATTTTTAAAATTACCTATAATGGAATAATAAGGATCATCCTAGATAGTAGTTCAGAGGTTAGAGAAATATTCTTGTGATTATAAGTAAATATGTAACTTTTATAACTCATATGGGAAAAGATAAATTTGAAACACTCTACCATTGAAAGAAAAGAGAGTACACAAAACTGAGAAGAAAATAATTAAAGCCATAGTGGAATTTAATGAAATGGAAAAATAAAATAAAAAAGATAGGCAAAATTGGATATTGGAAAACCCTTTTAAAAAAGGTAAATTTTGAGAGACATGTGTAAAAACTAAACATAAAAAGTGAAATATATTAGTGAAAGGGGCTATATAAACTGGTAAAATGACAATACTATATAACTATAGAATGTTAACAACTAAATGTCAATGATTTGGAACAATTAATAAAAAATGATTTTCTAGGAGAGTAATTAAAATGACTGAGTCAAAAAAGACCTGCAAAAAGAAATTAAGCTCTAAAGAAACTGAATTAGTAAAATTTCCATAAAGAAAACATCAGCTCCAAATGGACCTGTAAATTTTTACCATATTAAAAAAAATAATATCTTACTCATATAACAAAGTTTATGAGTAGTAGAGAAAAAAACCAGTTATCATTCATTCATTTTACAAGACTCTTGTTACAAGCAAATGGAATGTATTACTGATTCACTTCTTTAAGGAAGACTGTGAAGAATCTTAATAAAATATTATCTAATCTACTCAGTATATAGAAAATAAATGTCCATTACCAGGTTAATTTTATATCTGCATTTTATAATGTTTTAGAATTATAAAAATGAAAATCATTATCCAGAATCTAAACATTAGACATTAAAATACTCTTTAATAAATAATGCCTCTTTAAAAAATTTAACATATGCAGAAAAAGGGACTCGACTAAACATTTAACCTTTAAGTATTTGTCAACCTAAACCTCGAAGTATATCAACAATACAAATGAACCCGGGTAACACTAAAATCGTATTATTAAAAACATCCTACAGTAAACACATTCCCTTTGAAATCGAGAATGAGCCAAGGATGCCCATTTCCATCAACATGTTCATTCAACATGGTAGTACAAGTCTTCTCAAGCACAGAGGCAATAAACACCAGACATTTAAGAACTGGAAAGAAGAAATAGAACTGAAAGGTATTTGGACACAGCATCCACACAGAAAACCCTAAGAATTTATGGATACTTTAGAAATAGGAGAGCAACAAAATGAGTGATCATAAAGTTAACCTACAAAAGCTCATTACATGTCTACGTGCCACAAATAAGCATTTAGGAATTCAAAAACACTGCATAATTAAGACAGATGTCACTAATTTTACTATTAGGAAATATAGTATCAATTAACAAATACTACTTTAGCTCTGCTGATAATATTTTACTGTGTGGCTATGTGATATTTTTCTTACTAATTAATGTTTATAGATTTTAGATTGTTTACAGATTTTAGCTATTACAAACAGAAGTTTTCATTAACATTTATATGCAAGTCCATATATATATATATATATATATATAATTATTCTTCAGTCAATACCTAAAGGTCCAATGACTGACTGGGCAATATAGTAAGTGTATGTTTAGCTATTTAACTTTCCCAATAAGAGTGTAAGAGAATTTCAGTTACTTTGCATTTTTGCTAACACTTTCCAACTTCAAGCCTTTTAAATTTAGACATAATATTAGGTGTGTAGCATTAATAGAAATCAAATTTCCACTCAACTATATACTGTTGATGGCTAACAGTGTAGAATTTCTTTCATGTTCTCATGTGACTTTATATATCTACAGTAGAATGCCTTTTGGAAAATTTTATCCATTCTCTGTTAAGTTGTTTGTACACTTAATGTGGGGCTTAAAGATTTGTTCATGGATTCTGAATACAAATGATTCATCAGATTTATAATCTGCAGTATTTTCCTCCTTCTGTGCCATCTTAACAGAGCCTTTTGAAGAACAGAAGTTTATAATTTTGATAGTGTTCAATGTATCCACATTTTAATTTTAGGTCATGATTTTGGTACCAAATTTAGTAAATTGTTTCCTCACTCAAGGTCACAAATACCTTCTTCAATATTTTCTTACAGAAGTTTTTACTCTTGAGATTTATATCTGGATCTGAACACCATTTTGATGTTTTTAAATACATTTCTGCAAGGTATGAATCAAATAACTTTTTTGCATGTAAATACTGAATCACTTCATGTAGATAATGCATCATTTACTGAAAATATTTTTCTATACTAAATTGTTGTTGGCCTTTATCAAAAAGCAATTGGTGATGGCCAAATCTATACATTTCTGAGTCCTTTGTGATTCTATCAATCCACTGATTTTTTTTCCTAATTGCCCCAAATTTTGAATATTTAAAGTTTGTAATGGTACATAGGATATCACTTACCAGAAATCTTATACATACTTTGAACTATTCATCCATGCTCAAATATTTAAATATAGCTCATTCTACTCCCCATTTCCATGAATTTTTTTCATTCATATTTTTCTTTCAGTTTCTTATTTCCATTTTTTGTTCCTCCAGTTGTCTTGGTTGTTCTTTTGAGTTTTCAATAAATAGCCTATGTGAAATCTAATTTGTATTTTTACTCCATTTACACAATTCTAATAATATCCCTGATCTTAAACAAGAAAATTGCTACTCTTTGATGTGGTATACATACACCTTTATAAAATTTTTTTTAGATACTAGCTAGCCGTATTTCCTACCAGGTTCTATGGTATTTTATCATTTAATATTGACTACTCAAGTTTATGGTGCTTTTGCATCATTACAGTATTACTGGTGTCCTTCATCCTGACGATAAATGGAAAGATTAAAAAGATTTCATATTGCTTATTTTAAACTAGTGTTAAAACCAAAAGTGAGAATTAGGAATATCTACATGGAAAAAAATTCCTTACATATTTTCTTTGGCTCATTTAATCCTTGTCCACTCTGGAAGCAAGCAAACTGTTACATTACTTACTATATGATCAGTGGATTCGTGGACTTAGACTTGGAGCTATGAGCCAGAGCTGGCATGGAGCATATACAGAGAAATAAAAATTAACAAATGGACAATGAAGTGTATATATGATATAACAGAAGGAATGGACTCTGACTACTTACATTAAAGGCAAAGGAAATGGGTGTCTCTTTTCCAGTAGGGAACACCTAGGAAGGCATAGAAAATAACCATAGAGAACCAGACAAGAAAAAAAAAGGAGAAAAAAAGCTGGAACCAACACAAATATCAAGAAGAGAAACATCAAGAAGAGTAAAGCTGTTTTTGTTCTGGGGGTAGGTAACAGTGGGATAGGGGAGGACTTAAGTAAAGGTTGAAAGAGGGTGAATATTATGGATATATTTTGTATTAATATTTGAAAATAGAAGAATTAAGTCTGTTGAAATTGTTCTAAAAAGGTAGGAGTAGGAAGGAGGTAGAATGATGGAGGTGGTAAATCTAATTAAGATATATTATAATCACATATGTAAATATCATAATGTTCCTCCTGTACAATTATTATGTGCTAATATAAATATACATATGGGACACAGACTATCATTTAAGATTCAGTCCTCAATAAATTTCCAAAGATGATTTTTATAGAAAGAGAAAACTAACAAATTCTTACAGAACTACAAAAGAGTCTAAAAACAATGTGATCTTGAGAAATAAGAACTAAGCTGAACAGACCAGACTTGCTGATTGCAAAATATACTTCAAAATGTAGTTTACCGTGCATTATGCTACACTCATTAAAATATACACCATAGACCAATGGAATAGGATAGAAAGACAGGAAATAAACCCATTCATAGAGGGTCAATTAATCTTTGGCAAGGGTGCAAAGAACATACAAGAAGGAAAGGATTGTCTCTTAGAAAAATATTGTTTGGAAAACTGGATTATGCATGTGTAAAATACAAAATTAGAACTTTGATAAATAAAAGCAAGAAAGTAAAAATTATGTCATTAACGAAATTTAATATGCTGTTCTCACGGGTTTCATTTTTTTTAATTTTTTTTTTGTTTAAAATACTTTAATAATCAACCACCATCACTATGTCCTTTAGCCTTCCATGCTCCCACTGGCTCTCAGAGTCCCCCTTTTACAATTATATTATTGATTTTTTAGGTTTAGATTCCACATATCACAAAATTCGTGCTTTGTTTTTTTGAATCTGGCTTATTTCCCGTAATATGATGATCTTCAGTTCCATCCATTTTCCTGAAAATGACATCATTTTGTTCTACATTATAACTAAATAATATCCCATGGTGTATTCTAAACAACCCATGTTCAGATCAAGAAAGGGGAATCTCCTATGCTTAAATTCCAAATACAGGGAAAACTCCAAGAATGGCTAATACTCAAACAAATCTTCCCAGAATTCTTGCTTTTAAGGCAATGCATTTCAGTTGAAGACATAATGAATTCCTGGGAAAGAAAGCACAGCTACAAGACAAATTCCCTGTGTCATATGGGAAGTTCTATAAATATTCTGTACTACTAAAGGAAAATGTTAGTTTGTTGTAGTTCACATATCCAGAGCAAGAGTCCTCATGAGTGGAGTGACTCATTTGAATGTTTCCTCTCCCACCTTTCAAACTCCTTTCTTGCAGGACCAGAATCCAGAAACAAAGATCACTTTACCATAGTGTATCAAGTGAATCAATACTAAATCCAAATATTGCCTTTCTGTGATGACATTGTTGGAATTTAGGAGCAAAAGAAAGATATATACTGATGAAGACATGTCTTTACCAACTGTTAATTTGATATTGAATTATGTGAAATCTCTTTTCAAGTGTATAATTTCTTTCATATCGAAATCTTCTAATACCAATAAGAGACAACTTTAAAATTGGGCCTGAAATGTATGTCAACACCATCATTAAAGATCATCTAATACTACTAAGGTAAGTTTTCAAGAGTGCTGATACTTATTAAATATTATTTTGATGTATAGTAATTTTTCAAATACAGCCAGAGAGTATTTCATCCTCATCCTAATTTTTCTACAGATAGTTGATGAATATCTTAACCTAATTTAACACTGGACAATTTGAAACTTACAGAGATGAAACAGGTTATGTGATCTAGGTCTCTAAAACCAGGAACTATTATTTGGCCAAGAAATAACTTCTTTAATATTTAAGATTAATCATGAGGATGAAATCAAATTATAATTATACCATACACAAAAGCTCTAAATATGAATATTTAAAGACATGAATCATCAGCTATTGAGTCTGAGCACAAACATGGAAAACTCTGAGATCAATTGCTATAGATAAAATAAGTCTATGTGACATCTCTTAAAGTAATAGTGGACATGATTTCCCTAAGTTTATTTCAGGAGTAGATGTTTCTACATGTTATTGATCATACTGTGAATTACACTTCTCTGCTGAGAGCAAACGTGGCAATCAAAAGAAAGGAAAGTCCTATTTGTGTCTTTAGCACTGTAGTGGATGTGTTCATGTAACAATCAATTCTCATAATAACTCATGAAGTGTTCTAACTTTATAAACATATGATGAAGCAAATGTAGAGAGATCCAGAAAATGTAGCCATGTTAAGACTAATTATAAAATAAGTATGAAAATAAGTAAAATACTGCTAATATTAACCACTTAATAGTTTCATAGGGAGTATTAAATCAACAAGTGTCTGCCAAAAACACTTGTAATTCAGTGTCATTATATAACATTGTTTGTAATATTAGTTCCAGAGATCCCTAAAACACATGAAATAATACCAACAACATAGGGTTTTAAAAGTACTACAGTGAATTATGCATGTAAAGCACTTGATAGGATTTAATACACAGAAAACATGCTATTTTATTATTGGCCACTACAAAGTAATTAACTTTTTCATCCATAATAATGAATTATGATACACTAATTCTTGCATCATTTCATTACATTTCAATCATAAGCATGCTGAAATTCTTTACTTCAACTGTTATAAATATCATGTTACTGAGGTTCCTGTCTCTGGCTTTCACGTTTTGCTAAACATCAATCTGTTTCTTCAAAGACACAAAATCGTATTAGTAGTCAATTTTGTATGTTTACAAAACTTCTCATGTATATACTCTTTGTAGAATCTTCAACCCGCAGGCAATTTGAGTATTCTTCAATAACACAGAACCCTTTATATCTTATCAAAACAAGTAAGAAGACTTCAAAACTTAATAAAAACTACACATCTACTATTTGATAGAATTCAGAAGTCAAATTCAAGGTTTTATTAGTTTATTTTCAGGTATTAAAATTAGCTTTAACAAGCAATATTTGGAGAACAGAAAGAACATGATAGAGTTTGTTCTGGGACTCACAGAGAATCCAAAGATGCAGAAAGTCATATTTCTGTGTTTTTGGTCATCTACCTCATCTCTGTGATAAGAAATGGGCTCATTTTGGTCACCATAACTTAAAAGTCCTTTGTTTGGATCCCCTATGTACTTTTTCTTGGCCTACCTCTCCTTTATTGATGCATGATACTCCTCTGGCAATACCCCTAAGCTGATTGTACATGCACTCCATGAAAAGAAGACCATCTTCTTCAATGGATGTATAACCCAAGACTTTGGGGAACATTTCTTCACAGGTGCTGAGGTCATTCTGCTTATACTGATGGCCTATGACCACTATGTGTCCATTTGCAAGCCCTTGCACTATACAACCATCATGAACTGGTGAATTTGTATCTTGCTAATGGGAGTATCATGGGTGAGAGGTTTTCTTCACAGAACCATTCAGATCCTGTTCATCTTTCAATTTCCCTTTTGTGGTCCTAATGTCCTAGATCACTTCATGTGTGATCTCAACCCTTTGCTTGAACTGGTCTGTACTGATACCCACACTGTGGGGCTCTTTGTTGCTACCAACAGTGGACTCATCTGTGTTTTAAACTCTCTTTTTACTGATTTTCTATGTGGTCATCCTCTGTCCCTGAGAAATCACAGCTTGGAGGGGAGGCTCAAAGCTCTGTCTACCTGTGTCTCCCATATCACAGTGGTTGTCTTATTCTTTGTGCCATGTATATTTGTGCACCTGAAACCTGCAGTTACTGTATCCATTGATAAAGCAGTTTCTGTATTCTACAAGGTCATAACTCCAATGTTAAATCCCTTAATCTACATCCTGAGGAATGATCAGATGAAAAATGCCATTAGAAAAAGGTTTAGTAGGAAAGTTACTTCAAGGGACAAATAAATGTGCATGATACCAACATGATTTCAATTGAAGAGAGAAAGATCATTTTTAATTTTGACAATAATGAAAAATTACTGGAAAAAAGTATGTGTCAAATTCATGGAATCTGTAGTGAAGGAGGCCTACATAGGTGTGAAAAAAAACTGGGCAACTTAAACCAGAAGCACTTTTCATATTTGGAATATTCTAAAGTATTTTGGCTTATTTTTTAGTTTTATAAATGCATGTGGACCAAAAACTTTTGTTTTAGTAAGAAATAAATAATTATTTATTTATATCAAGCAACAATTGCTATGACTTAAAAGAATTAAGCACTGCTAGTATCCCCATTTTACCATGAGAACACTTAACAAAATGGCAAGTTATATTTGAGCAGTAACCATAATGTGTCCTATATTCTACACCATAATATTAACTCCTATGTTATACCTGACAGGTACAAGTAAAAGATCAGATAGCTATGCTAGCTTTTGTTTTTGAGACAAAGTCTCTGTTAAGCACATTGTATATATCAGTTGAATATTTCTGTCTAAAATTCCAATAATTTCCTATATAACAGGGTATATTTTTATATATCACAATTGACTGTAGTTTTTTAAGAAATATTATGATATGTGAGCACTTTAGGGCTTTAAAAACAATGCATAACTTATCTTCTGAGTAAGAAGTAGCAAAGTTTCAACATATTTCTAAATTTTCTGGTAGACTTCAGAACCACTTTGTATTGTTGATATAATCCTATGTTAATAACCCCATCAGAAAGTCAAAAAAAAAAAGAAAGCTCAAATGTCATACAAGAACACCTATATCAAAAGATAGCCAAATCTATAAAACACTTGTATGCTAACAATATTTATACCTAGCAGCACAGAGTCTATCACCTGATAAATACTAGATGAAAAGATAATAGTATAAATTTGCATAAATAAATTAAATAGTGTGTAACTAGAAAAAGAGATTGAAAGAAGATGGAAAGGTTTTCTAACTATCAGATGAGAGTCTGAGAGTTCAAGATAGTTATCTAAGGAAAAGCACAATTTGTTTTTACTATACTGTAAGCTGAGGAATGACGAGGGATTCTGAGCATAGTAGTTTCTGAGCATATGAACAAAGATTTTTACTTTCATATTTTTTCAGGAGGATTTACTTAACCTTTGAAGATGAAAGGTTTATATTTTTCTGCTATATTGTATTACATTTCATTATCAACAGCTGTTTTTAATAGCTTGTATCTCTGTTGAAACACCAAGAAATATGATTAAATATTTTTTGTTCAATTCTTCCATCATTAAGGACTATTGACAATTTAGGTGCATCAGCAATGAATAAAAGGACATCTAGGATATTTCTCCATAGACCTTGCAATCCCATTATAAAGAGAACAGAAAATTACTGCTGATTTCTTATAAATAGTGTCATGGACAGAATACTTCAAAATCATATAAGAGAGACAGCAACAATGGTCTGGGAGGAGGATTCAGGAAAGGATTCCTTGATGGAAGGACATAAAACTGGCATTCAAATGATAAAATTGGGTCAGTAAAGTGAATGGGAAAGAGGGTAGGCCACAACAGTTCTAGATCAGAGAGGAGACAAGCCCAAGAGATGAAAGTATATGCAGGAAACCTAATCAATTCAACACAATTTGCTATTAGTTCATTTATCTGCTATATAAACTTTTACTGAAACACCTTTGAGTTCAGGCACCAACTGAACACTAAAGTTATGACAAACACAAATTGTAAGACATGAGACAGAGAGACAGGAACAGACAAATTCAAAAAGCTCTCATAAGCCCTTTAAAGTTTAATGATAAAGACAATGGGGAAAACATTGAAAGAGTATTTAAGCTTGACAGTGTTGCAGTTAGAGTTCAGTTTTTTTTTTTAATTTTATTATTCATATGTGCATATAAGGCTTGTGTCATTTCTCCCCCCTACCCCTACCCCCTCCCTTACCACCCACTCCGCCCCCTCCCTCTCCCCCCACCCCCTCAATACCCAGCAGAAACTATTTTGCCCTTATTTCTAATTTTGTTGTAGAGAGAGTATAAGCAATAATAGGAAGGAACAAGGGTTTTTGCTGGTTGAGATAAGAATAGCTATACAGGCCATTGACTCACATTGATTTCCTGTGCGTGTGTGTTACCTTCTAGGTTAATTCTTTTTGATCTCACCTTTTCTCTAGTTCCTGGTCCCCTTTTCCTATTGGCCTCAGTTGCTTTTAAGGTATCTGCTTTAGTTTCTCTGCGTTAAGGGCAAAAAATGCTAGCTAGTTTTTTAGGTGTCTTACCTATCCTCACCCCTCCCTTGTGTGCTCTCGCTTTTATCATGTGCTCATAGCCCAATCCACTTGTTGTGTTTGCCCTTGATCTAATGTCCGCATATGAGGGAGAACATACAATTTTTGGTCTTTTGGGCTAGGCTAACCTCACTCAGAATGATGTTCTCCAATTCCATCCATTTACCAGCGAATGATAACATTTTGTTCTTCTTCATGGCTGCATAAAATTCGATTGTGTATAGATACCACATTTTCTTAATCCAGTCGTCAGGGGTGGGGCATCTTGGCTGTTTCCATAACTGGGCTATTGTGAATAGTGCAGCAATAAACATGGGTGTGCAGGTGCCTCTGGAGTAACAGTCTTTTGGGTATATCCCCAAGAATGGTATTGCTGGATCAAATGGTAGATCAATGTCTAGCTTTTTAAGTAGCCTCCAAATTTTTTTCCAGAGTGGTTGTAATAGTTTACATTCCCACCAACAGTGTAAGAGGGTTCCTTTTTCCCCGCATCCTCACTAACACCTGTTGTTGGTGGTGTTGCTGATGATGGCTATTCTAACAGGGGTGAGGTGGAATCTTAGCGTGGTTTTAATTTGCATTTCCTTTATTGCTAGAGATGGTGAGCATTTTTTCATGTGTTTTTTGGCCATTTGAATTTCTTCTTTTGAGAAAGTTCTGTTTAGTACACTTGCCCATTTCTTTATTGGTTCATTAGTTTTGGGAGAATTTAGTTTTTTAAGTTCCCTATATATTCTGGTTATCAGTCCTTTGTCTGATGTATAGTTGGCAAATATTTTCTCCCACTCTGTGGGTGTTCTCTTCAGTTTAGAGACCATTTCTTTTGATGAACAGAAGCTTTTTAGTTTTATGAGGTCCCATTTATCTATGCTATCTCTTAGTTGCTGTGCTGCTGGGGTTTCGTTGAGAAAGTTCTTACCTATACTTACTAACTCCAGAGTATTTCCTACTCTTTCTTGTATCAACTTAAGAGTTTGGGGTCTGATATTAAGATCCTTGATCCATTTTGAGTTAATCTTGTTATAGGGTGATATACATGGATCTAGTTTCAGTTTTTTGCAGACTGCTAACCAGTTTTCCCAGCAGTTTTTTTTGAAGAGGCTGCTATTTCTCCATCGTATATTTTTAGCTCCACTGTCAAAGACAAATTGGTTATAGTTGTGTGGCTTCATATCTGTGTCCTCTATTCTGTTCCACTGGTCTTCATGTCTGTTCTTGTGCCAGTACCATGCTGTTTTTATTGCTACTGCTTTGTAATATAGTTTGAAGTCAGGTATTGTGATACCTCCTGCATTGTTCTTTTGACTGAGTATTGCCTTGGCTATTCGTGACTTCCTGTGTTTCCATATAAATTTCATGGTAGATTTTTCGATCTCTTTAATGAATGTCCTTGGAATTTTGATGGGAATTGCATTAAACATGTAGACTACTTTAGGGACTATCGATATTTTTACTATGTTGATTCTACCAATCCATGAGCATGGGAGATCTCTCCACTTTCTATAGTCTTCCTCAATCTCTTTCTTCAGAAGTGTATAGTTTTCCTTGTAGAGGTCTTTCACATCTTTTGTTAGGTTTACACCTAGGTATTTGATTTTTTTTTTGAGGCTATTGTAAATGGAATTATTTTCATGTATTCTTTTTCAGTTTGCTCATTATTAGTATATAGAAATGCTAATGATTTTTCTATGTTGATTTTATATCCTGCTACCTTGCTATAGCTATTGATGATGTCTAGAAGCTTCTGAGTAGAGTGTTTTGGGTCTTTAAGGTATAGGATCATGTCATCTGCAAATAGGGACATTTTGACAGTTTCTTTACCTATTTGTATTCCTTTTATTCCTTCTTCTTCCCTAATTGCTCTGGCTAGGAATTCCAGTACTATGTTGAATAGGAGTGGAGATAGTGGGCATCCTTGTCTGGTTCCTGATTTTAGAGGGAATGGTTTCAGTTTTTCTCTGTTAAGTATAATGCTGGCTGTAGGTTTGTCATATGTAGCTTTTATAATGTTAAGGTACTTTCCTTCTATTCCTAGTTTTCTTAGAGCTTTTATCATGAAATGGTGTTGGATCTTATCAAAGGCTTTTTCTGCAACTATTGAGATGATCAAGTGGTTTTTGTCTTTGCTTCTGTTAATGTGGTTTATTATGTTTATTGATTTTCGTATGTTGAACCACCCAGGCATCCCTGGGATGAAGCCTACTTGGTTGTGGTGAATAATCTTTTTGATGTGTTGCTGAATTCGGTTTGCCATTATTTTGTTGAGGATTTTTGCATCAATGTTCATTAAGGAGATTGGCCTATAGTTCTCCTTTTTGGAGGTGTCTTTGCCTGGTTTTGGGATAAGTGTAATACTGGCTTCATAAAATGTGTTTGGCAGCTTTCCTTCCCTTTCTATTTTGTGGAACAGTTTAAGGAGGGTTGGTGTCAGTTCTTCTTTAAAGGTCTGATAGAATTCAGCAGAGAATCCATCAGGTCCTGGAGTTTTCTTTTTGGGGAGACTCTTGATTGCTGGTTCAATTTCATTTTGTGTTATAGATCTATTCAGGTGATTAATTTCCTCTTGGTTCAGTTTTGGATGATCATATGTATCTAGAAATCTGTCCATTTCATTAAAATTTTCAAATTTATTTGAATATAGGTTCTAAAAGTAGTCTCTGATGATTTCCTGGACTTCCATGGTGTTTGTTGTTATCTCCCCTTTTGCATTCCTAATTCTACTAATTTGGCATTTTTTCTCTCCTCATTTTAGTCAGGTTTGCCAGGGGTCTATCGATCTTGTTTATTTTTTCAAAGAACCAACTTTTTGTTTCATTAATTCTTTGTATGGTTTTTTTGGTTTCTATTTCGTTGATTTCAGCTCTTATTGTTATTATTTCTCTCCTATTTGTTTTGGGTTTTGCTTGTTCTTGTTTTTCTAGGAGTTTGAGATGTATCATTAGGTCATTGATTTGGGATCTTTCAGTCTTTTTAATATATACACTCATGGCTATAAACTTTCCTCTCAGGACTGCCTTAGCTGTGTCCCATAGGTTCCAGTGGGCTGTGTTTTTATTTTCATTGACTTCCAGGAACTTTTTAATTTCCTCTTTTATTTCATCAATGATCCATTGTTCATTAAGTAATGAGTTATTTAGTTTCCAGCTGTTTGCATGTTTTTTGTCCTTACTTTTGTTGTTGAGTTCTACTTTTACTGCATTGTGATCAGATAGTATGCACAGTATAATTTCTATTTTCTTTTATTTGCTGAGACTTGCTTTGTGCCCTAGGATATGATCTATTTTGGAGAAGGTTCCATGGGCTGCTGAGTAGAATGTATACTGTACAGAGGTTGGATGAAATGTTCTGTAGACATCTACCAGGTCCATTTGATCTATTGCATATTTTAGATCTTGGATTTCTTTATTGATTTTTTGTTTGGATGACCTATCTATTGATGATAATGGGGTGTTAAAGTCTCCCACAACCACTGTGTTGGAGTTAATATATGCTTTTAGGTCTTTCAGGGTATGTTTTATGAAATTGGGTGCATTGACATTGGGTGCATACAGGTTGAGAATTATTATTTCCTTTTGGTCTATTTTACCTTTTATTATTATGGAATGTCCTTCTTTATCTCGTTTGATCAATGTAGGTTTGAAGTCTACTTTGTCAGAGATAAGTATTGCTACTCTTGACTATTTTTGGGGGCCATTGGCTTGCTAAATCTTCTTCCAGCCTTTCATCTTTAGCCTATGCTTTTTTCTGTCAGTGAGATGGGTTTCCTGTAAGCAACAAATTGTTGGATCTTCCTTTTTAATCCATTTTGTTAAGCGGTGCCTTTAAGTCCATTAACATTAAGCATTAGTACTGATAGGTATGTGGTGATTCCTGTCATTTAGTTGTCTTACTTGTTTGAAGGTTTGATTGTGCATACCTAAATTGAGGTTACTCTCTACTTTCTTGCTTTTTCTTTTCCTGTGGTTTGGTGCTGCCTGTCTTTTCATGGTTAAGTTGGGTTTCACTTTCTGTGTGTAGAATCCCTTGCAGAATCCTTTGTAGTTGTGGCTTTGTGGTCACATATTGTTTTAGTTTCTGCTTATCATGGAAGTCTTTTATTACTCCATCTATTTTGAATGATAGTTTTGCTTGGTAGAATATCCTGAGGTTGAAGTTATTTTCATTCAGTGCCCGGAAGATCTCACCCCATGCTCTTCTTGCTTTTAATATTTCTGTTGAGAAGTCTGCTGTGATTTTGATGGGCTTACCTTTGTATGTTATTTGTTTTTTTTTTTTCTCTTACAGCCTTCAATATTCTTTCCTTAGTTTCTGAACTTGTTTTAATGATGATATGTCGTGGGTAGTTCTATTTTGATCTGGTCTGTTTGGTGTCCTGGAAGCCTCTTGCATCTGTATGGGAATATCTTTCTCTAGATTTGGGAAATTTTCCATTATTA
The DNA here is from genome assembly GCF_047511655.1 of Castor canadensis. Lineage (NCBI taxonomy): Eukaryota > Metazoa > Chordata > Mammalia > Rodentia > Castoridae > Castor > Castor canadensis. The sequence goes on along the minus strand of NC_133386.1, from coordinate 185,658,329 downwards.
TTTTGTTAAATATATTACACATTCCCTTCGCTTGCACCTCTTCTCCCTCTTCGATGCCCATGATTCTCAAGTTTCGTCTTTTGATGGAGTCGGTGAGTTCTTGCATTTTCTTTCACAGGTCTTGAGTTGTTTAATTAATAGTTCTTCGGTTTTTCCTTTAATTACCATTTCATCTTCAAGTTCTGAGATTCTGTCTTCTGTTTGTTCTATTCTGCTGGATTGGCCTTCTGTTTTGTTTTGCAGTTCTGTTTTGTTCTTTTTTCTGAGGTTTTCCATATCCTGGCTGTTTTCCTCTTTTATGTTGTCTATTTTTGTCCTGAGTTCATTTATCCGTTTATTCATCGTGTTCTCTTTTTCACTTTGGTGTTTATACAGTGCTTCTATGGTTTCCTTTATTTCTTTTTTTTTTTTTTCAAATTCTCTATTTTTGTTGTCTTGGAATTTCTTGAGTGTCTCCTGTACATTTTGGTTGACCCTATCCAGTATTATCTCTATAAAATTCTCATTGAGTACCTGTAGTATGTCTTCTTTTAAATTATTCTTGTGGTCTTCATTGGGTCCTTTGGCATAGTTCATCTTCATTTTGTTGGAGTCTGGATCTGAGTACCTGTTCTCTTCATTCCCCTCTGGTTCCTGTACTAATTTTTTGCTGTGGGGAAACTGGTTTCCCTGTTTTTTCTGTCTTCCCGTCATTGTCTTTGGTGTTGTTACTGTCCCTGTACTGTGTGCAATTAAGTATTTTCTAGCTTGTAATAATAACAATGGTAATATTTAGAATGGAAGGGTGAGCTGAGATGGAAAGCAAGAAGTTAAAGAAATGGGAAAAACAAATACACAGACTGGAGAGAGAAAACAGAACAAGGTGTCAGACAAGAAGATTTCAAAGGTATAAACAGGTAGCTTTAGTGTACTAATCAACAGTAAGCTGAACAGACATTAGAGAGACAGAGAGAGGATTGAAAATTGAAAATAAAAAAGGTAAGAATAAAAATAAAAAATAAGTAAATGAAAGAAAAATCTATTTATAAAAATGTATTAAAATAAAATGAAAAAATAGAAAAATTTAAAAAAACCAAAAACCCAAAAAAGCCTCCATGTTCAATGCAGTGAAGTCACAGTCTCCAATCCTGGAGATGGTGCCTCAGATGTTGTTCTATAGTTGTCTCATCAAAGGGGATGCATAAAGAAGAACAAAACTACACACACACAAGCACCAAGTGTCCCAAGTTCAAATGCAATACAGTTTTAGTAAGGTTTTCAGCTTGCAGGTGTAATTCAGTTGTTCTCTCATCAAAGGTAGGGAGACAATGAGAAAAAAAAAAAAGAGTTTGGAGACAGATCTGACAATGATTTCTGCAAATGTGGCTTGCCTGCCCACTGTTGTCAGCCTGCTGTTGCTGGAGGCATTGTTTATGCAGATCTCTGGGGTGAGCTTAACACTCACCTGGACCCACAGGCTTTGTTGCTCAGATTTCTCCAGTGCATGAGCCTCTGTTACAAGCTTTCCCCTTTCCAAGCACTGGGAAAGGTGACACTGCACCTGCATTCTTAGGCCTCCTTGTTTATTTACAGTTTATGTGAGAGGTGGGTCTTTCCCCCTCTCCTGTGCAGTTCTTCTCCCACCGCCACTTTCACAAGCTTTCCTGCTCCTGATTACTGGGCAGTGCTGCTGCTCCTGCCAGCCGCCATGTTTGTTTACAGCTCACGTGGGAAGTGGGTCTTCCCACTCCTGGTTCCTGGGCACTTGCCTCTGCTCCTGCCAGAGGCTCTCCAGCCCACCCGGCTTGTTTATTTACAGTCCTGGGAAGGATTCCCTTCCCCAATCTTCAGCGCTCAGGGCGCCCCACCCTCTTTCCTGCGTGTCTTATTTGTTCTTATTGCTTATTACTCAGTTTCTCTTTTTTCCTGGGATAGAGGTCAATCTGTCCAGGGGGCTAGGCTGTTCTGGCCCAGGCTTGCCTGTGGGAGTACCGAGGTACTGCGAAGCTCACCTGATCCGTGTCTTCCCAAGCCATCTGGGAGCGGGCAACTGGCGGCCTGGGGGCCCTCCTCGTTTCTCCATTTAACATGAAGTGGAGATTCTCTGCGCTGGCTGGAGGTGTGGAGGGGTCAAAGTTATGCCTTTTCTCAGTGATTATGCCTGCAAAGTGTGTCTCCAGCATCTCTCCAAGATTTCACTATAGGAGGCTTGCTTTCTGCTTCCTCCCTCTAGCCACTATCTTGGAATTCCCAGAGTTCAGTTTTATAATTGATAATTTTAGCAATGGTATAAGAAATAGCAAGCAAACAAGACTAGCATCATATCAGGATATTGTAATGGTCTGGGTGTGAAAGCTACTTACAAGTTCTGCTGATGAGGATGCAGATTGTGGTAGACACTGTTGAATGCAACTGAAATACCCACCATCAGGTCAGTACTCTCTTACACAAGCTACTGTGAGCCTAGGCTACTAACAGTTTGTCTTATACTTCTTTTGGCAACACCAAAAATATGGGAGCTTCAGTGGAGGTATTATTCCCAACATCTTAGAGTTCCCAGAATTCAATAAATGACTGTCTTGGGGTTTTGAAACGGTTGAGTCCTCTTGTCTCATGGTGAAAAAGTTCTGTAGTACAATATTTAGTCTAGAATATCTAATGCTCCAGGCTGAAGTCAGATTTTAATTGAGTATGTCCTTTTGCCCCCTACCTTAGTTAACATTAATACTTTCATTTACTGATAATATTCATGAATGTTTTCAATGCAAGTTCTCCATCTATAGAACTCAAAATGACTTGGTTCCCTAAATGTTTACAATATATAAATAAATGTTTTTAAATAGTAGTAAGATTGTAAAAGAGAGAAATCATCAAAGAGATCAAGTCCTGTCTTTCTTACCAAGTGAATGAGTGAATTTATAGATGGAACACAGGGAAAGATGTGTCATAGCAAGAGATAAATGAATCTCCATTTCCAGCAGAAGTGCCCTCTCACTACCATTAGCCCTGTGTGAAGGACTTATCTTACATTATCTGAGGAAGTTATCCAGTGTTCTTCCAAGGGACATGCCCTGCAAGACAATGCTCACTCTCCTTAGAATTCTCTGCATTTAGGCCTGCAACTAGACTCAAGTCCTAGACAGACACTAAATGAAGAGCAAAATGTGACCCATGAGTAGGTGCACTACACTTCAAAGAACTACACAATTTTTCTAATTTATGCAAAAATATAAGGAGTAATACATATTGATTGCGGGATAATGGTGGAACAAACATAAAGTTAGGTAAGGTCAGATTTATTGCTATATGCTCATTAAATTAAGGTTTTTTATTTCATGCTGCAGTTCAGGGATTTTGGACAGGCTCTTTTTCGTTAGTTGCCTGAAACATAACCCTAAAGGGAATCCACAGTACGTTAAGTAGAAATGTAGAGTCTTCCTGGGTTTAAAGCTGAGGAAGAGGTACAAAGACTCATGCAATTTAAAATGTTAGTGTTCTTTATTATTTAAGATGTACTCACCAAACCCAGGACAGCTCAATAAGGCATCTAAGAGGGTAAGTGATCAAGGCAAGTTTAAGTTAGGTCTACCTTTTGGTGGGCACAAGGGTCCTCAATTTGACTTGTTCATTACATCCCGGGTCTGGAATATAAAATTGGAATACATATGCTCAGCACTGGTAGAACCTCCTCATTGGTGCTTTCCCTTGTTAGGAAAGGCCAAAGGGAAGCCATTAGAGCTTGCTGTATCTAGTAAAATATAGCACCAAAAGGAGTACTGCATATTGTATTAAAAATATAATATTTTATTGCAAATATAAAGTGCATCTCTGTAGGGATTTCAGAGATTAGTGGTGCCAACAAAGATGGTTCCCAGCATCTATTCACTCAGTGCAACTATTTGGCCTGTGCAGAACACAGATGGTTCACTGAAAATGATAATGAATTATCCTAAGTTTAATAAGTCAGAGGCTCTGGTTGTAGCTGCTTTACCAGATGTTTTTCATTGCTTTAATAAATTAACACATTCCATTAACTGATATGTCACTAGTGGTCTGGCAGAGGCTTTTTCTTCCCTACCTGCCAAGAAAGACCACTAGGAACAGATTTGTTTCAGCTATCAAAGACAGCAATGCCCTTTCATGATCTTGATTCAGTAGTGTGTCACAGTTCTAGTCCTTTGTCATAGTTCAGGGCTTTCAAAGAGTTTCACATTCATTTCAGAATCCAACAGAGTCCTGTATCTGGATGGAATGGACTTAAGTTTCATTCTTCATCAACACTAGCTAAACTATGGCCCTGAGTACAGTCCTGAGACTGGGTGAGTACATTCACATATGAGACTCAGTTGCAATTAAGCATAGCATCACTGTAGTGAGGAAAGTACTACCTTTATCAATGTTACTTCAATCCCAGGCATCATAGCATGGGAGCAAGACACCATTCCCAGGGGTAAGACAAGGTAGTCATTACAGGACTGCCTTGGAACTCAGTGCTGACATGGTGAGTTCTAACCCTAGGCAGATCTTAATTAATGGCTGCCAACCCCCAAGCTACTGTTTAGGAACAGTCTTAGGAGTAGCCCTCATGTCAGGCAGAGACCCACAAAAACAGTCTACTGAATTTCTATTCCAGAGAGTGCCACTGGTGACTGCTTGTAGCAGTCTTGGGCCATGAGTTTGACTCATCATTAGGCAGCCCATAGCACAGTGGGCCTCAGAAGGACTGCATTAGTCTCACTGGGCTGTGGGCTCAGTGTGTGACACATCATTGTAGTGCAGTGGTCATGGCCACAGATGTGTCACAGGAACCTGTGGATGGTTCTGCCATGGTAACTTCAACCCAAACCAGAGAGGATTCAACAGTTCCTGAAGGTAGGCAAATTACTGTGAACAGAATGTTTCTGGCTGACTTATTCCCAGGGACAGGTTTGTTAGATGCTGCCCCAATTCAAGCTGTGCAACATACTACCTGAACATATGAGGTACCTCCATCACCTTCTAGCACTGAAACACAGACAGCACACCAACAACATACTTGTAGAAAACCTGTACCTAAATATTCTCTAGTGCTGACATAGAACTGGCTACATGCTTAGACAAAATATCCTGATTGATTTCCTGAAAAGACAAGTATGAACAAATCTAGCTTATAGACACTGAAATAAATACATAGCCCACCAATTCCAAGATGATGTTGCATACCAACAAGCATCAAGAGCTTTCAGAAACCATGACCACTCACAGTAGTCAAGACACCAGGCATTGATAAGATAGTAACCAGTATGCACAGAACTACAGAAAAAGTTAGATCAAAAAGAATTAACCTAGAAGGTAACACACACTCACAGGAAATTAATGTGAGTCAACTCCCTGTATAGCTATCCTTAACTCAACCAGCAAAAACACTTGTTCCTTCCTATTATTGCTTATACTCTCTCTTCAACAAAATTAGAGATAAGGGCAAAATAGTTTCTGCTGGGTATTGAGGGGGTGGGGGGGAGAGAGAGGGGGCAGAGTGGGTGGTAAGGGAGGGGGTGGGGACAGGGGGGAGAAATGACCCAAGCCTTGTATGCACATATGAATAATAAAACAATAATAAAAAAAAAAACTCAAAGCAAGCTTCAAGAGAATACAGTGAAATTAGGGAATAGTATGTGTGATGATGGAAGCATTTAATAAGTCAAAGAGATATCCTTGAGCAAAAATAAGGTATGTGAAATTAAAGACATGAGAGAAAGCATAAATCCTACATCAAACAGAATAAATATTGAGATTAAGTAGAGAATACTTAAAATATGTAGAGTTAAGAGAAAAAATAAATAGGAAGTACGACAACCTACTGAAATTTTGGGCTAGCACTAAAATAGCTTAATTTTCAAGCTATTCAGTGTCATGAAGGATTTTAAAATGCCAAGGCAAACGAAGCTTTTCAAAGAGATCATGTGCCAAAACTTCAAATACTAGAGAATTATACAAATGTCTAAGTAAGGAAGGTCAGATATCACTAGTCAGACTTAACTAAGTCTACTGCAATATATAGTATACATATATATATACATATATATATGCCTACTTACTTTCTATTCATGCATCCATCTATCTTATGCTCTAAAAAAACAAAAATTAAGCAAAAAATTCTCAAATTTGCAAGATAAAACAAAGAAATAACACATACGTGTACCTCAATTTTGCCTACAGCAAACTTCTCAGCAGAAACTATAAAGTCCAGGAAAGCATGGCAGGTAATTTTCAGAGTACTGAAAAATATCATCAACCATGTATAACATATCTCAAAAATCTTCTTTTTAGAAATGGAGGAAGACATGCCCAAGCAAACAAGAGCTGAGAGAACAAATCTGTGCAAAACATGTACTACAAGAAACACTAATAGCAGTTCTTCAAACTCAAAGGAAGAAATATTAATGAATAAAAGGAAAAGTTAAGAATTTGTAAAATTCATAATTAAGTGTAACAATGCGAATTCAAAGTGTCCTAATATTGCAAATATGGTGCATGAACCAGTAATATCATTACTATGAAACTTAAAAAGCAAAATGATAAGCACAATGACTACAATATCATATCATGTTAAGAGGTAGGCATAGAAAGATAAAAACATGGGATTTAAAAATGTGGGAGAAATAAACTCCAAACGGATTTTTTATTAGTATGTTTTCTCTCTCTGGTTTGTATTCTATTCTTTATGATCATGTTATATTGTTATCATTAGAAAACAGAGTCTCATAATCTAAAGATATTTTATAGGCCCCACTGCAAACATAAAAAAAATTTGTAAAATTTAAAGTAAAATTAATAAGCAAGCATTCAAAATACACTAGTCCAGTAAACTACTTAAGCATAAAGGAAGATTGTAAGTCAGACTATTCAGGAATAAATTCTATAATTTCCATGTATTGGTATAGTTTCCAATGTTTTCCTTGCTGATTTTGAGTTTTATCACATATACTTAGAAAATATATTCATCATGATTCCAGTTTTTTAAATATATTGATACAAGTTTTGTTACCTATCAAGCAATCTATTCTGGAATATATTCCTTGATCCATAATGAAAATATATAATCTGTAGTTTCTGTGCAATGTTCTATAAATATATGCTAGGTTTTTTAGATATGGGGTGAAATTTTTCTTAAATCTACTGCTGTCTTTATGCTTATTTTATGTCTGTATGTCTGTCAATTGCTATAAAATGAGTTCTAAATTACCGTGGTACTATAGTACTGCAATCATGCCTCCTTATATATTTATTAATAGTCAGTTTATATCTGTTACCTATTCTGATGTTGGGTGCATATATATTTAGAAATCTTATTTTGGTGAATTGATACCTTTATGAATATATAACAACCTTCTTTCCTTTTATTGTTGTCCAAAAGCTACTATTTTTGCATATGAATTTTATATCTGGCAATATTGTTAGGCTCATTTAGTCCTAAGAGTTCACTAGTGTAGTCTCATTTTCCTTATGTACAACATCATGCCATTAATAAACAGTAAAAATTTAAATTCCTCCTTTTTTAATTTGGAAGTGCTTTTCTTTTCTTTTGCATTATTACTCATGTGAGGAGTTCCAGAGCTCGGTTGAATATAGTAAATGAAAAGAAAATTGTAGTGTTAGTCTAGAACCTAGCAGAAAATTTCAAGCATTTCCCTGTTCAAAATGTGTTAGCAATAAGCTTATTTTACTACACATCCTTATATCCTTTACTTTCACATCTTATACTGTGCAATATTATTGATGCTTGATTATTCTCTTTTCCTTTCTCTCCCCAGGTTCCATAGAGTGGTTACGTTGTTACAAGCATATTCTACCACTAAGTTTGTATATGTATATGATAATGCTTGTTTTTGTGTATATGTTTATCTTTGGATCTGTCTTCCATGCATGAGAGAAAACATGTGCTTTTTGTTTTTCTGATCCTGGCTAACTTCCCTTAACATGATGTCCTTCAATTGAATTCATTTACCATCAAATCCCACATCATTATTCCTTGTACCTAATACTCCATTGTGTGTATATTCTACAATTTCATGATCCATTCATCAGTTATAAGGCTTCCAGAGCTTGGCTACTGTGAATACTGCTGCAATGAACATCAGAGAGTACAGGTGACTCTACTTTATCCTGTTTTACATTTTTTGGGTAGATGCCCAGAAGAGGTATTACTGCATCATATGGCCTTTCTATAGCTAGTTTTCTTCTTATACCTGAAAATAAAATTATAAGGAAGAACAGTGACTTTTTTTTTCTTTTCTCCTTTTATTTTATTGCTTTTGCATTTACTTACATGTGTATATATTGTTTGGGCCACCTCCACCTCACCACACCTCCCACCCACTCCTACTCCCCTACCCCCCCTACTTTTGAGCAGAACCTGTACCACCCTCTTGTTCTCCAATTTTGTTGAAGAGAAAACACAGGAGATAATATTAAAGACTTATTATTTTGCTAGTTTGAGGTAAAGAGCTATACAGAGAGATTCCTAGAGTTGCTTCCATGAACTTGTGGATTGCAACCCACGTTCATTAGTCTCTACCAGACCTCTTCACTATTTCCTTGTTCCCATTCCCATAGTGACCTCTGACAAATTAAGATTACTTTATTCACTCCTCAACAGGGAGCACATCACCCACATTCAAGTTTTAGTTTTCTTTCTCTTTCTCTATTTCTCCTGTGCATGTGCTCCCCTTAGTGTGTGACACATGTCCAATAATATTACTACATTTGTTTTGGCTATATAATCTGCATATGAGGTAGAACATGCAAATTTAGCCCTTTGTCTGTCCCCCTCAACCTCCTCTCTGCCCCACTTAAAGCAATTATAGGAGGTATTTTAGTTATCTTTCATATAGATATGTGAAGTCCATCAACCATACACCATCACCTTAATCTCTTTCCTTCCCCATCCACCCCAACTAGTACATCCCCCTGTACACACTATGCATATTCTATAGTCCTGGTTTTCATTACTAATTTTTGAGTTGATATTCTAAGGGGTGTCTCAATGCATGCCCACTGTGGGTGTGCTTTAGATTGGTCTGCTTAATACCTTTAAATACTCTCATTACCCCTTTACCTCCCACCCCCCACTTTTCAACAGCTTTCAATACACATCCTTATATCCTCTACCTTCACTTCCACCCATCTATAGCCAACTGATCTTTGACAAAGGAGCCCAAAACACATGATGGAGAAAAGACAGCCTCTTCAACAAATACTGTTGGGGAAACTGGATGTCCACATGCAGAAGACTGAAACTAGAACCCTGTCTTTCATCCTCTACCAAAATCAATTCAAAGTGGATCAAAAACCTTAATATAAGGCCTCAAGCTTTGAAATAACTCCAAGAAGCAGAAGGTAATACACTGGAACAGATAGGTATAGGGAACAACTTTCTAAAGAGAACTCAAAAGTCTCAACATCTAAGAAAAACAATGAACAGGTGTGACTGCATCAAACTGAAGAGTTTCTGCACAGCAAAGAAACAGTCCCCAGAGTCAAGAGAAAGCCCATAAATTGGAGAAAATCTTTGCTAGATACTCATCTGTTGAAAGACAATTATCCAGAATCTACAGACAACTGAAAAAACTCAGACCCCAAGAATCAATATGTCAGTGACAAATGGGCACATGAACTAAATGGGGAATTCTCAAAGGAAAAGGTACAAATGGCCAGTAAATACATGAAGAAGTGTTCATTATAAAAGAGATGGAAATCAAAACAACACTTAGATTTCACCTTGCCTTAGTTAGAATGGCAATAATCAAGGGTAATAACAACAATAAATGCAGGCGAGGGTGTAGTGAAACAGGAACCCTTTACAGTGCTGGTAGGAATGCAAATTAGTACAACCACTATGGAAAGCAGTGTGGAGATTCCTCAAAAAAAACCTAGAGATAGGACTGCCATATGATGCAGTAACACCTCTTCTGGGCATCTACCCAAAAAATGTAAAACAGGATAAAGTAGAGTCACCTGTACTCTCTGATGTTCATTGCAGCAATATTCACAGTAGCCAAGATCTGGAAGCCTTATAACTGATGAATGGATCATGAAATTGTAGAATATACACACAATGGAGTATTAGGTACAAGGAATAATGACATGGGATTTGATGATAAATGAATTCAATTGAAGGACATCATGTTAAGGGAAGTTGGCCAGGATCAGAAAAACAAAAAGCACATGTTTTCTCTCATGCATGGAAGACAGATCCAAAGATAAACATATACACAAAAACAAGCATTATCATATACATATACAAACTTAGTGGTAGAATATGCTTGTAACAACGTAACCACTCTATGGAACCTGGGGAGAGAAAGGAAAAGAAAATAATCAAGCATCAATAATATTGCACAGTATAAGATGTGAAAGTAAAGGATATAAGGATGTGTAGTAAAATAAGCTTATTGCTAACACATTTTGAACAGGGAAATGCTTGAAATTTTCTGCTAGGTTCTAGACTAACACTACAATTTTCTTTTCATTTACTATATTCAACCGAGCTCTGGAACTCCTCACATGAGTAATAATGCAAAAGAAAAGAAAAGCACTTCCAAATTAAAAAAGGAGGAATTTAAATTTTTACTGTTTATTAATGGCATGATGTTATACATAAGGAAAATGAGACTACACTAGTGAACTCTTAGGACTTAATAAGCCTAACGATATTGCCAGATACAAAATTCATATGCAAACTAGTAGCTTTTGGACAACAATAATGAATGATTAGAACCAGAAATAAAGACAGAAATTCCACTTACAACAACCAATTAAATACTTAGGAACAGATTGAGCTAAAGAAGTAAGGCAAGAAGTGAAACAAAACTATAAATCAGTGATGAAACTGATGCACAGATGACACACGCAGGAATTTCAGGTGTTCAGAATTCTTGAGTCCACTACTTTATTTAGGTTTTTTGCGGTTACATGATTGGCAATCACCCCATAGCTGATTCCAGCTAGGGCTGCAATTAATGCTGTTATACATAAAACTATTAAACTAATCTCCCTTTTATCCCTTTGGGAAATTGTTTCTGTTCATTGGGAAAATTTTATTTGTTGTATTATGCTATTATTCCAAAAAGAGATACACTCAGGATTAGGTATCAGTTGGGCATTTGACCAATTTCTTTGAGTATGGTTTGGGTGTAGACATGGAAGCCACCATACCTGGTTCTTTTTCCATGACCTCCCTACAAAGAGATTCCTTCCTCAAGGCATATACCTTGGGTGTTGTTAGCTTGGGCCTGAGAAGTGTCTCTTTGAAACAGGTAGTTGGGGATATTAAGGCAGCTGTATAGAGGTATAGAGTGTTCTTAACCATGTTGTATATTTTCTTAAGATACACTTGTGATGGCAAGTAGTAAGTATGCAATAAGAGTTTTTACCAGTGAGATTTCAGGACTTGGTCAGCTTGGAGATAACGCTCCCATTAAAAGCACTAGGCCTAAGCACATTGGGACCCATAGAAGTGGGGCCCTTAGAGTTATCCATACAGATGGTTGTCAGATGATAGTTCCCTTTAAGGGTGGTAAAGTGAAAAATGTCTTTTCTTTGGTATGTAGGTCCTAGGTCTTCTATTGACAAATGACAAACTGGTATATAGTTGTCTGGGACAGAAATACTAAACATCCAAATTTTTTTCTGAGAGATGATCCCAAGCCAGGAATAAGACATACTAGTCTGGTTCTACTGTAGGACCCCTGTAAGAGGAACAATGGCAATAAAGAGGAGCCTGGTCCAGGAGGAGTGGGTTTCTTGGACCAATTTAGCTAGGTGTCTTTGTAAAAGTTTGTTTGTTTTTTCTACTTCTCCAGATGATTGGGGATGCCTCAGGGAGCCATAATTTTTCTCCAGGGGACACCACCTGCCCTGGTGATCTAACTGGTACTTTTGGTCTAAGGCTTTCTTATTTTCCTCTGATCAATATTGTGGTCTCTCTGGGGGAAGGAAAGTCCACTCCCAGAAGAGGGGGACAGCTATATATTCCTTCATGGTTGCCTGTTTAGCTGCTTCTTCAGCTCTTTGTTTCCCTTTGGTATCTTATCGTCTCCTTTTTGGTGACCTCTACAATGGATCACAGAGACCTCTTTAGGCAATAGAAGACCATCTAGGAGGGCTAGTATGTCAAGAGCATGTCTATCGGGAGGTCCTGTTGTAGTTAGCATTCCTCTTTCCTCCCAGATTGCTGTATGAGCATGCAGGATCAGGAAGGCATTCTTCGAATCTGTACAGATGTTGAGTTTCTGTTCTTTTGATAGTTTTTAGTCTTCTATTAGAGCCACTAATTTTGCCAATTAAGCACTTCTATTAGGAGGAAGTGGAGCTGATTTGAGGATGTCAAATTCTGTTACAACTGCAAACCCTATATGTCTGACACCATTCTTGACAAAGGAACTGACTGACATTGTTGTATAATTCTAGATCTGTGTTTTTTAAGAGCCAATCAGTTAAGTCAGGTTGGGCAGCATAATTTTCCATAAACATCAACTCACAGGAGTGTTCAGGATTTCCCTATGCCTCTGGTAGAAGGGATGCAGGGTTTAAACTCTGACAGGTCCTTAAAGTTATTTCTGTCCCTCCCAGAAGCTGGGCCTGTTATTTAAGTAGAATCTTGTCAGAGAGCCAAAGTTCTCCTTTTGAGTTTAAAATTCTCCCTAACTCATGTGGGATGGAAATCATTAGAGGGTGATTTAGGATAAGTTTTTGAGCTTCAGGCACTAGAAGGCTAACTGCAGTGACTGCTCAAAGATATCCTGGCTATCCCTTGGCTACTTGATCTAATTCTTCACTTAAGTACCTATAGTATGGGGAGTGATGCCACAGAGCTGAGTCACCACTCCCAAGTCCAGTCCTCCCTTTTCAAAGATACATAATTGAAACTTGTCCTGTACTGGGAGGTCCAGGGCTGGAGCTGTCATAAGAGCCTTTTTTAACTGATGGAATGCATTTTCTGACTTGTCATCCCATTTAATAAAGGACTGGGAATCCTTTTGTGCTTCTTTAAGGATTTGATATAGGAGTCTGGCTAGGTCTGCGTATCTCAGTATCTAAATTCTACAGTATCCTGTCACCCCCAAAAGGCCCTCAATTGTTTTATAGTTTTAGATAGAGGAAACATCAGGATTGGATGGATTTTATCTTCTTCTAGAGTCCTCATTTCTTTCTTCAGGACAAGACCTAAAGATATAATACTAGACTGACACAATTGGGCTTTTTCTTTAGAGATTTTATATCTATCTGCTAAGAAGTTTAGGAAGAATTCAGTGGCTTGAGAAATGATAGGCTCAGTTGGTCCACAGAGTAGGAGGTCATCTACATATTGTAGCACAGTAGCTTGTGGATATTGCCACTCTGCCAAGTCTTGGATTAGAGCCAACCCAAAGAGATCGGGGCTGTCTCTGAATCCCTGGGGGGGGACAGTCCAGGTGACCTGTCCAGACTTTCATGTGTGGTCCTCAAAGGAAAAGATAGGTTGACTTTTATGATGTATGGGAATGTAAAAGAATGCATCCTTTAAGTCCAGGACAGAGAAGTAAGCAGTACCTGTGGTATTTGGACTAAAAAGCATATAGGGATTTGGAACTACAAGGTGGAAAGGCACTATTGCTTCATTGATCAGGCAGAGGACTTGGACTAGCCTCCATTTGTTAGATTCCTTCCTGACACCGAGAATAGGAGTATTATATGGGCTGGAGCATTCTATTAGCAGTGCCTGAATCTTTAGGTCTTTGATTATGGGAATTAGGCCCTCCTTATCTTCTGGTTTTAGAGGATATTGGTTTTGATTATGGAACCAGTAGGGGTTGTTGAGATGAAATAAGACTGGGACTGCTGCTTGTGCCCATCTTACAGTATGTACATCCATCCACACCATGGGATCCACTTGTTCCTCTACTGGGACAAGCAAAAGTACACTCCTGGGGGTAAAAAGTTGTACCCCCAACTTAGATAGAAAATCTCATCCTAGCAGAGGAATAGGGGTTTCTGGAACAATTAAAAAGGAGGGACAGAAGTGGAAATCTTACCAGGAGCAGGCTAGAGGCTGAGAGAAATAATGCTTTAGAGGCTGGCCTGATATGCCCTAAACAGTAATTTTATTGAAGGACCTGGGTCCTGGAAAGAAAGGAATAGCTGAAATGCTGGCTCCAGTATCCTGGCTGACCTTGTGGTTTTCAATAGTGAGTATTGCCTGGGCTCCTCTGCTTTTATGGTGGTTACAGAATCCTGGATGGGAGGCCCAGGGACCCATCATTGGGTGGGAGGCTCTGGCTTTGGTTCCCCTGGAAACTGAGGACAGTGTGCCTTCCAATGTTTTCCCTGACAAATGGTGCAGGGTTCTTGGGATAGCTTCCTTCAGGATCACTCCCTCCTAAAATGGCCTGCCTTTCCACATTGAAAGTATGTCCTCAGGTTTGAACTTTGCCCAGCTGAAGCCTTTCTGATCGCTGTGATCAGAGCTTGCTGCCATTTACCCTTTCTCCTTTCCTTCTCCAGGTCCTTCCTTTCTTTTTCTAAGTCCCTATTATAGTATACAGATGTGGCTATATGGACCAATTGGTATAGATCTCTGCTCCCTTCCACCACCCGTTTCTGGAGCTTTATACAGATATCTAAGGCCGACTGTTAGAAATTTATCTTTTGGAAGATTTCCTCCTCCTGTTACTATAGTACAATGTTGGTATGTTTTTGTGAAGCATCCTTAAGTCTTTGTAGATAAGCTACTGGGGTTTCTAAGGGTCCTTGCTGTACAGCTGTGACTTGAGATGATTAAGAGATTTTATCTTGGTTCTCCTTAGACCCTCAAGAATTCAGTGGATGAAGTGGTTATGGGACCATTCATCCTTGTGATTTTCAGGGTCCCACTTAGGGTCATAACTAGGCACTGCCTGATCTCCTGTCAGAATTGGGAATTTGAGTTCCCTTTTAGGTATGCAGTGTCTTTGTCTTTTTTCTCCCTCCGGCTCCTCCTTTTGTGAGGACCCAGTCTGAGAAAGGCCTGTAGAGCCACATTTATCTAAGTGATAATCATCCCCATCTTTGGCTGCTTAATCTAGTACTTTCTGTTTCTCCAGAGAAGTAAGGGTCCGAGATAGCAATAGCATTACATCGTTCCAGCTCGGAACAAAGTTTTGGCTGGCTTCTCTAAATGCCTGGATGTACTGATCTGGGTTTTCTGTGTAATTTCCTAAATCCTTTTTTATTTCTTTAAGTTCATTTACTCTAAAAGGAACTTTAGCCCTATCCCGTACAGTAATTAACTAGAGGGGGTAGAGTCCTGTGGGATGACGTCAAGTATGCAAGGTAGCTGGTAAGGGGGAAAAGGGGAGCTGATGGAGCATCAGATGGTTTTTTAGGTTCTACTTCCTCAAGGGAATTTGGTGGGGTTTTGCAAAGGGTCCCCATGATCTCGCTATCTATCCTGCATTTGCACAACCTTTCTGGGTGGTCTCTTAGGAAAAAGAAAAGTTGAATATATGGGACGTTAGTCCACTTTCCCTCCTTTTTATAGAAAATGTCTAATTGAAGAATGGCATTATAATTAATGCTCCCTCCTTCTGGCCATCTTTTCTCAACTCCCAGAGGATACCGTGGCCAGACTTGGGTGCAGTAAAACTTGAGACACTTTCATTGAAGACTTTTTGGATCAAGGTCTTTCCAATGTTTTAGTAAGCAGGGAAGGAGGGTTCCTTCCTGGATCCTTGATGCTTGATTCCCCATCTAAACAGGGAAAGAAGGGGAAATTGATCACCTTTACAAAGTTTTTCTCCTTTTACCTAGATCACTCCTGGTGAGGAGAAACTCTACATGGGAGAGGATGTCCCTCCATCCTGTGGTCTCATGCCACTGCTAAGGTTGTCATGGACATATAGGTATTCTGGTTGCATCCAACCTCCACCCTGGAATGCCCCTGATCAATACTTTATCTATTTATTTTGACTTGCCTGTTTGCCCAGCGACCCAGGTACCTGCTTATCCTCTACCAGATGAAGGCTTGTAATTTAAAAATAACTCTATCAAAGTAATGAAGAGGGAGGCAAGGACGGGGACTCTTGATGAGATAGACTTTTGTCCCCCTATAAATCCTGTGAGGCATACATATTTTCTATGAACAAAAGAGGGAGCATCTGAAGAATTTTGCTTCAGTAAGGGACAACAATGGACAAGACTGAAGTCTCTATCCCTTTACATTTTTTTTTGACTTTAGACAAAATTAAACAGGAATAATATATGTTTGTGTTCATCCAAGAAATGATACATTGAGTTGATGATGTTGTCATGAATACAGTAAGATGTGACATTTCTCTTACTCCATGGTTACAAGGTATAGAATATTATGGAACGTGTTGACATGCATCTACAGGAAATCTCTCAGTTGTATGATATTTCTTCATGCCAATATGTAAACTATTATTTTCTCTATAATTCATATAATATAAAAATTATGTGTACAATAGTGTATAGACAGTCTGTCAATCTGTCTGTATACATCTATCCATAAAGATATAGATAAAATATAGATGTAGATAAAGATACTGAACATTTTTATACTTAACCTATGAACCCTAAAATATTTTACATTTGTTTGCTAAGGATTCTTCACAAAAAAAAATTTGGAAAACATCCAATAAAGCAAATGACTCTGTAGCTATTGGCATCGTGGTGGTGTATATGTTTTTAAAGAACACTGAGTTTTGCTGCTGCCTCTACATCTAACTCACCATCTTACTCAAGCCTCTGGAGCTTAATGTTGCCAGGAGAATATGACCATGATTCCTGTCTGCAGCAGAAGTGAGCTGTGATAGCTCACTGACATGGTGATGTGAATTACTATATCCCAAGGTAAGGCTTTTTAAAGCTTTATTTTTAATACATGATCATTAAAATACAATTTTACATTTTGGAAAATACATACCTCAAAACAGATCTCCCATCTAGAATGCCAAGAAAGCAATTTGACCTCTTAAAGCCTACAAATATTATGTTTTTGTAAACAAATTTTGTCTTCTAAATAAAAATCCTTCATCTGATTACATTTTTATGTGTAATGTATACTTTTTGAAGTGAAAATGCTGTCATACTAAGCATACTTAGTATATTGCAGTCTTGAAGTTAAATTTGCAACATCTGTAGAATCAGCTATACATAGTGTATGTGATATAGCTGCATCAAATTACTTATTGCTTTCATAATACTGCCTTGGTTTATTCATTTACTGTGATAAAAGTTGAAGTTTCTCACTATCTTTCATCACCAGTGAATGGAATGTGGCCATTGTCTTTGTGCCTGTGGTGGCTGTATCTCTGGGAAATGAGATCTCTGGATTAATGTATGAACGTAGTTGTTCTATTATGGGTTTTGAAATCACTCTCTTAGAGAGGGCAAGAACCTGAACTCCACCACAAAATGTGAAATTGACTGCTTTTCCTAAATTTGTCAGCATCTTTTGTTAAAAGACACTTAGGAAAGGATTGCTTTACTAACCTTGTAGGTGTTAACAGAAATTTCTTTTTCCCTTTTATTTATTTTGACAGTATTGGGGTTGAAGCTCAGCACCTCATTTGAGACACTCTGCAGGCACCTAACCAGAATTTCGATCCGAGTGTATATTATTATGAATGAAACTGGCCACTTTTCCACATGGTTATTATCTTTAATAAGGGGAAGGATCCCTTTTAAAATTACTACTTCACGATTTTGCATTATTTTTGGCAGTCTGTGAAATCCATTTATATTTGAATAAATTGTGCTGTTGTCTGAAATGTTGTTATAAAGGTATTTTACCAGTTGACTTACATATTTTATTTTCAACTGTGATATTGTTTAGAACACATATGCTTTAAAATAAATAAAATGAAATTTGTTGTATGTAATAATCCAAATAATTATTAATTCTCTTTTATATATCTAACTTAAAGTCAGTATATAAGATACTCAAGAATACACACAGCAAAATGTTCATTTAAAGTTTCAGCTGTGACTGAAGTATCAAGTAGTCATTTTCTAAATTTCTGATTTTTAATGTAAACTTGAACTTAAAGAGTGTTATAAATACTAGCTTGATATATATTTTCACTCATTAAACTTTAGCTTTCCAATGAGTTATCACTTATAATTCCTTTGTGTAAAATAAATTTAAGAATTTTCTAATACAGATACCAAATTTTATATGCAATTAATGAAAGAGTAATTTATTCTTCATAAAGTACATTAATCTAAGTGATCTGATATGTGGAATGTTATGAGTTATGTCAGTTGTTCTTCCTCTTTATAGTAGATTCTGTTTCTCCATGTATTGTATGGGAAGTTGTTAAAGGACTCAGAACCATAAGGTCTTATGAGTTAAATTTAAAAGAATTAAAATTAGCCAAGGAAGGAAATTAAATTAATTCTCATTCTAGACTGGATAGGTTGGATTGTTCATAACTATAAAAATTATATGTATGTTCATTATTTCTCTTTCTCTACTCTTGTTCTCACTCACTCTATGTGTCTGTGTACACCTAGATTTTCTGAAGAAAGGCAACCTCAGGTGTTTAAACAATCAATGGTAGGATGATCAAACTATTAATAATTAAGTACTTTATAATGAGACTATGTGGTTCAAGTACCATAAAAGTATATTGAGGCAAAAATGTAATGTGAATGATAATGTGATGATTTCAATGTGAGACACTTATAGAAATAATATTGAGCTCTGAAATTGTTCTACTCATGTCAAATTCCCTAAATTATTGTTTTCTTTACTTGAATAATCACTTGGTCTTTCATTATTTACATGTGAAATTTGGTAACTCAATTAGATAATTATTAAATTGACTTTTAAGAAGAAAATACAAAAATGTAAGGGACAATTCGTAGGAAAGGTAAAGTAAGTTTAATGAATGAGAATATATACTCAGCATAAAAATTTAGTATTTATTTAAAGTAAGTTTAATGAATGAGAATATATACTCAGCATAAAAATTTAGTATTCATTTTATAATTTTTTTCTTTTCTCTCATGCAGATTGTTTCTAACCTGTGATTTCCCCACATTAACTGAAGCAATGCAACAAAACAACAGTGCAACTGAGTTTATATTGCTAGGGTTGGCACAGAATCCTTGGAGGTAGAAATTAGTGGTTTTCATTTTCTTTGTATTCTATGTGGGAACGTTAGTGGGGAATATACTCATTATTGTAACCATCAAGTCCAGCAAGACACTTGGAAGCCCCATGTACTTTTTCCTATTTTATTTGTCCTTTGCTAATTCCTGTTTTTCAACAACTACTGCCCCTAGACTCATTGTGGATGCCCTTTCCACAAAAAAAGTAATTTCCTACAATGAATGTATGACACAGGTCTTTGCACTACATTTATTTGTCTGCATGGAAATATTTGTCCTCATCCTCATGCCTATTGATCACTGTGTGGCCATCTGTAAGTCCTTGCACTACAGCAGGTCTGTCACATGTTGATTGTTCTTGCTTGGATAGGGTCTTTTATACATTCCATTGCTCAGATGTTCCTGGCCTTGAGATTGCTCTTCTGTGGACCAAATTTGATTGACGATTATGGCTGTGATTTACCACCTTTGCTGAAACTTGCCTGCATGGACACATATGTAATCAACTTACTGTTGGTGTCTAACAGTGGGGCTATTTGCTCTAGCAGTTTCATGATTTTGATGATTTCATACATTGTCATCTTGCATTCACTGCAAAACCGCAGTGCAGAAGGGAGGAAAAAAGCTCTCTCCACTTGCACTTCTCACATCATTGTAGCAGTCTTATTCTTTGGCCCATGTATTTTCATGTATGCACATCCCCCAACCACTTTCCCCATGGACAAGATGGTGGCAGTATTTTATACCATTGGAACACCGTTTCTCAACCCCCTTATTTACACACTGAGGAATGTTGAAGTGGCAAATACCATGAGAAAGTTATGGCATGGTAAAATCATTACTGTATAAGTATAAATATCAAGTATAACCATGTCTGAATGTTTGGATGTAACATAGTAACACATATAAGTTTCCAAACTTTAATTTTTCTAGTTGATAGGTGACATTCCAAGGCATGGTGTTTTCTGTTATACCTAAATAGAGTGTAGATTAATTCAAAACGTGTGTGCCAATAGTCTTTCAATTTCAGATTCTTCTTCCTTCCATCCATACCATTTCTAATGTCTAAGCCTAACTAGCCTTTTGAATTCTAAAGCATTTGCTTTCTTTTCTATTTCATGGTGCTTCTGTCTGCAGGCTGGTACCAACCTTGAAATTGTAACTTTGGTGGTTTATTTTCTTGAGAGCTTAATTCTAGCATTTGTCCATATAACTTATGTGTCACATTTGTGTATCTATCAGATTGTGTATGAGAAAAACATGCAATAACAAATGTTCACAATTGTGAGTATCCAAAGATACAGCATTGTTCTCTGTATTTAATTCCTTCTATTATATATTTCTAACAAAGTATTGAATTTTCTTCTGATCATTTATATGGCAAAGTAGTCAGTGTATCAAGTCAACACATTTCATTTTATGGTATGTATGTATTTGAATAGCTCCTTGCTTTTTTAAAAGGGGCTTCTCTCATCCTATAATATATTCAATATATTTTCACATTGGTTCCATTGGCCTTAATATAACATTCATATTATTTATGAGCTATTTTAAATGTACTATTACTACACCTGAAGTATTTAGATGTAGCTATGACAGAACTCTGTGACTCTAAAGATTAAAAAAAAATTAGATGGTATAAAACTCAGTTAAAAATCTTTAAATATTCTTCATATATAACATATTTTCTAGGATGAATAGCAGACAAGCAGAAATTTTCTCAGAGTCAAAATGACAAGATTTGTTGTATTTACTTTGGTACTGTTGTGGCTTTTTATTTTAGAAGAACTGGGGTTTGAACTCAGGATATCACACTTGCAAGACAGGTTCTCTCCTACTTGAGTCACACCTTCATCCTAATAAATGTAATCCATAACATTTAAAATTGATAATATCAATGAAATAAAAGAAATATCCATAAGCATTTAGAAAATACAATTGTATCAAGTATGTAGCATTATAGTGAACCAGCCACAGCATCAGCAAGACATTTTCTCTTATTTTGTTGTCATGATAGAGGTTGTATAGATTCATAAGTTAGAATTGCCAAGTAAGTTTTCCTGACCAAAGTTCATACAGCAAATTAGTATATGTACCATAGTTGTGTAAGCCATGGTTCATATCATAAAATTTTAATATCAGTACATTAATCTGGATGTCATCTTTAGTAACTTTCAAAAGACTCTATTTCATTTTTAACCTTGTTCCTAATTAATGTGTGGGAAAATAACAACAGTTCAAACAATACTTCTCTTTGAAGATGTTTTTGAACAAATTTAGTAAAATAGCAAGGTTTTGTAAGCTTGTTTCTTTTCATTTTATGGGACAAAATATGGAATATTTTTCACAAAGGTGTCCAATGTTGACATGTCAGGAATAAGGAGATTCATATATTTAGTGGACAATGGATAAATAAATCCATCAAATATTTGTCTAATCTCTCTTTGTGGTACCTACACCCATGTAAGATCACAGACAGGTGTATGATGAAATCTTTTGAAGATTTATATTTCAAAAGAAGAATTGAATGCAGTAAGTACAAAAGATAAGAAATTTGATAAAGTTAAGTAAAAAATAGGATTGTAAAATGGAATAAGAAGCTAGGTTTACAAAAAATGGAGGGTTCTTAAGTTTTACAAACACTAGCAGTTAAATTAAACCTGGAAAAATGAGGCAAAAAGTTTTACAATTCTGTGGTAATCGATCCCTTCACATATAGTTTTGAAGTGAACATTTACCCTCATACATGAGTGACTCTAAAAAGAAACAAGGAATTCTTAGTATCCTGGCATTGTAGGAACAAGTACAGTACAGTGTGTCCCATTCCTTTTAAAATCATATTTGAGTCTCAATAAATCGGGACAAAGTTAGGTATTTCTAGTGAAAATTGTAATTTTCTAGACCAAAATGTAAGGAGAGAGGAATAAATATATCCCTCAAGTTTGTTTTACTACAGCAAAATTAATGTTTCAAACCAGTTTATTTTTCTCGTCATATCCCATTTTAATCCTTAAATCAAACATCATTTCAAACATTATGTAAGGCAAACTTTAGAAGTGTAGTGATCATGAGCTGCAATTACTCAAGTTGTAGCATGGATGGTGGAATATGGTGATTAAGAGGATGAAAGCACAGCTCAGTGGTAAAGCTCTTGTCTACCATATATAGTTCTCTAGTTTTAATCTCTAGAACCACAAAAATAATTTTTATGCTTTAGAATCAGAATGCAATAATCAACCAATTTTACAGGCTTGTAAATTTAGGAAACACTTATAAATCAAAAATAAAAATTCTTTTAATTTGTTTGAGTTGTCATGAAGATTACAGAAGAGGATATTTATAAAAAATTTGAAAACCTGAAAAATTAGCATGTGGTATTTTTATCATAAAACATACTGTTCAAAGAATTAACTAAATTTCTTATTCAGACACTATATATCTTTATTGGTAGTGTCATTTCAAATTCTGAGTATGTAATTTACAATTGCACAGAAATGAAGTTTAATAAAATATAGTAGTCAACTTCTTCTTTCTCTCTCTCTCTCTCACATCTTTGGTTCATTTTTTCATTTGTCCTTTCTTAAGACAGCTTGCAAAGATTTTTGTCATCACCCAGAAATTAAACAACCTGGTTTATATGTGAAGATCCAACTAAATATAAGCTGATAAAGGAAAGAAATTAAAAAGATTAAAATAAAAAGAAATGGAAAAAACCAAAAAGACTGTAGAAGACATCAAATGAATCTTATCATTTTAATGAAAAGACAAATTATATAAATTTAAAACCTGTCAACTAAGAAAAACATAGAGAACACTAAAACAAATATAGTAAGAAATGTAAAATTGGACAGTACACTGATAACACAGAAATGCAAAGGATCAAAAGCCTTATCAATATCAAGTGTATAACGACCAATAGTATGCTACCAATTTGGTCTTTAAGCTGAAAAGTATACATAAAAATTTTCATCCCAATTAGATTGATTCATGAAAAGACAGAAAAACTGAACAATCTCATGCCAAGTACAGATATTTAAGTAGTAGTCAACAACTTCACAACAAAGATAATCCCAGACCAAATGGCTTCACAAGTAAATACTATGTAATATTTAAAGACAAATTTAGCATCAGTCTCTTTCAATCTTTCTCAAACATTTCCATTAATTGTAAAAGAAATAACAGCTTCAAACTTGTCACACTCATTCAAAGCCTTATAAAATAGTACAATATAAAAAACATAAGCAAATGTTGCTGATGAACTTAGATGCAAATCCATGAATAAAGTAGTAGTAAAAGAAATATAAAAGTACTTTAACTGGTTATCCATACAAATGAAGTGTGGTTTACCCTGCATGCATAGACGTTTCAGTACACACAAACCAACAAATGTGATTCACCATGTCAATAGAATGAAAGATAAAAATCATATAATTATCTCGATGTAGAAAATTCTTTTCTCAATACTTAAATTCATGTTGTGATAAAACACGCAACAAATGTAATAATAATGTAGTAAATGTAATAAATCCATTTCCACGTCTGTCACATGTAACATCACATTCAGTGGTGAAAAATTAGTAATTTTCATTCAATAACAATTAGAATGCAAGGCCTTCTATCATCAGTTCTACTAAACACATTCTGAGCAAGTGCAAGGAAGAGGAATAATAGCTACAAGAAAGAAAGAAGTCAAATTGCTTGTTTGTAAAGAACATAATCACAGACATTCATGTAATATACATATATATAATATAAATATATAATAGTACTCTATGCAAAATTCCAAACACTTCAAAAAACTGTTACAACTACTAAATGAATTCAGTGAGATTAGAAAATGCAAAATCATTAAAATATAAATTTTAATTTATAGTAGTATCAGTAAGAATAACAAGCAAGTTATGCAAAGAGTGTGAAAAAGGCACAATGTGCCTTGTCAATTAGAAAATAGTATTCCTCAATTTTGTAAATGTCTTCTTTTCTTTATTAATTTATTCCTATGTACATACACTATTTGGGCCATTTCTCCACTCTGCCCCCTACCCCATCCCTCTCTCTCCAGCACCCCTCGCTTCTTGAATCATGTATTTGACAATTTTTCCCACTGTTTCCATGTTCTCTTTCTCTAGAAGTCCTGTTATCCAGATGGTGAGCCTTTTGGCTAGCGTTAAAATCTACCTTACAAGATGGTCTTATAGAATAATAAAAAAGATTGGATTTTTGAGTAAACAGAAGCCCCAGAACAACATAACCAGGCAAATGCTACTGCTCTGAATGCCAGCAATCATATACTTTAAAGACATTGCTTTTATGTTATGGGAATTCTAGTGCCATAAAAATATTTCTAACTTCCAAGAAAACAGACATATAAATTTCGCCAAGACGTGGAAGACCTATACGATCTTTTGTATAAATTTGTCTTTTCTCACAAACTGTAAGAAATTAGTGAAAAAATAAGACACAAATAAATTATAAGATATCCTGTGTCCAGGAATTGGAAGAATTAATATTGCATCTAAACTACCCAAAGCATCCCACTAATTCAATGTGATCTTTATTAAAATTCCAATAAAATTTGCAGTAATATAATACTAAAATTTTGTGGAAGTATAAAACAAGATGCATACCCAAAGTAATCATGAGAAATAAGCACAAAACTGAAAACGTCAGACTTCCCAATTTTAAAATATAATACAAAAATCTAGGACTCAAATTGTAGTAAAACAATGTTCCATCAATCTTACTACTGTCAAAGAAAATGAACTCTATTTTTGGACTTGACATTTTCAATCTCATATTAATTTACAGTACTATTCACAGTAGCCAAGAAATGGAAACAACCTACATGTCTATCCACTGATGAATGAATGAAGAAAATGGGATACATAGACACATTAGAATATTACTCAGCCATAGAAAGAGTGAAATGTAGTCATTCGCAACAACATGAATGGAACTTAAGATCATTACGTTAAATAAAATAGTCAGGCCCAGAAATATATGCACCACATGATCTGATACAAATTCGCTGTTCTCAAAAGTTGATGTTATAGAAATTGAAAGTAGAATGGAGACTCTCAGAAGCCAGAGAGAATAGATGGTGATCAAGAAAGGAGAAATAGTGACCAATGAGTACTGAGTTAGTTATAGTTCGAGATTGGCAAACAAAAGAGTTTGGTTGTGCTGCAGCACAGTAGGTGACTACAGAAAATAACAATGTAGTGTGAAGTTCAAAACCTAGAAGAAAGGATGTTGAAATTTTCCACATATATAAATGAGACATGCTTGAAGAGATAAATATATTTAGACTTATATAAACATCATAAGTATATTTACCAAAACATTACATGATATACTCCATTAATATATATAATTTTTATGGTTTAAAATGTATCAAGAACTTGAATATTTTTCCAAAGAAGACATTTTAAAGCCACCAGGTATATAAAAAGATACTCAAATCAACAATCATAAGGAAAAAAAGTAAATCAAAATCACAACAAGATATCAATTCACACCTGTTAGTATATGTATGAGATTAAAAGCTTGACAACAAAGTTGGCAATGTGGTGGAAACAGCACCCTGACCACTGTTTGTGTACATGGAAGTTAATGCAGTCTTTATGGAAAATGGTATAGAGGTTCTTCCAAAATTTGCAAAATCAGAACTATAGGTGTTCCAACAATCCCATTTCTGTATATATATCCGAAAAGATAGAAATCAGAATCTCAAAGTCATGTACACTCTCATGCTTATTACCTATTTTTCACAGTAACCAAGACATTGAACAAATCTTAATGTCCATTGACAAATCAAAGTAAATGTTATTCATGCATAATGGAATATTATACTGCCTTTTAGAAGAAGAATGTCTAGCTATTAATAACATGGATGAATAAGAGAATATTAAGAAAAATAAGCAAGACATAGAAGGACAAATATCACATATTAGTACTTATAGAGTAAATCTGAAATAATCTAACTTGTTCAGAGAGCAGAATTGTGGTTATCATGAAATTGGGGAAGTGAGAATGGAGTATTAATCAAAGTGTTCAAACTTTGGATACAGAACAAATAAGTTCTTGAAATCTACACACCAAGCGCTTTTAGCTATTAATACTATTTTGGATACTAGATCTTAAGTTAGGCATTCTTAATAATAATATGAACAGCTAGAGGACACTTCTGTACAGAAATTGACTGGGTTATTAGAGAAGTGTATGGCATAAATACTGGTGACAAGTTCACAAATGTACATTAATCTTCAAACTTGATTTATATGTATTTCATATGTACAGTATTTTACCTCAAAGTACTTGTGTTTATCTTTCATTTGTCTATTTTGTTTGTTTTACAGTACTAGCATATGAACTCAGGCCATCGTGCCTACAAAGCTAGGCCTCTACCACTTGAGCTATCAGGCGACCTGAATTGTGGTCACTCTATTTTGAGCTTCTCGCCATAAATGTGATGACATGTGCCTGTCAACATGCCCAGCTTTTCTTCATGGAGATTGGTTTTTATCAATGTTTTTCCCTTGGCTGGCCTGGAGCTGCAATCCTCCTGATCTTAGCTTCTTACATATCTTGTGATGACAGATGTGCACCACTGCACCTAGTTATTGATTGAGATGGTGTATTGTAAACATTTTGCCTGGTGTGCCCTCAAACCAAGATACTCTCTATCTTAGTATCCCAAGTACCTGAATATAGGCTTTAGCTACAGGCACCTGACCTGAAAAAAGCTACATAAAAGCACAAATTTGAAATTATAAGTTTAACCACCACAATTTATCACTATGTATCTTCTGGACTTACTAAATGGGAAATGCTAAGTGAGAGTTTTGGAAAGAAAGCAATCCTCTTCTTGTGTTTTAAATATCTTTTGACATTTGTAATAAAGCCTAGTCCTATTCCATTCTGATCAGATTAGGTATCCCACAGATAAGTATAACATGGAGCCTTTGGGGTTTCTGGTTACTTTATGAACACTCTGAGAACTGTGAAAAACATCTTTTGAAGCAAAGTAAATTAAAATGGTGGTCTTTGACCATATGCCTTCCCTGGATGAGTTCCTAAGCCATGAACTCTATGTTTTGAGAAATAGCTTAATTCTGGTGATAAGAAGTTCTCTTGGTTTCACATCATGAGGGAAACTGCCTTACTGTTCCTTCATCATTTATATGTCATTCAATATTCTTAACAACCCAGGTTCAGCTAGAGAAAAGGAATATCCTATACTTACAATGTAACCACAAAGAATACAATCCATATTCAAGACTTAATGATTTTCAAACATGTCTCTCCAGATTACTTGCTTTGCGACAAAGTTTTTCCATTGAAAGAGATAATGAATTCCTGGGAGAGAACATACAGCTACAATACAGATCTCTGACTTGTATGGAAATCTCTTTAAACATCCCAGTAGTTCAAGATGAAAATGTTATTTTGTTATAGTTCACTTAATCAGAGCAAGCATCATTATGAATGAAGTGAATTATTTAAACATTTTTTCTCTAAAATTTCTACATCCTGCCCTATAGGACCAGAGTCAGAAAATAAGGATTTTTTTTTCCAAAGGGTATCAAGTGAACAGAGCTAAGTGTTCTATGGAAACATTTTTAGACTCTAAGGGAGAAGGAAATATTTACAGTGATGAAGAAATATCCTTATCATCTGTTGATTTGATATCAACTTACCTGAAGATACCCTTTTCAAGTACATCATAACTTTTATATTGGAAATTTCTCAGTAGAAGAGGTCTCTGTGAGTATGGGATTGATCTGAATATCCCCAATGATCATTAAGATCACCTGAGTGTACTAAGGTAAGGTTTTCAACAGTGGTGATAGTAATTACATTTTGTTATTTTTCATACCCAGTTTTCAAAAATTGTCTAACACAAACATAAAGTGCTTCACCTCACCTAAATTTTTCTCAAGATAGTAAATATCTTAATTTAACTTAATGTTTGACAACTTTAGACAATCCATAAGATCCAGATCTTTTACATCAGGAATCATTAGTTTGCCTTGAAATACCTCCGTTTAAAACCAAGACTTATTTCACGAGGGTGAAAACAAGATGAAAATGTACAATTAACCCACAAATATCTAGATTGCATAGTAATAAAATAAAACATCAGCTGTTGAGGGCAAGCACAAATATAGAAAACTCCTTTAGGATCAATAACTATGGATTATACAGCTCTTTGGGTTATTTAAAAGTAAGTATTGGAGAGGATTATCCCTGAACTTATTGTAGAGTTAAATGTTTTCCATATTATTGCTCAAACTCTGAATTCTTGTTATCTACTGAATGCATGCACAATTATAAAAATTAATGAAATCTGTATGTGTCTACAGCAGTATAGTAGATATATCAATACAGTAATCAATTTTCATAACAACCCATGGGTTATTTTTTTCTCAATTGGTAAGTAGATGATGAAGCAAGTATGTGAAATGCCAGAAATATGTACAACATATGAATACTAATAGGTGGAAGAACCAACTTATATTATTGTCTACATGATTCTGAAACTTGTGTGCTTTCCATTGTTGCAGATATTTTCATTAGTTTTCAGGAGAATTATGAGTCCATTATTTATCATTGTTTGAAGAAGAGACAACTAGTCTGAAGTACAGGGCAAGATGAAAGAGTCCTTTAAAGAATGAAGCAATATTCATTTTCTTAATACTTGGGAATTAAAATGTATTGTTACATGTCTCTGTTGATAAATTGCCTCATATATAGTGGTATCTGAAGTAGCATTAAAGTAAATAAAATTATCAAGATCATGTCAAATTTAGATTATCAGTTTAATCTGATAACATGACAAAGTCAGTATATAGGTTAAGGCTAAGAATTTGAAGGATAATATTTGTTAAAAATTGAACAAAAATAAATCAGAATAAAATAACAATAAATGTGAATATATAATAAATATACAAATATATACAATATATAAATATTGTTTTCTACCTATTGTCATATATACACAACCTGTCTGGTCCAGGAACTTTAACTTGTCTGCTCTTACATTGTTAGTAAAATAAATGTAAAAAGCAGGTATAAAATTGCTAATTTAAACCATTTGATAGGTTAATCAGCAAACATCTGCAAAACATGTAGAACAAAGTAAGTGTTAAACAGCTTCATTTAATACTGTCATTTTTCTTATAACCATAAGCATTAGTCTTACAGATAATCTCTTAATCCATAAAGTGGATGAAATAAAACCAACCACACAGGTTATTAAAACTACTGAAAGCAGCACATGTGCAAAATACTTGGTACATAACAAATATAGAGCAAATTTATTTTTAGCAAATTTATTACACTTAGTCATCACATATTATGAATCATTCATCAAAATTTTTGTGTCATTTCATTAATTTCCATCACTGCCACCCTATCATATTTAGCATCAACTATTACAAATATTGTAATACCAGAGCTCCTTATCCCAAGCTTTCAGTGCTTATTGAACATAATCTGTTTCATCTAAGGCACAAAACATTGCTTAGTGTAACAGTGTCCAAGATTTGCCTGCATTCATATTCCTTGTCATCATCCCACTTAAAACTGAAACTGTTTTTCATAAACACCACTTCATAAGAATAAAGTGCAAAATTTTTCAGTTTTACACTAATGGTAATTATACCCATCTACCTCCTTTATGGGCTTAGTTGCCACTATGTGTGCAATCTATGACTCTGTTTAGGCTTTATATCATGTCACACAATTAAGTGTACTCAGTTGACCTCCTGCCTTGTGTGTGCACAATATTTCTTACTCTGGAGAATCTTCAAACAAGATGCAGTCTGAGAAATTCTTAAAACATCAGAAGTACTTTAACCTTATCAAAAATTCTCATGATTTCATACCTGAATGGAATCTAGTCATTATTATTTATTATAATACATACATCAAGTAAATTTAACATTGTATTAATTTTTTGATGTAATCAACTTTCAAATGAAGTCAATGGAGAACAGGAACAAGATGACAGAGTTTGTTCTTTTGGGGTTTACAGAGAATCCAAAGATGCAAAAAATCATATTTGCTGTGTTTTTGGTGATTTACATCATCTCCATGACAAGAAATGTGCACATCTTTGTCACAATCACTGACAGCCCGTTATTGGGGTCCCCTATGTACTATTTCCTGGCCTATCTCTCCTTTATTAATACCTGTCATTCCTCTGTCAACACCCCTAAACTGATTGTAGATATACTCTATGAAAAGAAGACCATCCTCTTTAATGGATGTATGACCCAAGTCTTTGGGGAACATTTCTTCAGTGGTGCTGAGGTTATCTTGCTTACTGCAATGGCCTATGACTGATATGTGGCTATTTGCAAGCCCCTGCACTATACAATCATCCTTAAACTGCAAGTATATAATCTGCTAATGGGAGTGTCATGGATGGGAGGTTTTCTTCATGGAACCATAGAGATCCTGTTCATCTTCTGGCTACCCTTCTGTGGCCTGAATGTCATAGATTACTTTTTGTGTGATCTGAACCCTTCGCTCAATCTTGCCTGCACTGATACCCACATTTTGGGGTTCTTTGTTGCTGCAAACAGTGGATCATCTGTCTGTTAAACTTCTTATTTCTGCTGATTTCCTATGTAGTCATCCTGTGCTGTCTTAGGAAAAACAGCTTGAAGGGGAGGTGCAAAGTACTATGCACCTGTGTCTTCCATATCACGGTGGTTGTCTTATTCTTTGTGCTCAGCATATTTGTGTACATGAGACCTGCAGTTACATTTTCCATTGATGAAGCAGTTGCTCCATTTTACACGATGATAACTCCCATGTTAAATCCCTTAATATACATGTTGAGAAATGATCAAATGAAAAATGCCATTAAGAAAATATTTAGTAGGAAAGTTTTCTCAGCTGTCAAATAAATGTGCGTCACACCAACATGGATTTATCTGAGAAAAAGATCAAAGGGATATTTTGGAAGATTTCAGCAAGGATTTCTTACAGGGTTAAGAAAATACTGTTATTTGTAAATTCTGCATTGAGGGTAGTAGAGATGGGTGACAAAATTGGTAGAAAACCTAGCAAATGTTAATTGGTAGTCACACTACTGTGCTGTACTGCACCCAAACTTCTTGCTTCTATCTTTTACTCAGTACCCTTTTGCCAATATTGTTCCCTTCTAGGAATATTGTAATAAACTACCTTGCAAGAGGGCTCTTCAAAGCAGAATTTACTTCTTTCTGCTTTGACTCTGTTATTCATTATGACAACTACACCTACTGTCGCTTTGGAGTTTGAGCTTTGCCACTTGACCCCTACTAGTTCAAGTCTCAGTTTGCATTGAGAGTTTCCAGTGCAGTTACATTTCTTCCACTACTCAGTCCCACCAACAAGGGAGAGTGAACACAGCAAATTTATGGGTGCCAGGCCCCCTGTTTATTTTCAAATTTGTTTTTCATAGTTTAAATGGCTCTCACAAGTCAAAAATAAGGTTGTAAGGGTGATATATTCATATAAAATTTCTCAAGTACAATCCTTATTTAATGGTGATATGATTCTGATCAATTATCCCTTATAATCAATGTAAAATTCAGTAATATGAGTCTATGCTATTATTTCCTTCAATATTCTTCATTTCCAAAGGCCCTGTAGCCCATAGTTGAATAATGTATTATTTACTATGCAGGATACAGCTGATTCTCCTTAGAATTTCATAATGAAAATGCAATGTTAATTACATGAAATGCTTTCATATGTTATACAGCATGTGAATTAAATTTATTTATACAAATGTATATTATTTATATCTTTATAATGTTTCAATTCTCTGCATACTTTCTCACAAATATGCCAGCTGAAAAGAGGAAAGAGAAACATTTGGTTGTTTAAATTTTTAAAAATTCTAACATCCTTAAATTGAGTAGTTGACATATACTAAGGACTATATGAATGTTCTTTGATACTTTATAATATTTCAAGTGAATCCATTTCTTTTTCTTTCTCCATTTTCTGAAAGCTAACACACATAACTCGAAAGTTCTTGGCACACATTTCTAGATTAAGAGGGGAGTGACATTACTTAGAATTTATGCTTTAGGATTCAACTTTCATTTTGGTAGCACTGAGGTTTGAACTCAGGGAGTCACACTTGTTTGGCAGGAGCTCTTACCACATTCAGCCCCTTTTTTGAGTGGATTTTTTTCAACTATTTGCTCAGGGCAGGCTTTGAACTGTGATCCTCCTGATCTCTGCCTCCAGTGTAGTGAAGATTGCAGTTTGAGCCACTGGAGCCCAGCTATAAGATTCAACTTTTTAACTTAAACAATCCTAGGTGGACATGTTTGGCAATTGACACCATACAATTGGTAGAAGACTAGATCGTTATTGTTATTCCCCAAACCCAGCTTTAATGGAACACATTAAAACAGAAATGAAAAATAGATGTTGTTTTAGAAGCTGAATCATCATCAATAAATGACTTAATTGAATTTGATTTCATTCCTGTCAAAGTTTATGATTTTTTGAAAACTGAAATATTCCTTATTTAACAAAGATTTCTTTAACAAAGGTAATTGAAAGAAGCATTGAGCTTATTTTTAATAACAAAACTTTTACTCAAAACATTCTTATCAAGATGGTACTTGAAGGGAAGCTCCATGCAAGTGAAAATATAAACTGAAAAATTATGTAATTACACATAGAAGATTCACATAACCCATTGTTTTCCATCCACATTCTATTCATAACACCACAAAACTGTCTTGAATGTTTTGAATTGAGTAAAACAAATATTATGGTATAATAAATACAATATAAACATATTTTGTCTCTCTTGGTAAATTTTAGTCTCAGTAGACTTGAACGTGCCTTCTTCCAAATGAAAACACTTCTTAGGAAAGTACCTGAGGAAGTTACATATTTTGTGGACCAAAGATAAAAAGTAAAATCTCATTGTATCTGTTGATCTTGGATAAGTATTTCAAACTAGAAGAGACCTGGGTCTACATTTGAAACATTATTTTTGTCTTATAATTATAATCTATGGTGTCATCTACAAAGCCATCCATCTAAGAAAAAGCATAATTTCAAAATGAACACATCCTCATCAAAGCCTATTAAAATCAAGAGGTAATGGCACATATTGAACATTCATGAATTCATCTTCTGGGCTTCTCATGATGACAGTAATGTGGAATACAAAGATTAGATTACACACATATCAAGCATCTAAACAGATCTTGCACTCTCCTGCCCCCAGGGAGGGGTTCCCATTTCCAGCTGCTTTACCTTCAAGACATTCCTCAATATCTTTAAATAACTGCCTGTTGTAATGTTCTTACAATATGCAAGAATATGTTCTTTTTATTTGCTCTCTTTCTGAAATAAGAATATTAGAATATTACGTGTTTGCACGATATTATTCTCCATATTCCAATACGATGTCCAGTTACAATGGATTTGCCTGGTAAATATTTAAAATTAAGCATTCTCTACTATTTTTGAAATGTAACACTATTTACTCTGATTTAAAAATGCATTCACATTACTACTTGCTGGGCCTTCTTCTCTGTGCTGTATGATAGACACAAACATGATCCAAATTTGTAAAGAAGCAAACAAAACAAACATCTGAGATCAATTTTTATAAGTAAGCAAATTAGTTCCCCAACCAGAAGTAGGTGATTTTTTAACTTTAAAATCACCACACTACCATGAATAACACTGGGAAGGGATCTGAGATGTATAAGTGATCATCTTAAATTATTTAGATTGTAGGTTATTTGATTTATCATATTCTTTTCCCATTCAGTACAAAAGGAGAGACTTTGCATATCTTTACAATATTAACTCTCATTTTCTGTGTGTATGTACATATAACCATTTGAGAATTTTTTCTTACAGAGGAGTGTTATAATCTTTATTAATTTTTCAAAGGAATCAAGAACCTATTAATATTTGAGTATCATATTGAAAACATTGAGGAAACTTCTGTATGATATACCTCAATATGATTTCACATTATTTGAACTGGCAGTTGGATTATAACATAATTGTGTAGTAACTATTTTGAACCTCCTAGTGATAGCTGTTCTAATATTTCAGCTTGCCTTCCTTAATAATACCTAGTTATATACACAGAGGGCAGATTGATATATATATATGGAAGGAGAGATAGAATAGATTAGATAGAAAGACATATGGATAGATGATAGATAGATAGATTGATTGATAGATAGATAGATAGATAAATGACAGATAAAAATAATGAATATAACTTTTAGCAGTGAATAGTATAGTCATTTCTGTTCAGATCAGAATCAATTTAACCTACCTGCATTGTATATTTCCTTTAAACTTACCTTCAAAATGTTATATTTTTTAGATCTTCCAGAAGTTGTTATTCATCATAAGGAATCACTGAGATTAATAGGAATGAGTAAAGTGAAAAGAATATGTAAATGAGTACCTTCTTTCAAATTCAGATTATGAGCAAACACCAGGGATTTTGAAAGTGATCCCTGGATGATTCAGTCACATATGAAACTTTCAATGGAATTGTAACTATATTCTTGAGTAATTCTTATCTTAAATTCAAGTAAAAAATGACAGATATAAAAAGATTTGTTTGGGTTTGTTAAAAACTATAAAATTAATTTTATTTAGCTTATGATATTAACATTTTTAAGGACAGCATAGTCAAAGAGATATGTGACAAAATGGTGAATTATTTAGAACACAAAATCCAGACACAATCATAATTTCTTGAAACTACTTGGATTTCCCAGATTAACCAAATAACTGATTTTTAAAAGTGATGCTTCTGACTAAAAAGAATAAGCATATAACCAATGATCAATTCTTTCAGAATTATATACATTCAAATTGAAATTCCCATTGGAAATCTATTACACTTATCAGATTAGTAAAGCATTCCTAATAAATTTCTTGTAACTAATATTACTGACAAATATGTGAGAAATAGTCCATTTTGAATATTTTTGATGGACATTGTCAATTGTTTATAATGTCCAGGGAGTGATTTTATTCCTATAATATAACTGCATGAAGACACTGATCCTGAGATTTCATTTCCAATAATAGATATAGCTGTTCAGAGGCATAAGCACAGTCATGACAGAGCTATTTAGGTTAACAAAATATAGGAAGCAACTTCAACTTTCATCATGGTGAATGAATAAGACATATACTTATATGAAAGCATTAAAATACAGTAGAAATATTACATATACAGAATTTTGTATAAACTATGTTGCAAGTTTAAATTCAAGAGCTCAATCTAGTATGCTTAAAATAACATTTCATTATCAACAATGTATACTTTACACACATATATCCACTTATGCAAAAAAATTGAATCTCAAAGATTAGATAGTCAAAACATATTATTTGTAGTCTCTATGAGGGCAATATGATTTCCTGTCAACCTAGATGATGAAAGATCTGGTTTTCAAACACGTTCTGGCAATATTTGAAAGTGGCTATAGTATAACATATTTTTTAAAAGATTTATAGACGTATTTTATGAGATTGATATTAACATGGGCTTTTACAGAGCCATAAAACTATCTTCTGCTGTAGAAAGTATATGGGTATTTTTTAGGGCAAAATTGAGCTCTGGATATTTGAGTAAGATGGCAAGTCATCTCTGGAACGAGTTGTGGAAGTTAGTGTTCTTTAAGTAACAGCATATTGCCAAAAACTGCTCACTTGCTTAAATGCATGGTTCCAAGTGTTTATTGTGAAGGCTCTAGCAAATAAATGAAAAATACTTATTTCTGAGAATTAAATAATAAGAAATTAATGTCTGTCAAAATCTACATGTTTATCTAATCATACATTTTGGATAAGGAGATTTAGATATGTATCTATACTGAAAATTTCGTGTTATATGTATAATTTATATTGTACATGAACAGTAGACAAAAGGGTATACATATTGGCATGAAGCAACATCATAAAATTAACAACTTTCCTATAGGTACAAGTCTATCATGACCCCTACTATTCTATTCCTAATTGCCATAAGGGAAGAGGAATGTCTCCACACTTTATATCAAGTACATCATAACCTTCATGGAGAATGTTTGGGAATAGCCCAAGTAGACATTATTTCTATTTCATTATGTCTAACATCCCCATCAGTCAACAGTTCTTACTATTGCCCATTTCCATTGAGAATTGTTATGCAGTTCTTTCATCTCTGTATTCTCTGTTTAGGTAGAAGCATCCCTAGAAGGTTTCCTGAATAGCCTGTCCTTCCACAGGTGTCCAGTACTGACACACTGTCTGTTTCAATAATCTGTTTAATATTCTATAAGTATAAATAAGTTGTAAACTTATGTACTTGTAAATAAGTTGATACAAGTACCACCAGATTTGGTAGGAGTTTATCAAAGGTAGGGTGCTCAGTTGTCCTCTTTTCTTCCCAAAAGTATTTGAGGTTTAGTCAAAGGAGAATTTTAAATGTTTCAAAATTAATGTCTGACTTTTCTGGATTGAGGATCTCTGACCTCACAGACTCTGTATGTTTTCAGTTTGTTCCGGGTTCATTCAACACTGTGAATGAACACAGTATTTTCACTGGCTGTTTTTCCTCTTTCCTTGCCTAGACATGTTTTTAATATGAATCATGCAACATATAGGTGTATCCTCCTTCTAAATTTAGAAAAATGAACCAGATTTGATAAAGAACTTCATCCTTAATTTGTTTTGGAGTCTGAAGAAGGAGGTGGTTCATTATTTTAATTAAAAGTATTAATTTGGACATTAAGTTACATTTAAGGATAGAATTAAAAGTCATTTAGTGTCCAAACAATTTTAATACCATTGCTTAATAAAATGATTGATAGTTTTTTAAAGAATTCTGATTCAGATCTTGTCTGACAATATAAAAGACTAAATGGAGCATCCTGTGATAGCGAAAGTAAGGAAGAGATAAAAGATACACACACACACAAACACACAGTGACAAATATATGCAATGGCAACATATTCAATTGAATGAGCCTGTAGTGGTCAAAATTGTAAGCAATCTGTGTGACTAAATAACACATCACTGAAATATCACCCTTCTAAAGAATGCAGTACATAATGGAGGAGACAGTAACTAGAGAGGGGATATAAGGTAATAATTAGTCAAGAGATCAAGGTTAAAATCAAAAGTGTTATGTTGTATTCATAACATGTAGTCATTGAGATGATGGAAATTAACTGTACCTCCTTGACATGGCCATTTCCTCAGACATGGAACAATTAATCCTTCAGATAGGGCAGGAAAGAGAGCCTAGTGCATTGGGGCAACACTTCTACTGGAGATGGAGGGGCTTACATTAGTTGAAAGGATCATCATTCTCTGTTTCATATTTTCATTCCTCTTGTTCTTTAAATGATGGAAGCCAAAACAAAGCTCTTTCTTATGATTCCTCTCTTCCTAATCTTCCCCTTATAACAATTCCTTTCACTGTATTAAATACATATTTAGGATTTCATTTAGATTTCTACATGTCATTTTTGTTCCTTATATGTAGAAGATGTCAAAAGTGCTGAGTGAAAGAAGGGATGGAGGGAAGCAAACCAAGGTAGAGGGAAGAAAGGATGAGGATTTAAGTGATTTCTGGTTTCCATATGGATTATTGAATTCTCTGGAGTATACATTTTACTTCAGAACTCTTTCTCGTACCTCCATGACATACTATTATTGGTTAATAGGGAATGTAAGTTGATGTGCATAATTCCTCCATTGAAACTCCATTTTCTTTGGTCCAGCTGTCAAAAGAAAGTTAAGGGTCTAGGAAGTATAGTAGCCCATGCTCACGGTAACTGCTAAATGAGTACTTTGGCCTGGCAAAAGCTGGATTTACTCCACACCCTCAGAAGTAGAACCATAAGCCCTTGGGCTTTTATCTTCAGATAATTACAATAGCCTTCTGCTCTTGAGCTACCAGTCTAATCTCCTTAATATGATTTCTGATACTGTAGTCAGAGTTATCATTAATAAGATTAAAATCTAACTACACCACTCTCCATCTTAAAAATTCCTTCAATGTATCTCCCATGGTTCTTATCATTTGTCTTTCACAAGATTATGAGACCCATTTTGAACTTGCCTTCTCCTTTCTCTTCAGTCTCATATCTTAAAATTTACCTTCATACAAGATAAATGGTTAGTTGGTATGACACTAACTAGGATTAAAGCAATTAATTATTGAATCAGTAGAATTAGTACCCACAGTCATATTGAATTGACTAGAATTCCTGCCTACTTATTTTCTCTTCATGTCCATTGTCATCTCTTGTCTATCCTACAAATATGTGGCTTGACTTCTTGCCTGTTCACTATACTGATCCAATTTTATCCTATGCATGTCATTTTTAATGTCTTTCTATCTAAGATAAATTTTCTGAATCTTCCTTCTAGATCTTTGTTGTGTATTCCTCCATTATGCTTTTATAACATCTTGTCATTCTAACCATTTACAAGACTACAGAAATAATTACTTACTACCTTCTTAAGTGAACCATAAAATCCAGGGAGAAAGACTTTTTATATTCACTACTCAAACCCACAAATCTATAAATATTGATGGGATGTACATGTGTATTTTTTATGTAGTAAAGGAAGAGTTCAGTGAAAAATTAATGTTCAAGTTACTTTTGGTTTAGAGATCAGTACATAATTTTAAATGAGCAATAAATGAGTAATGAAATGTGATGCAAAGTAATAGAAACATGACATAAACATCTCATACTGATAGGATAATGAAATACTGTTGAGAAAATATCAGGGAAAATGTTTTTTCATATGATGAGAATGTCAACTTCAAATTCTTTCTTATTCCTCAGTTTAAGTGAGAATAAAAATAAATTGTGCTTTTCCTTAGAGGCCGAGTGAGAGCTCTCTTCAGAGTGTGAAACACGTTAAGAGTAGAAAACATTTTCACATTCCTAAGTACTCTTTTTGTACTGTAAATTTTAGAAAATTTATTTTTAACTCTTTATTTTTATTCATTCATGTAATATATATTAGGTGCTTGACTTTGTGCCACCTTGTACAAAGTATTGTTTGTTAGTTAAGATTCATATAACACATAAGGACTGTTCTTTCTATAGTTTCAACAAATGTATTTTTCATATGGCTATCAGTATAGTTCATATAATGCTCTGTATGGTGACACACAGCTGTTTTACTGTCCTAAAAGTGCCCTTTGCTTCACCTGCTCATCACACACCTTCTTTCTTCTCTTTGCACCCCTTGCAAGCATTGATCCTTTTATCATTAAGGAGTTTAAAGTTTTTC
This sequence comes from Castor canadensis, assembly GCF_047511655.1. Taxonomy (NCBI): domain Eukaryota; kingdom Metazoa; phylum Chordata; class Mammalia; order Rodentia; family Castoridae; genus Castor; species Castor canadensis. Next base: position 185,618,902 of record NC_133386.1, on the reverse strand, counting down.
TTTTCTACATAATCCATATATGTTTTAAGTATTTACTACAAAGTCTGAGAATCCTCCTGTGATTCATCTCATTCTTTTTATTAATCTATTAATATTTAAAAATTCACAAACATAATTTTAGTTCTATTTCATATAAATGTATCACCCTGAATTTTGACCATATATGCAACAATTATAATAACCTCACATTGTATACAAAGTTATAAAATTGGTATGATTGAAGGGAAGTCTTATTTCCATGTCTTAAAATTAGAAGGAATGAATTAAGGATCATATAATATATTTTAGAAAAACAGTATTAATATTGGCACAAAACTCACAAAATCTTGCTAAGATTCAAATATGCCTCCAGCATGGTGAATTTTCTTTGTCCTCTCATTGTTAATACAGGTTCTATTTAAACATTTGCTAAAATCCCAAAGTATATACAACAAAGTACTTGATACGAGATGATTGAAATTGTATATGTTGTCCCAGAAACTTGAAACTTCTACAAGCATTTGAATATGAAACATTCTGCTGAACAGAAGGAACTAAGTTGTGGTAAGAGATCACATATGAGAGATCCAAGTATCAAATACAGGAAACTATTTGGGTAACAGAAAATCTGCCATTCTGTTGATATAAGAAGCATACAAAAAGACATATAGAAACAGAAAACATCAGGGATCAGCATGAGAACATGCATGGAAAACACTAGGAAAAAATCTACAAATGACAATAGTCAGAAAAAAGATCCAGAAGTACAGCAGTCAAAAGCCTCATGTATCTGCTTCTCACATCATTTTTGTCCTTATACATAAAACTGAATCAAAGCATCTGGTACATGTGCTCATCTAGTCTCTTTTCCAGAGAGCAATAGTTGCCATGCCTCAACATAGTATTCTTTCTATTGAAATCCATTAAAAGAAGTTAATATTCTTTACTGTTTTCTTCTGGGTAAATAAAAATTATGAAGAACATTTTCAAACTCTGCTCATCTTGCATCATCTGAGATTAGTTTCTTGCTCCATAACTTTTTCATGGCATTTTTCACTTCTACATTCCTCAGTGTGTAAATCAGAGGGTTGAAGAAAGGTGTCCCAATTGTATAAAAAACAGATATCATTTTATCCATGGAAAAGGTAGCTGCAGGGCGTGTGTATATAAATATACAAGGTACAAAAAACAAGATGACCACTATGATGTGGGAGATGCAGGTAGAAAGGGCTTTTCTCCTGCCTTCAGCACTATGGTTTCTCAGAGAATGCAAGATGGTAATGTAGGAGAATATCAGCATGACAAAACTCACTGTACAAATGGCCCCACTATTGGACACCAGAAGTAGGTTGACCACATAGGTGTCTGAGCAGGCAAGGTTCAACAAGGGCTGTAAGTCACATAAATAGTGATCAATCACATTGGGACCACAAAAAGGCAAACTCAAGGCCAGAAAAATCTGAACTAAGGAATGCACACAGGATCCCACCCAGGCCATGGCCACCAACACACCACAGACCCGGCGGTTCATGATGGTCATGTAGTGCAGAGGCTTACAGATGGCCACATAGCGGTCAGCAGCCATGAGGATAAGGATGAAGATTTCCAGGCAGCCAAAGAAATGCAGTGAAAAGACTTGAATTATGCACTCATTGAAAGAAATAGTGGCCTTCTTCAAAAGAGCATCTATGATCGTTCTAGGGGCTATAGAGGTGGAGAAGCAGGTGTCAGACATGGATAAATAAAAAAGAAAAAAGTACATTGGACTTCCAAGTGCTTGGCTGGTCTTAATGGTAGCAATAATAAGCAAGTTACCCACCAATGTCCCCAAATAAAATAACAAGAAGATGACAAACACTATTTGCTTTCTAAGTGGATCCTGTGTCAGTCCAAGTAGAATGAACTCAGTCACATTATTATTCAGATGCATGATTTCATGAATGAGAAGTGCTAATTCTGATATAGATTATCTGCAAAAGATAATGGAGTTGTTTATTTTTTTCATTGAAATTATAGAATATTTAAGTAAATTAATTCAACTATGGCATATTGAAAGCAAGAATACATGTTCTTCATTGGGTATCTTCCAGCTGTGAATTTACCTCATTTTTTCTATAAATCTCCTCAAACTCAATCCTTGTTTAACTGTGATACGAGTCTGATCCAGTATCCCTTGTAATCAGTGTAAAATTCAGAAATAAGAATATGGGCTATTGTTTCCTTTATTTTCTTCATTTCCACATGTCTTGTGGCCCATTTTATCATGATGTATCATTTACTAAGTAGGATACATTTGATTCTCCTTATAATTTCACAATGTAAATGCAAAGTTGATGAACTAAATTGTTTTTATATGTTATAAATCATGTATATTAATTTTATTTATATAAATGTCTACTAATTATAATTATATTTTATGTTTCAATTCTCTGCATACTTTTCCCCACATATTCCAGATGCAAGAAGGAAAGAGAAGCACTTGGTTCTTTCACCTTTTCCCATCTTCAAACATCTTTATATTCGGTATTTGACATACAATAGTGAATATAAATGAGTGTTCTTTGATAGTTTATAATGTCTCAAATATGACCATTTCTATTTTTATCTATTTTCTGAAATGACAGCCTTGGAGCATCAGAGTTCCAAGCATGTAGCTTATAGCTTATGCTTTGGGATTCAACTTTTTAACTTAAGCATTTTCAGAGCTCAAGAGGTAGTTGTGTTTGGTAGTTGACACCACAAATTTGGTAGAAGAATAGATCAGTACTATTACACTCAAACCCAGCTAGAATATAGTAGAGTAACAAAAACGAGAGAAGATATTGTTTGAGAAGATGAATAGTCATCAGTGACTGATTTCATTGAATTTGTTTTCATTCCTGTCAAATTTAATGATCATTCAAACAAAATATTCCTTCTTTAAGAAAGATCTCTTTTCGTAAGATTTAAAAGAAATCATCCTAAGTTTATTTTCAAGAACAAAACCTTTTGCTAAACTTCCTTATCAAGATGATGCTTGAAGGGACACTCTAAGCAAGTAAAAAATATAAACTGAAAAGTTATGTATTTAAGTATGAAAGATTCACATAAACCAAAGTCCTCCTCCCACATTCTACTCATAGCACCAGTAAACTGTCTTGAATGTTTTGAGTTGGGCAAAACAAATACTATGGCATACTAAATGAACATGATATATACATATTTCATCTCAGTAAGTTTTAATCTCTGTTACTCCAGAGGCACCTGCACATCCATGTTTATTGCGACACTATTCACAATAGCCAAGTTATGGAAACAGCCAAGATGCCCCAGCACTGACGAATGGATTAAGAAAATGTGGTATCTATACACAATGGAATTTTATGCAGCCATGAAGAAGAACGAAATGTTATCATTCGCTGGTAAATGGATGGAATTGGAGAACATCATTCTGAGTGAGGTTAGCCTGGCCCAAAAGACCAAAAATCGTATGTTCTCCCTCATATGTGGACATTACATCAAGGGCAAACACAACAATGGGATTGGACTTTGAGCACATGATAAAAGCGAGAGCACACAAGGGAGGGGTGAGGATAGGTAAGACACCTAAAAAACTAGCTAGCATTTGTTGCCCTTAATGCAGAGAAACTAAAGCAGATACCTTAAAGCAACTGAGGCCAATAGGAAAAGGGGACCAGGAACTAGAGAAAAGATTAGATCAAAAAGAATTAACCTAGAAGGTAACACCCACGCACAGGAAATCAATGTGAGTCAATGCCCTGTATAGCTATCCTTATCTCAACCAGCAAAACCCCTTGTTCCTTCCTATTATTGCTTATACTCTCTCTACAACAAAATTAGAGATAAGGACAAAATAGTTTCTGCTGGGTATTGAGGGGGGGGAGCGAGAGGGGGTGGAGTGGGTGGTAAGGGAGGGGGTGGGGGCAGGGGGGAGAAATGAACCAAGCCTTGTATGCACATATGAATAATAAAAGAAAAATGAAAAAAAAAAGTTTTAATCTCAGTAAACTTGAATATGCCATCTTCCATATAAAATCACCTCTTAGAAAAGTAATTAAAGAAGTTATATATTTTGAGGGCCAAAGATAAAAAAATAAAGATCATACCTTATGATCTTGCATAAGGATTTTAAACTAGAAGAGACCTGGGTATATATTTGAAAGATTGTTTTCCATCTCTTAAATACAACCTGTTTTATCATCTACAAATCCTTCTGTCTAGGAAAGAGAGAGTGGTAATGCCAAAAATAAATGAACCCTAGTCAAAGCTCATTAAAATTAAGCGGTACATATGGAGGATTGATAAATGCCTTTGGTGGGCCACTCATGAAGAATCCCAAGATTTAATTACATACATATAGAGTATCCAAACAGATCTTGCCATCTCCTTCCTTCCAGGAAGAGCTTCCTTCTTTTTTTGAATGTCTTAGCCATTTAAGTGTGAACTTCAGTACTTAAATTCTCAGAAACCCCCCTAGTGTCTTTAAATGCCTGTGATATATTCTTATTCTGAAGGTTATTTCTGTCTTTTTTTAAATGGCCTATTATTTCTTTTTGTTTGGTTTTTGCTTGAACTTCACTTCTACTTTTTAAATTTTTTTACATTTTTTTCTGTATTCAATATTCATACGTGCATACATTGTTTGGGTCATTTCTCCACCAAGTCTCCCATTCCCTCCCTCTTCCTCCCAGAACCTGTCCTGCCCTTTTCTCCAATTTTGTTGAAGAGAAGACATAAGCAATAACAAGAAAGACAAAGTGTTTTTGCAAGTTGAGATAAGGATAGCTACACAGAGAGATTCCTAACATTGCTTCCATGCACAAGTGTGTTACAACCCAAGTTGAGTCATCTCTACCTGAACTTTTCACTAGCTCCTGATTCCCTTCCCATACTGACCTCTGTTGCTTTAAGGCTACTGTATTAGCTCCTCTGCAGTGGGGGCATCAAACACCTTCAAGTTTTGGGTTTCCTATCTATCCCCATTCTTCTCATATGTGCTCTCCCCTTAGCATGTGACTCATGCAAGAATATGTGTCCCCTTTTATTTGCTTCCTTTGATAAATATAAGGATTAGAATATTATGTGTTTGAGTGATGTTACTCTCCAAGATACAACCTGATGCTCTTGTTACAATGGAGGTACCTGGTATATGATTCAAATTAAGAATTTTCTACTATTTCTGAAATGTAACAATATTTATTTTGTTGTTGTAGTATTATTTTAATTTAAAAAAGCATTCACTTCACTAATTGCTAGTGCTTCCTATATACCCTGTATGGTAGAGATACAAACAGGTCCAAATATATAAAGAAAAAAACAAAGCAAAACAAAATAAACTCCTGAGATCAATTTTTATAGCTAACCAAATTTAGTTCCACAACCTGAATAAGGTGATTTTTGCACTCTAATCATTACCCCACTTGCGTGTGTAACATTGAGAAGAGTGCTAAGAATCACGAAGTGATCATTTTAAATCATTTTAGTTGTGGGTTGTTTGTTTAATTGTTTATCATGGTCTTTACCCATTTAGTATAAAAAGGAGATACCTTTCATATTCTCCTGATATTAATTCACATTTTCTCTGTGTACACACATATAACCAATGCTGTGAGCATTTTCTTTGCCAGGGAAGTATTAAAACTTTTATTAGACTCTCAAAGGAATCAGACACAGAAATGGGTGATTGTGTTCTAGACAGAAAACAGCATAGAAATACAGCATATTTCTCTAATGCACTCATATCAATTCTTCAGATAATATTTGCAACCTTTTAAATGACAAAATTGTCAATATAGGTAACATATTGGTGTGGTAGGGAATAGGAAGTGCTAAATTTAACAAGGCAGCAGAGTGGAGGACGACAAATGAGATTGGAATGTTGGGGTCAGGTGTTTCTTATGCTTCATGGGGCATTACAGAGACCACCTTGAGCAACAATCCTGTTCTTTCCAGATTCCCTCTTATACTTTCCAACATGCTGTAGTTCATATTTCCATCTCTGAAGAATCTATATACTCATTTTGCTTCTATACAGAGTTCACCATTTTCTGTGTGAGTGTTAATGTGTAGTCCCATAGAGTTTTATCCCGCAAAATTCAAATTAGTGAATGGTATAATCTATTCTCCTTTAGCTCCTCATTTATGCGCTCAAGGCCATGATTCCTGCTATATGGTCAAGAGACACCCTGGAGGCAAGTCTGACACGAGGATCAGAAGGAATCACAAAATTCAATGCCATTACATAGACATGGTACATATAGTTTCCCCAAATGTCAGGAAATTAATATTAAATTACTCCTATTTATAATTATATAAGACAGAGAAGTGGCATTGTGGAGGAGCAAGGGTAGAATAAGATAACACTTGGAGGAAGCATGGACAAGAGCAAATACAGAGGTAATGCAAAGTTGTTTACTAAGAAATATTTTTCAGGAAATTCATTCATATATACCTATCATGCTGCTACCTTCTGTGTACAATGTTTGGGCTACAAAACACTATAATTTTGTGCTTAATTTTCTGAAAACTTGATTGAACTTTTCAAGATAAGTCTTAGATGGATGCCATCTGTGTATTTTGCTCTTATAATACCATTTAGGAAGTATTAAGAGTAGTTATTCTATGCTTTGACATATAGTATTGTATTCAAAGCTATCTCTTAGCTATGGACAAGCTCACATTCCCCAGAAGCTTTGTAAAAATCACAATCTCCATTAACCTTTTGTCTAACTTCTAAGCAGGTATAAGCTCTTCTCATTTTCTAGTATCTGCAGCACCTACTGGGGAATTTTCCTGCACAGCTATCTGATGCATAAGCATTAATGAACTATTCTACTCTCTTCCATCTGTATAATTTCTATTAGTTCCTACATTACTGCATCCTTCTCTCCCACATAAGTCATTGCATCCATAATCCTGCTGTTCAGAAATGCTAGGTGAGATTAAACCATCATTTTCCCTTGACACTTGTTTTTCATTCATTTATTTCCTATATTAACAGTAATGTCAAAGACTATTTCATTCAATTCCTTTTTAAGAGTATGTGGGAATAGTACAGTTATCATACATGAGTTAAAGGAATAAAGTAGAAAATAGAAAAATAGGATAGATTAGGTTGTAATGATGCAATGTGTCACTCACCTGTTAGAAGACTTTGAATTAGTATCATGTATGTCTGTCTCTTTATGATAGCATTCTTGTAGCAGACCACTAAAAGCTGTTTTTCTCTATATTCCAGGATGACTATTTTAAGACTTGATGATGCAAGATATTGGCATCCTAGAGAATATTATTCCCCAATGTTTCCCTTTCATTGTGAGTCATCACCATTGCAACATTGTTATTCTGTTTCTATTTTGGACTATAGTAATAGAAATTTACTCTTCCTCAAAAAAAATTAACCAGACTAACAAGGGCTCTGAGATGTTTTGTGCCTTAGGCTGGCCAAAGTTATCAGTGAAAAAGAAAGAAACTGCAATTGGACAATGGAAAAAGTGCTAGAGACAATCTCATTTGTAAAAATGAAATATATAATCAGAACATAATTCTGCTCAATGGCCTATGCTGGCCCATCCTGCACTAGAAGGCAAGTTTCCCAGACTTGCAATGCATTTGTAAGTATAATCCTGGGAAGGAGATGTTATATTCTGAAACAAGAGGTTTTGCACTGTGAAAACTAGATACCCTACCCTATAGAACTACAGGTCTTTAGAAAGTACTGTGAAGATAAATTAGTACCCTGAATATTAGTTGCAAAGTAATTGATATGACCCAGTTTTTTTCAATCTCTAATAGTCTTATGATAGCTTCCTTGGAAATGAAAAGTCACGTATCCACCAAAATTCTCTCCTGTCTTTTGACATTTGATGTTTTAATTATGCTAGTCTCTATTGACACCTCTCAAATTCAACCTATTTGATAACATTTATTGGACTTCATGAATCCTGATCATTTTTCTCTCCATATTTGGTACTCGGTCCATTTTTTTCCCTTTATCGAATGCATGCATGGGTTCACTTCATGATATCCCCTAATTCTGTCACATACTAGCTGGTTGACTTTACTCTTATCTATCCAAATAGAAATTGTGAGTAGGCAAAGAGAAATTCCTCCAGTTATTCTGGATCATTGGCAGCTTTTTGTAAGCAGTGTCAGTGGATGACAGTGAATAGTCACAAGTGGTCAAGTGTAGCATCAGTTTCCATGTCCCAAGGAAAGGCCAAGGGGCTCTTCATACGATTCTGTCCTTGGGTTGCAACCTAGGTAATTGGCATCATGGGGTTAGGATATATTCTCTGATTCACCTAAATTAATTCCTCCAATGGTCCCCATTGATGTGGGAGATTATCTTATCATGGCACTTTCAGCTGCTCTCCAGCTGCCTTCAATTATCATAGACTTAATGGCCACATTTGAACTAAAGCCAACAATGTGACCATTGATCGGTGGACTGGTAAGTGTGTCTGCACCAATCATGCAATCTCATTATACAAATGAAAAATTGTGTTTGTACCAGTCACGGCACAGTCCCTATACCCATCATGGAAGGCCCTTAAGTGTTTACAGCAATTTATTGGTCTTCTGCTGGGTTACCAGGGGGAAGATGATCTCTTCTTATGGCTTGAGTAGATGTTGCAAAAGTCCAGTGCAAGATGCTTCTGTGACTGTTTCTTCTACAGCCAAATTTATGTTTTGGGCTGAAAGTGGCCAGTACTGACCTGAGGGTAGTCTGATAAGCTGACTGCAGTCTTTTGCTTAAAGTTAGAGTCTCAGGAAAGCTCTAACAGCTTTAAATTTAGGAGTCAAATCCTTACTCCACAGCATCTGAGCACATTAAAGGAAGGAAAATTCTAAAGGGTGAATAAAACACTTACCAGTAATATCAATTTCCAGTATTTATGTACAGTCTAACAAGTTTAACTCTTCCCCAAGTCTAGGGAAGAGTGAGTTGCTACAAACAGTTTAATTCCTTAAGACATTGCTCACTCCTTTTCCTTCTTTCTCCTTGTAATAGTCACAAATGACATATTAGTTCTCTGATATCTTCTTTTGTCTGATCAAGTCTGCTTTTTTACATTGGGTGATATAGTTGGTTCCATCTACCTTTTTCAGATTTGGAATTTCTATTAAATTCTTCCTTGTTAATTACCTTTGTTCTTATTCTCATTTTGCTAATGAATTATTTTATTATTTTGCTTAGTGGTCTTTCTTTAATGAACTTCCTTAAGGTTTTTGGATTCTTAATCAGGCAATTCATATATCTCTCTTTATTTTAGGGTATGTTGGTAAAATATTTTTGTTTCTTTGACAATTTTTCCTCATTCTTCCTCTTCTTTAAAGATTTGGATTTAGGTTGATTTATTTAGAGAAACAATATATCATCATATACTGGCATTTATTGAGCAAGCCCTTAGCAGACATTCCACTAGAAATTCTGAAACTTTGTTCTTAAGTGCCCTCAAGTATCCATACTTAATGTTTAGACATGAATAATTTCTTGCTCTCTTTGTTCCATTACCATGAAAGTCAGCACTCCACATGACGTTAGAAAGAATCATGCCTTGGGGAGTGTAATAAATTGACAATGTTGGGAAATGCTCCATGTTTATTGTCCCCTCTGGTGACTATGTGCCCTTTCTGAGTTTTATAGTACTATACTAGCTATAGATAGCCCAGGCAGACAAAATATTTCTTACTAGGGCAAAGAAGCTATCCTCCCACCCTAAAGTACTCATTGACAGTCCAAGGATGCTAGAAACATATTCCAGCATTTACTCTCTCCTGGAAAGTTTCTTCACTTTTGCCTTGTTTAAGTGTTACACAGTTGTGTCAACCTTAGTAAGCACTTGCTTCCAATACAGGTAATGCCATATTTATTTTGTTAATTTCAATGTAAATTATTGTGGTTTGGGGAAGTTATGGATCTCTGCAAAAACTTCTTATTAACAAAATTCTGTATTTTCATATATATACTTATGTACATGTACATATATATACATATATGTAATTTTACTTCAGTTGAATTTGTTTTTTTGTAGGGGAACAGTAGTTCAAATTTTCTAACCATCATTTTATTATGTATGTCAACTTTAATGAGGTGTCTGCCCAGATATTTTGGCCATTTTTAATCAGGTTGTTTTTGCCTTTTTGTTGAGCTTAAAGACTTTGAATATTTTGGATAAAAGTCCTTTGTCTTCTACAAATATTTTCTCCCAGTCAGTGACTCATTTGCATCATATTATCCTTATTATTAATATATTTTGCTATTTATTTAAAATTTATGTATCAATTTTATATTATTATTACTTTTATTATTATTATTAGATATACACCTACTGTATAGTTTACTATTATTATAATTTTGGCAAATTGCGTCTTTTGAAAAATTAGGACATTTCATCCATGCTGTTAAACAGATGCTATTAAACTAGTGGTACAACTTTTCATAGTAGTTTTTTCTTTAGGTATCCATGTGGTATGGAGTAATTTCCATCATTTAATTTTCAGTATTATTACTTAATGTATTCTTTATTTTTCCTCAGTTTGTCTGAATAGTGCTTATAAATTTTATTAATGCTTCAAAGAATCAGCTTTTATTTCTTTTATGTTCTTGGTTGGTTTCCTACTTCTGATTTCATTGAAATCTGTCCGAATTTATGCTATTACTTTTATTCATCTCACTTCAAATTTTATTTGCTCTTCTTTTTCTACTTCTCTAATATAGAAGCTTCTATTTTTGGCTGTATATTTTATAGATTTTTTTTTCTAATTCATATGTTTAACTTCTGACAATTTACCTCTTTTCAAAATTAAGTTTATACTTATATGTGTAACAGATAATGAAAGGATTTAGTAACTATGCTTCCCCTTCTTGTTGATCATTAAGATACAGTTCAGGTGTTAGTTCATGATCATGTAGTCTCATCCAATATAAGTTGATGAAAACAATCAAAGAAATCATCTGTTTCTTGGTGACAATTAGATATAAACTGATTGAAAATGGGCTTAGTAACTATACTGATCTGTTTTCCATTGCTTTAATGAAATACCCAGGGCAGGCTAACTTTGGAAGGAAAATACATTTATTTAGATCACAGTTGAATAATTTCAAAGTTGAAGATTGGGTGGCCCCATTGGTTTATCCTCTGGGGCAGGTCTAAGATAGATGGTGTAACAACAGCTGAATCATATGTGGGAGAAACAAACATCTCAAAACACGAAGTCAGGGAGAGATTCAGGAATTAGTCTCAGCCTTACACACTTCTCAGAAATGCTTAAGGTCTCATAAGAACTAACAATCCCTCTCCCAATGTCAGTTACCCCAATGACTCCAGATCCCCCATATTCCATATCCGTTTTCATCACCTCCCACAGTGTATCATTTGGACCAAATTTCAAAACATGATCCATCAAGGGAAATAATCAGACTACAGCACAATCACTATCTCCAAATATGACTTTCTGTCCCCCTTCTGTATATTTCTACCTGTCCCTTTCACATATACATGCTCACACCTGTTTTCTCTCTCGATATCATTTTTCTTCTCATGAATGAAGTTAATTTTAGACATTTTTATAGCAGCTTAGTTTATAATGAAATAAACAAAATGACCTATCAACAAAATGAAAATTGCCATACATAATATTCTTCCTTTTATATGCCTAGCCTCCTCCCTTATAACATACAATTATATGTTGTCTAAATAGATACAGTCAATGAATTTCTATCCACACAAACTTGCCATTCAAAATCTATAGCGTACAATAAGGTTCACTACTCCTACTGTTATAGAGCTTAGGAAAATGTAAAACATAAAATGACATGTATCTAATAATGTGTGATTTTATTGCCACAAAAAAGCTCTATGTTCTCTATTCGTACTTCTGTGCTCTTTGACCACTAATAACCATAGTTTTTTAGTAATGTGAAGTTATTTGTTAGATTTTCTTATGATACAGGATAAATTAATTATAGTAACTTCAACCTTCAGATATTCTTTAAAAGAGAGAGCAATATTTTTGGAAATCAAATATTGTATTCAGTAATTAATATAATACATTGAGGACCATTTAAAGAGGTTTTTCCCTTTTCCAGAATGTTAGATAGTTGGAATCATATAGTAGACTTTTTAAAATTTAGTAATTACATACTTTAGTTTCTTCTATGTATTTTTATGGCTTGTGGTATTTACAAATGTTTTTAAAATATAACAAATACATCATACTTGAATTTACCCCCTCCCTAATTCTCCTTTATCCTCCCTCCTCTCATTCCTGGAATAGTATCAGCAGATCTCATTTATCCATTTACATACATGGGTACATAGTATTTGCATCATATTCACCCTCATACCCCTTTCCAAGCATGCCTCCTCCCTCATTTCTTTATAGTACAACATAGATTTTTTTTAACTTAAAGTGAAATTATTTCTCCATAATCTCATTATAAAATTAAAAAACATAAGTAGAACCACCAAAAGTACAGCTATTCCTCCATTTAATACTCAGTTTAATTCCAGTAAACCCATTGTAAAGTAAAAAAATTATAGGTTAAATGTTTGTAAGTCAGGACTACCCATATAATGACTCATTGCAAGCACGGAGCACAGGGTACATACTAAAGAACACTTTATTGCTTCCAGGGCTTGGAAGTTATGAGTAAAGTTAATGTTGATGCTACATATATGTTTTCCTGTGCATGCACTTTCAGTTCATTGTCACAAATACAGTGTAAGGACCATGTGGGAAGTGTGTGTTTGATTTCATCAACTGTCAAGCTCTGTTCGAAATTGTACCATTTTGTATTTCCAACAACCATGAAAATAAAACTTTTTCTTTTTCCACATCCTCACCAGGATTTGGATTTTCAATGTTTCAAATTTTGATCATTTTAATAGAGGTATAATGACATTCACTGTTGTTTATTTATAATTCCCAAGTGGCATACAGATTTGAGCATATTTTCATGTGCCTATTATCACACTATATAATATCCATGAATATTATTTGCTTTGAATACTCTGCCTCTCAGTACTGTCTTCTAAAAGTGTGTGGCCCAGCCATTAGTGAGAGTGGACAAGAGGGGAAATAAACAGTTTAAGAGAAGACATTTAGATTAAGCATTCAGTGATCAAATTTAATTAGCAAAATTTGCACTAGAAAAACTTCTGTATTAAAAGATTCTAACTGTCTCTCTCCTTTATGTCAACTCACCATTCAGTAAAAATAAAGAATTGAGAAGAAACTGTGTGAGTTGCAGTTCTTTTATTATTCTGTAAAATGATGTAAATATGTTTAATGGTATTCCAGAGTTTGGAAGCCTTACCACCTCTCTTTTCAAATATTCAATAAATGTAAGAAAGTCAAGTTAAATAACTCCATATGACCCACTTTATAGTTACCTCTTCTGCTGTTCCTACTAGATGACTCCTCTGCTCTCTCTCCTCTCTTCCCTACATAGGACTATTAAAGCCAGTGATACAAAATAATGAAGCTCCTGAGATACGTTTTCTAAGGACTCCCTGTTCTTATTTTTAAGTATCATTAATGCATTAACATTCTTTCAGGTTTCATATCTGCGAGTGATGTTGGGTTCAGGTGGAAAAGGGAAGTTGGATAATAAATACTAAACACACACTTATAAGTGCTGGTATTAAGCAGCAAACTTGGGAGTTTACAACTAACCATAATCCATCATACACTTTATGAAGAATTGGAAGAAAGTAGTTTGAGAATCTAAATAAAAAGAAGTAGTAGAGGGAAATGTTAACTGCCCTGGCTTGATTCATCCACACTGTATCTTTTGAAATATCGTAGTGAATTCCATTACATGTACAACTAATACATAGTAATTGAAGAAAAATATAATCTCAGAAGATTCTTTACCATATAATTTGTTTTGTAGCACTGGGAATAGAACCCCCCACTTGAGCTATGCCACCAGGACTTCAGTTCTTAATTTTTTCTTGAGATAGAGTCTGTCTAACTTCAATAGTGTTTGTCTTGTATTTCCAGTCCTCTTGTTTGTGTCTACAAAGTAGTTGGGATTAAATGATGTGCCACAATGCCCTGACTGATCACCTGATTTTATCCAGTTAACATATCTCCTTGGCAAGTCTTGAAACAGTAATGTAAGAATTTATTTTAGTTGGCAGACAGTTTGGGAATCCATGGGAGGTAATGATGTAATTGAAATGTTGCTAATGATTCAAACTTTATCTTATAAACATTGTGAAGAACCAATGTGAACTAATTTTCTTTTGTTATTATTGAAATTATGTGTGATGATACATGTCTTTGAAAGTTGTTTCAAGTAAGTAAAAAGCAAAGAAAGAAAAAACAAAAGAATTAGACACTGGACACTAATGGCTTAAACCTATAATCTTAGCTAATCTAGAGGCAGAGATCAGAAAATCTTGGTTCAAGGACAGCCTGGGCAAATAGTTTAAATAAAGCTATCTAGAAAAATACCCAGCCCAAAACAAAGCTGGCAGAGTGGTTGAGTGAATGTCTAATGAGCATTAAGCCATGAGTTTGACTCCCATAATGCCAAAAATAAAGCAGAATTTGACTAATAAACTAACATTTTCACCTAATCATTTCTTCCTAATAACTACAAATTGTGTTCTCTGATTTTGAAATATGGTACTATATAAATTAATGAAACTATATAAGCTTAGGTGATATTATTTTGACAAATCTATTTTATGATGAAAATAGTGCAAATAAAATTTTTGTTTATTCAAGACTTTATGAGTTTCATTTTTTGTTATCATCACAAAAAGCCAACAAAATAGGAAGAATTTTCACTTATGATCTACAGATCAAGATCAATGCCCAAGATTTCATGTAGTTTTCCTAAAGTTCAAAATCATAAGATAATAACACCAAATTTAGATTAAAGCAGTCTGATTCTGGAATTCAACTTTTTTTTGCAGTACTGAGCATTAAACCCAGGGTATTGCCTTATACTAGGCAAGAACACTGCCACTGAGCTGCATTCTCAGTCCTGGAACTCAAACTCTCAATCACTGTATTTAACCACACAATTTTTAGTACAAAGTAAGTAAAGCTCATGACCACTGCCTCAGCATTCTAACATCTTCTTCAGTCAGGCTTCTTGAAAGATGATATTTTAAACAATAGCATCAGACTATTTAAACAATATGATTTAAATCTTTATTCTAGTACTTTATAGCAAAATGACATAAAGGCTTTAGTTTACTCTCTAATTTTAGAGTTTTCATCTGGACAATTTCATTTTCTAAAGAAATGCTTAACTCTGTATTATTTAATGGAGACACAAATATGATTTGAAAAAAAACATTGGACACACTAGAATCTATTTGTTCCTCAAATGCAAAGATCATTAGAATTCACAGTTGCTTTACTAGGTCCATCATGTTTGAGACTTGTGGTCACTCCAAAATTATCCTTTGGATGGATATGCTCCCACATAATTTAAAAATAATTTTATTTGATTTTTCCAGTTCTAAGTTGGCTACAAGTACTTTTAAAATTCATAAATTCTTACATTTTTCTCTTCCAAATTAACGTATTTTTGTACTTCCCAATATTGTTTTATTTCTTTATATTTTGTCTGACTTATATTACTCTATATCTCCTACTTCAATTATTCCTCTGAAGTGCAAAGCAACATAAAAGCCTTACTGGGTCTCCATGTGTAAGGGTAGCTATATGTGTGTTGGTGTTAGGTAGGAGAAGATTAAACAAATTTATTATGAATTTATATTTCTATTATTTATTAAATATTTAGTTCTTCTTATTCCTGACATCTTAACACTGGGAGAACATGCTTCATTATGTCCCAGAAAATCAAAATAAATGATACTGATGGACTTTGTAATTTTCCTGAACTCATTCAAAAACCATCTCTGAAAATACAGGGTTATAATTTATACTATTCTTCAATTCATTAATGAAGAAAATTGTTAGGAATGAAATGCAATCCACTAAAAGTTGCTAAATATGGCATACCCTTCAGTAAATTGAGATTAATAAATGCTGAAAGCTCATGACATAGCTTACACAACTACAGTACAATTATGTAATTGTACTATGAACTTTGGGCATACTTTATTCATTGTCATTTGTGAATCTACAGAATCCTTTTTTTTTTTGAGAAAACATAAAGAGAACGTGGCTTTCTCCAGCAAGAGTTGGTTCCCTCCCACCTGACATAATGCAATTTTGAGAGTTTTCTGAATGCCTATGATGATTTCCACTCTTTCATTGAAATCATCAATTTTAAAATATATTTGATATTATCATTTTGTACTTTAAAAAATAGGGATTCCAAGATGGCGGATAGAGGTAGGAAGCAGAAAACAAGCCTCCTATAGTGAAATCTTGGAGAGACACTGGAGACACACCTTGCAGGCATAATCACTGAGAAAAGGCATAACTTTGACCCCTCCACATCTCCAGCCAGTGCAGAGAATCTCCATTCCACGTTAAATGGAGAAACAAGGAGGGGCCCCATGGCCGCCAGTGTCCAGCACCCACTGGGAAGACGCGGACCAGGTGAGCTTCACGATACCATGGTACTCCCACAGACAAGCCTGGGCCAGAGCAGCATAGCCCCCTGGAAAGATGGACCTCCACCCGGAGGAAAAAAGAGAAACTGAGTAATAAGCAATAAGAACAAGTTAGACACGCTGGAAAGAGGGTGGGGTGCCCTGAGTGCTGAAGATTGGGGGAAGGGAATCCTTCCCGGGACTGTAAATAAACAAGCTGGGCGGGCAGGAGTGCCTCTGGCAGGAGCAGGGCGTGCACCCAGCAACCAGGAGCGGGGAAGCTTGTGAGAGTGGTGGAGGGAGAAAAACTCCACAGGAGAGGAGGGAAGACCCACTTCCCACGTGAACTGTAAATAAACATGGTGACCAGCAGGAGCAGCAGCCCCGCCGAGTAAGCAGGAGCAGGAAAGCTTGTGAAAGTGGCAGTGGGAGGAAAAAGGCACAGGAGGGGGGGAAGACCCGCCTCCCATATGAACTGTAAATAAACATGCAGGCCTGACAACGTGGGGGCAGTGTCACCTTTCCCAGTGCTTGGAAAGGGGAAAGCCTGTAGCAGAGGCTCCCGCACAGGAGAACTCTGAGCAAACAAAGCCTGTGGGACCAGGTGAGTGCTAAGTTCACCCCAGAGATCTGCATAAATAACGCCGCCAGTTACAGCAGGTTGAGAGCAGCAGGCAGGCAAGCCACAGTTGCAGATACCACTCTCAGAACTGTCTCTAGACTCTTTTTTTTTTCTTTTTCTCCCTACCTTTGATGAGAGGACAACTGAATTACACCTGCAAGCCGAAAAACTGTAACTGTATTGCCTTTGAACTTGGAACACTTGGGGCTTTTTTTGTGTGTGTGTGTATGTGTGTGTGTGTGTGAGTGTGTAGTTTTGTTCTACTTTATGCATCCCCTTTGATGAGACAACTGCAGAACAACATCTGAGGCACCAACTCCAGGACTGGAAATTGAGACAGACACCCAAATTATTAAGACTGAAACTGCATTGCATATAAACTCAGAAGTTTTTTTTTTTTTTTTCTATTTTCCATTTTATTTTAATTCATTTTTATATATAGATATTTCTTTCATTTACTTATTTTTTATTTTTTTATCTTTGATTTTCAATCCTCTCTCTGTCTCTCTAATGTCTGTTCAGCTTACTGTCGATTAGTACACTAACACTCCCTGCTTATACCTTTGAAACTTTCTTGTCTGATACCTTGTTCTGCTTTCTCCCTCTTGTCTGTATATTTGTTTTCCCCTTTTCTTTAACTTCTTGCTTTCCTTCTCAGCTCATCCTTCCATTCTAAATATTACCATTGTTATTAATACAAGCCAGAAAATACTTAATTGCACACAGTACAAGGACAGTAACAACACCAAAGACAATGACAGGAAGACAGAAAAAACAGGGAAACCAGTTTCCCCACAGCAAAAAATTAGTACAGGAACCAGAGGGGAATGAAGAGAACAGAAACTCAGATCCAGACTCCAACAAAATGAAGATAAACTATTCCAAAGGACCCAATGAAGCCCACAAGAATAATTTAAAAGAAGACATACTACAAGTACTCAATGAGAATTTTATAGAGATGATACTGGATAGGGTCAACCAAAATGTACAGGAGACACTCAAGAAATTCCAAGACAACAAAAATAGAGAATTTGAAAAAGCAAAAGAAGAAATAAAGGAAACCATAGAAGCACTGTATAAACACCAAAGTGAAAGAGAGAACACAATGAATAAACAGAGAAATGAACTCAGGACAAAAATAGACAACATTAAAGAGGAAAACTGCCAGGATATGGAAAACCTCAGAAAAAAGAACGAAACAGAACTGCAAAACAAAATGGAAGGCCAATCCAGCAGAATAGAACAAACAGAAGACAAAATCTCAGAACTTGAACATGAAATGGTAATTAAAGGAAAAACTGAAGAACTACTAATTAAACAACTCAAGGCCTGTGAAAAGAAAATGCAAGAACTCACTGACTCCATCAAAAGAACAACTTGAGAATCATGGGCATCAAAGAAGGAGAAGAGGTGCAAGCGAAGGGAATGTGTAATATATTCAACAAAATAACAACGGAAAATTTCCCAAATCTAGAGAAAGATATTCCCATACAGATGCAAGAGGCCTCCAGGACACCAAACAGACCAGATCAAAATAGAACTACTACATGATATATCATCATTAAAACAACAAGTTCAGAAAGTAGGGAAAGAATATTGAAGGCTGTAAGAGAGAAAAAACAAGTAACTTACAAAGGTAAACCCATCAAAATCACAGCAGACTTCTCAACAGAAACATTAAAAGCAAGAAGAGCATGGGGTGAGATCTTCCAGGCACTGAATGAAAATAACTTCAACCCCAGGATACACTACCCAGCAAAACTATCATTCAAAATAGATGGAACAATAAAAGTCTTCCATGATAAGCAAAAGGGGAGATAACAACAAACACCATGGAAGTCCAGGAAATCATCAAAAGAAATGGACAGATTTCTAGAAACATATGATCATCCAAAACTGAACCAAGAGGAAATTAATCACCTGAATAGACCTATAACACAAAATGAAATTGAAGCAGCAAGAGTCTCCCCAAAAAGAAAAGTCGAGGACCTGATGGATTCTCTGCTAAATTCTATCAGACCTTTAAAGAAGAACTGATACCAACACTCCTTAAACTGTTCCACAAAATAGAAAGGGAAGGAAAACTGCCAAACACATTTTATGAAGCCAGTATTACACTTATCCCAAAACCAGGCAAAGACACCTCCAAAAAGGAGAACTATAGGCCAATCTCCTTAATGAACATTGATGCAAAAATCCTCAACAAAATAATGGCAAATCGAATTCAGCAACACATCAAAAAGATTATTCACCATGACCAAGTAGGCTTAATCCCAGGGATGCAGGGTGGTTCAACATACAAAAATCAATAAACGTAATAAACCACATTAACAGAAGCAAAGAGAAAAACCACTTGATCATCTCAACAGATGCAGAAAAAGCCTTTGATAAGATCCAACATCATTTCATGATAAAAGCTCTAAGAAAACTAGGAATAGAAGGAAAGTTCCTCAACATTATAAAAGCTATATATGACAAACCTACAGCCAGCATTATACTTAATGGAGAAAAACTGAAACCATTCCCTCTAAAATCAGGAACCAGACAAGGATGCCCACTTTCTCACATCTTATTCATCATAGTACTGGAATTCCTAGCCAGAGCAATTAGGCAAGAAGAAGGAATACAAACAGGTAAAGAAACTGTCAAAATGTCCCTATTTGCAGACGACATGATCCTATACCTAAAAGACCAAAAAAACTCTACTCAGAAGCTTCTAAACATCATCAATAGCTATAGAAAGGTAGCAGGATATAAAATCAACATAGAAAAATCATTAGCATTTCTATATACTAACAATGAGCAAAGTGAAAAAGAATGTATGAAAACAATTCCATTTACAATAGCATCAAAAGAAATCAAATACCTAGGTGTAAACATAACAAAAGATGTGAAAGACCTCTACAAGGAAAACTATACACTTCTGAAGAAAGAGACTGAGGAAGACTATAGAAACTGGAGAGATCTTCCATGCTCATGGATTGGTAGAATCAACATAGTAAAAATGTCAATACTCCCAAAAGTAATCTACATGTTTAATGCAATTCCCATCAAAATTCCAATGACATTCATTAAAGAGATTGAAAAATCTACTGTTAAATTTATATGGAAACACAAGAGGCCACAAATAGCCAAGGCAACACTCAGTCAAAAGAACAATGCAGGAGTCACAATACCTGACTTCAAACTATATTACAAAGCAATAACAATAAAAACAGCATGGTACTGGCACAAAAACAGACATGAAGACCAGTGGAAAAAAATAGAGGACCCAGATATGAAGCCACACAACTATAACCAACTTATCTTTGACAAATGAGCTAAAAATATACGATGGAGAAACAGCATCCTCTTCAACAAAAACTGCTGGGAAAACTGGTTAGCAGTCTGCAAAAAACTGAAACTAGATCCATATATATCACCCTATACCAAGATTAACTCAAAATGGATCAAGGATCTTAATATCAGACCCCAAACTCTTAAGTTGATACAGGAAAGAATAGGAAATACTCTGGAGTTAGTAGGTATAGGTAAGAACTTTCTCAATGAAACCCCAGCAGCACAGCAACTAAGAGATAGCATAGATAAATGGGACCTCATAAAGCTAAAAATCTTCTGTTCATCAAAAGAAATGGTCTCTAAACTGAAGAGAACACCCACAGAGTGGGAGAAAATATTTGCCAGCTATACATCAGACAAAGGACTGATAACCAGAATATATAGGGAACTTCAAAAACTAAATTCTCCCAAAACTAATGAACCAATAAAGAAATGTGCAAGTGTACTAAACAGGACTTTCTCAAAAGAAGAAATTCAAATGGCCAGAAAACACATGAAAAAACGCTCACCATCTCTGGCAATAAAGGAAATGCAAATTAAAACCACACTAAGATTCCACCTCACCCCTGTTAGAATAGCCATCATCAGCAACACCAACAACAGGTGTTGGTGAGGATGCGGTGAAAAAGGAACCCTCTTACACTGTTGGTGGGAATGTAGACTAGTACAACCCTCTGGAAAAATATTTGGAGGCTACTTAAAAAGCTAAACATCGATCTACCATTTGATCCAGCAATACCACTCTTGGGGATATACCCAAAAGACTGTGACACAGGTTACTCCAGAGGCACCTGTACACCCATGTTTATTGTGGCACTATTCACAATAGCCAAGTTATGGAAACAGCCAAGATGCCCCAGCACTGACGAATGGATTAAGAAAATGTGGTATCTATACACAATGGAATTTTATGCAGCCATGAAGAAGAACGAAATGTTATTCGCTGGTAAATGGATGGAATTGGAGAACATCATTCTGAGTGAGGTTAGCCTGGCCCAAAAGACCAAAAATCGTATGTTCTCCCTCATATGTGGACATTAGATCAAGGGCAAACACAACAATGGGATTAGACTATGAGCACATGATAAAAGCGAGAGCACACAAGGAAGGGGTGAGGATAGGTAAGACACCTAAAAACTAGCTAACATTTGTTGCCCTTAACGCAGAGAAACTAAAGCAGATACCTTAAAAGCAACTGAGGCCAATAGGAAAAGGGGAACAGGTACTAGAGAAAAGGTTAGATCAAAAAGAATTAACCTAGAAGGTAACACCCACGCACATGAAATCAATGTGAGTCAATGCCCTGTATAGCTATCCTTATTTCAACCAGAAAAAACCCTTGTCCCTTCCTGTTATTGCTTATACACTCTCTACAACAAAATTAGAAATAAGGGCAAAATAGTTTCTGCTGGGTATTGAGGGGCTGGGGGGGAGAGGGATGGGGTGGAGTGGGTGGTAAGGGAGGGGGGTGGGGGCAGGGGGGAGAAATGAATCAAGCCTTGTATGCACATATGAATAATAAAAGAAAAAAAATATGATAAATACAAAAAAAATCTTTTTCTATTCATTCCCAGAATATGTTGTATATACAGTATGTTTAAAATTTTAATTATTTTATTTCCTTAAATGGTAGTGTGCCAGCCTATCAGATATGAGAAACTGAGTTCAAATCGCAGTACTACAAAAAAAAACCCTGAAAATTTAATATACTGTTGCAACATGTATTATTTTCCAAAAAATTCTGTCATCATTGTATGTTAGATATACGTATTATATAGATAGCAAAATATTTCCTTGTTTCTTACAATTTATCTTATAATGTCACAAAATTTATGCAGGTTATATTAATAACCATACAGAATAATAGACAAATGAATTTAAAATATTATAAGTGAAGCCTATTGTTCAAAATTATGTAATATTTAATATATCTTTAGGACCAAATGAATGGTGCAGTCTTGATGCACTGATTTAATTCCCTTTACCTATGAAGAATCAGTACAAAACTCAATATTTTATTGCAAATGTGTTAAAGAATAAATGAAAAATATGAAACTCCACTATGCTTATGGATACTTAGCAATTTGGATATTTGTGATTGCATAAATCAGAACTTTCTTCTTTTCAAACAAGTGTGCAGACAGACCATTGACATGGTTTATAGGAAGTGTTTCTAGAGTTAGTTGGTCAGGAAAAGATAGAGCAAATCTCAGATTTCAGGGAAGCTACCAGTCTATAGCCAGAATCACCAAAAAATAAAAAATAAATCAAATGCATTATATAACTGTGCAAAAGATCAGTCAGTTTTATATTTCAGGAGCTTCATTGTTGGAAAGAAATAGAATCTTAAGAGAAAAAGCTACTGGCACACAATTTTCAGAAATTACTTACACTCTATTTAGCTATTACATGAAAGATCATGCTTTGGAATTTATAGCCTTGATCAACTAGAAAACTGAAGGACTTAGTAAGTCACATATTGCAGTTTGATATACATAGAAGTTCCAAAAAGATCATATTTGGTATATGTACTTATTCAGCTGTGATTTTAATATTCCCTAGCTTTATCATGTCATTCTTCACTTCTGCATTTCTAAATGTATAAACAGATAGGACCAGAAAGGGTGTTCCAATGGCATGAAATATTGTCACCATCTTGTCCAAGGGCAAAGTGTTTGTGAGTCTTGTAAACATGAATATGTAGGAGCTACAGAACAAGACAACTATGATGATGTGAAACGTGCAAGTGGAGAGAGCTTTTGTCCTCCCTTCTTCACCATAGTTTCTCAGTGATGGTAAAATGACAATCTATGAGATCATAAAAACTATGAAACCACATGAGCAGTGTCCTACTGTTGGCCACTAACAGCAAATTGATCACATAAGTGTCCATGCAGAGAAATGTCAACGAGGGCTGCAATTCACAGGAATAATAATCAATCAAATTGGGTCCACAAAAGCAAAATCTAAAGAGTAGAGTAATGTGAGTAATGACATGTATTACAGATCTTATTCAGGCAAGAACAATGAAGAAGTGACAGACCTGCTGTCTCATGATGGTTGGGCAGCACAAGGGCTTACAGATGCCCAAATGGTGATCAACAGCTATGAAGACAAGGATGAAGTTCTCCCAGTTTCCAAATAAATGTAGTGTAAAGTCTTGTATCATGCACTCATTATAGCAAATTATTTTGTTTGCAAAAAGGGCATCCACAGTTACTCTGGGTGCGTCAGTTGTTGAAAAGAAGCTATTATCACAGGACAAATAAAATAAGAAAAAGCACAAGGGACTCCAAGTGTCTGGCTATACTTGATGAACACAATTATGAGCATATTTCCCACTACAATTCCTCCACAGAAAATAAAGAAGAAAAATACTAATTTCTCCTTCAGAGGATCCTGTGTTAATTCTAGCAATATAGACTCAGTTATATTGTTGTTTTTCTGTTTACGTTGGAAATGACAAGTTAGAAATAATTTTCAAAGAAGAAAAAAATAAATGAAAACATAATACATTTGGTGGCTGAATGTGTAACTGTAACTTTCCAAAGAGCAATCATTTACTATTCACAATTTCCTGAAATCAATTCATTATTTATATAATACAGTTTAAATTGCCCATGAAAATAATGAAGTATAACTGAACCTTCAAGCAAAATAAATGTTAATTTAAGGGATTTCATATTACTAAAGAAATCTGAGGACTCAATGTGCTTAAAGAAGAAACTATTAATATTAGGGTATCATTTTAAAAACATTGAGGAAACTTTTTCAAGATTTACCTCAATATGATTTCACGTTATTTGTACTTGTAGTTGCATTATAACATAATTATGTACTGTTTCGAACATCTCAGTGATGATTATTTAATCATTTCTGACTGTCTTCCTTAATAACAACTGTCTATACACACAGATGAAGATAGACAGACAGACAGATAGATAACATATATGTGAATAGACAGAATTAATATATATATAATTTTAGCAGTGAAGAATAATAGTCTTTCTTATTCAGAGTAAGAATGAAATCTTCTTGCCTTGAATAATTATTTCCTTTAAACATATGTCTCGAAATTTTATATTTTTGAGTCCTTCAAAAAGATTTTATACAAAATAAGGAGCCAATGAGCCCAAATGTAAGAAGCCAAAATGAAGGGAGAATAATGGATAAACCAGTACAAATTCCCAAATTAAGGTTAAAACTAAATTCCAGGGACTTAGGAAATGATCTCTGAATGAATCAGTCACAAATAAAACATTAATGGAATTATAACTGTGTATATTCATGCTAACTTTGTACCCTAAATTCAGTAAGGAAGTACAGATAAAAGAAGATTTATTTGGATTTGTTAAATACTACAAAATTTGTTTTATTTACCTTATAATATACACTGTCGATGATAGCATAGTCAAAAGATATGTGTCAAATGATAAACAATATTTAGAGCACATATTGCAAACAAAAGCATAATTTCTTGAACTATGTTGTGTTTCCCAGATCAGCCAATATAAAAATAAAAACCCAGACCAAATTAACAATGGAAAATAGCTGATTTTAAAAGTTATTCTTCTTACTAGAGAGAATAAGCATATAGCTAGGTGTTCAATTCTTTCTGAGTTATATATATATATTCAAATTGAAATTCTAGTTGAAATTCCTTTTTATTTATCACATTAGTAAAGAGTTCCTTGTAATAAATCTTTTAACAAGTGCTACTGATAAATGTGTGAGAGACAGTCATGTTAACATATTTTTGTGAGACTTTATAATGTGTTTACAATGTCTAGAGAATGATTTTAAATCTATCATACAACAGCTGCATGTAGCCATTGATCCTGAGACTGAATTTCCAGTACTTGCTGCTGCTCAGAGGCATGATTAAAATCATGACAGCCTTAAGAAGGTTACCAAAAGACAGGAAGTAACTTCAGCCTTCTTCCCGGAGAATGAATATCAGGCACTGTGATGAAAACATTATTATTCAGTATAGACATTATACAAATATTATATAGAATTATGTCCAAATTATGTTATAAATTTAAATTCAAGAGTTCAATACAGTATGCTTCCAATTATATTTTCATGAAAATGTATATATTAAACACATATATCCAGTTTAAAAAAGTATCTAGAAGATTAAATAGTTGAACCATAATATTTTTACTGTCTGAGAAGGCAAACTGTTTTCTTGACCATGTAGATAGAGAATCTAGTTTTACAATACAAACTGGTAATATTGTGATACAGCCATCACAACTATCTAATGATGTATACAGGAGGCATATGGGTAACTTTAGAGCAACATTGAGCTCCGAAGGCTTGATTATGGTAGTGAATCAGCTATTGAGGTAGATTGAGGTTGTGGTAAAACTCAGTGCTCTTTAAATAAAAAATACATCACCATAATGACAAGAACTGCAGGTTCATTTGTTTAATTGGATATTTTCCAAGTGTCTTTTATTTTGTGAAGACTCCAGCAAATAAATGAAAATTATTTGGGGTTCTTTAAGATAAGTACTATAAAAATAATATATGCCTAAATCTTCATATTATTTTATCAGTATTATGTTGGGAAGGAAGTCATAGATACAGATCTTTAGTAAAAATGTTTGTAGTATGCGTAATTTGTATTTTACATGAATTATAGACAAAAATGGTACATATATTTGCATGAAGCAACATCAGAGACCTAACACATTTCCTATAGATGCAAATCAATCATGATCCATGTTATTTTATAATTAATGCCATAAAGGAAGAGGGATATCTACATATATTTTATATCCATGACAACACAAAACCTTTATGAAGTATATCTTAAAAGATCCCAAGTAGACATTATTCCTCTTTTGTCATCTCTAACATCCTTGACTATTAACAGTTCTCACCTACTAGTGCCTGTTGACATCAAGAAAGAATAAGATGTTCAGTTGCCCTTTTTTTTCCTCCAGATATTTGGAGGCTGCTTACTCAGATGAGAATATTAAATGCTTCTAAATTAAGGTCTGATTTTTCTGGAAAGAGAATCTCTTTGGCCTCACACATTGTACTTTTTATTTGGTTCCTGAGTGTTTCAACATTTTCTGAAGTCTACCGTCACATTATTTTCACTGACTTTTTCCCCCTTTTCCTTCCCTAGAGGTATATTTAATATGAGCGATCCAAGACATGAGTTTGGGGACATCATTCCTTAAAGTGACTATTACCTCCTAATTGAGAGAAATAAACCAGATTTGATAAAGAACTTAATCTTCATTTTTTCTTTGAGTACGGAAGAACAGGTGTCCCATTATTTTAACTAACAGTATAAATTTGGACAATAAAAGACATTTTCAGGATAGAATTTAAAAATCATTTAGTATCTAGGTATGTTTTTAAATATCATTTTCTGGTAAAATGATTACTGCTTCTTGAAGAAATGTACAATTCTAGTTCTTCACTAACAATTTAAAGGATTAAATTGAGCATTTTTGGGAGGTCAAAAGTCAGGAAGTGATGACACACATGGATACAGTAATGGGCATATGCAATAGTACACAGGACAATTGACAGAGTCTTTAGTGGCCAAAGTTGAAAACAATGTGAGCAACTATATAAATCACACATCACTGATATCCAACCCTTACTAAAAATGCAGTATAAAATAGGGGAGAGAGTAACTACAGACTGGAAATAGCACAAACATTACCTTATCAAGAAATGGAGGTTATCTTCAAAAGTATTGAGTTGTGTGATCCATGTGTCCATTGATAAGAAAATCAAACTGTACCTCTGATAATTTTTCCTAAGTTGAAAAACCTAGGGTTCTTGAGAAAATTATCAGACAAACCTCAACTGAGTTTATGTAAAAATGTCTGACTTGTATTCTTTAAAACTACAATGGTCATCAAAAACAAGGAAAGTATGAGAAATTGTCACTGTTATGACATTATGAAGAAAACTTGGTGCCTAACTCAATGTGATCTAGGATACTAGAGATAAAAGGATGCCTGATTAAAGCAAAAAATTGAAATAAGCTATGAATCTTATTTAATTGACAATTTAAAAATTCTTATTTCATAATCATTTTAACAAACACTAAAATGATATTTTGGGAAACTAAGATGATTTTATGAAAATTATTTTCACAAATTATTGATAATTTAAATATTTAAATATTTAAATTAAAAGTTACTAACAACAATATTGAAAACATTAAATATTATCTTTTTGTTTTCATTTATTCACATGTTCATACATTGTTTGGGTCATTTCTCCCCCCTGCTCCCATCGACCACCCTCTCCTCACTCACTTCGAGGCAGGACCTGTTCTGCCCTTGTCTCTAATTTTGTTGAGAAAAGACATAAGCATAATAAGAAAGACAAAGTGTTTTTGCTAGTTGAGATAAGGATAGCTATTCAGAAATATTCCTAGCATTGCTTTCATGTACAAATGTGTTACAACTCAAGTTGATTCATCTATACCTTACCTTTACACTGGTTCCTGTTCCCTTCACATGTTAACCTCTGTCACTTTAAGGTTTCTGTATTAGTTCCTTTGGAGTGGGGACATCAAATGCTCTTATGTTTCAGGTTTTCTATCTATTCCCATATCTCCAGAATGTGCTCGTCCCTTGTCACGTGATCCAAATCCAACCACATACAATTTTTGGTCTTCTGAGCCTGGCTAACCTCACTCAGAATGATGTTCTCCAGTTCTATCCATTTACTTGAGAATAATAAGATTTCATTCTTCTCCTTATTGAGTAAAATTCCATTGTGTATAAGTACCACGTTTTCTTAATCCTTTTGTCTGTAGTGGGGCATCTTGGCTGTTTCCATAACTTGGCTATAGTGAATACCACTGCAATAATGATGGGTGTGCAGGTATCTCTGGAGTAACCTATATCTCATTCCTTTGGGTTTTTCCCCAGGATTGGGATTGCTGGATCATATGGCATATCAATGTTTAGGTTTTTAAGGAGCCACCATATTTTTTTTCAGAGTGGTTGCACTAGGTTGTATTCCCACCAGCAGTATATGAAGGTTCCTTTTTCCACACATCCTCACCAACACCTGCTGTTAGTGGTGTTTTGGATCATAGCTATTCTAACAGGGTTAGGTGGAATCTTAGTGTGGTTTTCATTTGCATTTCCTTTATGGCTAGAGATGGTAAACATTTTTTTCATGTGTTTTTTACCCATTTGAATTTCTTCTTTTGAGAATGTTCTGTTTATTTCAGTTGGTGTAGTTCTATTTTGGCTAAGTCTGTTTGGTGTCCTGGAGGCTGCCTGTACCTTGATGGGCATAGTTTTCTAAATTTTCTGTTGTTATTTTGTTGAATACATTATGAATTCCTTTTGTTTGCACCTCTTCTCCTTGTTCAATGCCCATGAACATTTGGTCTTTTAATGGAGTCAGTGAGTTCCTGAATATTCCTTTCACAGGTTTTGAGTTGTTTTACTAATAGCTCTTTACTTTTTCTTTTAATTTCAGTTTCATCTTCCAGTTCTGAAATTCTGTCTTCTGTTTGTTCTAATCTGTTGGAGTGGCCTTCTATTGTGTTTTGTATTTATGTTTCGTTCTTTTTTTCTGAGGTTTCCCATATTGTGGGTCACTTCCTCTTTAATATTGTCTATTTTTGTCCTTATTTCATTTATCTCTCTAATTTTGGTGTTCTCTGTTTCACTTTGGTGTTTATTTAGGGCTCCTATGAGTTCATTTATTCATTTTTGTGTCTTCTCATATTCTTTGTTTCTGTTGTCTTGGAATTTCTGGAGTGCCTCTTGTACATTTTGGTTGGCCATGTCTAGTAACATCTCCATGAAATTCTCAGTGATTGCTTGCAGGATTTCTTCTTTCAGAGTGTTCTTGTGGGCTTTGTTGTGTACCATAGCATAGTTTATCTTTTTTTGTTGTAGTCTAGAACCAGGTATCCATTTTCTTCATTTCCCTCTGAATCCTGTATTAATTCATTTCTCCTGTGCACTTGGAGCACCCCGCCCCCTCTGTTGTTTGTTCCTTTTCAGTTCCTTGTTTATTATTCAGTTATTTATTTATTTTTTGTGGGGCCAGGGGTCAGACTGTCATTGGGGCTCTGCTGGCTTATCCCAGTTGTGGCTGTAGGAATACTGCTTGCCATTTATTTGCTCACCTGTTGGTCTGCTATATGTCTCCCAAGCAGATTTATAGCTGCAGTCTGGTGATGCCAGAGCCCTGCTATTTTCTCAGTGTAATGTGGTGTGGAGAAGCTTTGTCAAGGCTGGGGGTTCAAGGGATTCATGGCATTGAAAGTTTGATTCTCCTTGGTGGGTGTTTTCTGCCAAATGTGGCTCTAGCATCTCAGCAAAATTTTTGATTTACGGAGCTCATGCTATCTGCTTGTGCACTTTAGTCACCATCTTGGATCCCACACTGAACATGATCTTGATAATTTAATTTTGCTTGATATCAGTCCACTTTTAAATATTTGTATATACATCTTTTTATCTAAATTTTGGGACACAGATCACTCCTTAAAATATAGTCTTATAGAAAAGCAAAAGACTACTTTCATATTCTTTTCTTATTTCTTAATTGCTATTATATGTGATTTCTGAGAAATTTTATGCCATATAAAGCTAATTGTACTTCTGGGTACAATTCATTACCATTAAAGTCAGTCATGTTTTTGAAACCATGGTGTCTGTTCATCTATAGAATTCATTTTTTTTTGGTGGTGCTATAGTTTCAAATCAGGACCTTATACTTGTGAAGTGGAGCTCCACTCTCTCAGCCCTTTTTTTTTGTGATGGGTACTTTTGAGATAAATTTTTGCAAACTACTTTTTCTGGGCTGTCATTGAGCCATGATTCTCCTAATCTCTGCTTCCTGAGTAGCTAGGATTGGAGGCATGAACCATTGTGCTAAGCTTCAGAATTCTTTTTTATCTTTAAAAAGTAAAACTGTCTACTCATTAAACAAATACACCCCACTGTTATTCCTTCCAGCCCCTGTGAGTCATAATTTTTCCTTTGTATCTATGAATTTGACTATTCTATGTACCTCATATAAATTGAGTCATAGAGAATTTGTACTTTTGTGAATGAGTTATTTTCTCTTATGTTCACAAGATTCATTCATGCTTTAATATGTGTCAGAATTTCTTTATTTTTACACCAAATGATTTTCTATGGTATGAGTTCACCACACTTTGTTTATTCATTCATCTGTTGAAGGACATTTGATTTTATTACATATTTTGGCTATTCTCAGTGATGAGATTGTGACAATGAGGGTAGAAATCTCTTTAATACCATATTTCAATTATTTTGAACACAGAGAAATTGAAATTTTCAAGAATATGACATTTCTGTATTTAATGTTCTGAACTAGGCTATTCTGTTTCTCATAGCAGTTGCACCATTTTACATTGTTGTTTGGATTCTTGAAGATAGTTCTTCTCTCTGGGGTTTGGTGAAATCTTAATGGAGTTTTGATTGTTATTTCTTTAAAGCACATCTTCCAGTATTTATTGGCCATTTATACTTTTTCCTTTGAAAATTATCTATTATGTAGAGGTACATTCTTCTATTCCTATTTTCTTACCTCTTTTATCATGAAATGATGTTGAATTTGGCTAAGTCTTTCCTGCAACTATATAGATCATCATATGATTTTTTTGTTTTTGCTTTTGTTCATATACTATTTTACATTTATTGGGTTGCATATATCAGACCATTCTTCTACCCCTGGAATGAAACTAAACTTGATTGTGGTATATTATATTTCTGATGAGTTGTTGAATTTGGTTAGATAGTATTTTATTCAGAATTTTTGCATCTATGTTCATTAATGATATTGGCTTTAATTCTCTTTATTTTGCATCTTTATTGAGTGTTAGAATGAGTATAATACTGGCTTCATAAATGTGTTTGTTAATATTTCTTCCCTTTTTTTTCCTGGATAATTTTGAGCAGCAGTGGTATTGGATCTTTAAAAATCTGTTAGAAGTGTTCAGTGAATTCACTGGGTCCTTAGTTCTTTGTCATGAGACTCTTTAGTACTGCTTCAATTGCAGTGCCATTCTCCTAGATTTTGCAGTTTACTGAGGATAAATTTTTAATCATTCCCTAATTATCCTCCTGAGTTCATTTTTATTTGTTGTGATATCCTCCTTTGATCTTTAATTTTATTAATTTGGATAATTTCCCTCTTTCTTGTAGACAGAATCCTTTCAAAGAATCAATTTTTTGTTATGTAGACCATTCATATATAATTTTTTTTTGGTCTTAATTTCATGGATCTCAGCCATAATATTATTTCTCTCCATCTCCTAGCTTGAAGTCGTTTTTTTTTCTATAAGTTAAGGTGAATCATTATGTTATTTGAGATCTCTTTTTTTAATATAGACACACAGTTATAAATAGATAAATGTAAGCATAACAAAGTTACAAAATTTGGCAATTTATTTACTCACTAAAAGTATTGGTAGTGAAGGAGAATTATGGGAAATGCAATATCTGAATCAATATTTGTACAGAGTTGCTCTTTTCTAATTTTCTGTTACATATTTTTAGAAAATAATACATATTCTGCCACTGTTAAATTTTTGTGTTAGTGATAAGTGATGATGAATTTTACATGCTTGATGATTTGGGGCATTTTTCTAATAGTTATACAGAGATAGTTTTGTGGGTCTTTTTCTCAATTCTACCAGGCTTTCTTGTTCATATTGTACTGTCTATAGTTTGGTGTATATAAATTAGATTTATCTTATTCATTATAGGAGACTTCAACTATGTAAAAAAATTGTATCCTCTTCTCTGTTCATTTATAGTGAGGTGTCTCTGAAGTTGGTATGTTTTGAAAAACAAATAAGAAGGAAAATTTTTTAAATGTATAAGTTAAAAACATTAAAGATAATCTAGGATGGTGACTCAAGTCTATAATCCTAGCTACTCGGGAGGGAGGTATTTGAAGAATCATGGCTTGAAGGAATTCCCCCCAAAACTCTATGTGACCCATCTAAACCAATAACTAGGTATAGTCCCCCAGCTATGGGGGAGCACAAAAATAAGATTGCAGTCTAGGATGACCCAGGCATAAAGTGAGATTCTATTTCACAAACAACTAATGCAAAGGGGGCTGGCAGAGTGGCTTAAGAGGTAGAACATCATCATGCCTGATGTTAAAAAAAAAGAGAGCAAAAACAAACTACTACATTAAAAAAATAAGAAAAATAAAAATCTCACTAATGATTGTTCTATGGAATAGAGACAAACATTTGAGGCAAAGTACTTATTATCAGTGGCAGTATTTGAATTTCATTCTTATTACTACTTAATACTTCTCAATTAAAAATTATTATAATAAAGAAAATATAAAATTGTGTATTTATTAATGATATTTGTGAATCACATTATGGTAAAATGTCAGGAGTCTCAGGTCATTGATATATAACTTAATGTAAGTTGTATTTCTACCAGAAATGTGTATAAAATTTAAAATGACATGACAAAATGGATATTGTAAAGAAGAGCTTTTGGACTGGGCATGATTTTTTGAAATAGACAATTGTTTACAGTAGTTTAATGTTCCCACAAAAATGATACAGAAAAGTATAGGGAGTACTTAATGCCTGCACTATGTCACTCACAGTGTCCCTTATTATAAAATCTTTCCTTAATGTGGCACATTTGTTGTAATTGGTGAAGTAGTCTAAAATTTTTTTATGCAATTCACGTATTACACTAGGACTTATCCTTTGTAAAGATTTATGGGTATTGACAAATGTATTTTTTCTTGTATCCATTACAGCACCACACAGAATAGTCTCACTGAAGTAAAAATGCTCTGTGGTTTGCCTATTTATTCATCATGCAACTTGTCTGCTTCCTCTATACCCCAGGCAACTTAGAAAAAAATTCTTTTATCATTTTTAAATTTCATGACATATGTATACATTATTTGGGCCACCTCCCTCATCCCTCCCCCCAAAATAGAAGTCAATTTTTTGTTACCCAGATTCTTATTCACATAGACTTAGGGTGAAAACTTTTATATCACTGCCATCTTTTCTAGTCTCCCCAAAGGTAAGGCTATCTAAAGCGTTATTTTTAAAGCATTACAACTACAGCACACTTTCACATTTTGCAAAATTTTATACTGTAAAACAGATCTTCCATCTGGAATACAAAGAAAGCAATTTGATATCTCAAAGAATACAAACATCATGCTTTTCTACAGTCTTCTAAATACGGTTCATATATTTGACTGTATGCATGTGTCTGTAATACACTTTTTAATGAAAATGTAATTAAAAGCATATTTACTATATTGCAATCTTGATTTAAATTTGCAAAATTTTGAGAAATATTCGTATGAAAAATATGCAGTTTATCTGCTCCTTATTAATATTTTCATAAAACTACATTTATTTTTGATTTATTGTGACAAAAATTGAAGTTGCTAGCTAACTTTCAACACCAGTGAAAGTGCTGCAGTGTTGTCTTTGTGCTTGTGAGTGGCTGTGTTTTTAGGAAATGCATTTTCTGGACCAATATTTGAATGGAGTAGTTCTATTATAGGTTATGACATCACTCCCTTAGAAATTGTTAGCATGTGAACTCCCATCACATATATGAATTGACCATTTTCACCCATTGTCAGCAGATAGTTGGAATCATAAAGCATGTAATACTTTCAAGTTTTTTTTGATGTTGCAACACATATATAAGTTTCTTCCATATCTTTTCATATCTTCCATATCTTTATAATGCTATAGAGATAATTTTTGACTTAAAATGAAGTTATGTCCCAGTAATCCTATCATAAAATTAAATAAAAATGAATTGGACCAACCAAGTTCAAGGTGTTTCCCCATTTATGATGGAGTTAAGTTCTAATAAATGCATTATCAAGCTAAAAAATTATAATTTTTAGCTTTATAATATATTTATATATAAATGTTTGTAAGTCAGAAGCCATCTGCATAATATTTCATTGCACACAAGACAGAATGTCCCCACTGAAGAACATCTTTTTTGCTTCAAGCGTGTAGAAATTATGAAGAAAGTTAATGTCAGCACTGTATACATGTTTTTAGTGCATATACTTTCAGTTCTTTTTCACAAATACTAAGGGGCACAGGTCTATACTATATGGGAAGTGTGTTTTTGACACTATAAACAATTTCCAAACTCTATTCCAATTTGTGTCATTTCTATTTGCACCAACAATAAATAAAAGTTTTTCTTGGTAAACATGCTCATCAGGATTTGTGTTGTCATTGTTTTTAATTTTTGTCATTATAATAGAGGCATAATGGTATTTCATTTGTTTACTTTTGATATTCTCAAGTGACATTCACATTTGAGTATATTATTATCCCACTATGTATTCCCATGAATTTCCTTTTTTAATAAACTTCCTTTTAATACTGTCTTCTGAACATGTTGCATTCAAAGAATGATGGAAAATATACAATAAGGAAAAAGGAGAATTTAAGACAGAGTGAAAGATTCAGTAATCAAATTGAAGGAGAAATTGTAATTATGCAACTTCCAAATTATCAGATTCTAAACCCTATCTCTTACTTACTTCCACTATTAAGTAGAAATAAAAAATAAAAAAGGAGTTTATGACTAGCAAATCTTGTGAGGTGAAGTGAGCTTTATTTCTCTCGCTCTTTTGTTGGAGTGAGCTTTCTCTGCTGGTTATTAGTGAACCTAACTGGGCTTAACTAGGGGTGACTGGAGGTACAGAAAAGACACAGGATAGACAGACAGAAAGTGGGATCAGGTGTATTGGGTGCTCGGTGGAGATGCAAAAACCTCATTGCTTCTTTTCTGTATCTATTGTTTAAGGCCTTATCTTCTACAGTTGTTTTTTTCTTTTTTTTTAGAATTTATCTTTTTTTATACATTATTAAAACTTGCTTAAAACCAACCTCTTACCTTAGACTCTCTCTGTCCATGCTTTCTCTTCATTGTTCTTTAGCATAATCTCTCAAAGTCTTTGCCCCCAGACTTGCATTACCTCTTCAGCTTTCTTAAAGCCTTGGTACTCAGACTTGCAAACAACAACAGCCTCACCTAAAATCTGCATATGCATAACTCTTAAAGTCTTGGTCCTCAGACTTGCACAGTCCCATATTCTCTTTCGCTTTCCCTTAGCTTATCTTTTCAAAAGCCTATGTATAGTTTTCGGTGCAGACTTTCTATCAACCCCTCTTTAGCAACCCGTTAGCAGCTCTTTTTCCTTCAGCAATTTTTTTCCCTTCCAAAATCCTCCCACACCAAAAAGCCAAAAGCCTAAAAGCCTCCCCCCATCAAAAAACCAAAAAGCAAAAGCCTCAACAAAAAGCTCCCAAAGCAAAAGTCCCAAAGCAAAAACCTGGAGTCCTCCTTCAGTGAGTCTTTATATCCAGTGGTAAACAGGTTCTAGGGGAGGGGCGTGACATTGTAACAGGTGAAACCAGCTTTCTTGCTTCTCTGAAAGTAAAAGACTTAGAAGCAGCTGTTCTACAATTCCTTCTTCCATGGCTGAGGCTGTGCCTATCTAGGCCTACAGATAATCTTAGGAAAAATAATTGAGCTGCATCTCACCTTGCTTATGTCCAGTTCTTATAAGCTCCTCATAATATGCTCTCTGCAGTGGGGATACATTATGTCTGCTGATATTTTCTAAATATGTGTAATGATATTCTGGGTTTTTTTCTTATATTAGCTCTTCCTTTTTCAAATATTCAGCAAATGTGAGAGGCTATGTTAAATTAGTTCCATCTGCTCCACTTTATGATCACCCCTTCTTATGTTTCTACCAGATGAATGCTCCTCTCTTCTCTACATACAACTATTTAATGTCAATGAAATAAATACTAATAATCCTGGAAAATGTTTCTTAACAGCTCCAAATTTTTCACTTTTAAGTGTTACCAAGGCACTTAACATTCTCTCGTATTTGTGAAAGTGTTAAAAACAGGTGTAAAATGGGAAGTTGGAAAATAGGTAGAAAACACGAAGTTGGAAAATAGGTAGAAAACACAGACTTCTAAACTCTGTCATCAAGCAGCAAATTTGAAGGTTTATGATTCACAATAACCCAGTGTATACTTTATGACAATCAGGAAGAGAAAAGACAAAGACTCCAAAGATTAAGAGATAGTAGAAGGAAAGGAAATTGCCCTGATTTGATCCATCCATACTTTATGCATATGATCAATTATCACAGTGTATTTCATTACATATACATTTAATATATACTAATTTTAAAAGAAATATAAATTCAGAAAATTTAGATGGAAGAAAGATTATTTTACCCATATAATTTCTTTGTAGTACTTGGGATTGGATCCAGGGCCTTACTCACTCTCCCATTTGAGCTATGCCCTCCAGCCCTTTGGTGCTTACTTTGTTTGTAAGATAGGGTCTTTCTAACTTTTCCAGTGTTAGCTTTGATTTTCCAGATCTCCTATCTGCATCCCAGGTAGTTGAGATTGCAGGCTTGACACCATGTGCAGCTTTACCTGCTAAATTTGTCCATATAATAAACTATCATAAGAACCCATTGTATTTGGCGTACAGTTTGGAAATCCCTGGGTGGGACAGTTGTGCTTTAAATTTTGGTATTCCTTCAAAGACTACTTTGTCAACATTGTCTGTGAAAAAATCAATGAGAACTAACTCCTTTGGTTGTTACTGAAATGCAGTGTGATTGTAAAGTTTTTAAATGTTGTTTCAAGTAAGGAAAGAAAGAAAGAAAAAAAAAGAACTCGACTACCATTATAAATTATACTCTGACTTTGAAATATGAACCTATATATAGTAATAAAGCAATTTAGTTAATTTTATTTTGGAAACTCAAGCTTTTTAATGCAGTTCACTTTTATGTATTCTTCATGAAAGATCACCAAAATAGAATGTGTTTTCACTTCTCATTGACAGATCAAGACCCAGGGCTGACTTCACATTCTTTTCCTAAAGTTCCAAATGCATAAGGTGGCACTACCAAATTTGGGTTTATATAGTCTGACTCTAGAAGCCATTGTTTTGTGGTACTGGCCATTAAACCCAGGGCTTTGCTTTGTGCTAGGCGAGAGTTCTATCACTGATCTGCACACTTAGCACTAGAGTCCATACTCGTAATCACTGTATTCCACCACCCACCTAACAGTGAGACAAGTGCAGTTTTTAGTCATTACATTAGCATTCTAAAGTTCTTCTGTCTAGACTGTTTGAAAAATATCTATTTCAAGAAATAATGTACTATCTTCCTTTTGAAAGAAACCGATTTAAAATTTTATTCTGGTAATTTATAGCAAACAACCTCAAGTGTTTAGTTTATTTCTCTACTTTCAGAGTTTTCATTAGGATAATTCATCTTCCAAGTGAAATGCCTAAATCTGGTGTTATTATATTGCAACACAAAAAAGATATGAAAATGACATTGGACACATTCATCCCTACTTATTCTAAAAATGCAAGGATCATTACAATTCATAGTTTTTTGTTTAGGTCAATTATGTTGCGGGGGGATGAATCAAACTTTGGATGGATGTATGGCCACATAATTTAAAAAATAATTTCAGCACTTCACTTCCTTGTTTTAATAAAATATTCAATAAAATATGCAGCTTAATATTCAATAAAGAAGAATACTGGAAACTGGGGAATTTTTTCTTATCTTTATTTGGCGCATTTCTGTAGGTGGCACTTAATGGGTGATTCTCCATTGACATTTTTTTATTTCATAAAATGTGTGGGTTATGTATAATAAATGCCACAGTTTCTGATAAGAATCAACCATTCTAATCTTTGTTCCACTGTGTATAGGTACAATGTGACTTTTGATCTACCTTATTTTAAGATTCCTTATTTATATCTGTCTTTCAGGTTTCAAAATATGATTTACCTATGTTTGGCTTACTTTATTATCTCACATGGAGTGACTGATGTTCCTAATCAAGAAGAAAAATATATAAAATATTCCTTTTTATATGCTTTCTGCACAATTTTTTTCTCCTTTTCTCTAGGAATGTTCTTTACCATAGTTTACAGACATTCATTCATACACAGAGTCTTAGTTCATTTTCTCAACACTGAAATATTAAAATAAGTCTTATGACTATTCATAGTGTATTGATTTAGCTTTATGTTAGTGTATTATTTCTTCTGAATTATCTAGTCCTATAGGGTGTGACAAGCAAGAATTACTTATTTCAGAATTTTCTTCATATTCTTATGTCTTTCTATTACTGATTTCTAGTTTGTTTACATTATAGTAGAAATGTTTGTATTTTAAACTTTTTATTATCCATCTAAATTTATGACCCACCAAATGAGTTATTCTGATACAAGTTTTTAGACAGGTGAATATAAGGCATATCTTGCTGATGTTAAATTTATGGATTGCTTGGTAAATGGTGTTGAATTTTATATCCCTGATGACTTGGAACTGTCCCTAATAATTGTACAGAGATAGTTCTATGTGTGTCTTTTTCTCATTTCTCCCAGACTTTCTTGTTCATATTGTACTGTCTGTAGTTTGATAGATTTGTAGTTTGGTAGATTTGTCTTACACTATTACAGGAGAATTCAAATTTTACAAAATTTTATACTCTTCTGTACTCATTTATAATGAGATATCTATGAAGTTCATGTGTGTAAAAACTAAGAAAAAGTCATGTATATACATACATATATTACTTAAATATACTAAAAGTCTAGCACAGTGGCTCAAGCCTATAATCCTATCTACTCAGGAGGCAGAGAGCTGAAGAATAGTGGTTTGAGACCATCATCAGAAAAACGTCTATGACACACATAGCAACTAATGACTGGGCCCATTTGTCTCAATCTGTATTCACCAGTTATGTAGAGAAGCACAAATAAAAGGATTGCAATCTATGATGGCCCAAGCACAAAGTGAAATTCTTTCTCACAAATAACTACGGCAAAAAGTACTGGCAGAATGATTCAAGTAGTAGAACATCTAAATGGCTGATGTTAAAACCAAAAGAAACTAGTACTTAAAAAAAAAAGAAAAAGAAAACCCCATTAGAGCCTATTGTATGAAATACAGCTGAACTTTTAAGGCATATTATTTAGTATTGTTAGAATTATTTAAAATGAATTCTTATTATTAACTAATATTTCTCAATTTAAATTATTGGCATAAAACATAATATTCTGTATTTATTAATGATATATGTAAAGCACAATAAGGTAATCTGACAGAAGTCTTAGAAATTAGTTCATAACTTAATAAAATTTATATTTTTAACAGAAATTTGTACAAAATATAAAATAACATCTTTGAAAATGATAAAGTTGAGCTTTCTGGTGTGTACATGACTTTTGAAATAGATTTTATTGTTTACACTAGTTTAAGGTTCCCACAAAAGTGAAACAGAAAAATACAGGGCGTAACTTAACGCCTATACAATGCTACTCACAGTTTCCCTTATTATAACATCTTGCTTTAATGTGGCAAATTTGTTATAATTGAAGTGATGACCAGCATCAAATTTTTTGTGAAATACACATATTACCCTAAGAATTGCCCTTTCCAAGATTTACGATTTTTGACAAATGCATTTTATCTCGTGTCCACCATTACAGTAGCACACAGAACAGTTTCACTAAAGGAAAGTGGCCTGTGTTTCACCTATTTATTCATCATGCAACTTGTCTTCTTTACCTTCACCTCAGGCAATCAAAGATATTTTTCCTTGTTGAAAATTTTCCCTTTCAAGGAAGAAATTTTATAATAAATTTTATTACAAATTCTAAATGTGCTCCTGTGAATGACCTCATTCTTTATATTATTCTATAAAAATTTCAAAAGTTACTAACATGGCTTAGCTCCTAATACATATAAATACATACTCCTGATTTGGGTCATGGATGGTACAGTGATAATAAACCTATAACATAAATAAACATCCAAAACTGATATGATTCTGGAAAAATTAGAAGGGATCAATTGTGATCATAAAGTATTATTAGAAGTAGAATACTAATATTAGGAAAAAAGTCTGGCTAAGATCAAAGAACTCCTGCAGAGGGTTCATTTTCTATGTTCATGTGTTGTCTTTGCAAGTTCTATGCAAATAGTTGTTAAAGACTCAAAATATATTCTCCCAAGACCTACATAGGACATTACATAGATTTTATATACTGTTTTTCATAAGATGACACCTCTATAAGTATTTGAATATGAAACATTGTCTGGAGTCAGAAAGAAAGTGTAAGTAGAGGTTTCCTGATCACATATGAGAGACTCAAATGACTAATAAAAGAAATTATTTGGCCAAGAAAAATGTGCTGTTGTTTTGATATGAGCATATGAAAGGACATTTAGAGACAGAAATACAATGCATCAACAGGAAAACTCCCTGGGAAAACATTAGGTAAAAACTAAAAGGGAAAACAGGGAGAAAAGAGAGCCAGAGGCACAGCAGTGAACAGTGTTATGCTATAGACATATCATATAAACATGGAGCATCAGGCTGATCCTTTTACATGAAATGGAATCAAACCAACTGCTGTATGTGCTCACCTATTCTCTCTTCCTGAAAGAAATGTTAGTCATACTCCAAGGAAGTATTATATTTAAATCCATTATAAGAAGGTATTATTTCCACAATTTACCCCCAAACAATGCAATAGTAAAAAAACACATAGTATTTTTGATTGACTTTTAGGATATCAAAAATTGGAAGAAATGGTTTAAAAACTCTATTCATCTTAGGTCATCTAAGAACAGTCTCTTCCTCCACAACTTTTTCATGGCATATTTCACTTCTGTATTCCTCAGTGTATAAATCATAGGGTTGAGCAAAGGTGTCCCAATTGTATAAAAAACAGATATAATCTTATCCATGGGGAAGGTGGTTGCAGGGCGTGTGTAGATAAATATACAAGGTCCAGAGAACAAGATGACCACAATGA
The DNA here is from genome assembly GCF_047511655.1 of Castor canadensis. Taxonomy (NCBI): domain Eukaryota; kingdom Metazoa; phylum Chordata; class Mammalia; order Rodentia; family Castoridae; genus Castor; species Castor canadensis. The sequence continues at coordinate 185,577,512 of NC_133386.1, read as the reverse complement.
TATGGGAGATGCAGGTGGAGACAGCTTTTCTCCTCCCTTCAGCACTGTGGTTTCTAAGTGAATGCAAGATGATAGTATAGGAGCATATGAGGATGACAAAACTCACTGTACAAATGGCCCCACTGTTTGACACCAGAAAAAGATTGACCACATAAGTGTCAGAACAGGCAAGTTTCAACAAGGGCTGCAAGTCACAGAAATAATGATCAATCACATTGGGACCACAGAAAGGCAAACAGAAGGTCAAAAAAATCTGAGTTAAAGAATGCACACAGGATCCCACCCAGGCCACAACCAACAACATACCACAGACTTGATGGCTCATGATGGTCTTGTACTGCAGGGGCTTACAGATGGCCACATAGCGGTCAACAGCCATGAGGATAAGGATAAAGATTTCCAGGCTGCCAAAGAAATGGAGTGAAAAGACTTGGATTATGCACTCACTGAACGAAATAGTGGCCTTACTCAAAAGGGCATACACGATCATTCTGGGGGCAATGCAAGTAGAGAAGCAGGTATCAGATAAAGATAAATAGAAAAGGAAGAAGTACATTGGACTATGAAGTGCCTGACTGGTCTTGATGGTAACAATAATAAGCAAGTTACCCAGTAGTGTTCCCAAACAAAAGAGTAAGAATATGACAAACACTATTTTCTTTCTAAGTGGGTCCTGTGTCAATCCAAGCAGAATGAACTCAGTCACATTATTATTCAGCTGCATGGTATCACAAATGAAGAATAGGAGTGATTCTCAAGTGACTTATCTGTAAAAGAAAATAAATTTCATTTATATTTTCTATGAAATTAGGGAATATTTAAGAAAATTAATTCATAGTGTTCTGTGATATCATTGAATATTTAAAGCAACAATAAGAATAATTATTGGGTAAGTTTTGTCTGGAATTTTTTAATAACTCATCTCTGATTTTGTAAACACTAGGGGATATGAGCCATTTTTGATAATTAATTATAACTCAACACCAGTTCTATTTTTCTTTCCCTATTTTCTGAAAAGCAAGCCTTAGAGCACTCATAACCCTATGAATGTATTTCTATATTAACTAGTAAGTGATGTTACTTAATAGTTAATGCTTTTGTGAATCAACAAGTGACTTTTTGTGGTGACTGACACTAGGTGTTTGGTGTAGAACCAGAGTATGACTGTAATTCTCAAAAGCAGGTTCACTGGAATGCACCACAGAAGCAAAACCAAAAAGGAGCTGAGGATTTACAAGATGAATAGTCCTCAGTAACTGTCTGCATGCAGTTTGTTTTAATTCGTATCAATGTTAATGATTGTTCATGTTTAAAATTTTACTTCTTTAATAGATTTCTTTTCCAAAATGTAAAAAGAAATATAAGTGTATCTCTAAGAACAAATCCTTTTTCTCAGAACTTTCTTATCAAGATTATGTTTTAAGGGAAACTATGGCCAGTGAAAATTTAAATTTAAAATATACATAATTAAATATATTATAGATCATTCATGCAAACTATTGTCTTCCCCAAAAGACACCAATAAATTTTATTGAATGTTTTTTCTTGACCAAAATAAATACTATGCTCAACTATATAATATATGCCTATTTTTTTCTCCTTTGGTAAATTTTCATCCCAACAGACTTGAGAATGCCTTCTTCTAAATCAAAACTAATCATGGGAAAGTACCCGGTGAAATTATAAATTAGATTCAAGTCATCTGGAACTAATTTTAAGGATTTTGTCTCCCATATATGACCTATTTCCTCTTCTATAATATGCTGCCATCTAGGAAATAGAGAACATGATTTCCAAATCAATAACACTAACTGAAGTCCATTAAAATTAAGGAAGTTTGAAGAGGGAATGCTCACATAGGAGAATTAAATGTACATGGTAGAATTCTCATGATTGAATTAAAGTACAACCCAGAGACTGAATTACATACACATAGATTTCCAATCAAATCCTGGAATCTTCTATCTTCCTGGCCTTCCTATTTTCAGGTACTTTATGCATCTGTGCTATCTTCAAGACTTCAGTTCTACGAAACATTTCCTAGGTGCTTTTCTGTAATTGTCCATGATATCACTGAGATATGGATGAGTGCACATTCTCCAGAACCTTTGTGAAATCTCAGCTCTCCATTAACCATTTTTCTAAATTCTAACCAGGCATAACATCTTCTAATTTTATACTATCTGTATCACTTAATGAGTAATTATCTTGCACAGTTAACTACTTGAAATCATTAATGACCTTTTTTTACTCTCTATCATTGTAAATAATTTGTAGTAGCTCCTACATAATTACTGCATCCTTCTCTCTCCACACTGCATTCATGGTATTCATGTCCCTGATGCTCATAAAATTCTAGGTGAGGTCAAACCATCATTTTTCTATGAAAATTGTTTTCATTCATTTATTTCTGATAATAATAATCTCAAAAAATTTTCTTTTTATTCTTTTCTGAGAGTATGTGGAAACAGTGTAGTCATATATGAGTTATAGAGAAACATAGAAAAATGCAATGTATTATTTTGTAATAATGCAATGTGTCACTTACCTGTTGGAAGACTCTCTGAATTTGTGTCATGTATGTCTGTCTCTTTATGATAGCATTCTTGTCACAGAACACTAAAAGCTGTCTGTCTCTATATTCCATGGGGAATATTTTAAAACATAATGATGCAAGGTATTGGTATCATAGAAAGTCTTATTCCCCAATGTTTCCCTTTCACTGTGAGTCATCACCATTGCAACTGTAAAACTTAACTTCTGCTTTTTAAATGTAGACAACAAGGACAATAATTTACTCTTTCTCAGAACAATTAAACATACTAACAATGGTTCTAAGATGTCACTGCTTTGTGCTAACCAAAGATATTAGGGAAAAAAAGAGGAAAATCACAAATGGATAATAAACACTGGTAGAAAATAGGAATAAAAACACTGCCATTGTACAAAAGGAAATGGATAATTCAGGTTATAACTCTTCTCACGGTCCTATACAGGCCCATTCTGCACCAAAGGACACAAGTTTCTAGGACTTGTAATTTATTTGCAAATTCTACTAGGAAGGCAATGTTATATTCTTATGCAAGAGGTTCTGCATGGTAGATTCTGAACATCTTGCCATACTGAACTAGAGATTTATACCAAGTAGTGTGAAGATAAATTAGTACCCCAAACATTGGTTACAATGTAATTGGTACCATCCAGTTTATTTCAAATCAATTTCCATTGTTTTTGCTAACTCATATTAGTAAAAACACAGCTAATAAGGAATACATTTTTTTGAAATAATTTTATCTTTTATATACTAGCATCAATATCAATTTATGTTATTATATCTTCATTTCTTATAATCATTCCATGAGTTATGTATTAACAATGACATTATACAGAGAGAAAATAAAATTACAGAATTGAAAAATCTTGCTTATATTACATATTTAGTGAGTACAACAAGATCTGTATTAATGATGATTTTATTCCATGTGTTTTACTCTTCTCATATTTTTTCCTTACACTAACACAAGTTGAAAACCAAGGAAGTCTAGAAAGCGATGATGATATAACACATTGCTAATGGCTGAATAATGATGTCTTGGGTTAGGAATTTAGAATTAAAAGCAACTAACTCAGTGTGGTCAGGTTGTATTTCAATAAGCCATGGAATATGCCAGTGAAACTATTTGGTAGACAGTGGAATTATTTTAAATTATTTATTTCAAGACAGGTTTATAGAACTAATTTTAGTGATCATTACTTTTAAGTAGTAATTTAATCATGAGATTGAATAAATTCATCTCAGAAATAGCAGGAGATTTCTTCTTATAGAAGAAATCAAGCAACTACTAAGTAAAATTAAAAAGAGTACTAGAAAAGGAAGATGACAAATTTGGAGGCCTTATGCCATTTTTATCCACAAAAATGTGGATTGTATAACAATAAACACAATATAAAATCTTTGTGATTATATAAGAATTTATTTGAGAAGCTCTAGCATCCCTAAAGAAAATTGAACTGATAATGCCTCAACTAACATGAGTAAGAATACTATTTCACTTTGCCCTTGATTTGCCTTCATCCAGTTTTTCACAGCATGCTGCCATGAGATAGCAATCAACCGATGATTTCCCCAGAGAGCAAAGAAGAGAACGAAGCGTGCATCTCAGTGTCGGGAGCAGGTACTAAGAAAATAGTTTCTATTCTCCCTCAGGGAAAAAGGGATAAATGATTGTGTATAGTCATAATTCCTATGGACTGCTAAAATAAAAAACTGTTAATGACTGGCTCAGCACCCTATCCTACCTCCAGCTGTCTACTTATCCTCCAGTAGCTATAAAAATCCAGCATCCTCCATGATGCCCAATAACTGGGTCCCTAGGAGGTAGCAAGAATTGCAACTGCCCACACTGATTGCAACTTCTGGGAATGTACTGCAGCTAACAGAATCGGTGTCATCAGGTTGATATGGATAACAACAGTTTCTAATCCTCACAAAATTCCTAGCCTTAGGTATCAGCCCTGAGCAATGGGTTAATCAAAGGGAAACTAAATGTTGGTTTCTTCAGTGATTCTGAGAAGAAAACATTTCCTCTATGCATCCTTTTTAAGGTTAAAAGGGACCAATGATGGATAGATTATACATAAATAGATAATAAATAGATGATGACAGGTAGATATAGATAGATGAGATAAATACATGATAGATAGATAGATCAATAGACAGACACATGATATAGATAGGCACAGGAAAATTTTCTTAGTAAATATTATAAGGGGCAGACTCAAACATTATAATGTATAAGTAAATACAAAAAGCCAACATAGCTAGCTCCCTCCTTTCTGCTTTATCTATATCTCCCTAGCTCTTTGAGATGTTTTTAAGTTGCAAGTCTCCTTGGATGGGCAGAGGTACAGAAAAAATGAAACACATGCATGTCTAGCAAAGAGAAGTCCTAAAACACATCTATTGCTCCTATGTTTTCAGTAGTCCTAGATTACAGCTCTCTGTTTTAGCACCGAAATTAGCCATCCAGGTCCCTATCATATTGATTACAGATGGCTAATTATGACCTCATATATCCCCCAGCTCAGAAATGTTTTTCCTCTTTTCCTTTTCTCCCTACCTTTATCCTAAATTTCTTCACTGCTGATAAACTTTCTTATCATTTTCAAACATTTGTATGTCTTATCTGATTTCTTCTCTCATATGACACAAGGCCTGAGGTAGATAGCAGTGCTAAGGTTCCAGTAACAATAACACATAACAATCCACATGTATTATAATGCAAGCACGGATTACAGCTGCCCAAGTGGGTTGCAGCAACTGAGAAATCCCTAGTACCCAGCATAGCACCCAGCACTAAGTACTGATTGCAATGGCTACATGTATTTCAGAGACTGTTTCAACACCATCAGAGTTGCCGTATCCAGCACCAGCACAGGCAAAAATTGTGAATGCTGCTCACAATGAGTTTAAACTAACTATATGGATTTTGCCATGCAGGAGCTACACAGCAGGAAAGACCGGGTGCTCATAACAGCAGATCATGCTTTCATAGTACAACTGTGAAACATGGATTTTAGCAAATTATTTCAGCATCTATCTTATTTGTACTAAAACTGGATAAGGCACATGATCCTGAGTTTTGTTTCAGGACACAAGGTGGAAGGAAGGTAAGGATTGCACTCAACATTCCAGCATATCAGTTCAGTGCTCTAGGGGAAAACAATGGATGGATCCCAGTACCTAGCGGTGTTCTGTGGAAATCTGAGAGCATACAAAACATTGAAACTTTTTCCACCTAAGCCAGAATGAGGAATGGAACATTAACATGTATTAAAGAGGGTTAGCATACCATCAGAATTTCTAGGTAGGCTGATTTGAGAGCCTGAAGTAAGGCAGCAAATACTGCAACAAAAATTCCAAATAAGAAGCAAACGAAGAAATCTATACCAAGTCTTATTATAATCAAACTGAAATGTTGCGACCATGAGGAGCAGGATGGTACTTTAGTTATATCTGCCATGCATTATTTATAAAAGAAATATAACTGGTGCTCCTTGTTCAGTCTGTATCAAATACATTTGTGTCTTTTATTATGGGTGTGTCTAAAAGCATTTGAATAATTTTAAATATACAAAAAAGAATACTGTATTTAGATTTAATTTTTCAAAAAAAATGTTAAAGACAAAGAGAAAGCTCTAAAACAAAAAAATATGTCACATAGAAAAGATCTCATTCAAAATACTGAAAGAAAGGGAAAAAAAATGCCAAGCAAGAATTCGCTAACTTGTTAAACTGTCTTTTAAAAATGAAAGGGATAATTGTGTCATCAGAAATACAAAAGCTGAGGGTCTTCATCGCCAATTAGCCTTATAAGAAATGGTAAAAAGAGTTACTAAAGTTGAAAGAAAAGAAGATTAAACAGCAACATATCACACATTCAACTACAAAGAAATTTATAAAGATAAAACATAGTAGTACACTGATGTAATGATATTATACATTTACTGTTAATAGTGTTGTAAAAATTGGGAATCAAAAGTCTTATAAATACATATAATGGCAGAATTGTTTAATGGGCACAGTACAAAAGGTATAAACTGTGACACCTTTGTACTTGCCATGAGGCTTCCATATGACATCTAATAAGTGTCTATTTTATCATGACAAAACATAATCACTTTCATCTCTCTCTCTCCATCCTTATCTCTCTCTCTTTCCCCTCTCCGCTTTCTGTTATTGTCATACTTTACTCCTGTTTATTTTGTATATTTGTCACCAAATTTTATATTTATTATTACTTTAACTACTTTTGTATTTTAACTTTTATACTGTAAATAAGTTTATTTTTTGAGTTTTGTAGACAAGAGTTTCTACAACAATCATGGCAGTTCCACCATGAAACTGGAAGGTCATTTCACATCAAGGAAGGCACAGGCCCTGGCACCCATCATGAAAGCCCTTATACATATGAACAGCTGTGTTTGCACCAATCAAAGGTCTTCTTTTCTTTCTCCGAATTGAATGGAAGTGCCTTGCCTTGTGGAGCCAGATTTGTGTTTTGGGTTCCAAGTGCATAATGCTGAAATGAGGGCAGTCTGACAATTTGTCTGGCAATCCCTTAATTAAGCAGCTGGTATCAAGTAAAAGGTTTATCAGCTAAAATTTAGGAGTTAAGTCTCCTCAACACTAAAGGAAAAATAAAGGTTCTAAATGGTGATCACAACAAACACTTTTCTGTAGGAATGCTTTAACGTATTTAACAGTGGTCTAAAGAATTTGTCCCAGTGACCCAAACAGAGGTATGAACCTATCATCAGTTTCATTCCCTTAAACATTCTTCTTTTCATTCTTTTTCCTTCTCTTAATGGTTTCAAATGATCTCTTTTTTTTTTAAAGTTCTCTGATTCTTTTCTTGTCTGATTAAGTCTACTTTTATACCTTTAGTGACATTAGTGGTTTAGTCTTGTATTTTCAGCTTTGGAATTTCCATTTAGTTCTTTCTTGTGATGTCTCTGCTTTATTCTTATTTTGTTAATGAATTATTTTCTCAATTGTTTAGTGGTCTACCTTTATTTTGCAATTCACTGGCCTTTAAGATTTATGGATTCTTTTTTTTAATTTATTTATTCAAATGTGCATACATTGGGCCATTTCTCCTACCTACTCCCTGCCCCCTTCCTCTCCCCTCTCCACCCCCTCTCGCTTCCAGGCAGAATCTGTTCTGTCCTTATCTCTAATTTTGTTGAAGAGAAAGTATAAGCAATAATAAGAAAAACAAAGCGTTTTTGCTGTTAAGATAAGGATAGCTGTACTGAGAAATTCCTAACATTGCTTCCATGTACAAATGTGTTGCATCCCAAGATGATTCATCTCTAACTGACCTTTTCACTAGTTCCTGATCCCTTTCTCATATTGACCTCTGTCACTTCAAGGTTTCTGTATTAGTTATGGATTCTTTTTTCACACAATTAATACATCTCTATTTCAAGGTCTGTCATAAACATATTTTGTTTCTTTGATTACTTTTTTCCCCAATGTTCTGTTTGTTAAAATTTTTCATTTTTGTCTATTTATTTAAAGAAACAATCTCCTTTCTTAGTCTTTACATATTGAATTTTACAAAGGAAGAGTTTAGAAGACAGCAACTAGAAATTCTGAAACATTGTTTCAAAGAGCTCTCAAGTCTTCATTCTGATTTTTTAGAAACCTATAATTCCTGGATCTCACTTATCCCTGATTAAGCAAGTCTATACTCAACATGAGGTGAAAGACACTATTATCTCTTGGGAAGAGACAAAATTGCCCATAATGTTGGTGATAAGCTCTGTCTTCAGAATCCCCTTTGGTAGAGAAGCTTGACTTAAGTGTCCTTTCCAAATATCGTAGAGCTACATCAGCTATAGATACCACAAGTGTACAAACTGCACTGACTTGAGGATTTCTTGTTTTGTAAATTTGTGGGTATTTATATAGTAAGGAAATGCTGAGCTCAGAGGAATTGGTTAAGTATTCCTTGTGTTTCTATCTTGTGAAAGAGATCATAGAAAATTCATACGATTTTTTTCCTTGGTTTGTTAAATGCAACTGTAAATACATGTCGTCTGGATAATTTGTGTTTGGAATGGTCATTAATTATTATTCTATTTGTTTAGGAAGTAAAGCCCTATTCATACTATGTATTTCTTATTTTGAGACTTTTGTCTAATTGTCTTTTAAGAAATTAGGAAATTTCATCTGTGCTATCAAATTTGTAGGGATAAAGTTCTTCATAATAGTGTTTTATTATCTTTTCAATAGCCATGGAGCACAAGGTAATGTTCTAAATATACTTTACAATATTAAAAAATCTATGTATTCTTTTTATTTGTCTGTCTAGTGGTTATAAATATTATTGATGATTTCAAAGAATCAAACATAATGTCTTTTATGTTCTATATTGGTTTCCTCTTTTAATCGTTAAAATCTGCTCTAATTTATACTATTTTTCTGGGCTCACCTTGAACTTTCTAGTCTTTTTCTAGTTCACTAATGTAGAATATTCTTACTGATTTTTAAGATCTCCACTGTTTCTAATACATGTATTTCCATTTTTATAAATTGCCTCTATTCAAAATTATGTGTATATTTATGATATATGTTATGAATAAAGTATTTAATAACCAAGATTCCCCTCCCTGTTGATCAATAAGGTAAGAATTAATGAGTTGGTTCATGATCATGCAGCTTAATCAAATATTTAAGTTGATGAACAAAACCATGAAATAATTTTTTCTATGTTATCATTACATACAGTCTGATTGAAAATAGACTTATATCTACAGTACTTTTTCATTCTTATAATGAAATACCTAAGGAAGGCTTACTTTATAAACAAAAAAGGTTTTTGATTATAGTAATTGAAGTTCAAAGTTGAATTTTAGATGGTGTCATTGATTTGTCCTGTGGGGATAGTTGAATAGCAGATGGTACAACAACAGCTGAATTGTGTGTGGGAGAAAGAGATCACATCTCAAAGCAGAAAGCCAGAAAGAGTTTCAGGAATTGGTCTTACCCTTATAACAATTTATTCTCAGAAATGCTTAGTGGTCTCATAAGAGTTAACAATGTCTTCCAAAGTCAGTTCTCCTATAGCCCAAGATCCCCCATAGTCCTACCTCTTAAACATTCCTTCTCCTCCCAAATTGTCTCATGTGGGAACAAATTTGTACACATGAATGTTTGAAGGTAGTACTCAAATCATAGCTGAAGCTATCTACCTTTCTGTACACATCTTTCTGTTTGTTTCTGTCTGTCTCTCACATACATGTTCACACCTTCTTTCTCTGTACACACCATTTTTCATTCTCATTAATGTAGTACTTATTGTTTTTAAACTTAATTTTTACAACTTTGTTTCACATCAAATTTACACTTAACATAATGAAAGTTGATATGAACAATTTGCAACCATATATGCCTTACCCTCTCTACCATAACATACACATGATAGTTTGCCTCAATTGATACATACAATGAATTTGTATTGACACACCCTTACCACCCCAAATCTATAGTGTACATTGATGTTGACTCTTCATGCTATTTTCAACTTATGGATATTGGAAAATGGCATGTATCTAACAATGTCTGAAGTGATGTTTTATTGCCACAAATATTCTCTGTGCTGTATCTAGTTTATTTATTTTTACTGCTGCATAGATGATCATTCACTTAAAATGAAGTTCTAATACCCATCATAAAATTAAGGAAATCGTAAGTTGAACCATTGAAAGTCCAGATACTCCTCCATTTTTGATGGGATTACATCCAAATAAACCCATCGTAAAGTCAAAAATTGTAAGTCAAATGTTTATAAGTCAAGGAGAATCTGTATATTATTCCACAGCTTGCATGGCAGACGTGTACCTACTGAGGAAGTTCTTTTTCCTTCCAGGGTTTCAAAATTGTGAGCAAAGTTGCCATCAATACTGTATTCATGTTTTGCATGCATATACTTTCTGTTCATTTTCATTGATTCTATGGAGTGTAATATCTATGGAAAGTGTAAGAGCATTACTATAAACAACTGCCAAGCTCTCTTCCAAAGTATACCATTTTGTATTTCCAACCAGCAATAAACAAAAGTTTTTTTGTTCCTGAACCCCATCAGGATTTTGTTTATCAGTGTTTTGAATTTTTTTATTGCTAATAGAGATGCAATGGCATCTATTTTTTGTCTAATTTTGTAATTCCCAAGTGACCTACAGTGTTGAGCATATTTTCATATGTCTTTTATCCTGTTATGTATTTCCCCTAAATTTTACTTTGTTTTGCATACCCTGCCTCTCAATATATCTTATAAAAGTGTTCAAACTATGATAGAAAGTAGACAAAAGGGAAATAATATTTGGAGAAGAAAGAAAATTAGATTTAGCATTTAGCAATCCAAAAATTATACTTATGTAACTTCATTATTAATAGGTAATGAGCCCTGTCTCTGCTTCACATCATCTCACTATTCATTAGAAATGAAGAATTGAGAAAGAAGGCTAGGTGTGAGTGGCAGGTCTATGGAACTGCCAAGTGAGATGATGTTAAATAAATGTAAATGATAATCTGGAGTTTCTTCATCTTTTAGCTCTTCTCTTTCAAACATTCAATAAATGTGATAGACCAATTTAAATTACTACCCATCTGCCCCATTTTTTGATTACCCCCTTCTCATCTTCATGCCAGATGAATGCTCCTGTCTCTCTCCTCCCTTCTCTGCATATAACTATATAAAGCTAAAGATGACAAGAAAGAAGATCCCGGGACTCATTTTATGTAACACCAATGCATTTAATGTTGTCTCAGGTTTCGTATTTGTGAAGAGTGTTGAATGAGGGTGGAAAGCAAGATTGGATAATGGGAACCAAACACACTCAACATCAAATTTGTAGGTCTATATATTCCAGTAACCTGATTTATTTTTATGAAGATCCGAAAGAAAGGAGGTATAAGACTGTAAACATAAAGAAATTATAAAGAGAGGTAATTGCTAATTGACCTTATTTGACCCATCCACACAGTGCATGTGTTGAAATATCACAGTGAATTCCATTACAAGTACAATTAATGTATGCTAATCAAAAAAGAATACAATCCCAAGCAACTTGTATGGAAGAAGGATTTTTTACTTATATAATTTTTTTATTGCTAGGAATTAATCCCAGGACCTTGAGCACTCTATCTCTGGAGTTATGCTCTAACCCCTTTGGTTCTTTCTTTTTGAGGGAAGATCTTTCTAAGTAGCCAGTGTTAGCCTCTAACTAACAATCTTCCTGTCTACACCTCCTGTGAATGGAATTACAGAATTGTGCCACCATGCCGCCTTGTTAGTCCACCTAACTTTGTACAGATCGTATGTACCCTTTGCAACTCTTGGTAAACTGATGTAAGAACCCATTATATTTGGAGGACAATTTGGGAAGACCTGGGAGAGTCAGATATACTTGAAATGTCATAGTTCATTCATACTGTATCATATCAACACTGCCTGTGAAAAGATCAATGTGAACCAAACTCCTTTCATTGTTATTGAAATTAAGTGCAATGATAAAAGTCTTAAAAGTTGTTTCAAGTAAAAAAGAAAGAAAAAGAACTTGAGTAATATATTTAGTCAAATTTTATTTCAAAATAATTATATATAATATTTTCTGATTTTGAAATATGACAGTAGATATGAATGATGCAATATAAAATACAAATAATATATATTTATTTGTATTTAACTAATAATATCTTGGCAAATATATTTTATGATGAAAATACCACACATTAAATTTTCATTTTTTCAAGCTCTTTATGGATTTGATCTTTTTGGTAATCTTCACGGGAAACCAACAAAATAAGTATTTTCACTTTTGATTTACAGACCCAGATGGAGACTCAATATTTCATACACTTTCTTAATGTTTCAAATCCATAAGGTAGTAACACCAAATTTGCTTTGATGCTGTCTGATTATAGAATTCATTTTTGTGGTACTGGACATTAAACCCAGAGTTTTGTGTTGGGCAAGGCAAGAGCTCTACCACTGAACTTCTCTCTCAGCAGTGGAGCCCATACTCTAATTCACTGTATTCACCACCCACCTTACCACAGAATAAGTTTAGTTCATGACCATTCCATCAGCTTTCTAAAGTTTTCTGTGTTCAGGCTATATGAAAGACATTTTTAAAGTAATAATATAGAATCTGACTTTTGAAACAAAATGTTTTAAAACTTTATTTTTTACTTTAATAGCAAAATGATCTCAAGGGTTTAGTTTATTTCCCAGTTTTCATCTGGAGAAATTTATCCTTCAAAAAAATGTTGGTGTAGCTTTTACTTGAGACACAAATATTATTTGTAATATAAGACCTGAAATCTTGAAGCTAGTGCAGCAAAAAGCAGGGAGTACACTGGAAGCAATAAGCATGGGCAATGACTTCTTCAGTAGAACTCAAGTGGTTCAGCAACTAAGAGAAAGGATCTTCAAATGGGACCACATAAAATTAAAAAAACTTCTGCACAAAAAAAGAAATAATCTCTAAATTGAAGAGGCCACCCACAGAATGGGAGAACATCTATGCCAGCTATATATCAGATAAGAGACTGATAACCAGAATATAAAGGGAGCTCGAAAAACCTAAACTGCCCCCAGATGAATGACCCAATGAAGAAAAAGACAAACTAACAGAACAGAACTTTTTCAAATGAAGAAGTCCAAATGGCTAAAAAACACATGAAAAAATGCTGACCATTCCTGGCCATAAAGAAAATGCAAATAAAAAGCATTTTAAGAATCCATCTCACTTCTGTTAGAATGGCTACCATCAAAAACACAAACAAAAACAAAGATGCAGGGTTGGGGGAAGGAACCCTCATACACTGCTGGTGGGGATGTATCCTACTACACCCACCATGGAAAACTGCAAGGAGGCACCTAAAAAACTGAAAATGGACTTACTTAGATTCCAGAAATACCACTCCTAGGGATATACTCAAAGGATTGTGAGTCAATTTAACCACAAGGGCACCTGTACACCCATGCCTATCACAGTGCTATTCACATTATCAAAGCTATGGAAACAGCCAAGATGCCCCACCACTGATGAATTGATTAACGAAATGTGGTACTTATATACAATGAAATTTTACTCATTCACAGAGAAAAATGAAATTTTATCATGAACAGGTAAATGGATGGTACTGCAGAATATTAAGAGAAGTAATGCTTGCTAGCATTATATTTATTTCCTTTTTTTCAATAGACATTAAGTTACAGCTGTGTTTTTCTCAATGGTATCTAAATTCAGAGTACAGAAAGGGACTAATTGTGAAGATGTGTCTTAGTGGTGTAAAGAATTCTTGTAGGCACTTCAGTTCATACTTTTATGTACGATGTCTGTCTTTGCTGGTTGAATTCATGTGGTTCAGAACAGTACTTAAAAGTACTATTCTCTTCAGTGGTGTGTAGTTATCTAATAAAATATGTCATTCTAATATTGCTGATGATTTTTTAAAAGTATAATATCTTGTTCTTTTGGCTTTATTAAACAATGCTTTCATAGACCCAGTAATTGCTATTGTACAACTTGTTAAGAATATCCGAATCTCCTCTACCACATTTTTCGCTTGAGGAAAAAAGTTTATTTGAAAGATGAGGCTTTCATTGAAGGAAAGGAAAAATTAATATGACAGAATTTCACTATGGAATGCATAATATTGTGTTCAATTATGAGGTCTGGACTTAACCTTTCTCCTTCCTCCAAGCATGAGGTATTTTTATACATGATGCATAGTACGGGGGAGGGAATTTGCTAGCATCTATTTCCTTTCTACTTTTTTTCTAAGAGTCTTTTCTTGTTATTATATTAAAACCAAGAATTGCAGTTTCTCATCTGTCTTCCTGTCTGCTGTACTCCCGTTTTTAGTGTCCTAGAGAAGGATGAATTAATACATCTGTTCACTTTTAGGTGGTACATACATATCGTGCAAAACCTTCCGTGATCAAGGTTCAAGTCTTCTTTTCTTCATAATAAGTTCTCTATGTGTCCATAGTATATGCTGGATAAGAGAAGGCAGTCAAATAGAAAATGTACTGTCTTAATTCTTTTGTGCTTCAATAGCAATATACCTGTGGTGTAGAATTTATAAAGAATACAGACATATTTTTCACAGTTCTGGAAGCTGGAAACCCAAAAATCAAGGAGGTGGCCAGTTCAGTTTTCTCATGATAGCTAATGCCTGTTTTCAAGATTGTGTCTTGATGCAGGTTTTGTCATATGAGGACTTCTGGGTGCTCACATGGAGGTAGACAGAAGGGCAAGAGAGAGCTGAATATTGCTGCATGAAACCTCTCTATAAAAGCCACAATACTATTCATGAAAAAAAGAACCCTCATGTCCTAATCACCTCTTAAAGACCTCAATACTTAATATCATCACAATAGTTATGATATTTCGTACCTGAATTTTGGAGGACACACATTAAAATCATAGCAAATAACATGGGCTTTTTGAGAAAGTTCAAGGTCTGCTAAGCACCTATTGAATCCACTGGATGTTGGAAGGCTATTGTGCAGGCCCAATTTTATGGCTTAGTGGGTCAGATAACATCTATTTTACCACAGTTTATGCTATATGGGCACTTGGTAACTTCTATCATTTGAATCCAATGTTCTCCAGGGCCCACATGTTACAGGCTTTATCCTTAGAAAGGTCCTACTGGGAGGTGATGGAACATTTTTGAAATGAAACCTTTTTGAAGGTTCTTAGATCATTGAAACTTACTCTTGAAGAGAATTGTGGGATCCTAGTCTCTTCCTTGATACTTTTTTCTTCCCTTCTGTAATATAATATAAGAGCATTTTTTTTTATGCTACATGCTCATCCTATGAGGTGCTATGTTGCCACAGGCCCAAAGTTAAGGAAACAACTGAATACTGAAGCCTCTAAAACTGAGTTGTAGTAAACGCTTTACCTTCATCAGTTGATCACGTCAGGATTTTTGTTACAATAAAGAAAAGTCAAGACATTGGTTCACAGTTAACTGTTTTATCATTTATTAGGATTGAATAGTCTTACAAAGAGAATAGTTATATATGATTATGCCCAGAATATGCACTAAAATCCTAACAGTTTGCATTAAAATTCATCAATAGAGGTTTTTCAAAGTTTCTCTTAGCGTTATTGACACTTCAAACACAATTAGACCTTCATAATAATCTAGTCCAAGTGACAGAACTTTTTTCCCTGAAGCTGAGGTCAACAGCCAAACCTTCTTTTTTTCTGGGAGTCACTATTTGGGTTACACTGTAAGTAAACTGGATAATCCACCCAAAAGAAAAATTGTCTCCAAAAATCCAAAGTAGTCCACTAAGCATTGTACCTCTTTGGGAGGTTGTAAAACAGTCAGATGTAATACTTGTTTTTTCTTTAGATAGGAAATCTTGACAGACCTCACACCACTGGACTCAAAGAAATACAAATGAAGCAGATGGTCCCTGAAATTTAGTCAGTCTTATTTCTCTCCATCTGACAAAACTATCTTAACAATAATCTAGAGCAGTTATTATCTCACTCACCATGTTCAATCAGTCTACCACTATTAATGTGAGAAATTAGCATGATATTTTATATAAGGGAAATGCAAATAAGACTCTACAAACTAAATTATAACAGGGCAAGAGCATTGACACATCACTAATTTTGGGCCATAAATGTACATTATTGCCCTTGCTGTATGAAACCAAACTACTGTTTGTGGTCCTCGACAGATATGGAGAAAAAAAGCCTTTGCCAGACTACTTGCTACATACATGATATCAGGGGATAAGGGGATGTGTTAATTTGCAAGGCAATGAAACAACATCTGGCAAAACATCTGCAGTTGGAGCCTCTATCTGATTAAACTCATGATAATTCATCATCATTTCCCCAGACTCACCTGTATTCTTAAAAGACCAAACATTTGAACTGAGTGAATTTATGGTGGGAAGCATCCATTTTTCAGATCTTTCTTGTTAGCATAAACCTCTGAAATCCCTCTGGAAATGCATTTTATATTGTAATTTAATATTATATTTATAAGGTAAGATGCAGTACTGATTTTGGTGTACAATTTTCCTATAGAGGCATTTCTAATGGTTGCAATGTGTCCATTCCCAACAAGGTTAGAGTATGAATGTGGCGCTTCTACCAGTGCTTTGTATGCTTATTCCAATTTTACATTCCAAACCTGAGGTCACAACAGTAAGCATTAGGAGAAACATTGTCATCGCCCTATGTCATTTTTTGTTCACTAGCACCACAACCTGAGATAGAAAATTATGTGAAAGTGCAAAACGCAAGAAAGGATTGTTGAGACCCAATGAAAGCAGAATAAATAAAGGAAGTGTTATCTACTGAAGTTTGAATTCAGTTTTGAAACTTGGGAGCTCTGCAGTATACACTAGGTCACCAGGGAGGCAAGAGGACCTCACCTTTACACATCATCATGATGGTCATTTACTTACCAGAGTGGTCATTAAATTGTTGGAATTCATTCATTCAAAACCCATTTACTTGGTCCATTCTTTTCTCTCATTCCTTTGGAGAAATGAAAAAATGAATTTGAGGACCCATGTTTCCCTTTAAGAGATAGTCCAATATTCCTAACAACATAGGAGGTTTTCCATGTAGTTTACTTCTAGGAACCTTAATCCACTATACCTGGCTATAGGACATTTCAGATCAGATTATTTTGAATTTTCTTTAATTCTGTTGGTCATTATGGTAATCACATGCACGAATCCACCTGGTTCCTGCCACCCCAGGATTCAATTACTCACTTGGCATTTAGATTTTCCAGTTGAGATGCTATAGTTCCTGCTGTATGGTCTCATAATGAAGAGGGGTGATCTCGTAACACTCCAAATATGTCAAAGCAAATGCTTTCCTCACAATTGGGATGAAACACATTCCTTCTTCACTTTTGTAGGGTAAGTGAGTAGGTCTTAAATCACCCTTAATTTCTAATTTTTATGAGCCTTTGTTTCCCATCCTCACTTGACACCCAGAAAGGGTCAGGATTTCTAATGCACGCACCATGGACTCCTGTTTGAGCCATGTTGTAGCCAATTAATTAAATGAAGACCTTCCTAATTCCCTGAGCTACAAAATTCTGTGAAACATCTTAGCTTAGTGTGCATATATCAGTAAATTTGACATGTGGAGTTAGTGGTACATATCTATAGTCCCAACTACTTGGGAGGCAGAGACCAGAGGATTTCAAGTTTGAGACCAGCCAGGGTACAGTTAACAAAGGTCTGTCTCAAAAACAAAATATAAATGAAAGGACTGGAGTCTGGCTCAAGTGGTCTATGGTTTGCCTAGCATGTGTGAGGCCTTGGGTTAAATCTACAGTAGCCCAAACTAATAGAATAAAATATACCAGACACTGTCCAACTTTGTGTTTCTTCTACTATCATCCCACAGTCTTAATAGGTATTGCCGTACATGCTCCAGAACACATTAGAAAAATCATGCGGTTCTTTGGATTGCCATGCACCTATTTGTAAGTCACACATTTAGGGTCCTCTAGAGACAAATGGTGAATTTTAAGGAGGATCAGCATTGTCTTGCTGGGTCATTTGCTAAGGTGAAGCCATATTAGTTGCCTCAGAAAATGTAGGTTAATCTTTCAAACAGGTCAGGAGAAAATACCCATGGATAGTGGAAGAACATTTCTACCAGGGATAGACAGGATTTTAAAACATGCAAAGAGACCTTTCTCCACCTCTGCTCAGTCCCCATACACATTCAATGACTAAGCCAGAATTTGGTTCTTTCCCATGATGCCTTTATTTTTAATCTTCTTAGTATGTCAAACTTTTTTCTATAACTTATTCATAGTTAAGGAAACATTTCTCTGTCCATGTCATTTTCTATTTCCTAGATACACATGGAAATTTTTATGAATTTGATAAGTGAATGAAGGAAGTAAGTGAAGTCAAATAAGCTCGAGCAAAGACAGGACGTAATCTCAACTAAAGGCTGGCTTCAGAGTGGAGCCTTGGGAATTCTGTGGTATTCATTGTACTAAGGACTGGTTCTACATGGAGGCAAGTGGAACCAAACTTTTCACACCCTCTTGACAGTCCTTTTTTGATCAGTGCAAAGTCATATAAGATGGTGGGCATAATAATGAAAGTGAAACTCCTCTTTTCTTTGGTTCAGTAACCAAGAAAAGGATAGGGTTGTGACCTGTTAACTCCACAGGCTCACAATTGTTGAAGCATGAGAGCTCTGGCTTAGTGGAGTGGATTGGAGCTGAATTCAACAGTTTCTACCACGATAGCCTCACCAGCAAGATCATAACCCTCCAGTCTTT
The DNA here is from genome assembly GCF_047511655.1 of Castor canadensis. Lineage (NCBI taxonomy): Eukaryota > Metazoa > Chordata > Mammalia > Rodentia > Castoridae > Castor > Castor canadensis. The sequence continues at coordinate 185,558,632 of NC_133386.1, read as the reverse complement.
CACACTCACATTATTACGGTAATATGCTCTCTTGTTGATTTTCTTGTCTCCTTCATTCCATTTCTCATGTTGTAGCTAGAGAAATAATTCGTAAAACTAAATCTAGCTTTACTTCTTTTTAGATTAAAAATACTATCAATGTTTCCTTATTATTTATCTTTTATAGGATTATGACAGACTTTGTGAACATACCCATTCTGGTTTCTCCTTTCTCATATCTTACAATTTAACTTCATGCAAGATTAGTATCCAATTTTTGCATGACACTAATGAGGATTACAATAAATAATTTTTGAGTGGGTAGAAGAATAGACATTTTGAATTGATTAGAGTTTCTATATGCTCTTTCACCTCTTGGACATTGTTGCCTACTAACTGTTCAAGGAATGTGTGACCTAACCTCTTTCCCCTTCACCTTGCTGACCCCATTTAACCCATTGGGTAACATTTTTATGTCTTTCCACATATAATACATGTTCTGGCTTCCCTCACACCTTTTCTTGTGTGATTATCCATTATGATTTCAGAGTAAATTCTAAAATGTATTACTAACTACAAGTTATTTTCTACCCTATTGTTCAATGGATCATAAGATCTATGGGGGATGACCTTAGGGATTTCTATATTCACCTAAGATCCCCATGCTATTGAAACTTCTTGAACTTGAGCCAACATTAATGAGTGAGGAAAAAATTCAATGAAAACTAATCTCAAATTGTTACGTGTGTAGACAGAGATGCATATTTTTTTAAAATAGTCATTAATAATGAAAATAACTGCAAAGTAATAGAGAAAAATAAACTTGCTATATTGATAGTATAATGAAATCTTGCTGGGAGAACATCAAGGTGAAATATTTGTTCAAGTGCTGACAAACTCACTTTCAAATTCTTTCTCATTCATTGAACTAAGCAAGAGTAAAGAAAAGTTATGCTTTTCCTTATAGGCAACAAAATGCACAATATTGATGGAAACTTATAACCATCTATTGTAATTTTAAAATAATAGGAAATTTTACCAAAAATTATTTCAATTTTAGGTATAGAAAATCAACTAATATACAATGTGCCTAGAAGAATACTTGTCTGAAAACTAGGAATGGTATTATTTTCTATCCTTTTTCTAACCATTATCTGTCAGTATGTCACATGAGTTGAGAACATGTCCCGGAATGTCAGCATAATCTTGACAGAGGCTCATCACTGTATGTTCCTTTATAATTTCCACTTCCAGTATGGTTCTTCACACATAAAATAGGAGATATAAACTGAGCTTCCCTCTTTTGAGTGTAAGAGATGTTACTCCTCAGTATCAACATTTTTATAATTACTTATCTTAGTCACAAGAAAAGTGTATAAATCGACTAGAATGGATAAAGCTAGCAAAACAGGACATGATTTTTTATAATTTTCAAGTAATCTAAAAGTGGTCCCAGTTTAAGCAGTATATATTTGCCCACTTTTATCACTGCCTTCTTCATCGCAGAATCTATGAATTATACTTTTATTTTTCCTTTGTTTTGTAATTACTCCCTCCTGAGATCATCAACAATAGCCTTTTTATCTTTTCCTCAGTTGAATGAATGTTTGGCTTTAGACACATTTATTTTTCAACTGAATGGATTTTCTTATTCCACATTTTCCTAATGGCAGTTTTCATCTGGTCATTTCTGAGGGTATAGATTAAGGGATTTAACATGGAAGTTATCATTGTGTAGAGTACAGCAACTCCTTTATCACTGGGTAAAGTAGCAGCAGGTCTCAAGTACACAAGCATGCAGGGTACAAAGGAGGAAGATGAACATACAGATAAACCCACTATTGGCACCAACGAAGAGCCCCAGAGTGTGGGTATCAGTCCAGGCAAGTTCAAGCAATGGGTTCAGATCACACATGAAGTGATCTATGACATTAGGACCACAGAAAGGTAATAGTAAGATGAACAGAATCTGTATAGCTCCATGAAGAAAACCTCCCACCCATGACACTCCCACTAACAGGCTACACACTTGCTGGTTTATGATGGTTGTATAGTGCAAGGGCTTGCAGATGGCCACATAGCAATCACAGGCCATCACAGTGAGCAGGATGACTTCAGCTCCTCTGAAAAAATGTTCTCCAAAGACTTGAGTCATACATCCACTGAAAAGAATGGTCTCCTTTCCATGGAGTGAATCTGCAATCATTTTAGGGATACTGACAGAGAAATAGCAGGCATCTAAAAAGGAGAGATATGCCAGGAAATAGTATATAGGAGACCCCAACAGTGGACTTTCAGTTATGGTAACCACAATGAGCACATTTCCTGTTATAGAGATGATGTAGATGACCAAAAACACAGCAAATATGACTTTCTGCATCTTTGGGTTCTCTGTTAGTCCCAGGAGAACAAACTCTATCACGTTATTCCTATTCTCCATCTACTTCACGTGAAAGTTAGTACATTACCTGAAAAAATTAATACAATCTTGAATTTAATGTACTGTTGGACTGTGAGATCAAATGAGGTTTTTTGTTAGTCTTTTGTGTTATTTATTTTTTGAGATGGAAAAAAATATTTTTTAACTCATAAAGATTTCCCAAATTTACTGTTGGGTACAGACTGTACAAAGAGCATATGCAGGAAGAATGTTTTTAAGCACACAAGATACAAGCCAATATAAGTACACATAATTGTCTAACACAACTCAGAGTTTACATGAAAGATAGTGATTGAATACACAGCACAAATAAGTTCTCAAAAAGGAGGTAGAAACTGGATGGTGGTAGATGATGGCTATTGAGATCATAGATGGTAGATGGTGGCAGCTGGATGTTGGTAGATGATGCCTATTAAGGCATCATTGTATGGCAAAGGAATTTCGCCCTTTTTTCATAGGAAATCAGGAGCTATGAAAGGTGGTTAAGACTATTAGTGATGGCTGCCAGGGAATTTGAAGAAAGGTGACTGTTGGATTATATTTGAGTAAAGAAACATCTGTCCATATCTTGAATGAAGCCAATTAAAGGCTTAGTAAAACTGGAAACAGTCTGAAATCCGTTTTTACAATGTTCATAGTAGGCTATGTAAGGATTGTCAGGGTCATAATGATGGAAAAGTAATGAAATAATAGAAGAACACTTTAAAGTAATTCATAATACTTAAAGAGTATATATATAATAACTGTAATAATCAAAAATTAAAATATTTTCAGTGTATGGCATGATACCAAGTGCTTCACCCACGTAATTCCTTTTAATATGTATAATAACCTTGTGGTTGGTATATTTTCATAGAATTTAGATGTAGAAAAATGACCTCAGACTAAGTACAACATTAATATTAACAGTCCCTTAATGCTAAATGTTTTAGCAGATACTTGCTGACTTCATTCTTAGTGTAAAGTGTAGATGGTTGTAAACTTATGTTACAAGTTATATAACGACATAGAAGTTATGGATACAATTTACAAATGACAGTCCCAAGTATATGTCTCAGGTTATTCTTATCCATATTTATTTATTTTTATTCTTCATATTCCTAAATTTTATATTCTTAAATTTCATATTCTAAATATCCTGAAATTTAGGAATTCTGAGCCTTAATTCTTATACCCATATTTTCCAGTTGTAACCTTGTTGAATTAGAAATTCCTTTTGGTATGATCATAACAATTTAAATTACTTTAATTCTATTTCAGAAGCAACTTTATATAAAGCAATTTATCAGAAGACATGCAAACACATAATGATACATTTGAACATCCAAGTAAAGATTAAGAAAATTTGTATTGTTGCTGTACTATTGGAAGGGTTTCTTTGTCTTGGACTGCCAGCTAGGTCTCCCATTTCAATTAGCATTATGAATTATGATCTCCAGATCTCTGCTGAAAACTTTTGAAAGCAGTAGTTTTTCATTTTTCTGTGCCCCTCTGAAACAGTGATGATATATATATGTTTGAGAATCAAAAGGACAAATGAGAATCATGGTTCTTTCACTTACAACTTTTCAGTTTGAGCACATTTCCTGGCAGGTCATACATCCCCATCAACATCTGCTTATCAAATGAGCACACCACCTCATGGATTGCTCTGAAATTTTATTGTTATCTGAATATATACACTATAAGCTAGGAACACATGTGGGCTTTCATTTATGATTATAAACTATATATAATCAGAATTAAAAACTTGAATATTAATACAGAGAAATAAACTGAAATAAGCTTAGAGGAAATCATGACCAATATTACTTTCAAGGAAACCACAAGACGTTTGTTGTCTATAGCACCTAATCTAATATGAATTCCCCATATTTATTCTACAATTCAGTACCTGACAATTATATCACTTTGCATTCATCTATAGGTCTTTGGGCTGTGTGTGTGTGTGTGTGTGTGTGTGTATGGTTAATTCCAACTTTGTGTTCATACTCATGATTAGTCTTGGTTATTAAAGGAGGTATCTCATGACAAAACAGTGGTTCCTTGAGTTACACAGTTAGATGTTATAAGCTGATTCGTGTCTATGCGTCTCATACGGTCCAATATAAAATTAAGATATTTGTTAACAATATTTTGAAAAATTTGAATGAGGATAAAATTACTTATGATTATATTTGACATATTGAAAAGTAATTATTACATATGAAAATAATAATTATTAAGAAAGAAAACTTTTGAGAAACATACCTTAGTATTAGCTGCTGGAAATTGTAGTTATAGGGTTTCATTTCAATCCCATCTTCAGCGTGACCTCTGCTATTAGTAAGAAACTGTCAATATAATACACTTGCAAAGAGACCTCAGATAATTCAACATCAAATTGACTGTTGTTAAAGAAATAGCTGCATCAGTGTAAATCTTATTTTTACTTCTGAAGCTTATAAATGTTTTCACAACTTGGTACTTAAATTTAGAAAGGATTTCCTTGATACTATGTGGATAAATAACCCTTGTTTGGTGATTCTGATCTTGTGGCATATGAGGTAGAATGATTAGAGGAAAATAGTTCTGATAAATCACCCTACTCATGATGCATCTTGCAACTGGATATGTTTGCTACAACAAAATCACATTTTCATCTTGCACTACAAAGACATTTAAAGGGTTCTTGTAGCTTTGCTTTCTCTCCCAGAAATTCATTATCTCCTTTGATGGAAAGACTTTGTCTTAGAAGCAAATCACTTGGAGAGACTTGTTTGAAAATCACCCACTCTTGAATGAGTATTGCATTCCATGTACGTACCACATACACATGTGAGGCTCTTTATTTGAACTCCTGTTTTAAAGATAGCTGAATGCCATGTGAATAGCATGGCATAACACCAAAGTGAGGACCAGTGAATCAGTTTCCCTGATGATGAATGTCATTAGGGAACATCTTTCTTCTTACCAATATTAATCTACTTGTGAAAGCACACTGTTGATTGTTTGTGAACTAAGGCAACGAAGGCATCAAAGTAATTGCAGCCATTTTAAAATACTTACCTCCAAATGCTTCTTTTCACATTTCTCAGAGTGTTTTGAAATTAACCAGAAACCACACAAGACACCACATTACAGTGATACCTAGGACTCATAGCCCAGTCACTATGGAGTAGTATTAAGCAATACCAATTTGTAAATATATTTAAATTCAATAAAATAAACTTCAAATGAAAATGAAATGTAACCATTTATCTGATTAGGATCAGAAGAGAATTTTTCTAAGGGAAATTTCATTTTTTACTCTCATTAAAACTGAAGAATGTGAAAGAATTTGCAAATGAGTTTCTCAAGCCCTGGACAAATATTGCACACAGTCTCCTTACTCAGAAGAACTTTTATCCCATGAATGTGAAATGCTTATTTTATATATTTCCCTTAATTTAGTTTATTTTGTGTTTCTATTACGTTATTAAATGGTGTTTTTAGCAATATCTGACTCTGCCTGTGCACAAACAAGTTTCAGGATAAAAGTTTTACTGATTTCTTCCATCTTACTCATTAACAAATACCTATATTTGTGTCCAAGGACTATTGATACTTGCTACAGATAGGAATAAAAACACATCTAGATTGTTCCTTTACATAACTGAAAATCCATTAAGAAAATCACAAAAATTCTGTTCAGTGTTATCAGTGGAAGACAGACAGGGTGCTATGAAACCAAACTGGAAAGGTACATGAGAAGAATACCTGGAGTATGGGTCGGGTAAAACATTCTTAGATGAAAAGACCTAAAAAGTGGTACCCATAGATAAAAAAAGTGATAGTAGTAGATAGGCAAGTGTTTGGGCCAAAACATTATTCATACAGGTAGATAATATTGGATATGTAGTAAGGAAGAGTATATAGGATACCTAGTCAATTCAACATGACTGAGGTCATTAATCCATCACTCATTCAAACATTACTTTTCTGGGGTGGATACCAGTGGGAGGTGGGTAGGCACAAGGAAAAGGAAATGAAGGTGAATGTATTGGATGCATTTTGTATCCATATATCAAAATAGAGGAATGAAACCTGTTGAAACAGTTCTAAGAAGGAGGTGGGGGCAAGAGAGAATAATAATGGGAGGGGTAAATCTTACCAAGATATATTGAAAGCGCATAAGTAAATATCACTATGTATCCCCCTGTACAACAATTTTATGCTAATAATTTTTTTTAAATTACTTATTGAAACCTCAAGTATCAGGCAACAAATGGACACTATGAAGGTAAATTGTAAGACATGAAACTGGAGAGTAGGAATGGAAACATCCAAAAGATTTTTATGGTAATGTTAAAGCTTGATGATAGGAATATGGGGAAAACATTGAAATTATTTTTAAAGTAGGGAGTCGTGAAGTTAGATTGAGTTTTAGAAAAACTCTAAATACAGTATGAGGAGTGGAATTAAGGAGAAAAACCAGATAGCAGGAGAGCAGGGGATTATTGTAATGATCTGAGTGTGGAAGGCTGGAAGATTGAACTCCAGTTCTGCTGGTGAGGATACAAAGTGTAATGGACACTGTTGAAGCCAGTTCAAATCCCACTTTCTTTCTTTCCTGACTAGAGAGGAGGAAGAGAAATATTCTGACTGTGGAGCGGTGGTTTCCCAGA